>NC_138746.1:6315349-7019509 GCF_965113295.1 Leuciscus leuciscus
CAAGAATAATTTATGCAATTTTATATATATATATATTTTTAAAGAATTATAAGAGCTGTTTAATTTCTATCCTCGTATTGTTAAACTGGTCGAGGTTGATATGGGATTTAGAAAGTAATTAGTTATAAGTAATGCAATACTATTAAAGAGAGAAATTAGTACAGTAATCTAATTATCTAATTACACAGTTTAAGATAATTAGTAGCTAGTAATGACTTTTTTAGGGTAACTAAATGAAGTAATAAAGTGAGATTAAATACATAAAGTATATTTAAGTTATTTAACATATTTAATTATTGCAGGTTTGCATAATATTCTGACTTTCGCTGTTTTAATTCATTTTGAGGAATACTGAATCAGTTTAGTGCAAGTGAGATGAGTAAATGCTCACAGTAGTCTAAAACTACAATATCCATCATGTTTACACAGCGCACACAACACCTCTGCTTCTCTTTTTCTCTCAACATGGGGACAGGAGAGCTGTCAGTCAATAAATGGGAAAACAAAGTAAAATTGAAAAAAGTAACTCAAAAATGTATTGTAAATTTAAAAGTAATGCGTTACTTTACTCGTTACTTGAAAAAAGTAATCTGATGACGTAACTCACATTACTTGTAATGAGTTAACCCCAACTCTGGTCATAACAGATTCCACATAATATATTGCACATTATGTTCATGATGATATATTTTCCCAAGCTGATTGGCTTTAGACAGAGGTCATATGCTCAGAAACATAATGCCCTTTGAAACTCTAATGCTTTTGCTTCTTTAATTAAACATACAATTTGCATTCATTATCGTCACACAGCTGCAAGAACAGCAATAAAACTTGCTGAGTTTGACTGAGCATCTCTCAGAGCTCCTGCCATTGTGTAACTAAAGCAGAACTGGGTCACCACTTGGGTGCGCAATGGTGTGAACAGCTGATCAAAGTTTCCTCCTGAAATAATTGAGTCAAACTGAAGATGGTTTTCCAAACCCAGTATAGTCCTGCTGCTGACAAGGCACGTATAACACCTTCATTGATTCATTATGTAGATGATAAGGAGTGTGCATTTTTGGTTCATTAACATCGTTAAAAGGGAATGTGTATAACTTTAGTCTTTTGACAGGTCAGGTTTTTACCATTTTAAACAGCTTTTCTTGAACAAGTTCATTATAAATGGCCCTTTGGTGGAATACATGTTTTAAACCGTGTTGTAAATATAAATATATGTATAAATGTATACAACTCTAAGTAATCCCTCAATTTGAATATCTACCCATTTTACGTGCACATGCATTTATTGATGATTCCTTGATTAATTTATTCAAGGATTTGTTGGTACACTTAACCATGTTCACTCATACAGAACAGAATAATCAAGACGTGAGGAGCTGTTCTGTACACAACACAGAGGCAGCATGATCCTCTAAAGTCAAGGACACTAAAGGTGCAGTTAAGAGAAAAAAAGCCATCAGAGCACTTTGTAAACCCTCCCGAGAGAGGATGAAATAGTGAATGAAAATGATGATTAAGAAACCCCTGCTGTGCGTTCTAGGGTGAATCTTCGGAGCACTGTGCAATGCAATGAAAATATGTATTTTCAAGGGGTCTCGTCTGGTATTGTGCCTTAAGGGTTTAACTTTTAGTAGTATCCTTATGAAGCTTCCAAAGCCGTGTTGAAGTCATCTAAATTATTAAAGGTGCTGCCAGGTTTTTGTTTATGTCTCACTGGCTTTTTCTTCATCTCAGTGGTGTTGGACTTAATATTGACAATTACCAGTGTGTATGCATGAACTGATGCCACTTCACAACTGAGCTGTTTGTTCCTTTCAATCTATGCTTTTTTTCCAGTTTTTCTGTCAAAATCAATACAATTCTTGGATTCAATCCAAATGCAATCTTGTGTTGTGCTGGTACATAGTCGGCTGCTCATCATCACTTTGTGGTTGTTGTGGTTTGTTTAATCGATCCAGCAGTTTTACACTTTCTGATTGACTGCTGTATCTCACATATTGATCCACGCCATCACATATATAAATATATATATTTATGCAGTCTGCCATTGATCAGAACAACAGATAATTCCACCAGAAACTTCAGCCAGTGTCGCTGTTTTGAATGCTTTCATGGGAATCAACCTACATACGGCTTACTTGTGGCTGTCTCTGTACATAAAGCTGAGATAAGAGATATTATTTCAAAACGCTTCAGTAAGCACACAATCATTTGTAGATCATTTTACAGCAGTCCTGCCCTCCCCCACCTGAGCGGCACACCTGATCAAATCTGACGCACAGGAGCTGCGCTGATGAAAACCGCAAGCTATTTACGTTCACAATCAGCGTCTCTGCTTATTGTTTGAAAGCACCTTCAGACAATAGGCTTTTAGTTGAAATAGCCCCTCACACAGAATGTGTTGGCCCCATACACTGCTAAATCACAACAGCTTGACAGTGTGTTTATAAAAGAACAAGAGAGAATGATGAAGGTTCAAAACAGAAAGAAAGAAACTCAGGTGACATGCAAATCACAGGTCATGTGATGCTTTAAAATACAGTTTTGTTTGTGCCTATATATTATATAAAAGTAAAAAAAAGTAACTAAATTTGTGTAATTTAATTATTTGTGGAATGTAATGCGCTAGGTTACTTTTGCATTACTTTTTTCAGCTAGACTGGGCTTGCTTGTTTGTTTTTTAATTTAAAGGGGTCATATAATGATACATGCACTTTTACAAGTTGATTGTACTGAAGTGTGTGTTGGCAGTGCCTGTACACAACCATCATAAAATGATAGAAATCCATCCAGTGTTTTTTTTAAAATCTTCTTATACGTTTCCCCCCATCTCAAATCAAGCTGTTCGATATTGTGACGTCACAAAATTGACGCCCCTCCCACAATTGCTGATTGACAGGAGCGTTTCAACACAGACCCGCCCTTGCTCGTGAGCGAGCTGTCAATCATAGCCCGCGCGGACCGGCGCGTCATTGTTGATAGCTGGAGCACTGTCTGTCTATGAGCAGCATGGCGGTGTTCTGTTCTTCGGTGCAATAACGAACACAGCAGTCATATTGATGTTCCTAAATCCGAACCGCTGAAGACGCAGTGGCTGAGTTTTTTTTCGAAGGGAATATTACTCACCATCAACGTCAATGCTTTCATGTTTGCGAGCGTGAATCATTTCACACATCAGACTGCTTTATGTCAGTATAAAGCTGTTTTTGCTAAGAAGCTGCTCCTGAAAAAAGGATCGGTACCAACTATTCGTGTTCCTGCTGCACCTCCAGGAGAACTGAAGTGAGTGTAACGTTTTATTAACCTTTATATTAATATTTATATTAATCTTTGCAAATCGCTTGCACGCTTCACGAATGCGGCTATTTTTACACTCAGGGTACATTACGGCATGTTTTCTATGTACGACGTTCTAAATATAATTCATAATCCCACGTTTATAATGAACAACGCGTTATGGTTATCGGTGTCCGCACAGAACAGAGGGGCGGGGTGAGCAAAGCTCATTATCATTTAAAGACACATGCACTTAAACGGCGTGCTGAAAACAGAGCTGTTTTTGACCAGGTAAAATTTGTGTTTTCTTACAATACTAATGAGAATTTTTAATTAAAGTATATTACAAACTTTTAATTTAGACCCTAAAGAATCATATTAGCTTGTACAAAAATGGCATTATATGACCCCTTTAAAAAATTTAGCAAAAGTTCTATTTTGGCAAATGCAAAGGCCTTTTCACGCCAAAAGTGAAATGAATAAGCCTTAAGCCTGGAACACACCAAGCCGACGGTCGGCCATCGGGCAGTTTCCGTGCGTCGGCCGACTAAATCTTCTCAGTGTGTTCCGCACCGTCGGCTGAAATTGGTCCTCGTCGGCTTTGTAACGGCCGATTCGACATGTTGAATCGGCGTCGGGCCGTCGGTGAAAGAGGGAACTCTGATTGGCTGTTCAGCTTAGTGACCGAGTCAGTGCACGAGAATAATAGCAAAATAGCGAGCAAAGTCAAAACGGTACAGATAGAAGGCTGTTCTAATGATATGTCATCTTATCTGAGTGTTCCTTGGCGAATATTTCAATATTAACACGAGAGGAGTGGAATAAAGACAGTGTTTAGCAGGATTGATATTCAAAACGGTAAGCACGCACTGCTTTGTTTACGGTTTGTGTAACTGGAGCCGGCAGCGCCGGTTTCCCTTTTTGAATGACGAATATAGACGAATATGGCCCTGTCCCAAATGGCGCACTTCATGCGGACTTTCGGTCTCGTGGACTTGAATTGCGCGTGCTCGCTGAGTCTACGAGTCCGTAGGCCGTCCCATTCAGCATTTTACCGCTCTGAAGTGTGCTCAGCAGCGCCCCCTTTGTACCCTTGAAGCGGTCTTCCACGAAGCCCGCATAGAAGCAGGCTCCACGCACTTGAACTACCCAGGAATCCTTGCGAAAGGCCAATCATACAACAGATGGGAGGAGATTTCACTCACGGATAATTGTTGACATGGCTGAGAAGAAAATATTACTGTTTTTATGACCTAAATGTACATTTTACCAGTTGTTACCTACAGTTTATACAAACATTATGGTCATCGAGCAGTGGTTGATGTCTCAAACATAATAATAGCGCGTTTAATAATACGATCGTATTATGATTCATTAAATAAATAGGACTGAATGGCAGGGCTTTACTGAGTCATATATGTAAACATAGTATGAATATTGAAACCTGTAAATTGAAAAAATGATGTTTAAATTATGTTTTAAAATTGTAATCTTAGTTCAAATGGAACATTATGTATTAGTATGTACAACTGTATACATCATTTAAATAAGCATGATTTATCTATTGTCTAATGCCCAGGTGATATGCACAATATCAAAATATAGAACTGTAAAATTAGGCTGTGTAGTGGACATGCAGATGAGACGTCGGAGCGCAAAAATGTGATTTCTCCTGTCCAACAACAACTAGACCGTTATTTCCGGCATGCCGATCGAGTCTGTCCCAAAAATACCTCTCAATGCGCCCTCGTGGACTCACGGCAAGGACCCTATAGGTCTGCACTACATGACGTCACCAAAGTGTGGACTCTGAGGAAGTCCACAAGTCCGGAGTGTGCCATTTGGGACAGGGCCTATATCTGCAGAAATAGACAGCTGTCTCATTTACACGCAGGCGCAGAACGCGCATTCTAGCTGACAGTCGGCTGTAGTTCTCTCGGTGTGTTCAAGTGCAGCTTTTTTACCCCGACGCGAGGCGACAACACAGTCGGCTTTCATCAGCGCTAGTTCGTCTGCGTCGGCTTGGTGTGTTCCAGGCTTTAGACTCAAACAAACCATTCAGTTGTGCTGGCATTCTGGATTTCAGAACAATAGGACGCAGAAGAATTTTTTTTTCCACACCTTAACTTCATCAATACAAAACACAAATGTGATATTAATCGAAAGTAATTTTTGCTTATTAGTGTGGTTGAATTGGATCATCGAAGGACAGCAGGAAAGACACTGCACATACTGTACACTGTACACATTAAATACATAAAGTATATTAGTGTTATTGTAGGTTTGCGTAATAATTTGAGTTTGCATTTCGCTGTTTTTATTTATTTTGAGGAATACTGAATCTGTTTTGTGCAAGTGAGATGAGTAAATGCATGCTCACATTTAGTCAAGAACTTAAACCATCATGTTCACACAGCGCACACAACACGTCTGCACTTAAAGGGATAGTTCACCCAAAAATGAAAATTAAAGGGGGTTAAAAAGGCTTTCTGAAGTGAAGTGATACGTGCGTGTAAGAAAAATATCCATATTTAATACTTTATCGACATAACTAGCTTCCAGCAGACGGCCGTACGCATCGACTTACGCCAAAAGAGTAACCCTTGAACTTGACGCACAATGTAATGACGAATGCGGTTGCCCAGCCCTGTTTGTTTGAACCGCGAGAGGCATCAATTGCTGTCATTACGTTGTGCATCAAGTTCAAGGGTTACTCTTTTGGCGCAAGTCGAAGCGTACAGCCGTCTGTTCGGCCCCCAGAGCCGTGTGAAGCACTTTAATCATGAATAGATGCTTCATTTTGTTGGCTTTGATGGACTGCCAAAAACATACAGCCATTCACTCCCATTATCAACTTTGGAGGAGGCAGGACATTTTTTTTATTAATATTTTTAATAACTCCGATTGTATTCGTCTGAAAGAAGAATGTCATATACACCTAGGATGGCTTCAGGGTGAGTAAATCATGGGCTAATTTTCATTTTTGGGTGAACTATCCCTTTAATCCCATTTCTGTCAACATGGGGACAGGAGAGCTGTATGGTAAATAAATGGGAAAACAAAGTAACTTTACGAGTTACTTGAAAAAAGTAATTGATTTTGTAACTCAAGTTACCCCAAAACTGTGTATGTGTGGTGTGTGTATGTATGTATGTATGTATATATATAAATATATATATATATATACACTCACCTAAAGGATTATTAGGAACACCTGTTCAATTTCTCATTAATGCAATTATCTAATCAACCAATCACATGGCAGTTGCTTCAATGCATTTAGGGGTGTGGTCCTGGTCAAGACAATCTCCTGAACTCCAAACTGAATGTCAAAATGGGAAAGAAAGGTGATTTAAGCAATTTTGAGCGTGGCATGGTTGTTGATGCCAGACGGGCCGGTCTGAGTATTTCACAATCTGCTCAGTTACTGGGATTTTCACGCACAACCATTTCTAGGGTTTACAAAGAATGGTGTGAAAAGGGAAAAACATCCAGTATGCGGCAGTCCTGTGGGTGAAAATGCCTTGTTGATGCTAGAGGTCAGAGGAGAATAGGCCGACTGATTCAAGCTGATAGAAGAGCAACTTTGACTGAAATAACCACTCGTTACAACCGAGGTATGCAGCAAAGCATTTGTGAAGCCACAACACGCACAACCTTGAGGCGGATGGGCTACAACAGCAGAAGACCCCACCGGGTACCACTCATCTCCACTACAAATAGGAAAAAGAGGCTACAATTTGCACGAGCTCACCAAAATTGGACAGTTGAAGACTGGAAAAATGTTGCCTGGTCTGATGAGTCTCAATTTCTGTTGAGACATTCAGATGGTAGAGTCAGAATTTGGCGTAAACAGAATGAGAACATGGATCCATCATGCCTTGTTACCACTGTGCAGGCTGGTGGTGGTGGTGTAATGGTGTGGGGGATGTTTTCTTGGCACACTTTAGGCCCCTTAGTGCCAATTGGGCATCGTTTAAATGCCACGGCCTACCTGAGCATTGTTTCTGACCATGTCCATCCCTTTATGACCACCATGTACCCATCCTCTGATGGCTACTTCCAGCAGGATAATGCACCATGTCACAAAGCTCGAATCATTTCAAATTGGTTTCTTGAACATGACAATGAGTTCACTGTACTAAAATGGCCCCCACAGTCACCAGATCTCAACCCAATAGAGCATCTTTGGGATGTGGTGGAACGGGAGCTTCGTGCCCTGGATGTGCATCCCACATATCTCCATCAACTGCAAGATGCTATCTTATCAATATGGGCCAACATTTCTAAAGAATGCTTTCAGCACCTTGTTGAATCAATGCCACGTAGAATTAAGGCAGTTCTGAAGGCGAAAGGGGGTCAAACAGTATTAGTATGGGGTTCCTAATAATCCTTTAGGTGAGTGTATATAAGACCATGTTTTGAAACAACCACCATAAATCAATGAAAAACGCCTTACAAAGATTCAGAAGTAGTGTGTTTGTAGCTTATCAGGTTGAAGGAGATATACGTACTGTATAAATTATGCATCAAGAGACAAAGCCAGCGAGAAAATGACTTTTACTAGCATAAGCCGGCTGCACTGTAAAAAGTGGTAACCTGCAATTGTTACCGTCAAGAGCTGTGTTTTTTTTTTATACTTGATTTAACCCATAAAAATTGATTTTGTTGGAATAAATGTATGTATTTAATTTAATTCATAAATATTATTAAATAATATTTTTGATTTGGATACAACCAGTTACAGTAATTTAGATGTTATAATTTTTAGGTTACCATTTTTTTCAGTCTGTGGCACATATGGAAAGTGTTTGCCTTACCATTTTCACTGTATACAAGATGTTTCCATAACAGTAGGCCATGACACCCACAGGGACAAAGAAACATCCGAGGAGGAAAAAGAGAATGAAGGAAGCATCATTGGGATCTTTAGACGCCCAGTCAAGAGAGCAGCCTAACTGATGGACTTCCAGCGTGTAGCGGTTCCATCCCAGGAGAGGAGCTCCAGTCCAAGCCAAAGAGTACAGCCAGATGTGTGTGATGGCCCTCCAGGCCCAGGGGAAGTCAATGACCTTGGCATGAACCACACGGATGTAGCGCTCATACGCCAGGCCGGAGAGAGTCATGATGGACACGATACCTTAAAGGACGAAAAGAGAGATAAAGAGACAGCTGACCTAAATAGACAGATAGACAGACAGACAGACAGATATATATTTGTGACAGAGATAGATAGAGATACAGTAGATAGATAGATAGATAGATAGATAGATAGATAGATAGATAGATAGATAGATAGATAGATAGATAGATAGAATTCCAATTATCATAATGTGTCCAGATATTTGTCTTTGAGTTTGTTTGTAATTCTCTCTTTTTTTTTAATGCTTCTCATAATATTCCCACTATAAAAGATCAATTAAAAGCATTAGAATAAATACTATGCTGTATAAATAACTTATCATGCACTTAAAATAACATTTTATAATAAATAATACAAATATAATTGTATTATTTTTTTATTAATTGTAAAGATGTGATAGGCTACTGGTACAAAATATAATTCGTTTTTTTCTTCTTTTGATTTTTGGGTGAAATGATCTGGACATGTTCTTGACAGATTTTGTGAGATTTTAAAATAATTTGCTTTAAAACAATATATATTGTAAAAAGTGTTATACAAATAAATGTAAAAGGTGAACAATGTGACTTCTCTCTTTTACAGATATCAAGCTCCCAAGATACAGTCCTAAATTCAACAGATGATGGATCATAGTAATTGCTATCTTTTCATTTTTATAAGTAAATAACTGTATCTCAGAGTGGCAGTATACACAGACAGAGACTACTCTGGCAAGAGACTTTCCCCCAATTACCCAGACATCCGCAGTCCTCAGTGACAGAGGCAGGCCGGTGGGGAGGCAGCACTCGCATTTTTCCTCTCAGCTGTCAGAAGTATTCACACAGACCTCTTTTTACATCACATAGAACTGTGCTTGGTCATTTTGATGTGGAATATAATGCAGGATTACACACTGGGCCACATCTAATTTTTATTTAAATTAGTCAATTCCCAAGGGGGCAAAAATTGCATAAAAATCATAAAAGAAAGCCAGTTTAACATCTAAATGCGTCAAATGAAGCAGTACAGAAGCAATCATGAGGGATGATAGTCTTTGAACTTAGAATAACAGCAGGTGTGACCTTGGGGGCGCAGGTGCATAAAATGACCGTCTATCTTTCAGAAATGAAATTACAAAGCTCTTCTCAAAGCATATCCTCTCACAGATGCGTTGTTGATATTCTACCGGTTATTTCTGGTCCATTAAAGTGCCATTATCTGTCTCTATTCGACTTTATCTTTCCCTGCAGCAGATCAGTTGTTTACGAAGCTGCATCTTTGCTTTCCGTTGTAACCAATATCAAATAGGCCTAATGAAGCATAAATGTTCTTATTATGACCATGAAGCTGTGGCAATATCTGATATAGATAAGTTAGCCATACCATATTATTTCCTTTAATTTGATTCATGCTGCCAAAAATCCCATAATAACTTGAAGAGGATTGCATCAAATGAGTCAGATGATGATCATATGAGATAATTTGGTGTAGAAAAGCCAAAATGGCAGAGAATTAAGTTTCCTGCCCCTAAGATTTTCATCCAAAGAAAAAGACCCTACAATCTCACACCTCTTCTAAAGTTAAAAAAGATATCTCGACAACATCTCAAACTGTCCTCTGATTTACTAAGATCTTACCAAAAGACCTCAATGTGAACATTTCTCATCAAATTCTTACAAGATAAAATGTTTTCAGCTATCCAAAGTCATTTAATGTTCATTTTATGTCAAGATGTTATCAATGCAGTGTATTATTTCTCTTCTCCATATGATTACCAGTGATTCCATACTTCCATAGTTACAAGGTAACATACACCTATAAGTTATGATATTACTCCAATGTGTTGTCTTGTTCTCATAGTTTTTTAGAAGTTATTAAGATAATTTGTCGCGAGGTAGCAGAGATCCTGTCAGTCTCGCTGCGCGCGCTGCTGCAGTGACTTCTGTCGCGTGAGAAATCGTGCGTCCATTCAAAAAGTCCCTCATTCACAAAGCTGAAATAATATAAAGATATAAAGAATCACAACTTTCTTACAGTTTACTTAATGCCTGGCAGTTGTGGTAAATAGCATTCCACACAAATAACTAATGTGGTTGGTAGGTTACTGTGCGTTATTTGGTCCTGTTTGGTTTCCGTTATAAACCTACCATGTATGTATGTACCGTATGTTCAAGATGATTTTTAATGATTTGTTTTTGCTTATATTTAACATCTGTTTATATGTGCTTTCTATAACGTTTTTAAAACGTATCAAATTACATAACTGCACCAAAAAAAAAAAAAAAAACGCCATGAAAAACGTTTTGTTCTTTACATTTTCCCTGAGTGTACAGCAATATGAGACCATTTTAATGACAACTGACCAAAAACACATTTAAAAATGACAAGGCTACAATAAAATGATAAACTAGCCATCACAAACGGAATATGCAAATCAACTGATCTGTATTGATGAAGTCATATAAGAAAACAACATGTAAGAATGACTTTCTTAGAATTAAACTCGAAGTATAGCCAACTAAGAAAACTTATTCAAGTGACTCTTAAGACAGAATACTGACCGAATAAACTGTTGCTGAATCCATCCCAAACACATGTGGCAGAATTAAAAACCCATCCTCTCTTCACGCACGAGACGAATGTGAAATTAACTCCAGTCAGGGACACCAGCAGATCGCTGACACTTATATTCAATATTAACAAATTAGTCGGAGTTCGGAGTCTCTTGAATCTGCAGTAGAGAATAATGACGATGATGTTATTACAGAAGCCCAGGACACCGATAGATCCGATTGTGAACGTCAGGAGTTGATAAGTCTCATCGGCGAAAATATAGTTATAGTTCTCCAGGTTCGATGTTTCATTGAAAGAATTCATTTCTTTTCAAAGTGAATTTCCAGCATGGTCACTGAAACGCATGAAGGTCAGTGACCCGATTCAGGTCCAGTAGGAATCAGGGTAGTCGACCAGTGTTTGTAGTTCAGTGTGTCAGTAAGGCTGAAGACGTCTCAGAACAAAATTTCACCTACTTCCAGAGAAATGCGTAAAAGTTCCTCCTGGATCCACAAGAGACTTCCAGCGTTTGCAGAGATTGCCTGTCACTGCTGACTGAGCGATGTGATGTTCAGTGTGTAGTGCGCTGTTATGAACACTGATCACAGGAACGGTGATGTTCCGCATATCTACAGCGCTGTTTTGAAACTTATGACAAGAACGGCGATGATGATCAGATAAAAATAGCTGATAGTGACGAAAATGTGCTGTATTAATGCACTGTTAGGACACTGACACTTACATGAATTTCTGAACTAAACATTAATCACAGGTCGTTACGCTGTTTTGACAATTTATGACTATGGCAATAGCTTATTCTTTTTTGTGCTTATAGTCACGGTGATGAGCCGTATAAAACGCGCTGTTATGCTTTTGAAATGGTAGGCTAATGTAAAAAAAATGTTATGGCTGTTATGAAAACCAGTGACAGTAAGCGTTTAATGTGCTTTTCTAATCGTGAAGTTGTGTATATACCTACTAATATGCTGTGAATGACAGTAAAACTGGAATGAACCCTACACTCAGTCACTTTAATATGTTCCATATTTAATAATTTGATACAAAACAAATGCCAAAGCAAAATATCCACCGTTAGTCATGAAAGGTTGTGAACATGCAAATGCAAGCACAGGTGATTGGGGAGCATCATCATAATCAATGATGCCCCTGCAGCTTAGCCGGTGAAGGTTAGTTCAGATGATTCACTGCTCATTACATGCCAGCTGTTAACATCACACTCACCTCATCCAGGCAAAATAGAGAGCTGCACAATTTTTGTTTATCTAAAAGAACTGATTCAGATCATCACCAAATATATTGTTAGAATAGCCTATAAAGAGAAGTCTTATGCTCACCAAGGCTGCATTTACCTGATCAAAAATAAAATGTAGAAGTTGACTAGGAAGAATACACTAAACTTGGTTAGGATTTTAAAATGACAAAATTATTTGGCCATTATTTTAGGCAAACTCCAGCATATAATTAAATATGGGTTTTATTGTATTATGCAAAAAAAAGGTATAGAAAACCAAAAAGCTAACAAGAAATGAAATACAGTGAATACAATGTAATAATAATTTGTTGGTTCTCCCTTGCTTTTGATTACAGCAGCCATTCTTCTGGGCATTGACTCGCTAAACTTTGCATGTGTGTCCCCAGCAGGCACAGGATATAGACTACAACGTCGGTCAGATGTTGGATTTTGGTTGAAAATGAAAGTCGGGTTGACGTCTAAATCCAATGTTTGTTTGACGTCGAGCTCCAACGTTGGGCAGTCGTTGAATTTTGGTTGGAATAAACCAAACAAAAAGGTGAAACGCATGGCCGTTCTGTCCACTCTGAGCATAAAGCAAGCTACAAAAAATCCAGCTGCATAATTTATTAATGCCGCAATGCATGCTGGGAGATATGGGTGAGTTTTGATTGGTGGTACCCAGCATGCACTGCAGCATGAAGCATTTTATTGATTGTCACCATTGTTGAGAGTCATACACTGATTCTTGATGACTAAGTAATAATGTAGAGGAAAAAGTTTAATGCACTAAATGTTTTTAAAATCCTTTATATTATTTGATAAACAACATTGCTCTCATGCTGTAAAATTAAATGGCTTCTATTATAATACATCATTAAAAACACAAGTCCAATATAATCAAAACATTAGACTCTGAATAAGATCAGGGATTCAGGCCATTACATGATCATGACTTCATCATCAATAAACAGCCAACATCACCTGATCTCATTTTCTCTAGGCTTTTTCGCCACAATAAATGTGCTTTATAAACACACAATTATAAAAGCCAGAGAAGATTTTATACTAAAAAAGTCAAGGGTCAAGAGTCCAACTAAAGCAAACGCTAACCACCATCATGTTGACTTTAAAATACAACTATTGATTTCATTAAAACGGAAATTAAATAAAGTACATCTGGTTAGTAATAAGTGAAGCTGGTAATGCTGTTTGTGGAGTTGTTTACTCCTCCTCTGCTGAGATCTTCACAGGTTTAATGTGCTGCCATGCATGTCACATTTTTTTGCGGTGCTTATTCCAACCAAAATTCAACATCTGTCTGACGTTGGAGCTTGACGCCAAACAAATGTTGGGTTTAGACGTTCATTTTCAACCAAAATATGACGTCTGACTGACGTTGGATTAGTTGGAGTCCAACGTCTTCCTGACGTCACATTGACGTACTGTGCCTGCTGGGTCGTGCTTCACGTATTTCCAATCCTCCTTAAGTTCTTCCCAAAGTTAAGCTTTATTAAGACCTGCGTGACTTCTCACAATGCAGGTTTATAATTTCCCAAAGCTTTTCAATGGCTTTGAGGTCAGGGGACTGAGGAGGCACTTGAAGACTTCAAAATGCTGAGCATGAACACTTTCATTGCATGCAACTTTGTTGCGTTGGCGGTGTGTTTGGAATCATTATCGTGTTGAAAAATACACATTTGATCTCCAAACAGATCCTCCATATACTTGACATTTTGTCCAGCAGGATCCCCAAGTATTGGTCCATTTTCAAAGTGCCTGCAACTTTGTAGATCCTTCCAAAACCTGCTGGGGACACGAGTCCCCAATAACATTGTTTCCCCTGCTGTGCTTAATGGCACACGCATGCATTTGGCATAAAAACACTCCAGTCGTCTCCTACAAACATGACACCGTACAATGCAATTTTGACTCCAATCTTCCACACTCCAGTCCTTATTTTCGTTGGCAAATGCACGTTTTGTTTTTGTTTTGTTTTTTTCAGTAGATGAAACTAATCTAAGAAAACTAATCTACTTTCTTTACTGGCACACAACCTCTCAATCCAGCCTCTCATAGCCGTTGGCTTACAGTTCAAGATGAAATTGGAGGTTGGAGGTTTCATCCAGGTTTTTAGAAGCTGTTTTGATGTGGTCCCGCATTCAGGCTATTTTCATCTTTCTATCAAAATGCTCTCTAGCCTTCCTTGACCAGCCACAGCACTTTACATTATTCAGTGGTCTCAGTGCTTTTAAATCATTCTGTGCATTGTGACCATTCACATCCAGCACATGAGCAATATCCAAAACCGATGGCTTTTTATTTATTTGATAGGAACAATGTATTTTAATGAACAAAAAACAGGCCGGATTATTGCAACATTGCAAATGTACATAACACACACAACATACGCACACAACATAACGCACACAACATAACACAAATAGACAAATACCCCAAACACATTATTACATTTTTTATTGTGATCTTTAACATTGTAATATATGTAGAATATATTGTCTGGCTATGAGATAACCCACTTCTAGCCAAAATAACCTTGAATTTGGTTACATATCCAAAATAACTTGCGAGAGGTATACCATCATGTAAGCAAAGTCAACAGTGATTACAAGGTGTTTGGTTTCATTTCTTTGGCATGTTCTATGCGTAGCCTGTGGGTTGATGACTAGTCTATTCTTGGATTGCATTGGTTAGACGTCTATTCAATTTTCACTTGTCTTGTTTTAGCCTAGATGTCAGGGCTGTGTTTGGACGGCTATTAGATATCTTTTAAATGCAAAATTGCTTGCTGGGCATTCTCCTTGTTTATGTGAGGTTTTTGCTTTTACCCCCAGTAAAATTGAGGATTCACAGTATAAGAACACAAAAAGGTGCGAACTGTACAATTATTTCAGCAGTTTTCTGTCGAGACTTTGATCATCTAAGATAACTTCGAGCCAGTTGATCCTGTGCTCTTGCTGTGGTGTTTTTTTTTTTATTATTTTATCTCTTGTTACTGTGAGAGAGACAATTGCCAGGATAAAATGAGACTTCTAGCATCAGAAAAACAGTTTTATAAGAGGTTCTCCTCGAAAACCATTCCTCATTGATGAATTACCCTTATTTTAATTCTTAACATATTAATCATTAATTCATATTACATACAAATCGGTGTCCTTATTGGAACAACATTAGAGAATTTTTATCAGCATTTTTATCTTCCCTGTCCAATGATATTTTCACAAAATTTGATATTACCAAATTTTTGGTAATTTTCACAACCAAAAAAAAACATTAAAGGTTCACTGTTTTACCAGTTAGATCTCATTCATGCTTGTGTAAGCTCAAAAACAGTGACGCACATGGTCTGACGAACAACGTCAAACAGCATTGGTTAACACTCGCCTCATTGCAGATTACGGTGATTAATAACTTACATTTTAGTCTGTTCTGTTTCTCACATCAAACTGCTTTAGAAGACTAGGAATATTAATCACTTTTATGAAGCTTTTTTCAGTCATAGTTCTGAAATCTTTGCTATATAGAAAAGAGCTGATAATGCAGGCTTGGAATGACATGAGGGTGAATAAATGATGACAGAAATGTTTGCACTGTAAAAAAAAAAAAAATAAAGAAAGAAGAAAATACTATATATTTCAGTCTTTCTACTTCAAAATTCCACATTTGATCTATTGTGTTTCTTGCCCATTTTTATGATTATTTGCGAAATTTAACTAGCAATTTCTGAGTAAAAAAATGCTTCAAAGTAAATCCTACACCACATATTTAGTGTGTGTGAACTAATATTTTACATGCTGGCCATTTTTCCAAGCTTTTGAGAAAGTATACTTGATTTAACTATTAATTTTAATGCTTTTTATGTGACACAACATCTGATTTTGATGCCCTCATGCGAAACCCCTTGATGATTAAACTCCATATGTGTTTTCAGTAATTACCTATATAGTTTCTTCCCCTCACATCCTCATCTAACTCACGTTTATGGAAACTGGGTCATTTCATCCTGCATCTGTTTTTTCCCTCCTCTCTCTCTCTTTTTCTCTGTCTTAGTCTCTTACTTTCTCTTTAATAAAAAGCAAAATTTACAGTTTACGGCACAGTGCACTGGCTGCTGAATGGAGTCTAATTATGAAGACTTGGAATGTGAATGAGTTCCCACAATCCCTGCTGGGAATTAAAACTACGCACTGGCCCAATTCTCTAACTCCCTCTCTGTCTTTCTGTTATTCCCACCTCTCTCTTTCCCTTCATGCACAAGAATGTTTCATGTAACTTAGTCCCTGCATCTAATTGCCATACTATGTTTAGGTGATGGCATGTCTGCCCTTTTTCAGCCTGATGTACCAGCCTTCAGAGATCAGACATCAAAGCTGAGATAGATGCACATGGAAAACAACATCAAGAGAAAAAGTTTGAGAGGAGAATCTAGATAATCTTAGAGTATCCATTTGATTAGCCATAAAATTAGGTATATTTGTCTGTAGTAAAAACAGGTGAATCAGGGATTAATTATTTTGTTTTAGGGTTTTAGGTTTATATTTAGATATAAATTCTGATTTTAATGATTCATGTTTGATGGTGTTGTAAAATGCTGAAACATTCTTAATATGCCAAGTTGCTATACTACTTGGCCTAAAGCAAAGTCACTTTAAGACAAATTAGTTCACTCACCAATCATCTTGAAAACTCCACCAGATTTCAATAGCTTAAAGTGGTTCTTCAACTGCTGGCAAAAAGGGTTTTCAATAAATCTTGGCTGCCTGAGTAGAAAGGTGATTTAAAAAAAAAAATCGGTCCTACCCAACCTGACTAGAGAAAATAGAGAAAAAAGGCTGTTGTCTTCCCTTTTGCCAAGAAAACTTCAACACCCATAATGCACTGGGCGTGTTACCATCCAAGGCCACACCCACTAATCTGCTATTACACCAGAGTCAAATCAGATTCCTTGCTTTGGTAGGAAATACTGCTTGGCAAACTTTTAGTCATAATGGTGTCGACTTGTATTGTTTCTGGATGCAAGAATTCAAAGAGTAAATGTTTAGCGGGAGTGTGTTACTTTTAGTTTCCAGTGAAGGATCCAGCACATTGTTGGCAGCGGCTAAAGGCTGCAAAAACACGAAGAGTGCCGCGACAGAATATCTGAAAAACCTCTGTTTGTAGTCAACATTTCAAACTGGATTACTATGAAACAGTGTTTTATGCTGCCTTCACGTGCTATTGGAATTATCATAAACATGAGTTTCCTAGTTAAAATTTGGACATGAACGCCCTCTAGTTGTAATATTTACTGGGAAGCTCGAGGATAATTTTGATACCCAAGTTCCCGAGATGGGCGGGCCACAATCTTTAAAGAGTGGATGGGAGAACGATTGCTGCTGTGACTGGTAGCCTATTTTTTACTCGGTTTTTTTTCCACAACAGCTACAATCGCCTTGTCTTGTCGTTAAAGTAGCCTAGTGCATATTTAGTGTGCAATATCAAGTGTATTGTATGTTTTACACACAATAAAATTAGCCTGTATTTGACCGAAATTCTAGCCTGGAAATCCAGACCTAAATCTGAAAGATTAATGGTCTGGCGTTGACTAATGAAAATCGGCCAGCTCGAGGGGCGGCACCAAGCATGCATTTGAAAATCTCACTACACGCAATTGGATAACACTACGACCAATTACAACAATAAACCCCATACGCTTAGCTACCAGCGGAGCTAACTGGTAGATGAGACTCTTTCCGTATCCGGTCGGCAAAACAGCAAATTCACCCTTCTTGCAAAGGAACGATTCGAGAGGCGTCTTCTGTTCCTGTTTTAGATAAAAAGCCAAGTCTAACTCGTTCATTGTAGCGGCCAAAGCCGTTTCAAACAACTGGTGTTCATCCATAGCCATCTTGCAATGTTTACTAATGACTTCGACGTCACAGCGCTGTCGTCATCTGTTTAGCTCCTCTGGCCCGCCTATATCAGATAACCCGATGTGATTGGTGCAGCTCAGATCGAGGGGCATATTTAATGAGCATCATTACTCGACACCAGAGTAACTCGCTGAGCAGATTCAACTTGTGCTCTCGCGAGAACTCTGGATTACCAGGGTACCGAAATTCCAGAATCGTCAGCAAGCTCAAGCTGACTACAGATGAATGTTTCAATGAATGGGACGCTAAATATCATTTTGGCTTTAATAACATTTTCCCAATAAATAAGCAAGAATAAACCTGGTGTCCCCCATGATTCCTGGTCTTTCCAACAACAAAGCACTTGAATGCGATGAGCTCATAATCACGACTTCAGAAGTGCGAAGTAGGAAATTTCCGATAGCTCGTAAAGGCAGCATTAGGTCAAACTGAAGGGAAAACTAAAAGAAACTGCCGATCTGTCAGTTCCATCTAAAGCAATCCAGCGTCGAACAGGTACAGGTAAGAAAAAAAGCTGTTGCCATAGTGTTACATTTTTACTATAATGCTGTTTAAAGAGTAGACATAGTATGATACGGTTTTCAGTGATAAACCTACCCTTAGCCTACCGATCCCTGTCTGTGTACGGGAATACAAAAATGCATTAGTATAATCTGTAGTTTTCCCAAAAGCCCTGGAGTTGTCAAAAGCCTTTTGCTTTTAAATTAGAATGTCTCGGTTCAGGTAATACAGAGAATGAGTAAACATTGTTCATTTAAATATACTACTGAAATGGTAACAATACAAATTGGGATGAAAATCGGTGTTACACTTTAAGTCAAATCAGCAATAAAATCTGACAACAATGGCATCATAAATTCTGCTTCTTTGACGTATTGCATTATCATCTGGACAAATCTGAAAAATACCGTTTTGAGCTAAAGCACATTCAAAATAATAATAATGTGTTTATTACACAACTAATGTAAGGTCCTACAACATATCCAAACAAATACTATTCTGTAAAACAAACTTTATTCATTGTAAAGCACAAGCTAACAGGTATAACCACAAAATGTCCAGCATAACATAAAGTTTTCTAAATCTCCAACATAATTGAACATAAAAAAATAAAAAATAAAAAAAACCCACTTCTTACATCATTTCTACTTAACTTAAAACTGCAGACTGTGTTTTTTTGGAATCATCCCAATGTTTTTGCACTGATGCTTTTGCTGATGTTGTGAACTTTGTTCATTTGTTTTGCGATGCCTGATGTAGTTAATTTTGATTTTATGATTTTTTAATACATTGTTGACTTGTTTTAGGTTAGATTTACATTCTCACTTCAATTTTCTCACAAAGTTAAATAGATTATTTGACACTGTACTTAAAATTGCATGCAAAAACTTGAAAAAAATAAATCAATGACTATTTAATTTAATTAAATACTAGTATTTTTTTTGTCAGTACATGCATAATTGATTAACAGTGTCTTTCCAATCCTAAAAACGCTCTTCTATATTATGCATGAAAGCATGCAAATACTAATGAGAGTACAGTTTAAGAACACCCTTGCCAATATAAAACTGATTCATTCAAAACAAAGTTTTAATCAATGTGTTCACATATGCATTTACAGATACATTCAGGTCAATTTTTTATTCCTGTGTTTCTCTTATACTTTTGATTTGACTCATTAAGTGCCTTGAATTTATATAAAATTTGTGGCTCAAATGGCTTAAACAAGTTGTGGCACAAGAGACTAAGCACTCGTCATTAATTTCTCACACTGAGTGATCTTGACAACAGGCTCGAGGCATTCAGGACTCTTGTCTTCTCTGTGTGTGTGTGTGTGTGTGTTTAAATAATTTTCTCCTTCACTGCGAGGCCTTTAAGGACACCAAGGACATGAACCACATCATGTTCTTTGGGCTTATATAATAATTACAATGTTCTTTGTCTTCATATAATGGGGGGGGGGGGGGGGGGGGGGGGGGGTAAATCTATTTATATTACATAAGCACCATGACTGATAAAATGAGTTGCAATTTGAATAAGCAAATGTAGCTGTCACCTATATCAAGGAAAAACAAAATGCCCCCAAAAATACCACTTGCCTCAATAATTTTCAAGTAAAACACAAAACACAAACATTTCAGAGTAAACCATGTGTTTTGCAACCGGTTACCTCCTCAATATTCTCAGAACTATCTTTATGTCCTCTAAATTGATTTCAGTTCCAGGAAACAATTTGACCTTTTTCTCAGAGATTC
Source organism: Leuciscus leuciscus (assembly GCF_965113295.1). Taxonomy (NCBI): domain Eukaryota; kingdom Metazoa; phylum Chordata; class Actinopteri; order Cypriniformes; family Leuciscidae; genus Leuciscus; species Leuciscus leuciscus. The sequence goes on from NC_138746.1 coordinate 6,335,744, forward strand.
AGCCTTTGAAAGCTGTTTATTTGTTGCTGATAACAGATGTGTGAAATATTGATTCTTTTTTGCCTGCACTTTTAGGTCTTTGTTCACATCAATTTAACTCACGATTATGTCTCATTGGTTTCTGAGACTGTTGACGTTTAAAAACAAAACAAAAAATGCAGTAAATTCTTCCGAGCCCCCTAAGGACATGGTGGTGGGAAAAAAATATGAGATGGGAGGAAAAATAATAAGTCAATGCTTTTGTTCTCTCGCAAATGATTTGCGTTCCCCCAAGAAACTTTGCGTTCTCTCGCAAAACCTTGTGGTTGATTTCTCTGTTTGGTTTAGGACAACATTTTTGGACAGGAATGTTGTTCCAGGATCAACAAAATATGTTGATTTAGGAACATAATTGACAAAATCAAGGTGACTGCTAATAGCAAAGTCACTTGGTAAGCCTGTAAGGTTAGTAAAAAAAAAAAAAAAAAAGCATAACTCCTGCTAACGCTGTGGCAGGGAAGGAGACCTGAGGCCATTTTTTTTATGGATGTCAATAGAGGAGAGGCTTCACGCTGAATAAACTGCTTTTATGAAAACGGCTAATTTAATGAATCAATAGCCCATCAGAAAAAAATGCTAGTTTATAAAAGTCACAGACAATTATGCGACAGGTATGAGTTTAAGGCACTACTCATTCATTTCTATGCTATCTGCAAGCAGTGACTGACTGTCGCACAACTCTGAACGAAATTCAATGACGTCAAGGCTGTAATGTGATTGGATATCAAGGCACACGTGATCCATGTTAGCCGTTACATTTTCTAAAATGGTGGAGCCGATCGGACCCTCGTATCTCTCACGAATAAGTTCAAGGCTGCGTCTGAAATAACATATTCTCTTGGTACTTATTTTGAATAAGTAATTTATTTCACAGCCCAAAAAAAATAAAAAAAATAAAAGTACATTGTATTATGAGTGTGTAGTATGAATGTATGAAGTTAATTCTTTCCTCACCATATGATTTATAAGTAAATACATAAGATGATTAAGAACAAGAGTAAAACCAACATCAGTAAATACAATAAACATTTTACCAAAATATACATTTGCAAAAACACTTCCACAAATGAGCTAAAACGAGTACCTCCCCACAGGTTTGCATTCCCTTTAAAGCCATACTCACTTAGATAAAACAGAAAATATTAAGCAGCAAGCCTCAGGTAAATATTCTATGCATAGGAACAGAAAGAAATGACCACAACACTGTGTTGTAGAACACGATGATAAAGGCAAAGGGTATCTTTAAATAAATAAATCCACAGAAAGAGAATTGCTTACAACACATATTTCATGACCTGACAGCAAATGAGTCGACACAGAGGACTTAAATACACAAACAAACAAGGCTAATTAAACACACACACCTGAACTAAATGAGAACTAATCAGGAACCATGACAACTAACTCATCGGTGGAAAACAGTGCAAACTGAAAACAAAGTCCAAACTCAGTGAGACTGTGACAGAAACACAATAAAAACAGTGATGGAAGACAAACTTCAAGGTCTCTCCATCACAAGGTTGTTGCCTCACAAATTCAGCTACAGACTTTTATACTAGGGACAGAAGTGTTTTAGTATCATTTGACTCACTGTGGCTCCTTTTATAACAGAGTGGGTGGATGTCAGACAACTGTCATACAGAGAAAAACATGAAAAAAATTTTCACATCGTGTGTCTCCTTTTATATGCAATAGATTAACCTACTTCTAGTTCTGAAATAATAATAGTATAATGCCCATCATCAGTGTATATACAGGCATTACAAAAGCATTGGGATTTTGAAAGCATTTTGTCATTTATCTAAAACATACATCCACCACAGTGCAAGTTTCACCAAATGATGTGTTATCTGATAGTATCTGAAATGACATTTTAAACCCTTTGTCTTGCAAAAGCTGCATTTATTATAATTAATTAATATAATTAAATATTACACCGTTTTTGGATAACTTGACAAAATGATAACATGAAACAATAAAATGATTATGCTTGACACAGATAATAATAAATGTTTCTTAAGCATCAAATCAGCATATTAGAATGATTTCTGAAGGATCATGTGACACTGAAGACTGGAGTAATGATGCTGAAAATTCAGCTTTGCGTCACAGGAATAAATTATATTTTAATATATTAAAATAAAAAAACTGATGTTTTAAATTGTTGTAATGTTTTACAATATAACTTCTTTTTTTTAAACATATTTTTGATCAAATAAATGCAGCCTATATGAGCAGAAGAGACTTCTTTCAAAAACATAAAATAAATCATACAAACCCCCAAACTGTAAATATGAGTATATATGACTGAACAGTGTGATGAAATAATGATGACATGTAGCCCTGTTTTTTTTTCCCCTGTTCCCCTCCATTTCTCTCTCTGTTTCACCTGCTCTCATTCTTGTCTTTCTCTCGCCTTTGCAATGAAAAGCCTATTTATGGCTCCAGCTCCTCAGGGAATGTCAGTATCACATGTGTCTCTTTGCTCTGTCATCCATTAGCACCTCAGCAAGCACTACCCGTACCCTGTTTTTGACATAGTGATCTGTGCTGTTTGTGATCAAGCTCAACACTAGCTGAGGTCATTAGTCTGAATCTCATGACATTGTGGACTTGGACAGATTTATAGTGTGACTGGAGCGTGTTGTGTTCACAAAGCTTCAGCTGAACTTAGTCATATGGTTCACGCTTGAAATCTACTATCTAAAACCTACTGTATCAAACATACACACATTTATATGACCTCTAAAGTATCAACATGATCAAAACTTTGCTGAAAAACCTTTTGTACACATTTGGCTTCTGTCATGCAGGAACATTTATTTGTACATCTCTCAAACATCACAGTATTGCATTGCATTATATGTTTTGCCTATGCATTTGAATATCATACTAAGGCATATTATTGCGAGATATAGAATGACAAATGATATTTACATCCATTTTATATCAGTAATCTGCAATGATGTTAAAGGGATAGTTCCCCTAAAAATGAAAAAATGTTCAGTAATTACTCACCCTCATGTCGTTCCAAACCCGTAAGACTTTCGTTGATCTTCGAAACACAAATTAAGATATTTGAAATCAAATCTGAGAGCTTTCTGTCCCTCCATTGACAGTCTACGCAAGTGCCACTTTGACGCTTCAAAAAGTTCATAAAGGGATAAAACTAATCCATGAACCGAGTGTCTTAGTCCACATTTTCTGAAGAGACTGTATCAATTTATATGATGATCAGATTGAATTTAGGCTTTTATTCACATAAACACTGATCAGCGAACATACAGTAAACAGAAGATCAATCGAACCTGTTTAACGCGTGAGAACAAACTAATTTGGTTCCTGAAAAAGCTCAAAGGTGCTGCGTAACACGAGAATGAACCTCATTGGTTCTTGCTGAAGCTCAAATGTGCTGCGTAACACGAGAACAAACCTCATTGGTTCTTGCTGAAGCTCAAACGAGCTGCGTAACACGAGAATGAACCTCATTGGTTCTTGCTGAAGCTCAAACGAGCTGTGTAACACGAGAATAAACCTCATTGGTTCTTGCTGAAGCTCAAACGTGCTGCGTTACACGAGAACGAACCTCATTGGTTCTTGCTGAAGCTCAAACGTGCTGCGTAACACGAGAACGAACCTCATTGGTTCTTGCTGAAGCTCAAACGAGCTGTGTAACACGAGAACGAACCTCATTGGTTCTTGCTGAAGCTCAAACGAGCTGTGTAACACGAGAACGAACCTCATTGGTTCTTGCTGAAGCTCAAACGAGCTGCGTAACACGAGAACGAACCTCATTGGTTCTTGCTGAAGCTCAAACGAGCTGCGTAACACGAGAACAAACCTCATTGGTTCTTGCTGAAGCTCAAACGAGCTGCGTAACACGAGAACGAACCTCATTGGTTCTTGCTGAAGCTCAAACGAGCTGTGTAACACGAGAATAAACCTCATTGGTTCTTGCTGAAGCTCAAACGAGCTGCGTAACACGAGAACGAACCTCATTGGTTCTTGCTGAAGCTCAAACGAGCTGCGTAACACGAGAACAAACCTCATTGGTTCTTGCTGAAGCTCAAACGAGCTGCGTAACACGAGAACGAACCTCATTGGTTCTTGCTGAAGCTCAAACGAGCTGTGTAACACGAGAATAAACCTCATTGGTTCTTGCTGAAGCTCAAACATGCTGCGTTACACGAGAACGAACCTCATTGGTTCTTGCTGAAGCTCAAACGTGCTGCGTAACACGAGAACGAACCTCATTGGTTCTTGCTGAAGCTCAAACGAGCTGTGTAACACGAGAACGAACCTCATTGGTTCTTGCTGAAGCTCAAACGTGCTGCGTAACACGAGAACGAACCTCATTGGTTCTTGCTGAAGCTCAAACGTGCTGCGTAACACGAGAACGAACCTCATTGGTTCTTGCTGAAGCTCAAACGAGCTGTGTAACACGAGAACGAACCTCATTGGTTCTTGCTGAAGCTTAAACGAGCTGCGTAACACGAGAATGAACCTCATTGGTTCTTGCTGAAGCTCAAACGAGCTGTGTAACACGAGAACGAACCTCATTGGTTCTTGCTGAAGCTCAAACGTGCTGCGTAACACGAGAACGAACCTCATTGGTTCTTGCTGAAGCTCAAACGTGCTGCGTAACACGAGAACGAACCTCATTGGTTCTTGCTGAAGCTCAAACGTGCTGCGTAACACGAGAACGAACCTCATTGGTTCTTGCTGAAGCTCAAACGAGCTGTGTAACACGAGAACGAACCTCATTGGTTCTTGCTGAAGCTCAAACGAGCTGTGTAACACGAGAACGAACCTCATTGGTTCTTGCTGAAGCTCAAACGAGCTGCGTAACACGAGAACGAACCTCATTGGTTCTTGCTGAAGCTCAAACGAGCTGCGTAACACGAGAACGAACCTCATTGGTTCTTGCTGAAGCTCAAACGAGCTGCGTAACACGAGAACGAACCTCATTGGTTCTTGCTGAAGCTCAAACGAGCTGTGTAACACGAGAATAAACCTCATTGGTTCTTGCTGAAGCTCAAACGTGCTGCGTTACACGAGAACGAACCTCATTGGTTCTTGCTGAAGCTCAAACGTGCTGCGTTACACGAGAACGAACCTCATTGGTTCTTGCTGAAGCTCAAACGAGCTGTGTAACACGAGAACGAACCTCATTGGTTCTTGCTGAAGCTCAAACGAGCTGCGTAACACGAGAACGAACCTCATTGGTTCTTGCTGAAGCTCAAACGAGCTGCGTAACACGAGAACGAACCTCATTGGTTCTTTCTGAAGCTCAAACGAGCTGCGTAACACGAGAACGAACCTCATTGGTTCTTGCTGAAGCTCAAACGAGCTGTGTAACACCAGAATAAACCTCATTGGTTCTTGCTGAAGCTCAAACGTGCTGCGTTACACGAGAACGAACCTCATTGGTTCTTGCTGAAGCTCAAACGTGCTGCGTAACACGAGAACGAACCTCATTGGTTCTTGCTGAAGCTCAAACGTGCTGTGTAACACGAGAACGAACCTCATTGGTTCTTGCTGAAGCTCAAACGTGCTGCGTAACACGAGAACGAACCTCATTGGTTCTTGCTGAAGCTCAAACGTGCTGCGTAACACGAGAACGAACCTCATTGATTCTTGCTGAAGCTCAAACGTGCTGCGTAACACGAGAACGAACCTCATTGGTTCTTGCTGAAGCTCAAACGTGCTGCGTTACACGAGAACGAACCTCATTGGTTCTTGCTGAAGCTCAAAGGTGCTGTGTAACACGAGAACGAACCTCATTGGTTCTTGCTGAAGCTCAAAGGTGCTGTGTAACACGAGAACGAACCTCATTGGTTCTCGCACGTCAAGCGAACATGCTTGATCTTCCGTTTACTACAACTGATGAATGTTTAAATGTGAATATAAGCCTAAATCTGTTCATCATAAAAAGTAAATGATGACAGAATTTTCTTTTTTGGGTAAACTAATCCTTTAATCTCATTGCTTTATATTACAAGGATATCATAAATCCATCTTACTTTTTGTGCATAAATATTAACAACTGCACTAAATTGTATATTTATGCTTAATTGAGGCCTCTGAATAAAAGGTGTCATATTCTCTCACTATATGAGGAATAAAAAACAAAACACACAATTATTTCTTTACAAAAAAAGGTTCAATGAACTGTTCCATTTGTAAAAATGTCAGATGAGGCAAACTCTGAATCAACATGCACCAATGCTACATTTTTCTAAATGTCACAATCATTTGTTAACAAAAAAGTATTCATTACTTCAATGAGCTCATTGTTTCTGCTTTAAAATATTATATTGTTTAAATTAATACCTTTTTCGCTAACTGTGATTTTGTATATGTACATTTCTGAAATAAATAACTTGGACATGCAGTTACCTCTGATAACAGATCACTCTAAATTGTAATGTGGACTCATGCATTTTCTGTAAAGCTGCTTTGAAATGATGTGTATTGTGAAAAGCGCTATACAAATAAATGTGAATTGAATTGAATTTTTTTTTAAATTAAATAGTTAACTTAAGTGGAGTACCTTGTGTAGCAGAATCCTAAAACTATTCCTTTAAAGTCATCCGTCTTTTATCTATTCTCTCTCTGACAGAGCCGCCGCTAGCACTCACAAACACACTTGTTTCTTAAAGTTTCTCACCTTCACACGTTTCTCATTTTTCTCCATTACTCCTCCTCCGGAAGGATGAAAGAGTCCCTGTTCTCTTGTCAACTGTGACATGATTTTCTACTAAATCTTTGAGCGTGTCTGTCCCACAGTGCTCCACTCCACCCGAGTGACAGCTCCGCTCCAGTAACCCTCCGTTAAATGAAAAGCACATTACACACTCCTCCATACTCACAAAACGACAGGAACTGTGCTACATTTGCAACACTGGAGTAGGAGGCTGATTTATGTGGAACAACTGAAGATCACAATTTATGAAAACTGTCAGCCAGCGATCAGAAAGAGTGATGATTTAGACAAATTCTGGTCTTGAGTTTAGTATATTTAGTATATAAATTCTCTCTCTGCTAGTACTGTACATTTTGTAACACTTTATTTTAAGGTGACATAGTTACACGTTACTGCATGTACCCTAACTATAGTAATAACAGTAAATTATGCATAATTACAAGTAACTAACCCTAAACCAAACCATAACCCTAGCTCTATAGTAAGTACATTTAGTTAATTCATATTACGCAGTACTTATTTGAGTAAGTACAATGTAACTATGTCAACTTTCTTTTTTTAACTATTTATTATGACCGCCGCTAACGTAGCTAGCGAAAGCGGTCATATAGGGATTGTCAAAGTTTTTTTTTTTTTTTTTTTTTTGTCACCTTACTGAATTTTTCGTCAACGATACCAGGGACACCGAAGCACCGGGGAACATGAAATTTGGTGGGCATGTAGCCCCACTAGACTTCTAAGGAAAAATTTCGTTTGGTCCCCGGGGGCCACTCCCCCCCCGCGCTGGGCCCCCCCAAACCCCAAAAAATGCAGTTTTTCCTAAATAACTACCTGAACCGTAGCACCGAGGATGAAGAAATTTTTATGGTATGTTGGTCTACTAGACTTTTACGGAAAAATTTCATTTGGTCCCCGGGGGCCACTTCCCCCCCCCCGCGCTGGGGCCCCCGTAAATTTTTCGTCAACCATACCAGGGACACCGAAACACCAGGGAACATGAAATTTGGTGGGCATGTAGCCCCACTACACTTCTAAGGAAAAATTTCGTTTGGTCCCCGGGGGCCACTCCCCCCCCGCGCTGGGCCCCCCCAAACCCCAAAAAATGCAGTTTTTCCTAAATAACTACCTGAACCGTGGCACCGAGGATGAAGAAATTTTTGTGGTATGTTGGTCTACTAGACTTTTACGGAAAAATTTCATTTGGTCCCCGGGGGCCACTTCCCCCCCCCTGCGCTGGGGCCCCCATAAATTTTTCGTCAACCATACCAGGGACACCGAAACACCGGGGAACATGAAATTTGGTGGGCATGTAGCCCCACTAGACTTCTAAGGAAAAATTTCGTTTGGTCCCCGGGGGCCACTCCCCCCCCGCGCTGGGCCCCCCCAAACCCAAAAAAATGCCGTTTTTCCTAAATAACTACCTGAACCGTGGCACCGAGGATGAAGAAATTTTTATGGTATGTTGGTCTACTAGACTTTTACGGAAAAATTTCGTTTGGTCCCTGGGGGCCACTTCCCCCCCCGCGCTGGGGCCCCCGTAAATTTTTCGTCAACGATACCAGGGACACCGAAGCACCGGGGAAAATGAAATTTGGTGGGCATGTAGCCCCACTAGACTTCTACGGAAAAATTTCGTTTGGTCCCCGGGGGCCACTCCCCCCCCCGCGCTGGCCCCTCCCAAACCCCCAAAAATGCAGTTTTTCCTAAATAACTACCTGAACCGTGGCACCGAGGATGAAAAAATTTTTATGGTATGTTGGTCTACTAGACTTTTACGGAAAAATTTCGCTTGGTCCCCGGAGGCCACTTCCCCCCCCGCGCTGGGGCCCCCGTAAATTTTTCGTCAACGATACCAGGGACACCGAAACACCGGGGAACATGAAATTTGGTGGGCATGTAGCCCCACTAGACTTCTACGGAAAAATTTCGTTTGGTCCCCGGGGGCCACTCCCCCCCCCGCGCTGGGCCCCCCTTAACCCCAAAAAATGCAGTTTTTCCTAAATAACTACCTGAACCGTGGCACCGAGGATGAAGAAATTTTTATGGTATGTTCGTCTACTAGACTTTTACGGAAAAATTCCGTTTGGTCCCCGGGGGCCACTCCCCCCCCCCCCCCCCCCCCGCGCTGGGGCCCCCGTAAATTTTTCGTCAACGATACCAGGGACACCGAAGCACCGGGGAACATGAAATTTGGTGGGCATGTAGCCCCACTAGACTTCTACGGAAAAATTTCGTTTGGTCCCCGGGGGCCACTCCCCCCCCGCGCTGGGCCCCCCCAAAACCAAAAAAAATCAGTTTTTCCTAAATAACTACCTGAACCGTGGCACCGAGGATGAAGAAATTTTTATGGCACATCAACCTAGCCCATAATCACTCATTTGTGATTTGCGCCCCTCCCATAAAAAATGAAAATGCAATATTATTCTGCTTTAATCGCCCCTATCTTCAGTGGAGATGTTCAGAACTGCACCATATTTCATGTGTATGATTAACTTGACAACCTCTGGGGGTATCCTCTGCTAAGTTTTGTAGAATTTCATCCATGGGGGGGTATAAAATAAATTCATTTATGTGCACATTTAGTGACTGTACACTCATCGGCCTGTAGATGGTGCTGTTGAGCGAAGGGTTGCTGGTTTAGGATGATACTGTCACACACACACATGCAGGAATACAAACAAACGCAAGCATGCACACACACTGACATCCACACGCACAGACACACACCCATACACACACATACAAATCCACATGCACAGACACACACACACAAACACACACGCGCACACATGTACGCACACATACATACACGCACAGACACACACACACACACACAGACACACACATACACAAACACACACACATACACACACACACACACACACACACACACACACACACACACACACACACACACAGACAGACATGCACATACTATTACTTTTTTTAGGTATATACATAAACACGCAATACAGCCAAATTACTCCACGTCATTTATTTTTGTGGAAAGCCAGTGCAGGCCTGAGCGGCGGTCATATTTTGTACCGCGATGCGGTACATCTAGTTTAAAGAACCAGCTCTTAAGAATCATTTGTTTTGAGAATAGGGCTGCATCCGAAATCGCATACTTCCCTACTATATAGTAGGCGAAAAACAGTATGTGTTTAATGATCGTGAAGTAATTACTTATTCAATACCTACTCAAGAGAGTACGCAACTTCGGGCACAGGCTACACTGGTTTGCACTGTATGTCTTTGAGTCACTAAAAAAAAAAACAGATCATAAGAGTCATCTGTTCAAATGAGTGGCTGAATTTCCACTGGAAATAGTTGATTTTCTGGGTACTTTTGGAATACCCATTTCAACATCCTACAGTTTGGGACACACTAATTCTTCGAATACTATTTAGTAGGGATGTGCCCGAAGCCTAATTCGGAATTCGGAAAGGCAGGGAAAATGAATAACACATTCTACGGAGCCCCTAAAGGGCCATGGTTAGGCTTACATTACATTACAGTACATCAGATTTCACTTATCACGTGAAGATATTAAGGAGAGATGATTGACAGGATGATGTCAGAGGATTTTGAGCACAACAGATCCTGAGCGTCATTGACAAATATCTTATCATGTGTGGTCAGTACCGCCGCTCCCTATAAAGAGTAAAGAGTAGGTGTGATTGCGAACTGGAAAGTGAAAGTAAAAAGCAAGTATGCATTCAAAAGTGACTTCAATACCCCGCATATTGATATCTGCTCCCTGACGCCCACAAATTATAGAAAATAAAATTATACAACTATATAGTAATGCAAAAGCATTCTCCCATCTCATAATTTTTCCATCACCATGTCCCCTTAGGGGCTCCATAGAATGATCACTTCCTTTACGAACATGATATTTCGGCTTCGGGCACATCCCTAGAATGGATAGTATGTGAATGCCTGGTACACATTGTACGATTTTGTGCTGTCCCAGATGAAAGATGATCAATCGTGGAGATTTCGTTGGTCGTGAGAGAGGTTCAAAGACGGCCTCTTGCGACCAAAGATATCATGCGATACTTTTCTGACAGTGTCTGAAATTTAACACGATCATCTCACAGTGTGTTTGCTGCTACGACCTACATCTACTGACTAGCCAATAAAAATGCAACATGAAATGGCGTATTGATCAACGCGACATGGCACTAAAACTTAAAATTACTTACCTCAAGCTCCATTTGCAAGATTGGCCTCTTCCATGACCGCATCCATATTCTCCTCTTTCGCTTCCTCCATTTTTTCAGCCCACATTAAAAACCACAATTGCCAAAGTGCGATTCATCTTGCTCTATTTGTTTACCACTAGCACATGCTGATGACATTTTATTCCTCTATAATAACTTGTGTCATAGCCTATTCAATAGATCTCATCATCACACAGTCTACATACATGTCGTATCCAAGTTTAATAGATCCATGATTTGTTATGAACTTATAGATTCTGGTCTGTAGCAGGCATAAACTAACGCACTTTTGAATGCAAAAACGCGTCCTAATGCTGTGAAATAGGCAGACAGACGTGTAACCTAACATTTTATTTTGTTGTTATATTCACCCTTTGTGATTTAAGTTAGCACATGGGAGGCAGATGAAAGTGTGTGAACGGGTCACTGGAAATATGGTGAGATATGGCGGAATAATATACAGCAGCACCTCCGGCAGTTCAGCTTCCTTTCTAAAAGTCAGGTAAATGTCAGGGAACAACGGCAGAGCATATTCACTGACATGAGCTTTGTGTTCAGGTGAACGGATCCTTCAACTCATGTCCTTTCTCTGATCTCTCACTCCTGTCTGCAAATGCTAGTTTATTTATGAAGTGGATGCAGTGATACTGTAATGGATGCTGGGATTGACATATTTATGGGTCAACATTCTTGACAAAAGGTTAAAGGCCAAACCTTTCTTTAATCTACCTAGAGAAAAGATTGGTTGATAATAGTGTGGTTTAATTAACATCAAACCTCAATGCTGTATTATGCATGATGATTTTCAATCACAGCACAGATATGATCGCAATTTTGTTCCAGCCGGGACCAATGGAGATGTTGATTCAAGAGCACCAACCTTTCTGTAACACATACACTGAAATAATAAAATGTTGAAGTAGAAATAATTACTACTGAAAATACTTGAATTTGAAATATCATTTTTACAGTGTATTTTACACAAAGAAAAAAATAGACTTTACTTACAATTGATTTGAACAGAGTTTGTAATAATATTGCGAAGATAAAGATGCAATAATAGAATAAGCATATAGGCTACATCACACACAAAAATTTTTATAAAATAGTGAGATTCCTCTTACTTTGTTCACCATCTTGGATGGCTTTTTTTTCCACTGAGCTCATCAATGAATTATGGGATTGACTTTTCCATGAAGGAAACATGCAATGCTGCCAAAATGTGGAAAAGCACGCTTATGATGCCTTAAAATTCTGCCAACGTACGTATAGAGCCTTTGTTATCAGACTGAATCACACAGGCAGGGACCTGATTCACCAGCATGAGCACCGTTCTGGAATTGGATACGTGAGCAGAATTGTACATAATGAGTTTCCACTGATCTCTCAGTGAATGACGAGATGAAATATGAATAAGGGTCAAAGAGGAAACCCGAAGTGGGGTTCATCATGCCAGTGATCCAATCAGCTCTAATGGGTTTGAGTCGAGTATATTGGCATTACAAGCAGGTGTGTGTGTGTGTGTGTGTGTGTGTGAGAGAGAGAGAGAGAGGGTGGAATGTGAGTCAGAAGCAGACGTATCAGAGTGACGTTGCTTATGTCTGAATGTCAGGGTATTTTTTATTTTTTATTCTGAGCGTTACCATTCCTACAACCCATTCTTTGTGTTTTATGTTTAAAGAATCAGAATCTGAGGACAAATAAGGAATTTGTTTTGATGACAGAGCTTCCACAGCACAAACAGGACACATAATAGAAGGGGATAGAGAGGACAAAAAATCATACAAAGGAGTGTTTTAAACCTACCAAAATTTGAAAAACCAATGACCGATTGCTTTTGATTTTCCTCATTTGTAAGTTGCTTTAGATAAAAGCATCTGCTGAATGAATAAATGTAAATGCAAAATTGCAAACCTCATAATTTGACTGATATGAAAAGCAAACCAATAAAAAAAAATTCTCATGCCATTTAGGGCCGCGTTTCTCAAATAGTTCATTGTGGAAAAAACTTGCATCAGCGTCAGTCTTGGCTGTTCATAAAACACTGGAGAAATCAGAAGCACTCAAAATTAGCAATCATTCAGTCCACAGAATGAATGAGTACTGACTTTAAAGAGGCCATATTATGCCCTTTTACAAAAGTCTTTTTTGTTTGTTTCTGGAGTCTATTAAGAATAGGTTTCATGCTTGAATGTTCAAAAAACACATTATTTTTCACATATTCTCCATTGTTGCAGCACCTCTATTCCCAGTCTGTCAGTAACGCTTTGTTTAGTTCCTGTCTCTATGAAGCCCCTCCTTTCGAAAAGCATGATGTGCTCTGATTGGTCGTCTGGACCAGTGTGTTGTGATTGGTCAACCGCTTCGAGCATTTTTCGGAAATGTCACACCCTTTCCATAACCACGAGTTTCAACACACTGGCTGCGTTTAACTCCACTTTTAGACTTGCGAACTTCCCTCAGCACTTCCCCTCAGGGGGAATCCCCACCGCCATTTTGAAGTGTGTTCAACTTATACGTTTTTCGATATAAGTTTATTTGGACAGTCCTTCGACCCCTTGATTTTGGCAGAGGAAAGTGAGTCTACTCAACATCAGGCAGGGGTGCGTTTCCCAAAAGCATCGTTAGCCAACTATGTTTGCAAGTTCCGTCATTATCAGCAGTTCACCAAGTCAGTGTTTCCTGAAACCATTGTTCTAACGAACATTCGCAAACAGCATCGCAAAGTTGTGTAGTTGGAACGACAGCTCTCGACCTGTGGTTAGAAGACCTGTGGTTTGCATGACATGTGGACTTAATAAATCCTTATCTTGAGCAAAATAAACAAGCTGACATTCAGTACAACCTGTGTCTTTTATTTAGAATACATACAAATGTCATTTACGTCTTTTAGTTTGTCAAGAGATTTAAAGCACCGTTTTTGAAGAGTGCGCATGTGCGAACGAGCCTGTGATTGAATCTGGAAATAAAGAAAAATACGTCAAAAGACGTCATAAACCAACGTGGTTGAACGACCACTTTGCGACAATATGGTTTCGGGAAATAGTCGTACCTAGCTAGTTGATTTCTTCAACGATGCATCGTACTAGTGTAGTTAAGCAGCGAGTTACGTCGTTGTTCGGGAAACGCACCCCAGATCCATAGACCACAATGCAACACGATTGTGACGTCACAGCAGATCGCACTTAATTTACCCCCACCCCACACACATCTAATGTATGAGTTATTTTGACATTCAACCTCATAATACTTGGCCTTGGCCGGGAATTATTTAAATGAGGAATACTGTGACGTGTTCGTTCCTGGAAGAAAACTCAAGACTGCAATCGGGGTGTTTCAGTGAGTTTAGAAACAGTGTACACTGATAGCGAATAACACTGATAGCGAGTGACTTTGTGCTTTGTAACTTTGCAGACCTTTTTTTTTCATGCTCAGACAGCAACATTACACACTAAAGAAAGCTGAAAATGTAAAAAGCATAATAGGTCCTCTATATTTCAAGCCAACTTGAAATAGATATATATTTAGATATATATATTTTTAAATGTAAGTATTTGTGACTGAGGTGAATCTGTAGTCTTTGCCTGGTTTCTGCTGTTCTCATGTGTCAGGGAAGTTCATCTAGTTGTGAAGACAGCAAAGTGCTTTGTCTTGTCTATAGTTTGTATCAGACATTCACGCTTCGCTCTGCTGTTTGAAGCCTCTGTCACCTTCAACTTCATACCGGAGCAAAAAAGGTTTTTGATTGATTCTGAAACACATATCTGACCCTGGACCACAAAACCAGTCACCTGGGTCAATTTTCTGAAATTGAGATTTATACATCATCTGAAAGCTGAATAAATAAGCTTTCCATTGATGTATGGATCAAATTGTTAGGATATGACAATATTTGGCTGAGATACAACTATTTGAAAATCTGGAATCTGAGGGTGCATTGAGAAAATCGCCTTTAAGTCCATTTATGTTCGCGATTGTGCTGCATTCACTCACCAAAATAAATGTTTTATATATTTACGGTAGGAAATGTACTAAATATCTTCATGGAACATGATCTTTACTTAATATCCTAATGATTTTTGGCATAAAATAAAAATCGATAATTTTGCCCCATACAATGTATTGTTGGCTATTGCCACAAATATATGTGCGACTTGTGACTGGTTTTGTGATCCAGGGTCACATATCTTGTTTTTTAACACTTGATCTCTCTTTAACTCTTCATCTCTTATGTTGTACATTCTCATTGATGTCATCCGTTTAGTTTTCCTGTCCCTGTCCCTGTCCCTGTACCTGTCCCTGTCCCTGTCCCCTCTTTCTGAGCTCAGCATCACGGATTACATCCTCTCATAATTTCGTGGTGAACTGCCATGGAGCACCATTGAGATGCAGAGGATGTCTTGACATTAAGGATGATAATCCATACAGCACACTCCTCTGTCAGACTCGGTTCCCTCCGGAGGCGTTGTGGGAATGATTTGCTTGCTCAGCTTGTCGAATTCTGTTCTGCCGGAAAGCATAGTAATGAGGAATTTGCATGCACAGGCCCGATGGGTGACCTGTCCTTTCTACATGCCAATAGTCCTGCACTGTTGAGAAGGAAACCTTGCAAGGTTGTTTACAGCATGTACTGTACTATGCACCATTTTGTTCTGTTGACTCCATCCTTGCATGCATGATTATTAATGTGATTAACGCTGATCCTATTCTTAATATGCAATGCATGACATAATAACAGGATTCATTTCAGACAGCTGTCATCAGCTCTTCATTACCATCAGCAATTGCGCACAAGAATATATTTTTCTTCATTTTGATCAAATGTGACATACCTGTATTTGGGATTTCCTCAACTGATCACTAGGGGTTGCTTTTTTAGTTTCATGAAGGCGTTTTATGACTTATTTTGTATGAGAAGTCTCTTATGCTCAGCAAGGCTGCATTTAAAGCAACACTAAGGAACATTTTTTACCTTAAAATAATGTTTCCAAAATCGAATCAGTGGTTCATCAAGTCGTAACAGGGTGAAAGGCACTTCTGGATTCACTTTGCAGCCCTGTATCTGCTATAACCACACTATGCAAGTTTGCCAAACCGGGTCGCGTTTCTGTAGTTCGAATTTGACTTGCTTTACGTCAAGCGTTACAATAGTCATTATTTCGTTTTTCTTCGTTTCTGATGTCGCAATACATCATAATTTCATGAAATCATGCAACATACTCTACCTTGTCTATGGACATCGTTCATTCCAAAGCCGGTGCTAGATAAACAGCGAGCGTGCGTGCGACAGTAGGCTGCGGGCGGCGAAATTATTTACGACAGAGGAAATGGACAATTCCGCTTCCAACCTGTAGGGGGACCGAAGACGAAAAGTTCCTTAGTGTTGCTTTAAAAAAAGAATAATACATTAAAAACAGTAATATTCTGAAATGTCATTATAATTTTTTTTTTTTAAATAACTCTTTTCAATTTAAATATATTTTAAAATGTACTTTATTCCTGTGATGCAAAAGCTGACTTTTCAGCATCATTACTGCAGTCTTCAGTGTCACATGATCCTTCAGAAATCATTCTGATTTGTTGCTCAGTAAACATTCTCATTATTATCATTAGTGTTGAAAACAGTTGTGCTGCTTCATATGTTTGTGGAAACTTTGTTTCAGGATTCTTTGATGAATAGAAAGTTCAAAAGAACAACATTTATTTGAAATCTTGAAATATGAAGTCTTTGTATTGTTTGATCAATTTAATGCATCCTTGCTGAATAAAAGTGTTAATTTCTAGTGTATTTGAATGCATGATCACAGTTGCTCTACATTTCCTTGGTTATGCATATAAAAAAAGTTCAAGGGCATGCAAAAAGGTATTTTCCTATCAGTTGCAGTGCAGAAGGTTAGGAGGATCAAAATAATTACTGTGAAAGTATAGTCAGCTCTAAACCTAATTTCACAGATCAGTGATCAACAGGCAAATTGGGGAATATGATGATGCAGTAAACTTCATAGAGTGTCAGTCACTAGTTGAAAGAGGGCTTATAGAGGGAGAACACTAATCAAAAACAGCCAAAAATATATAATTCATCAAATATGCTTTTTGTAGTAGTGTGTCTCAACACAGGGATCACACTCACAAATTATGCCTGCATGGTGAGCACTGTCAGGAAAAAATGTGCAAAAATTCTATGTTGAGGGGTACAACAGCTTATCACTGGGGTGAGATACTTAAAGTTTTGTACCTTACATAAAAGATGTATATTAGTACCTATGGTTGATTTTAAATGTGCTTTATTAATAAACTGAATTGAATTGAATTGAATATGTACCCTTAAGGTACTACTATGAATCTTTTAGGGGTAAATAAGGTAGAAATATGTGCTTTATTTCTTATGAAACAGTGATGCACTAATAAAACTATCAAAGCAATCTGGTGTTCTGCATTGTAATTATGAAATGAAATAACAGCTGTGTGATGTTATTGTGTTGGGTTGCTTATATCGTGATATTGAGTTTGAGCACATTATTATTCTAAGAGCAAAATATATTACTCTTTCTCCTATAGTGCTTTTAAGATCCCATAAATAACATCTGTAACAAGCTGCCAAACAAGCTGCCATTACAGATTGATTTACACAGCTTCCAAATGCGTGAAAAAGTTTTGGCTACAATCCTTCACTAACCATCATTAATGAGAGCAGGCGGTTCTGGTCAGAGAAGTTGCTTCAAGAAATGCTGCTGAATATTGCACTGGGTAAAATATCGCTTTTAATGACCTTTAGATGTTTTGAATCTTCCTGGTTTGCTGGCAGGGTGCACAAACAGCATACAAATATTGCACCTTGTTAGTTTAAAAGCATGTTGTTTTGCTCCTTTTCGATTAAATTAAAGTCCATGAAAATTCAACATCAACAACAGGAATTGAAACATACCTGTGGAGTTTACAGGAATGATTAATACCCCTGACTGTAAAGCTAGTATACAGAGACTGGTGTTCTGTACACACACAGTTGAGGAGTCGGTCAGGCAGAATATTAAACAGAGACACCATCATTGATAAACAAGTGGAGCATTCAGGAGAAACATCTGTTTTATCACTTAGAAACATTCAGCCCAGCAGAGGATTTACCAAGGACAGGGATTAAAGACGGATTGTTGGAAAAGTGTTAAAACTGCTAAGCAGATTTATGCCAAGACTCTTTGTCAATTCTTCTCCTGTGAAGACTATGTTTATACGAGTCTCTTTAGTGTTGAAAATAGCTTCTCAACAACACCCTCATAGTATTTGAGATCAGATTTGATTAATAACTAGACATTTGAAGTAATTTATGCATTTTATATCAAATAAATATCACAAATTAAATCTTAATAATATCTCAATTATCTATAAATCTTAATACTGTCAATATTAAATTGAGAGTAGATTGAGAGCTTTAGGAAGGATCCTAATTTGCATTTCAAAGTAAGAGATTTCAATATGAACTCTTTCAACATTTCTCATCACATTCTCCCACTACCAAATGATCTATCCACATTTATGTTATAGTTCTTCCTTACTCTTATGTCAACTGTCCCATTTGTCTGTTTTTTTTTTAAGAAAGTGGTTTGAAACTAAGTTGAATCACAAATTAAACATAACTGTGGATTTTGTTAAGTCTCCTTATATGAAAAAGCAACCTTTAAGCAGTAAAGCGGTAATGCAGATCAAGAAAAATGGTGACTCAGCAAGAGAAGGATTTTCACAAAGGATTCTTAAAGGAACAGTTCCGCCCAAAATGAATCTCTAACTTCCGTCAAACACACACAAAAAAATTCCAACGTAAATTGTAGTTTTCAAACTTAAAAGTGATGCAAAAGCACTATAAAGGTAGACTATCATTAATACTTGTGTCATATATTTGAAGTATTTGTTCTATTATCGAGACTCGAATGAATCCGAACCATTTGAGTGAACGATTCAATGACTCACTCATGAAGGCAATCCCTTGTTTCATTTATGATTGAATCACTTTTTTTAACTAATCAGTTGAGGGAATGATTTAATGGCTGCATTCGAAATTGCATACTTCCCTACTATAGGAGAAATGTATGTGACAAAAGAAGTGTGTCCGAATTCTCACTACTCATAAAAGAGGCAAAAAGTACCCGAATTACCTACTACTTCCAGTGAGATTCTGAAGTGTGCACACTTTACAATCCCATGAGGCCACTGGAGAGGATTTATGAATGGCAATTAGGCGACGAAACTGACACTGCGTCACGTGATAATGAGAACATGACAAATGTAGTACATTAGGATTACATTCACACTACACACATAGAACATAAAAAATATATAGAATTTTTATATAGACTAGTAACTTATTCAAAATAAGTACCTACTGAAGAGAGTATGCGAGTCATTGACTCATTCATATTGTTCCTGAATGAATCGTTTTATGAATGAACGAATTAATGAATGACTCACTCATAAAGAGCCATTTGTTGCCACCTACTGATGTAACCTGCAGAAATAGTCACTTAAAGAATATTGGTAACACTTTACAATAAGGTTTCATTGGTTAACTACATTAGTTACCATGAACGTATAATGAACTGCACTTCTACAGCATTTATTAATATTTGTTAATGTTAATTTCAATGTACTAATACATTATTAAAATTAAAAGTTGTATTTGTTAACATTATTAATGCACTGTTAAGTAACATGAACATTAAAGAATAACAAATACAGTAACAAATGTATTGCTCATTGTTAGTTAATGTTAGTTAATGCATTAAATATTGCTAACAAATGAATAGTCTATAGTACAGTACACATAGCAAGTTTCTTTTTATTATATATATATATATATATATATATATATATATATATATATATATATATATATATATATATATATATATATATATATATATATGAAGAGTTCAGATGCAAAAGCCTCTCTAAGTGCCATCTGAAATTTTCTTCTAGAATGATCATTTTTATCAGGCTCGTATATTTAAGTTCAATAATTTCACTTAAATGGCAATGCAAATTACCTATTAATTGTCATTTAAGTGAAATCACTTAACCTAAATATACAAGCTTTATAAAAATGATCATTCTAGAAGAAAATTTCAGATGGCACTTGGAGGCTTTTGCATCTGAACTCTTCATATATATATAGTAAGTGTTTGTATTAATGGGTCAAGTGTTGACCCGCTCGGGTTGAGTTAAGCAGGCGTATACACTGGTACTGTTGATCTTCTGGCATTAGTTTTAATGATTGAATTAAAATATATAAAATACTAAAATTACAACAGCTAGCTTGAAACTAAACAATAGTAAGTTTCTTTATAAAGTTGAACCATTTTAAAGCATGTTATTTTGGGCTGCAAAATAATAATCAAATTAGCATCAGCCTTTGTGCGATGATGCCAATGGCTCCACTGGTTTCGAAAGTTAGAAATGTTAGACCCCCTTGGCTTAGATAATGCAGTTTTGTTTATTCATGTACAAACTGCTGTGAGCTGTTCAGAGAGAGAGAGAGAGAGAGAGAGAGAGAGAGAGAGAGAGAGAGAGAGAGAGAGAGAGAGAGAGAAAGACAAGATGGTTGGTGACAGATGCCATAATGGACTGTACACACATGAAAAACACACAGCACTAACAAAACCCCAGTGTTATGACATATGATATCCACATATACATATGAATGATATAATACTGCACTAGCAAAGTTTGTAATTTACACAAATGTCATTGTCTAAATGTCACAAGGATGCGAGGCAAGAAGTGTTTGCAGAGGGATCAGGAAGCTCCTGCTTCAGAATTCTGCATGCAGACCTTAGTTTGAAGAAGATATTTACAGACACGGCCTGATCTGGAATGAAAAGAAAACAAAACATGAGTGACATTTGATTGCTATGTTCCCTCTGAGGGAAAAGATATTTTCGCTCTGGTAAAATATTGTTTGTTTTGATAGGTACACTGTGGCTGTGATTCAACAACAAGTTTGTTCTTTATAGGCTGTTCTCTAAAATGAGGTGAAATAAAAAAAATGCAAATTCCTTTGTAACCATTATTGTTGATAAAAGGCATGTTTTGTGCCGTCCCTAATACATTTTAAATGTTCTAGAGGGGTAAAAGGTCAGTGCGAATTGTCTAATAATGGCAAAAATCATTGCACCACACACAGGAAAAATATCCTGTTATTTTTACAGAATAAAAACTGAAGCTGTGGTTGCCAGAATAATTCTGCAAAATAGTTTTGTAAAAATGTTAACATATTTACCAAACAACTTGTAAATGTAACTATTTAATACTGTATTTTACAAAAAACAGCAAATCCAGCAGCCCTTTTTTGTTGAATTAGCAAGGCCATGCTGCTATTAAACTATACAAATCTGTTTTGTAAATTTTACATATACTGAAAACCACAATAATAACACAGGTGGTAAAGAGAAAGCCATATGATGAATCAAAGGTCATCACTAACAGCTTTACATAAGTGTGCATGAAACTGTGTGCACCTTAATATTTATTATGTAGAAAGTGCTCTCAGTTTCATGCATACAAATACAAAACACCATCATGGTAATACACGACACTAAAATAATGTAAATAATACATATTTATTTAACAACATAGGATGTAACATAAAACCTAAATGTACATAACTGATAAGAAAAAAATAAGTTTACAGTTTTTCCACCATAAATTACTGTAAAACTACTGTTTATTTTACTGTAAAATTACATTAAATGTAAGTTGTGCTACAAATGTTATATATATATTTATTTTTTTTTGCAAGGGAAATTTTTACAGTCTTTTACAATTCCTGCTTTCACTTTTTACAGTACACTTTTTTCTCTCATAACAGAGTTGAAGTATTGAAATGCCGAAGCATAATGGGGTTAAACATAAAGTGAGGGCAAAAAGGCAACTTCTGCCTTTCCAAATGACACTGCTTTCATAATGACATCGAAAGCATGTATAATAATGCTTCAAATGAACAGATTCAAATGCACAAATGTAGGATATGATCCTGTGCGAAAAAATGTAAATGCAAAATTTTAACCAAATGGCAGAAATCAAATTTCATATCCGTTCACGTTGTGCTTTCTCTGCGTACAGCAACTCATCTCATGGTGTTTTCACAACTCGTCTGATGAGGTAAACGTCCATTTAAAATTCTCCTGCACTCGCGGCCTTCAGCTAATGTGTTGAATAAAAGACTTTCAGAAAATGCTTGGAAAGGTGACATGATTGAATAAATTCACATGTGCCCTGAAGTGAGTGTGGCGTGCTAAATTCTATCATGGTCGAGCAGGCATGGAAGATTTGATAATGCATATTTAATTGTGCTGTTTTACCTCGATGCATTTTTAAAATTCCATTTGGTACTGGTCCTGTATATACAGCCACGTGATCAACCCGAATGACCTCAAGTGTTTATTTTGTCCCTAGAGAGAATGAAACAAGAAAACATCAGAAACTACAACAATAACAACACATTGATAGCTTGACACATTGATACACAAAAAATTGATAGCTGCTTTTGATTTTTTTTCTTGAACAGGTAAGATTTTTCTGTTCTCTATTCACTGTAAAAACAACAACAACAACAAAAACCTGAATTGCATGATGAATTCTATGGATCAGTAAAGGATAGTTCGCCCAGTTAACAGCATGCGTCAATTATAAGAGGTCTGATAACTGAGTTTTCAAAGCAACGTGAGGCTAAAGACTGAAGAGTTGGTACCAAATTGTGCAGGTGCACAACTGTATGTGAAGCTGAAATTCTTTTCTATTACGTTTCTACACCTACGGGATTTCTGTGCCCTACATTTCTTACGGTAATCCCTGCATGACAAGATGCTCACATGGGTTTAAATGCTCACAGATGATCCTGATGAAAATCTACGCTTAATAAGAAAAAGAACTCATGAGTGCAGATGTGTGGACATTCTCTGCCAAAGAGATATTTTGGATGACAGAATATAAGATTATGGGATGTAAAATTGGCTGACGTGTGTGTGGAACCTATAGGAAAACATCTATTGTAGGCTTCGAAGGCTACATTGAATATCATTTGTACCGTCTATGCAGTACAAGTTTCTTCACAGTTGCTATGGGGACATGCATTTATATTTTGCCATGTATAAAGGTGCATAAAGGTTGTCAGGTTTTTGTGAAGTTTCCATCTTTCAGCAGTGAGAGTCGGGCAAGCAAGTCTGAACACACATTCACATTCTCTAGTTCAAGATGTTATTAATAGTTATATTTACAGTAGAACATTTCTAATTTACATTTCAAATCAAATCAATTTTTAATTAGCAGTTTGTTGAATGGATACTGTAAGCCCGTTTATAAGTCCAATGGCGGTCTCCAATAATACGGGTGAAGGTTTTTGCGCGTTATGTCTTTCCTTTTACGCAACACAACAAGATTAAAGGAAATACATTTTCTCCTCATGTATTTTCTCCTCTTTCATGTATTACCTCGTTATTTCACCTGACTCCATAAATGAAAAAGGTTTTAATGATATCTGAGCATCATTAAAAGTGAGCGAATGTTTGATTATTCTTTTTAACTCTTTTAAGTATATTTTACCTGTTCCAGATTAGGAAACTATCTCGCTCAGAGGTCTTCTGTTTAATGCGGGTCTCACGTTCACAAGCTCATCAGTTTTGATCATCAAACAGAGGTAATGGCTATATACCTGAGATCGGTCACATTCACATTTACACAATCAAAGATACTTCGGTATAGCCCCCATGGAATTGCATACACTTAAATTTAACTTAACTTTTACTTCAGTAGAGTTATGGCCACTATTACAGATATAAGCTGACCAACATTACTTCTCTTATAATAGCTTTGGATTGGCCATGCCGTGGTTTCCCACGTACACTTATCTAAAGTAACATTAAATTAAAACAGAGGTAAGACACACCCAGATTTAGACTGGTCAAGCAGCATTTGCTGTTATAAACGGAAATTCAGTTCTTGTCTTTGCAAACCAAGTACACCTCAATTGATGCCAAATATTAGTCGTCACTAATCTGACGCAAAACTTGCAGGAACATACGAATCCGTTTAATCTACTTGGGAAAACAATTTCAGAGTCAGTCAGAATAAAATCAAATGTTTACCATTTATTATGTCAGGTAAATGTATCATGCCAATTTCATAATCAGTTCAAAGATAATAAATACAAAACATCAAATGCTCTGGAGTAAAGAGAAAAGATGCGAACCTGACATTAGAAAATACATGATGCTGAGAGTCTTGGCCTTCTTCAGCATCTCCCTAAATATTCAGACCAAGGCAGAAACCTCTTTTCAAATGTAAACATGAGTTCACAGTGGGAATTTGCATTAATCACCGTCCCAGACTTACTGGGGACAGAGGTTGATTTACATAGGGGACCACCCACAGCAGTTAACAAGATATCTCTAAACTCTCCACACCTTATTACCTTTTTGGTTTACTTCTGTGGGAATGAGACCTTTGTACCAGTCGCACTGAGACATTTCAAATGATACCAAACATGTATAATACTGTATGATAATTGTTCATATTAACCTGTTAACTGCCCAAATCCATTACATATTTAAAACAGTAATATCCTATACTAAACCTAAACTAATCTTGGCAAACTATATATCATTTGAAAGCTTACAATCTCTAGTTTTCATATTTGGTGACTGATTTTCAAAATAAATTACAGAGGAGCCGTAATTGATCAATTTGCAACAAGAATATTTTCATATTCCTAAGGCGTGTTCAGACCTTTATTTTGAAATAGCAATGAACATTTTTATGTGTTTCTTAGAGGTTGAATTCATATCAAAATCTGCCAAACTTCCCATATTACTTCTGAATAGAATGTCTACTTCATAAATTGTATGAAAATTGTGGAAATAATGGTTCAGATCACTCAAACCACATATGGAAATGGAGGCGCCCTTATATGGGCAGTAATGGAGTCTGGTTGTCACCTAGTGAAAAAGTTTGGTACTGCGCCCAAACAAAATCTTACTGAAAGCTCATTTTTTGAGATATCAACCTACATTTTGAAAAACAACTTGTTCAGATTTTTGACTTTGATTTTTTTGCAGTTTTAGAGTCACCCAGGTTTTAAAAATATATATTTCATATAAAATATGAATAATTAAATTTTTTACATTGTACATTTCCATAAACTCAAACTTATATAACTTTTTTTTCTTTTTCACTTTCTTAATTTATTTCACTTCTACAAAAATCTGCCAAATGTCTTCTTTAAAACAAGACCAATTGTACGTCTATACTCCAAAGCATTCTTTAATTACAACCATTTAAGTTTGAAATGTGCATTTTCATGTCTACTCAAAAAAAGGGGGGTGACAGTTAACAGGTTAAACCATATAGATTTTTGGGTGAATTCAGGTAGGGATGGGTGAAGGGAATGATGTGTAAATTGGGAGGTGATCAACTCAAGTGTGATCGTGTCTTGAATGGGGATGGTAATATAGCAAGAGAGTTCAAATGTTAATTTCCTTGGTTTTCTCAGAGAGTAGCCCTCTCTTCCAGTTTCTCCAGTCTTACAATACACTGTCATGCAAATAATTAAGTGTGCTGGTATTAGATTAATTATTTGTTGTGGTCAGTATATTTAGAATATGTCCCATTTCCATCTTCAGAGCCTCTGAACATGGAAATGGTTCGGCAACATTTATTGCTAAAAAACTATGAAAGGAACAAATTAAAAGGGGGATTTGTTTTTCTCCAGGGGGATGTTTGAGAGAAATACTTGAGGCGTAAAATATGCACATTAAAATCTAGGCCAAAATTCTAGGAAAAGGAATACGTTTTGTATTCATATTTTCTCCTCAAATAGCAGTGCATTTTGGTTTGTTTTGACACACTTTCTGTTCTTCCAGCAATTACATTCTTCATCTTTTGTCCGATTCCCTGGGCGCTAGATGTGAGGTGTTTCTTAAACTTGGGGCACTTTTAACTCCCAGGAGTTGATTTTAAACAGTCTACTTTATTTATTTTTTATATTTATATTTTTATTGCACACTGTAAAGCCAAATAAGTTGACAAAGCTCAAAGAAATCGAGGTAATCAATTACATCAAAATCTCAAAGTTAAGATTTTTTTTAAAAGTTTAAGTAAGCAGAACTTGCATATTTTTATTTTGTACTCTTTTAGACATTGAGTAAGGTCATTCATTCAACTAAAAATTATCATGTAATCTCAACTTAATTATCTCAACTTAAATGCATAAAACTTAAGTAAGCAGAACTTGCATATTTTTATTTTGTACTCTTTTAGACATTGAGTAAGGTCATTCATTCAACTAAAAATTACCATGTAATCTTAACTTAATTATCTCAACTTAAATGCATAAAACTCAAAGGAATGAAACAATTCAGATTACTTAAAAACTCAAAAAAGTGAATTTGATTGAACTCATTTGTTTAATTTAAGTTTACCCTCAAATCAATTAAATATTTTGTGCGTTGGGGAAACGTTTGTGTGCTGTCCTGAAAATTCACACCATGGATTAGGAGTTGACTTGATGGGCCACTCAATCAGTTTTTTTTTAAGCATTCAAGTAGTCAAGGTTTGGCTGGTTAATGGAACAAAAAGTGGAGTGTGAAAGCCCTTTATGATCCGACGGTCTGCTTGCGTCTCAGCTTGCCTGACACACGTCTTGCTGGATGAAGGACCACCACCTTCAACTCAACCATGCAAAGACAGAGCAGCTTGTGGTCTCAGCCAATCCAACACTTCATCACAACTTCTCCATTCACGCTCATCAACCATAACTCCTAGGACAGCCAGGAACCAGTTGTGATTAATGATCAGTTCAACTTCACAGACCCCATTGCTAGAACTGCCCGGTCCTGCAGATTTGCCTTATTATACAACATTAGGAAGATCAGACCCTTCCTATTGGCACATGCAACACAACTTCTTGTCCAAACTCTTGTTCTATGCAGACTGGACTATTGTAATGCTCTCTTGGCAGGTCTTCCAGCTTGCACTGTCAAACCTCTGCAACTGATCCAGAATGCTGCAAGAAAGTGTGGTCTTTAACAAGACGAAGAGAGCACACATCACACCTCTCTTCATCAATTTACACTGGTTGCCAATTGCCGCTCGCATCAAATTCAAGGCACTGATGTTTGCCTACAGAACAACCACTGGCTCTGCACCCCTATACCTAAACTCACTACTTCAGACCTAGTCTGCTCCAGAAGCTTGAGTTCTGCAAGTGTACAACGCCTTGTGGTGCCATCCCAGAGAGGCACAAAATCACTTTCACAGACCTTTACTTGGACTTTTCCAAGCTGGTGGAATGACCTGCTTAACTCAACCCGAGCGGGTCAACACTTGACCCATTAATACTAACACTTACTATATGTATATATTAAAAAAATGCTATGTGTACTGTGCTAGACTGGGACTGGTCACAGGACTTATACATGTTTGCATTATTGTTGGTTTGATTGCTTATTGTTCTCCTCATTTGGATGTCACTTTGGATAAAAGCATCTGCTAAATGTTTAAATGTAAATAATAACCAATTAAAAAAATTATATTTCCTGCAGCTAATTAGTCAGAATTTATGGTTTATGTGATTGGTTAATATATTTGCACTGAACATCTGTCATGTGCTGATTTATTGACTGCCTAACAAATGTTTTTGTTTAGTTTTTTACATGTGCACTGATCATTATGGTGGTAAAAAATGGAGAAAAACTGCAGGTGGAGAAGAGGGAGTCTTGTTTGTACAGATAGAGAGAGATTTAAACTCGACACATATATTAGGTCAATAACAGAGTGGTGCAAAGAAGACGTCAAAAGCCAGAAGACTAATTCGCCAGTGGTTCCCTAAAGATTTTAATTTACGTTGTAGAGCAAAACATCAAAGTAGCGTCAAGTTATGTTTACCCCATCATATAAGAAAATCTTGAGGGAACCACTGTGTTCCAGATTTTGACGTCATCCCTGCAGGCCTGCACCACTCTCTATCTGCCTGATCCAGTCGTGTGACTGCTCCTGACTCATCAGCAGAGCTATAAATAGATGGTTAAGCCTCAGTTTCGTTTGTTTTGAAATGAAATGTAATCAAGATTAAAAATGTCAACATCATGTTTCATTTCCTTTCACAGTTTATGTGTACTATTATTCCAATAAATGTGTAGAGAGAACATTTTCTCAGTAGCATTTGTCCTCTTTTTAATTTTTCTTTTAAAAAGTTTTGAACAGGCACTTTTGCCCTTTTATTTAATAAAGAAAAGTGGATTGTATATTTCTTGGAGTAACATTCCTTCTCGCACTACTTATCCATGCCCTCTTTTATCTCTGTATTTGATGTTATAAACCACAGGAAAACACAGAGGACACTTCAATTCTCAAATGCACAGTGCACAGCAAATAAAAAAAAAAGAACTGCATAATTTACTAAATAAATGACTAAATAAATGCAACAAACCCATTAATTTAAGTACAGCTTTGTGTGAAAGTATGCCATCACAGCTATGGTTGTGATGGCATACTTTCATACTACTCTTATTTTTGCAGGAATTTTAATATTGGTATTCTTGTATACTAGAAAGTAATTTGCAGTAGGCTTTACAACCAGAGCACTGCATGTAGGCTTTATGCAATGTGCTCAACTCAACCTTCCATTTCCAGTGACAGAAAAGAAGAAATATTGTGATCTCTTGCATGACTCGTTATTTGATAAGATTGCTAAATGTCAAGGCATTTTACATAAAAATGTTTTAAATGCAAAATAATTTTTTTTTTTTTTTTTTTGCCCACATAATGATAACTGGAAATCACTCACAATATGTTGAGGTCACATGTGACAACAATGTAGCTGTTACTGAAGAGTAGAAAGATAGAATGTCATTAATGTGAGTAAATGATGACATACAGTACTTAAAATTTTTGGCTGAACTATTTCTTTTGTTTGACTCACAAAAAGCATTGATATATTTTTTCCCCATCACCATGTCCCTTTAGGGGCTCCATACAATTGCACCCAAAAATTCAGGCTACAGCGTAAATTCATACAGGTATAAATGCCTTTTTAATTAATTATTAAATTGTTTAATTAAGGTTTATACATGTTTCCATGTTACAGTTTCCATGACAGAGTTATTATAAAGTTAATATTTGTATCTTACTGGAGCTGCCAATTAGCTAAGTTTCAAATAATTATTAAACAGCAAGCACAAACTATGCAAAAGTGGCATCCCTTCTTATTCGTTTTCATTCACTCCCTTAAGTGAACTATATTAATGGACTAATGTAGGGAGTAGTGAATGAGGGCATAAGGGGTGATTTCGGACACAGCCAAGGAGTGAGGAAGCTTCCTAAGGAGTTATGAATGAGGATACACAGGTGCATTCTTCCCTCACATGCAAAGGGGTTGGAGCTAAAACACAGGGAAAGGAAACGAGGAAAAGTAAACAAGGATGCACAAATAAGAAATGAGAAGCACCCACTTGCCATGTTCCAGAATGAAACCACCGTTTTGAACAATCCACTGGAATGAATGCTTTACTCATTACGACAGCGATTTGCCGCCACCTACTGGCAGTTTTAATTTCATAATTAAAAGTGTCATTTAATTTTTCTATATTCAAAATTCACATTATTTATACTGTTGTAAATGCAGTGTAAATGCATTCACCTCTAAGATTACGTATACATTAATGGGGTTTAATATAGTCATGGCCTGATGGTCAGAGAGTCAGACTGGTAACCCGATGGTTGCGGGTTCAAGTCTCAATACTTGCAGGAAATGACTGAGGTGCCCTTGAGTAAAGGCAAAACCACCAATCACTCTCAGTTGCCACAGCAAAAATGGCTGTGTGTGTTTGTATGTTCACTACTCACTGCTACTAATGTGTGTGCACTAACTTGGATGGGTTAAATGCAGAGGAAAATTCAGAGTATGGGTTACCATACATCGCCTTTATGTCATTTCACGTAAAAAGGCCTCTGGAAATCAATTTAAGGGAATCAATGGGAAAGTTTATTTCTGTCACTTCCCTAGTGATATTTCATAGAAAATATACAAGCAAAGTTTCAAAAAGCTTTGGTCTTTTTTCAATAGATTCCTATTGGACTGCTTAAATGCAATATTACAGAAATAAGCACCAACACCAGGCATGTGCATGAATCTTAAATGTATGGCATGAGGCATATGCAAGTATGAATTGTCAAATATAAAATACATTATTAGAGTTTTGAATGATTAACTTCTTTGATGATGTAGGACTACAATCGAATATGTCATTTTGCCAAAAAATGCATTATCAAATGTATTTAGAAAAAAAACATTATATTTTATATAAATTTAATATAAATGTATATAAATTTAATAAAAAAAAAACGAATTGCAAAATGTTCTTAATTTAGACGCACTTCCAACCTTAAGCACTTTTAAACGTCTTTTGCAAATGTTTTACAGGATACTTGTAATTGTTTTAATTGATTTGCTTTAACCTAACTTTTGATTGTTGTAAATTGTGGTGTTGTCTTATTGTTATTCTTTTGTGTGAAACTCTATGTGCCGCTATCTTCGCTGGAAGAAGAGATAATAATATCTCAATGTGATTCTCCTGGTTAAATAAAGGAAGATAATAAAATAATAATATAAAATAAAACATCATATTAGATCTGTGGATATTTTTATTTTTATTTATTTAAAAATTAACAGATTTTCTAACAGTTTTTGCCACTTGTGTTACAAAATAACATTTGTTTAATTTTATCATGTTGATTTAATTTGTGCAAATGTCAAAATGTTATAGATGCACTTTTTATAGAACATTTTTCTCTATTATAGTATTCACCCAGACATCTCAAAAGTTTGTTTTATTTACTTAGTAGCAATACATGTAATGTTCTGTCAGGAAAAAAAGTGCAGTTGTATAATGTTGTAAAAGTAAAATTCACATGCTCATGTAGTTTCACACCACAGAGAATGTGAAGCATGTCGTGTGTGTGTACGTCTCTCCTGGTCTCAGCAGAGCATCAGGGAAATGAGGCTGATGAGAGACAGAGAAAAGGTAGAAAATCTCATTCATTGAGAACCATAATGCTTTTAACTAAGCAAACACATTACATAAATATAAACATGTTCACAAATAGGCTCTGTATATGATGTATAGTATAATGTGCACTACCATTCAAAAGTTTGCAGTTGGTATGATTTTTTAAAACATTTTTGAAAGAAGTCACCAAAGCTGCATTTGATGATCAAAAATACAATAAAAACAGTAATATTGTAAAATATGATTACAATTTAAAACAATTGACTGCATGTCAATGCATCCTTGCTGAATAAAAACATTAAAAATTAAATCTTACTGACCCCCAAATGATCAGTGGTAGTGTACATTGTACATGTTCTTTTAATTACATTACCTGGTTAACAGCATCTGGCCAGTTTTGGGTCTCTAAACAGAAGGCACTGTGTTTGGAGTAAGCAGCTCCACCCTTCCCTTTCAATGTCCCATCCAGGAAGTTGGAGGTGTAGAACTGAACCCCAGGCTGTGTAGTGCTCACCTCCAGGACACGACCCGTCCCAGGATGCACCACTCTACAGAGACCAACATGTGTGCTAATATTAAGATGCATAAAGTGTTATATCATGAAGTCAATATTCCAATACAAATGACACGTTACCGTGCACATTTTCTCTCCAGTGGCGGTTCACCAGGCGAGCACAGACAGAAGTTGTGATCAAACCCTGGACCAGGCAGCTCTTTCAATCTAGAGCCAAGAAGAACAGGCTTTCTCAGGTCGAACAGGGTCTTCTCCACAGATTTCACCTCTCCTGTACATAGTAAAGAAACCACACAAAACCACGTTTGACAGTTTGAATTTGAATTTGAATTTTTTAATTTTTGAATTCAGACCTGTGGGGATCATTGTATCATCCACAGGCAGGTACGACTCCGCTGAGATGGTCACCTCATGGTCGTAAATGTCTGGTGATCCCTGCAGAACGTGGGACATTAAATAGCAATTATTGATAGTAGGAATACACCAGCTGTGTCCACAAAAGACGATTAATAAAATCTTAAATATAGTCACCAAGAGTCCTGTAAGTTCATAACAAATCACACTGTACGACATGGATCTAATAACATGTATGTAGACTGTACGATGATGACACCTATTGAATCGTAGGCTACGACATGTCATCAGCATGTGCTAGTGGTAAACAAATAGAGCAAGATGAATCGCACTTTGGCAATTGTGGTTTTTATGTCTGCTTAAAAAAAGAGGATGAAGCGAAAGAGGAGAATATGGACACGGAAACGAGGCCAACTTGACATGTCAATCTTGCAAATGGAGCTTGAGGTAAGTAGTTTTATGTTTTAGCGCCATGTTGCGTTGATCAATACGCCATTTCATGTTGCATTTTTATTGGCTAGTAAGTAGACGTAGGTCGTAGCAGCAAACACACTGTGATCATGCTAAATTTCTGACACTTTTAGAAAAGTATTGAAGGCTATCTTTGGTCGCAAGAGGCCGTCTTTGAACCTCTCTCACTGTACGATGTAGGACCACCATTTATGAGCCACGACCACAGAAATCGCCACGATTTATCATGTTTTGTCTGGAACAGCCCAAAATCTCTGAGCATGTAGCCCTACCTGTCCAGCCAGGTTGAAGTATGAATGGTTGGTGAGGTTGATTGGTGTAGTATGGTCAGTCTGTGCGTGGTACAGCACACTCAGTGTGTTCTTCTCCAGTGTGTAGGTGACACAAGCGTTTAGGTTCCCAGGGTAACCCTCATCACCACCTGGACTACTGTGACGCAGTTTCACTCCGTTATCCACAGCCTCTGTGGTCCACACGGCCTACAACACACAAATGTCCTTAATGAAATGCCAGATGCGACAACTCACATGAAAGAAATGACAAATAACATATAATGGGACAAAAGGGACAGACATATATGCATTTGTTAACCTTGTCAAAGCCCTTCAGTCCTCCATGCAGAGCATTGGGTCCATTGTTTATAGCCAGTTTATATTCCTTCTCATCTATCACAAACCGGCCCTTGGCAATGCGGTTTGCAACCCGGCCTACCACAGCTCCAAAGTAGCGAGGGTTTGAGAGATAACCTAGAGTGAAATAAAGGAAATGAATCATTATTTTCATTCAGTATCTCTAGTTAGTTATGCCTAGCGATAGACGGATATGTCAACAAGGCTGATTAATACACACACATTTGGTTATTCTGAGATCATCTGCACATAACTTTGCCTGCTTGGCTGATTACAGCGGTGGTTCTCAACCTTTTTGACTCCAAGGCTCACCTATTGTCCACAACAATATTGAAAGACTTGACTCTCCTAGTTTCTGTTAATGAAATTGTCAAGATTCCAGAAGTTTTAAGGGCTGAACGTTCTTAAAATATCTCTGGTCTGGGGAAATTCAACTCAGTGAAGAAAGTACATGGATACTTTTTTGGGGATGTCTAGGCGTTGTATTTCATGTTTTGTTTTTGTTAATCTTGATTTCTCACAACTTGTGTGCTTTTCTGAGCAAATTAATTTTTATTTTGGGGAGACCTAACCCTTGAAGACCAACGGCCAAAGTCAGGATTTTCGTTTATTAATACATTACATTTCATAGCGTATACCCCCAGAACACTTTGACTATACGGCATGTGACGCATGGGATCATTCTGTGATACTTTTGAGTCTTTTTTAAAAAGCTTGATGCTGGTTGCTATTCACTGCCATTATATGGTTGAGCACGAGCGGGACATTTAAAAAAAAATCTTCTTTTGTGGTCCATAAAAGACAGAAGGGCATACAGCATTAGAACAACACCAGGGTGAGTAAATTATGACTTCATTTTAATTTTAGGGTGAACTATCCCTTTAAGGGTTCCCAGTCTCTTTAACCAATGAATTTGCAGCATTGCATGACTTTTATAGATGCTCATTTACTGGATAAGGATTTCTAGATATAAATATTTTAGAGCTTGGCATTGCTAGAAAAATGTCTATTCTATATAAAAATGGCCATGCCATTATAAAGAAAGATCTTGATTTTAGTTGTTTAAAAAGCTTGTTTTGTCTAATTTTAAAATTATTTTAAGTCATCTTGAGGCCCACTAGGAAGTCTGCTGAGGCCCCATGGTTGAGGAAATGTGGCATTGGATTACAGATTTTCTGGATTACAGAAATGATAGTTCCCCTTGTGTTTATTTCAAAATCTACGAACAATCTTGAATAGTGAACATCTGTTTTCAAAGATTTTTGTGAAATGAGTAAATGTTGTGCAATTGTTCATCACTTCCCACAATTACATACACTCACCTAAAGGATTATTAGGAACACCATACTAATACTGTGTTTGACCCCCTTTCGCCTTCAGAACTGCCTTAATTCTACGTGGCATTGATTCAACAAGGTGCTGAAAGCATTCTTTAGAAATGTTGGCCCATATTGATAGGATAGCATCTTGCAGTTGATGTAGATTTGTGGGATGCACATCCAGGGCACGAAGCTCCCGTTCCACCACATCCCAAAGATGCTCTATTGGGTTGAGATCTGGTGACTGTGGGGGCCATTTTAGTACAGTGAACTCATTGTCATGTTCAAGAAACCAATTTGAAATGATTCAAGCTTTGTGACAGCCATCAGAGGATGGGTACATGGTGGTCATAAAGGGATGGACATGGTCAGAAACAATGCTCAGGTAGGCCGTGGCATTTAAACGATGCCCAATTGGCACTAAGGGGCCTAAAGTGTGCCAAGAAAACATCCCCCACACCATTACACCACCACCACCAGCCTGCACAGTGGTAACAAGGCATGATGGATCCATGTTCTCATTCTGTTTACGCCAAATTCTGACTCTACCATCTGAATGTCTCAACAGAAATCGAGACTCATCAGACCAGGCAACATTTTTCCAGTCTTCAACTGTCCAATTTTGGTGAGCTCGTGCAAATTGTAGCCTCTTTTTCCTATTTGTAGTGGAGATGAGTGGTACCCGGTGGGGTCTTCTGCTGTTGTAGCCCATCCGCCTCAAGGTTGTGCGTGTTGTGGCTTCACAAATGCTTTGCTGCATACCTCGGTTGTAACGAGTGGTTATTTCAGTCAAAGTTGCTCTTCTATCAGCTTGAATCAGTCGGCCCATTCTCCTCTGACCACTAGCATCAACAAGGCATTTTCGCCCACAGGACTGCTGCATACTGGATGTTTTTCCCTTTTCACACCATTCTTTGTAAACCCTAGAAATGGTTGTGCGTGAAAATCCCAGTAACTGAGCAGATTGTGAAATACTCAGACCGACCCGTCTGGCACCAACAACCATGCCACGCTCAAAATTGCTTAAATCACCTTTCTTTCCCATTCTGACATTCAGTTTGGAGTTCAGGAGATTGTCTTGACCAGGACCACACCCCTAAATGCATTGAAGCAACTGCCATGTGATTGGTTGATTAGATAATTGCATTAATGAGAAATTGAACAGGTGTTCCTAATAATCCTTTAGGTGAGTGTATATTTCAAAAAGGGCATCAGCAACTCTGCTTTCTCAATATCTGTAGTGTTGGCCTTTTAAAAGCACAAATTGGGCAATAAAGAGAAGATTTATTAGCAGCCTTTCTGTTGGCACAGCCTCTGCAGTGATTCAGTGCTCTTAAATATGATGTATAACATTTTTAATTAGATTAATTCTGATAATGACTTAGCCTTTACTACACTGAACTTTCTTTTTCAAACAAACACCTTGATTAAACTGCAAAGAGGTTTTTTTTTTATGTTTTAGCCTATGAATGAAAGAATCTAAAAGGATGTTTTAGTCAGTTTTATATTTTTTTCAAAGACATTACAATTTTTATTGGAACATTTTATTACTTACAAGTTGCTTTTTCATATTGAGAAATCCCTGAAAATATCATTAAGTAAAAAATATGTTTCCAAAAGTCAATTGTTGACACTAAATTTAACACTGTAAAATTAATGTGTATTTTGCAGCTTGGATTATTTGTTTTTTGGGAGAATTTCATGAGCAATGCCTGACTAACGTTACATTCTTAAATGTTATAGGCTACAAACTAGATGTTGCACAAACTAGAATTAATCTAATAAAACTCTAAAAAGCAAAAGCCTTCGTGTATTCTCCATTTAATCAACTGGACAATTTCTGAAACAATTTCTCAGAAACAGTTGAAATTAAAGAACCATTATTGTTTCTTAATTTCTTTCTCTGTACAGAGAGGATACATCTGGCAGGAATAAGCAAATAAATTGTTAAAACCGGTCAAGAAATTATTTTAAGCTGTCTCTAATCAACATGTCAGTCTAAAATACCTGTTATGCACAATAATGAAACGCTCTCATTAACTGAATGATAGAACTTGCCTTCTAAATCATCGTATCCTAACACTAAATCCGCACTTTGACCGCTGCGATCCTCTGTTGTGATGGACTTTATCACACAGCCCAGAGAGATGATCTCCACACACACACTGCCGGACCGCAGGGTCCATTTCTCCACTGGACCCACTGCAGTGCCGAACTCCTCTTTACACACCTCGGTCATTATGAATCAACCCGTTTGCTTTAGACGGGACTTACAAATCCACCATTGCAAAGAAACTTACAACACGGTAGTACAAATGACTACACTTTGAGTTAATAAACTACAGAGTACCGCCCACTAGTCTTGTGATCAACGCTTTCGAAACACGCTTCGTGAAGCTTCAGTTCAAAACCTTTGTGAATCATTTGTTTCGAACCAGTGATTCGGAGCGTCTATAAAACTGACAAAGTCACATGATTTCAATGTAAATGTTCAACGAAATGTAAATGTCAATGGTTGATGTGAAAAAGTTATGGTATTATGTGTCTATGTGTCTTTAATTTAGATTTTGCTATGATAATTAATAACATATTTTTAAAGTATGATAATTAATTTTGTAATTAATCTGTAAACTTTAAGTCAAATATCACATTCATAAGTTTAATCATGAGTACCAAAATTACTTTTCTACTATTCAAACTAGTACTAATAGAAAAGCTATTAAACTAAACTAAACTGTTCATCAGTTCAAAATATTTGAATGATACAATTTGAATGTATGTTTTATTTTATTTTGTGTGTGTGTGTGTGTGTTTTATTTTTTTCCACCTAGCTCCAAAATGTATGTTGAATTGTTTTGTTGTTTAAAGCATAATAATAATAATTATTATTATTCATAAATTAATAGACTGTAAAAAGTTATAATTATTATTATTATAAAATCAGTGGTTGATGATTATCTATGTAAACCTAAATTTGTAGACATTTAATGACACATTTGTATAAGAAAAATGAAAAATTGCTATTAGAAGTCTCTTATTGGTATGATTAACCAAAAATCTACATAAAACAAACAAAACAAGTCCTACAGTTTAATAAAATAACACATATTATAAAGACACTTGATATTTAACGGTATTGGATTATTTGTATCGCATCTAATAGATTACACCTTCAATAAAACATTTGCAATTGTTTTGTAAAAGGTGTTTTTATGAATGTTTGAGCTGAGTTTTCGTTGCATTATCTCGTTCTGACCAGCAGGGGTCACCAGCGTGTGGCGTTTCGAGCGCTTCGAATCAGTGAATCATTTTGCGAGGTTCAATTGATTCGATTCAAAGTGACGAAAAGCTTCGTTTCTCTCCCATCACTACCCTATGATCACTACCGTCCAAATCGCTTCTGTTTGTTGGTGTCATACTGCCACTATCTGGATTGGGGCAGTACTGCGCATTTATGTAGAATATTTTGCACCAATATTTGGTGCTGCTGTTCTGACTTTGTAATATGCATTTTTAATTGCAAGATTAAACGTTGATGCTAAAATAAAATAAACTCATAGAATCATAAACTTTTGCACACTGCACAGACTACAGACTAAAGACTGAAGCTCTGTCTGATCTGAATATATTAATCTGTTACAATGACTATAATTATAATAATAGTTGGATAGTGATCAGTAATTGTTGTAATAGAATTACTGTTTCACAAACCACATTAACCACAGTGTCATTTGCTAATGATTATCAGACATTAGTATGTTTGTTCCCTTTTCAATTTCTATGAATTCATAATTTATTTATTTGTCAATAATTATTTTCTGACATTCTGGCCTGGAGAGTTATGAAACAGGGCAATGTGTGCAAATGGATTTGAAATGTGTCAGTCTAAAAATAGAACAGTTCTAGAAATGCTGTCTCTCTGAGGGTTCCTCCTTTAAATTTTAACACCTCTTTTGTTTCCAATAATTTTCTCAGAAAAAAAAAATTGCACTATGGTATTCCGTGCACATTGGGCTCCAAAAGTCTGGGGCCATGCATTGCATGCAAATGCATTCTTTCTCTCTCTCTCTCTCTCTCTCTCTCTCTCTCTCTCTCTCTCTCTCTCTCTCTCTCTCTCTCTCTCTCTCATGAAAAAGTGATGTAAAAACACGATAATCATGTTGTCCAGCATGACTTGAGATGATCCAAAGAGCATTGTGGAAGAAATCTGGTCATCTTAATAAAGAGTGGAGTCCCACATGGTTAATGCCACACATTTGCTAAGGCAGAAATGATTAAATGCATTAAATATATTTGTTTGTTTTGTTTATTCTGTAACATATCATTTATTCTAAGTATTGTATTGTAAGTTTATAATCAACAAAGACAAACCCATCTTCGTTAGTTTCCCAAACGTCTCTGAATGAGAGCATGAAGTTGATATACAGTACGAGAGAAACTGGGGCTGTTACGTCACGCAGCAAAGTTTCAACAGAACCAAGATGGCGGAAGACAGCGGACCGAGGAATCGGCATTTCTCAGCAAAGAACCACAAGTGCCACAACTTTGATGAAGGTGACTCATTTTATATCTCGAATTATCGAAAAGCCGTTCTTCAAAGTCATTGTGTTTCACTGTAAGTTTGAGTTTGCCTGTGTTTATTGACACGTTAAAAGTTAAAAACAGGACTTGAACTCGTGTTATTTCTGGTCACGGTCAAATTTGACCAGGTGTGTATCAATTCGCGCCCGAGAGCAGATCGCTTATGCGTTGAGAGCTGACATAGAGAGTTTGACAAACATTTAGCTCTTGTTGACTCGCATTACTGGAATTAAAAACCTCGTGAGACGCGCTTCGTGGAGTTGAGATACCTGTCATTTTGACACCGTAACGGTTTTATGAGTGAAAGACACACTCTAAGCGCATGATTATTAGTAAACTGTAGTGTTCTCGGTGAGTTCTTCGGTTATTTTTATGCCAGCTATTATTAGATGGCTTAATTTGCAACCGTGCAAACTTTGGAGCCAGGCTTTTTTTTTTCACTTCTTGCTTTGTCATGGCCGTTCAGTATGGGTTATGTGTTAAAATCCAATTTAAATATAGTTTGTGAGTGGAGATGTATTTGACAGTCATTTTAAATTATTTTAGTATTTCACTGAATTCTGCCGTTGTTTTGTGATTGACGTGCTCGTGCTCGTGCGCGCGCGCGCGGAAACGAACCGGTTTTCAAAGATTTCGTACAGGAAACTATATCAAAGTCGCTTTAAGGAATCTTTTGTATCCATATTCATCTCAAACGCTTTTTTGGGGGGGCATGAGTTGAGCGTTTTGTTTGCTTCCTTAAGCTTTAGGGTGGTGGATGTCCTGTATGCCTGTGTGTTTAGTCTCAGATCTTACCACGGTAATTTGCCATGTAAATTTACTTTGAGTTTCGCTGGTGTGTCTAGTAAATCAACATCATAGCATGTTTATTTACTGGACACAGGGCAATTATATTAAGTTACTTTTTATCTGGGCAAACATATCAGTCAGTTAAAATCTGATAAGAAACTGATAGGCATGATGCAGGACAGGTTGTACCTGTACCCATGATTTGTACCTGTATGTCTCATGTTAGTAGTCTGCATATTGGGCCTTTCAAAAGCTGATAACTAGCAACATTTTCACTTTGGAATTAATCGGAGGAAAGATATATATTGCCGTAATATGCATGTTGGTAGCACTTTACCGATAAGGTTTCGTTTATTAACATGAACTTTAAATAAACAATACTTCTACTGCATTTATTATTCTTAGTTAACAAGAAGTTTATGAGTGAGTCATTAAACGGATAGTTCGTCTAAAGGGAATTTATTCATAATTTACTCATCCTCTAATTGTTCCAAGCCTGTATGAGTTTCTTTCTTCTTTCTCTTTTTCTTTCCTGGTAACTAACTGTCTGTTGACCAACATTCTTCAAAAATATCTTCTCATACAGAAAGAAATTCATACAACTTGAGGGTGAGTAAATTATGACAAAAACTATCACTTTAAATCATTCATTCAAACTGATAAAAAATATATCAATTCAAATAATTACATATTTTTTAAATAGACTGCAGAAATTAACATCACAACCCCTAATAAATTCCATGTTATTTTTTTTAAATATGCTTAATATTCTCAATTTATCCAGAATGTGTATATAAAGCAGTCTTGAATGAACTGTCCCCTGTCCAGTGTGTCCTTGGTGTGTGTTAACTCACTCTGACACTGCTTGACTCTGATCCAGGAGCTCAGTTCATCTGGCCGTGAGCCTGAAGAGACTAAAGTGAAGGGGAGAGGGTGTTTGTTTTGTGTTACATATGTCTTAACTAGACGACAAAAATGACCAAATTTAGCCCTGTGGCCGAAGGGATCTAGGCTTATCACAGCTCATGGATAAAGTGCATGGGGTTAGAACAGAGACCCACACACTCCTGGAATAGAAAGTGACCACAGTAATGAGCTGCTAGTTGAGTGATAAAAAGCAAAGTTGCGAACGTCAGAAAACCCATGTCTGACCATCAAGGACTGTGTTCAGTATGTGGGTTTTTCTCATTCATGCATTGGCCAATAAGCACAAAATAAGCGGAGATGGAGACGATTACTTTTGACATTTTAAACAGAGAAAAATGTAAAGCTGCCTTATATATACATATATATATACATATATATTATACACACACACACACACACACACACACACACACACACACACACACACACACACACACACAGAGTGAGGAAAATAAGTATTTGAACACCCTGCTATTTTGCAAGTTCTCCCACTTAGAAATCATGGAGGGGTCTGCAATTGTCCTCGTAGGTGCATGTCCACTGTGAGAGAAATAACCAAAAAAAAAAAATCCAGAAATCACAATGTATGATTTTTTTAACTATTTGTATGATACAGCTGCGAATAAGTATTTGAACACCTGAGAAAATCAATGTTAATATTTGGTACAGTAGCCTTTGTTTGCAATTACAGAGGTCAAACGTTTCCTGGAGTTTTTCACCAGGTTTGCACACACTGAAGGAGGGATTTTGGCCCACTCCTCCACACAGATCTTCTCTAGATCAGTCAGGTTTCTGGGCTGTCGCTGAGAAACACGGAGTTTGAGCTCCCTCCAAAGATTCTCTATTGGGTTTAGGTCTGGAGACTGGCTAGGCCAC
This sequence comes from Leuciscus leuciscus, assembly GCF_965113295.1. Classification (NCBI taxonomy): domain Eukaryota; kingdom Metazoa; phylum Chordata; class Actinopteri; order Cypriniformes; family Leuciscidae; genus Leuciscus; species Leuciscus leuciscus. The sequence continues at coordinate 6,377,223 of NC_138746.1, forward strand.
GCCAGAACCTTGATATGCTTCTTACAGAGCCACTCCTTGGTTATCCTGGCTGTGTGCTTCGGGTCATTGTCATGTTGGAAGACCCAGCCTCGACCCATCTTCAAGGGATACTCCACCGAAAAATGAAAATTCTGTCATCATATACTCACCCTCATGTTGTTTCAAACCTGTATGAATTTCTTTCTTCTGCTGAACAGAAAGGAAGATATCTAGAAGAATGTCAGTAACCAGACAGTTTTAGATACCATTGACTTCCATAGTATATTTCTTTCCTACTATGGTAGTCAATGGTATCTAAAACTGTCTGGTTACTGACATTCTTCTAGATATCTTCCTTTCTGTTCAGCAGAAGAAAGAAATTCATACAGGTTTGAAACAACATGAGGGTGAGTATATGATGACAGAATTTTCATTTTTCGGTGGAGTATCCCTTTCAATGCTCTAACTGAGGGAAGGAGGTTGTTCCCCAAAATCTCGCAATACATGGCCCCGGTCATCCTCTCCTTAATACAGTGCAGTCGCCCTGTCCCATGTGCAGAAAAACACCCCCAAAGCATGATGCTACCACCCCCATGCTTCACAGTAGGGATGGTACTCATCATTCTTCTTCCTCCAAACACGTTTAGTGGAATTATGATCAAAAAGTTCTATTTTGGTCTCATCTGACCACATGACTTTCTCCCATGACTCCTCTGGATCATCCAAATGGTCATTGGCAAACTTAAGACGGGCCTTGACATGTGCTGGTTTAACCCTTTCGCACATACGATCACACCGGTGTGATCAGTCTAAGCTGGTCCCTGGAGCGTACGATCACACCGGTGTGATTAGAACGGTCAGTGCATGACGTGATCAACTGCTAAATTCAAATGGGCGTTGGCTGGCGCTAAGCCAGAGACAGGCGTGCTCAGAGCTGTCATATATCACAACTTTTCAGTGTTTTCAACCACATAATGTTTATTTTAGGTTTCAGACATATAAGTACTAAAAAAACAATACATTTAGAGTTTATAAAATACACACTGATGTCAAAGGAAGAGGCAATAATAATCCTTTCCATTATAATTAGTTTTATTCATCAGATACACATTGTGTAAGTAACTTTAAAGTTTACACTATTCTTCTCCCAGTTCACCTGCCACTTACTTGTTTTATGTATTTCGGGAGAAGTGGATGAATTCACGTGTTGTAAATCCAACAGATCCGATTCTCTGAACTGCGTCTGCGGCACAAACTAAGATGGCGGCGCCCATCGCGAATACAGCTGAACTAACGCGATCGTTATAAAGGTGTTTAAACAACAAAATACTTCCACTTGCATATATTTGTCAATCGGAATGTCAGATATTTCATGTCATATCTAACAAATTTGTGAATATTTTGAATGAAAAATGACATAAAAGCAGATCGTCATTCATTCAGCTCTGTTGTTGCTGCGGTGTGTCACGTGACAAGCAATGACGCGTCACCATGGAAACCATAAAGTGACACATTCTAAATAACGGTCATTGACCAGCTCCTCCCGTGTAGTTCTGGGCTGATTTCTCACCTTTCTTAGGATCATTGAAACCCCACGAGGTGAGATCTTGCATGGAGCCCCAGTCCGAGGGAGATTGACAGTCATGTTTAGCTTCTTCCATTTTCTAATGATTGCTCCAACAGTGGACCTTTTTTCACCAAGCTGCTTGGCAATTTCCCCGTAGCCCTTTCCAGCCTTGTGGAGGTGTAAAATTTTGTCTCTAGTGTCTTTGGACAGCTCTTTGGTCTTGGCCATGTTAGTAGTTGGATTCTTACTGATTGTATGGGGTGGACAGGTGTCTTTATGCAGCTAACGACCTCAAACAGGTGCATCTAATTTAGGATAATAAATGGAGTGGAGGTGGACATTTTAAAGGCAGACTAACAGGTCTTTGAGGGTCAGAATTCTAGCTGATAGACCGGTGTTCAAATACTTATTTTGTTATTTTATTTCAATTAACAAAAATGTTTATAGTATTTTAGTTGTAGTTAATGATAATAACCCTGCTAATGACTTTTTACTTTTTTTTTCTTTTTTTTTTCTACAGATATGACCGGTGTGGAAGACGTTCCATTGTGCCGGCCGGTTGATGCGTTGAGCTCATTGGAGGAGTTCAGCTCTGACACTAATGGTGTGGCACCATGTGCTGTAGCGGAAGAGCTTGAGCCGGAGGAGGACCCGGTTCCAGAGGGGGCACGACCCATTCAAATTGTGATTGCTAATGAGGACGATCATAAGTTTGAGTTGGATGCTGTTGCTTTGGAAAAAATCCTGATGCAGGAACATATCAAGGATCTCAACGTGGTTGTGGTGTCTGTGGCCGGTGCCTTCCGCAAGGGAAAGTCCTTCCTGCTGGATTTCATGCTACGTTACATGCACATTCAGGTTAGAACATCAGTGATGTAAGCATATTTTAGTCATTTAGATTAAATGTGTATATTTGTAAATGAGAACTTGTATATTTTTAGATGCTAAAATTGGTCACTGTTTTATTCCTTTTTTTCCCCCTGTTTTTTAATCTACTTTTGATTGATATGATATAACTAGTGATGTGGCAATCTCCGAAAATTCAGGATACACTTGGCCAAGAACAAAAGCGTTACGAAAATAATGTTTATTTAACTAATTTAATCAAATGTATTTAATAATCAACACTCAAATTGAACAAACTGAGTTGTTCAAACATTCAAATGGCACATAAGGTGTTTTTTATATAATATAATATATAATAAAAACAGAAATATTTGTACTCCAATTTGTTGGTGAAATATAAACATTTAAACAATAATAAACTGTAATAACTTGTTTACATGACAGATTTATTCAAGCATAAAATAATGACAACACTAACATGTTAAGTAAGTATGTAATGAAAATTTTATATAGTGCATATATTTATCAAGATACTCCTATCTAGAGTAATTTTTTTTTCTAACTAACTAGTTTATGGTCATTAAATAGCTTTCAATATATAAACAGTATACAAGCTGTTTAAATTGACGTTTCCCCCGTTTGAAACACTGATTGAGCGATCACATGAGACATGATACATTTCAGTGAGTTGTACTGTTTCTTTCAACATACCTTCTGATGTTCATTCATTTTTATTTCATGCTGTAAGTAGTAGTAAACAGGAAGAGATGATTGGTTCATGTGGCTTGAACTGAGGCGCTACAGTGATCTGTCACGGCATATGAAAGAGTGACAAAATTTATTTTATTGCTTGTATTTCATGAAAAAATTGACATTTGAAAGTTGTGCATTGTTACTTTTAATATGAAACAATCTTTTAAATTTGCCCTTATCTGTGAGGAATGTAAAATAACAGGTCAACTACCCTTATGCATTCAAATATGCAAGACATGTGAGCTACAACACATCAGTGAAAAATAAGTCTATCTGAATCATTATTCCTGAGAACAAGTTCCTGATGACTCCTATCCTTGACATGTCTAAACATGCGGGCTGTGTCCTGCATGTACAGTATAAAACCAGCTAGGTCACGTGTGCTTCATTACGTGCATTTCGGGACGTTCATATTAACAATCCCTTTTTTTTTCTTTGTAGTCATCTGAGTCATGGATGGGTGGAGATGATGAGCCGTTGACTGGTTTCTCCTGGAGGGGAGGCTGTGAGAGAGAGACCACAGGAATCCAGGCCTGGAGTGAGGTGTTTGTTGTGGAAAAGGAAGATGGAACTAAGGTGAATGGGTTTATCAGTTGAAGATGTGTATTATGTCACTGTCAAGATATGTTGACTATGTGATAAGGCTAATCTATGTGTGTCCTTAGGTGGCTGTGCTGCTGGTGGACACTCAGGGAGCCTTTGACAGTCAGTCCACCATCAAAGACTGTGCCACTGTTTTTGCTCTAAGCACCATGACCAGCTCTGTGCAGGTATGTAGAAGCATGTTAGTGATGCACATGCATAAGTAAAGATTGACATTACATGGGGCTTTGTCATACATTGTGGGCTTTATCATATAATGTGACCCAATGACCTTGTTTGTTTTAGGTTTATAATCTTTCTCAGAATATCCAAGAAGATGATTTGCAGCATCTCCAGGTAGCAACTTTCTTTGTTGGTGTATGTTGTAGTGGTGTGTTTATAGTGTAAGTGGGACAGTAACATCATGTGTCTTTTATAGCTTTTCACAGAATACGGCCGACTTGCAATGGAGGAGATCTATGAGAAACCATTTCAGGTAGGAAAGCTACTTGTCATGGCCACAAATGAACCAGCGCTCAGGGCAAAAAGTGCCTCACATGCCACAGATGTTTAAAATGTTTCAGAGGCCATTTTAAAGCCGTTATTGAAGAATCATATAATTTGATTAGATTGTATGGAATGTATTTGTGCTGTATTCTCTGTGTATCTCAGGGGCGTCACTAGACCCATTTTATGAGGCCTTTAGCCCCCCGAAATTTCCACCCAGCCCCCCAAAATTTGCGATTAGCTCCATAATATGTACATTAATTCGTGGTCACCTCTGTCCCATTTAAAACTCGTATGAAAACGGCGGCAGGCTTGGCTCCTCCCCGTATTTTAGTCCATGTTATTCAGCGTGTTCTTCAATCCGCAGCAGCGCGGCGCCAACGTCAGAAGCAGAGGACAAGGTGTGTGCATTTATTGATAGATTGTCATGACGTATACAACTGTAGTTATTTGTCATAAATGCAGTTTACATAATATGATGCAGGAACAATACAAGATGGGTTTCCCATCTGGGCTTTTTTTTTATTAATATCATTATTATTTTTAAATGTTCCTTTCATCTAAATGGCATGAGACTTTGTGAGGCTTGTTCACACCAACACCAGAAAATAATAGTGTCTAAAACATTACTGTACATGTGATGAGAAAAATATTTTACCCACAAATTACCACTCATTACAGTAATATAAGGTTTGTCTGTATTCTTAATGAATATTAGCTGGTTATTTAAAATGATTAGAAATTAAAGTAATACTCAGGGATTGACTTGAAAGTGTAGAACCTACTGTATTGTTCATGCCTACCCTAGTATACAAACAATATATAATTTTTTTTTAATCACCCTCGTTGGGGGCCGCTGAGCCCCCCTAATATTTAAAATAATTCTAGAATCGCCCTTGGTGTATCCACTCAAGAAATGAAAAAATCTAAGTGCTAAATTCAGACACTAGTGCCCATATTTAATACATATTATACCATAGATTATCATATCTGACAAATATCACTAGTACATGGTGTATAACATTATATCTAAAGCATCTAAGAAAATTACAAAACGAAAAGAAAACATACCACTCTGAAACTGTGAAAGCTGTGCTTGCATAGTCTGTGATTGAAATCCGTTCTGCACAATCCGCTTGTTTGACTATTATTATTAAGTCTAAATCAGGCTTGAATTGTTTTGAAATTGACGATATCCTTAATAGGCAATTTACATCTGAGTGAGTAGAGCTTGCTATTATGAAGGGGCGGGACATTTCCTGGACACACTCTAAGCAGTGTCAATCAGTCACACTGGCCCAGCTAACTACTTGCAGCACATATAGAGGGTCTTCATCGAAATGGCGCGTTGTAAAAAAAATATGTGAAAAATAATGCGATTTTCTTTTAAACAGTTGAGTACATCCCAAAAAACTAAATCAAGACTTCGTAAAAGGGCATAATAGGACCCCTTTAATAATTTTATTCAGCAAGGACTTGATCAAAATTAATCAAAATAAATCAAATTGATCAAAAGTCACAGTAAAGACATTGGGCATGTTACAAAAGATTGCTATTGTCTATTTCTCTAGAAAAATTTTTTTTTTAAATTGTAATAATATTTCACAGTTACTGTTTTTGTTTTTATCAAATAAATGCATTCTTGGTGAGCATAAAATAGGTCCTTTTTAAAATAATAATAATAATAATTCACTAAGTCTAATGTGATTTTTCCATATCAGAATAATTCACTATGAAATCTGAAAATGGATATTTTTTCAGAAGAATTTTTTGGAAATAATATTTTCTTTATTCTCTGAATAAAGTTTGAATGATAAATTGGGCATCGATTACACACCATCATCAGTATTTTTGTTTTTCTAATTTTGTTGGTCTTGAGATTCACTTTTTAATTATTTTTTTTTACTGTTTTTCAGAAACTATTGTTTCTGATCAGAGACTGGTGTTTCCCTTACGAGCATGACTATGGGCTCAAAGGAGGGAATCACTTCTTGGAGAAGAGACTACAGGTGAGATGAAGCACACAATAGATGAACACGGCATCAGCATGTTGAACAAATTGTGAATGTTTCATTTGTGCTATGCAGGTGAAGCAGAATCAACACGAAGAGCTGCAGAGTGTTAGGAAGCATATTCACAGCTGTTTCTCCAGCATAGACTGCTTTCTGCTGCCACATCCAGGTCTGAAGGTGGCCACCAACCCTCACTTTGATGGCAGACTGAAAGGTCAGGATAGATTTCTCTCAGATACCGACATGCACATGAACGTCCGAACTCTAGGCTTATCATGAACTTCTACTTTTCTTATTTTGCAGACATTGATGATGCGTTTAAAGAGGAGCTGCAGAATCTAGTGCCTTTACTGCTGGCACCAGAGAACTTGGTAGAGAAAGAGATCAGTGGAGCTAAAGTCACATGCAGAGACCTGCTGGAGTACTTCAAGGTCAGATTTGATTACTTTAGCTGCACTAACAGCTGTAAACACAAATCAGATTAGCTGTAAATTGTGTCAGGATTTAAATTGAAGAGGCTCTATTCAAGTGTTCCTGTAGAATTTGTGTGGCAAATGATTTATTGATAATAAGGCAAGAAACAAGATAGTTTCAATTAAAGGGTTAGTTCACCCAAAAATGAAATTTGTGTAATTAATTACTCACCCCCTCATGTCGTTCCAAACCTGAAAAAAATAACGACTTCATTCAATTTCTTCTCTTCCTTTTTTTGCGCACAGAAAGTATTCTCGTTGCTTCATAACATTAAAGCTACACTGTGTGATATTTTCCCCCATCTAGCGGTGAAATTGTATATGACTACCCAGTGAATATTAGTTTCTGTTCCTTTCAATTCAGAGGGCGTTTTAACTCCTACGGTGGCCGTATTATTCCAAGATTAACATGGCTTCCAGTTCGACTTCGTCCATGAGTGTTCCTTCAAGTGATGAGGTTACTTTAGAAAACTATTACAAAGTGTATTTAGTTATTTAATCAGTTAACATGTAATACGTCTAATAACAATAATATGTCTAAAATGAATAAAACTACAGGACAGATGTCAGGAGGTAAACGTCACCCTTGGAATCGGCTATCCCAGCATAATCAGATTAGGCTAACGTTACATTGTGTACAAAGTAAAAGCAATTAAAAATAACTAAAATTTACAGTGTCCTTTTTTTTATATAGCTTAAAAAATTGCGCCTTTAAAACTATTCATCACCTGTGATCCGTCGCAGCACAGATTTATGTTACAAGGTAAACAATACTTTTTCACCATTGACGCGAGGAAAAGTAACGCAAGTTATACTAGAGGTTATATGAGCTCTTTCCATCTGGGAAAAGTTACTCCAATATTGACTTTAGTCTTGCTGATTTGCCTGTCGCGTTGACGTTTTAATTCTCTCTTTCGCTTCCTTGGCGACTCTGCTACATGTCCTCGAAAATAGGCGTGATCCTCCATCAGCAATCTTTCAAATCTGCCGAAAGTCGCGAGTAATCTCCCCCTCGCATTCGTCACGGTGTCACTGAGTGTAAAACGTGAAAGGCGAAGCTTGAATTTCCAGGTATGTCCCTCTTTGGCGAATGTATTTTCAATTTCAAGATGGAGGCGCAACATGGTTGCCGCCATTCGAGCGACTCGCTCGTATGTATTATAAATGGCAGATTTTACGCTTACGAGAATACTTTATTAGTTGGTGGAAGTAATTACACATGAATGAGCACATATACTTTTGTTAGAACAAAGTGTTTTTTTGCTAAGAATCAATTAAAAAAGTTACACAGTGTAGCTTTAAGGTTGAACCACTGTAGTCACATGGACTATTTTAACGATGTCTTTACTACCTTTCTGGTACTTGAAAGTGGTTATGACGTCACGTCGCTGTCTATAGAGGGGTCAGAAAGCTCTCGGATTTCACCAAAAATATCTTAATTTGTGTTCTGAAGATGAACAAAGGTTTACAGGTTTGGAACAACATGAGGGTGAGGAAATGATGACGACAGTATTTTCATTTTTGGGTGAACTAATCCTTTAAGTAAATGATTAATCACTGAACAATTATTGTGTCAAACAATATAGTTAATTAGCATGACAGTGGCCTGTTAACAGCTGTCAAGGGCAATTCCAAGCAAAACTGTCACATCCATAACGCCAACACAATGCCATGGTATTTAGTTGGCGTTATGGATGACAGTTTTGCGTGGAATTGCCCTCAAGCAACATGAATGCATTAATATTGACTTCAGTTGGTGTGAGGTCACAGGTGTGCCTTTTTTTACAGTGCCATTGAACATGCCTCATCCCATCAGGTTGTAGATCCATAACATGTTCTGCTTTATGAACATCCAGTAAAATACCCATGTTTATATTCCTTTGTTTGTAGGCATATATCAAAATCTATCAAGGGGAAGAGCTTCCACATCCCAAATCCATGGTGCAGGTATGTTCATCTCCATCTACTTATAGTCAGTAACTGTACAGTTCAAAAGTTTGGGGATGAAAAAAAATATATATATATATATTTGATAAAAAATACTGTAATAATTTTGAAAACAGTTGTGCTGCTTAATATTTTTGTGGAAACCATGAAACATTTTCCCCCAGGATTCTTTGATGTATACTAAGTTCAAAAGAACAGAAAAAATCCTACTGACCCCAAAACATGGTTGTTTATATGGAAGGTATTAAATGCTCACTGTGCCTCTTTTACTCAGGCAACTGCTGAAGCGAACAACTTGACAGCTGTCGCTGGAGCGAAAGACACTTATAACAGAGTCATGGAGCAGGTAGAGTTACTTTGAGACACTATTATTTCTTCTATCTGACAGCATGCATGCAGACAAAAAGGAAAGAGTGTGAGCAAATGCATCCTGCATATCGAGTGCATTCAGTCAAGATTCTTCACTACTAAATGGATCATGGATGGAGAGGGACCTAAATTCTATTTAAATATAGCAGGATCGTGACGTGAGATGAGCTAGCCTATATAACTGAAAATAACTTGAGGCCATTGCACTAAAATAGTAGGTTTGGCCTAGATAACTCAAAGAAAATGCCCTGTTATGGTTTAGTTAAATCTACACCTGGTCATTAGATAGATTAGGAAATGTGTCTGAGCTTATCATTTTGTTGTGTGTGTCACAGGTATGTGGAGGAGACAAACCATACATCGCCCCAGTTGACCTCCAGCGCTATCACGAAGAGTTTAAGAAAACCTCCGTTGAGAAGTTTTGCGCTGTGAAGAAAATGGGAGGTGTGGAGTTCTGTCAGCGCTACCAGCAGCAGTTAGAGACAGAGCTGGATGAAGTGTACACAAATTTTGTGAAACACAATGAAAGCAAGAACATTTTCTATGCGGCGAGAACTCCGGCCACTCTGTTTGCTGTCATGTTTGTCACCTACATGGTCTCCACTGTGACAGGTTTCATTGGTTTATCAGTAATCGCAGCTCTGGCCAATCTTGTGATGGGGGTGGCTCTACTCTCGTTGTGTGCCTGGGCGTATGTCAGATACTCAGGAGAGTATCGGGAAGTGGGCGTGGCTATAGACCTCATAGCAGAGGCACTGTGGGAACAGGTGAGTTTTGCTTGTCCATTCTACGTTCTCTCCACTGCCCCACACATTGTTGTTTCAGTTGCTTTCCGGTCTTCTTTTGTGTTCATCTCATCCTATAAATCATTATCTTTTAGTCTTGTCATAACCCATGTTTCTAAAGGTGAGACTGTAATCTCACTCCCCATTTCCTGGAAACTTCTAGCATTTTTCTAAGCCCTGAGATAATGCGAGGCCCATCATGCTCCTCTTTAGTTTAGCTTACTTGTAGAGTCCAGGGAAGAGAAAGAAAAGAAAATATTTTTTTTTTGTCATAGGACCCATTAATTTTAGAGCCAGTCCTGATTCTAATGCGGGATTTGCATCCTGTGTCCTACTGGCAGTGTCAAGATAGGGCTTGATTTATAGAATAGAATGAATGAATGAATGAATAGAATGAGGCATTTATATAGTGCTTTCATATGTACTACTGTACACCCAAAGCGCTTTACAGTCATATCAGGGGATCTCCCCTCAACCACCATATTATATGCAAATTCACACGGTGAATCTAAATTATTCTCATATGTTATATACATTATGAAGTGCTTTTGATTTCTGCATTGTTCTGGGGTTAGACTAAAATACTATATGTGACCTTGGATCACAAAACCAGTCATAAGTCGCACGGTTATATTTGTTATATCAACAATACATTGTATGGGTAAAAATTATTGATTTTTATATTATGCCAAAAATCATTAGGATATTAAGTAAAGATCATGTTCCATGAAGATATTTAGTAAATTTCCTATCGTAAATATATATATAATGTGGATGCAGCAACATCGAGGACTTCATTTGGACAACTTTAAAGGCAATTTTCTCAATATTTCGATTTTTTTTTTTGCACCCTCAGATTCCAGAGTTTCAAATAGTTGTATCTTGGCCACATATTGTCCTATCCTAACAAACCATACATCAATGGAAAGCTTATTTGTTCAGCTTTCAGATGATTGACCTTTATGACTGATTTTGTGGTCCAGGGTCACATATAGAATTTAGCATTTCAATTGGTTTTATTTATGTATTATTACTATAGGTCTTGCTTTGTTAAAAACATAGTTCATTATCCCGTTAACAAGGGGTACACGTTATTCCACACCCATAAGATCTTCGAAACAGAAATTAAGATATTTAAAACTAACTTGAGAGATTTTTGTCCCTCTATTGAAAGTGCATTTCACCAAAATTTTAAAGTAATCCATATGAATGGATCACTTTATATGATACACAAGATTAATTTAGGCTTTTATTCGCATACAAGCATTGGTCAACATGCATAGATCACATCAAATATGGTAAACGGAAGCTCAAATGTGTTTGCTTGATGTGCAAGAACCAATGAGGCTTGTGCTTGTTTCAGGCAAGCACATTTAAAGGGTTAGTTCAAATTATCCAATAATTTGCTCACCCTCAAGCCATCCTAGGTGTATATGACTTACTACTTTCAGCCAAACACAATCAGATTTTTATTAAAAAATATCCTGGCTCTTCCAAGCTTTATAATGGGAGATTTTGAAGCTCCAGAAAGCACATCCATCCTTCATAAAAGTAATCCATACGGCTCCAGGGGGTTTGATAAAGGCCTTCTGAAGTGAAATGGTGTGTTTTTGTTAGAAAAATATCCATATTTATAACTTTATAAACTATAATCACTGTATTACTTTACTGCCTGCTTCAAAAACTCAGGCTCTATTCACTCCCATTATAAAGCATGGAAGAGCCAGGATATATATTTTTTTTAAATAAAACTGATTGTGTTTGGCTAAAAGAAGAAAGTCATATACACCCAGGATGGCTTGAGGTTGAGTAAAGTATGGGGTAATTAAAATTTTTGAGTGAACCTTATTGATTCTTAAGTTTCATTAAAAATATTTATGTTTTGAAGATGAATGAAAGTTGTAAGAATTTGAACAAACTCATAACCTTAAGTCCAGGGTTCTCCTAATACCAGAAAATATATTGAAGGTAATACAATCACATAATTGTTGACAACATTTTTTTAGTAGTAAATACTATAGTAGTAATACTTAAAATAATTCTTACATATTATATAGTAATTGAGGCAAGGTTACTTTAAGTAATTGGACTGGTCAATGTTTGCCTGGTGATTGATAAGGTGTGTAAAAAAATTCCAATAGATTTACATATTTTGGGACTTGTTGGTGGACTCTTTTTGACTTTGTCCTGTAAACACCCAGCCTGAACACCCTAGCAAGCAAGCAACCATTTGGCAACAGGCTAAAACTGTTCAGATAAGCACTGTTCACATTTTCTTCAGAAAATCGAATTCTTAATGTTTTCTTTTCTTTGTTCATTCTAGGTGCTGAAGCCACTTACTGAGCAATACATGGAAGAAAATGTCCGACAGACTGTTGTGAACTCTATAAGAGCCACGCTTACAGATCAGGTGACACAAGCCACGAAGTTGAAGACCAACTGACAGTTTGCTGTGCCTTATCTGCCTAGTGTTTGAACAATCACTGCTTTTATGTTGTGTAGTGTTTTTTTTTTTTTATGTTTGGTCATGTAGACTCTAACCAAAGTTTACAGCATAATTTGCCCTGACCAATATCCACACCACCAATATGACGCTGTTAACAGCAAGGAACATCATTACAAATGCTTATCAATTCAGGTTTAAGTCAGCAGATACACATGCAGCGTTGGATTTCTCTTGGTTTGAGGGATTATCAGGGAAGCACTACAACTGTTTTATAATCTGAAAGGTAATTTAAAAACTAGATGTTAAGTCCCTTATATGCTTAACGGTTTAATTACTGCTCTCAGTGGATGAACTGTAGCATTTTCAATTTAGCCTTCTACCACATCCAGTTACTCAGTGTGAAAGCATACCAGCTTTTTTGCTGGGTTTTTTTTTTGTGAGATATTTTTAGAGCTTTTAAGGAATGCTGAAGTTGTAAATCCATCCAAGTCACTGCTCTACTGGGCCTCTTTCTGTACAGTGTCGTTTTAGACTATCATAGCCTCATGCATGTAAATGAGTATCTGAATATCAGCTGTAGATCATTAGAGGATGTGTATGAATGTGATCTATTTGCCTTTTGTTGTACTTCTCTAAGATCAGAGCCCCTTTTCGTTCGTGTCTTCTGACCTATTGGAGTGCTCATGAGATGACTTGATTTGTCAGTCTTTTAAGGTCATGCCATTTAATTTATTTTTTAAACAATTAAAATATTTAAAATTGCTGTTTCTGACTCCTTCAGTATTGTTGTCTGCATTGTTGCCTGAACGTCTTGCAGTACAAAGAAATTTTCAACTCAAATGGAACCGGAAATCAAACAGACTTGAAGTGTAATAAACCTGATAGCATTTGTGCCTTAAAAAAACACACAAAAAAAAACATTACTGGTGTGCATCTTGAGACAAAATAATGGCACTGACATATTAAGATGTCAGTGCATATTGCTTTCAGTTAAAACGGCTCAAACATGCATTTTAGTCTAGGACTGGGCTTAAGCCTTGTCTGTGAAACTGGGGATAAATGTATTATGAGTAACATGAATATGATATAAACAATAGTATGTTTAACTATTAACCTAGATAAATAAATGGCAAGTAAGTATTGTTTATGGTTCATAATACCTAATGCATTAATTTAACCAATTCAACCTTATTATAAAGTATTAACTATTAAAAATTAACTTAAAAACCTACACAATGTCAAATAAATCTGATATTTGCTCTTATTTTATTCAGCTAAGTTTCAGTAAAACATGCTGGACTTTACAAGTGTTGCATCTCACCAGAGTGATAAAAGAAGCTTTTGTGCTGCAGCTCTAACGTTACAGCCATTCAAGCAGAACTGGTTTGGTTCAAAACCATTTTTATAACGTCTTTCTTTTTTTCCCAAGCGCTTGGCGTTGCCAGCACTGGTCCTGTTTCTATGGTGATAGACATTTTAAAACATTTTAAACAATGGGGATTGAGTCGCACAGTAGGCTTCTGTTGCAGTTCGTTTGGATGGTGGGAAGTAATGCAAGTAAGGTAAGAGCTTTTGAATAAATGTATTTTTTATTTAATTTCAGCATCAATAAAGTGCTTCTTATTACAAGTAAAGCTTTGTTTGCCTGAATGTCTTGCAGCACAAAGACATTTTCAACTCAAATGGACCCGAACGTCAAACGGACCAGAAGGTCTGTGCACAAGTGTAAATTTGATGGCATTCAAGACGCACAGCAGGGCTTAGACAGACCAATTCCTGATAAGTTAGGCAGCCATCAGCCAGGAGCCACCAGCAGCGAAGTGCAATCAAATGATATGCTTTTTAGTGGGTGGAAGAAAGGACAAGAACTCCCATGTGCTAAATCTCAACATGCTTCAGTGGATACCCTTGAGAACAGGTTCCTCAACGTGCGACAGAGTTTACTACAAAACACAAATGGAAATGTCAATCAAGATTTTAATGAGCAGACGATGGAATCCCTGCACAGAATTCTAGCCGGAGCAGATGTGCTTAAAAAAGAAGAGGCTACAATGAGTATCCTCGGGTCAAAATATGATTTACAGATGGGCAGTAACTCTGAAGCTTTACACCTACCATTCGCTTACTTGATTAGATCTAATTCAACAAGATCTGTTGAATGTTCCTCAAACCCACCCAAAGTCATTTTGAAGGAAATATCTAAGAGCAGAGAAAAAAGCAGAGCTGACAAAAGTTCATCTTTCAAGGGCAAACATCTGGACTTCTTTGAAGTCGTGAAGGAACAACTGCAACAGAAGGATTTGGAAAACCAACATCTTGTCCGTTTGTTGTTGGTCAAGCAACAAGAACTGAAAGATATGAAAGCGAAATCAAAGCAAAAGGAGAGAGAAAACCAACTTATTACTGAAAAGCTGAAATGCGAGGAGCAGAAAAATACAGAGATCACCACCAGATTCGATCATACCTGTGAAGATATGAAGGAGGAACTAGCTGAAGCCAAAAGTAACAACAAAACTTCGATGAAGCAGCTTAAAGCACTGATGGATAAATATGAGCGTCTCAAAACACGTGCTGTCACGATGAAGGACCAGCTCAACCAGGAGCTCAATGAGAAAAGGAGCTGTCAAAAATCATTAAAGAAGCTTCAGGAGGTGTCTCAAGAGCTGCTAACCAAGCAGAAACTACTGGAAGAGCAGAGAGATGTAGCGGGACGAGATCTCGCTTTGTGTAGAGAGACCTTGCAGTTGATGGATGCTGAACACAAGAAGAACATCAGCATTAATCAGAGGCTTGAAGAGGAGGCATCGGCCATGAGAAGTGAATCTGCAAACCTCAGAGATCATTTACGTAAAGCTCAGGAGAAGAATAAAGAGCTCATTCAGTCGACTCGCTCCAAAGAGTCCGACAATGAGAAGAACGTAAAGGAATTTCAAGACATGGCTGAAAAACTGAACGCCGAGCTGGAGAAGTGCCGAACAGAAAGAGACAAAGCACTTCAGCAGGTGGAGACCATGAAGTATGAATCGAAATTGATTCATAACAAGCAGAGAGTGGAGATACTTCAACTACAGGAGCAGCAAAACGCCTGTCTGCAGCAGTCCGATGGTTTGAGAAGAGAGTGCGAGACCTTGATGGAGATGGTCAATAAACTCAAGACAGACAAGCAAGTCCTGACAGAGAAGCTGCAGAACATTCATAAAGACAAGATGGTGTCTCAGATGGCAAGCGCCAGGGAGGGAGAACGACTCAAAGAGGCCATTGGTTTGCTTGAGCGAGAGAGGGAGGTGCTGTTAGCAGAGATGGAAGACTTGCGTAAGGATTACCTCGGCATCAGCGACAGGATCACACAGAAGATGGGCCACATGGATACAGCCGATCCTCCCATGACCATTACTGACATCACATCAAAACATCAAAGAAACGCACAGAAGTTCTCACCTACTGATGATGGTATGATTTCTGATTCCTAATATATATAATCTGACACCACTTGCTTTTTTTATTTTAATGGCAAATGTATTGCAAATTACTATTAAATGAAATTAACTCCAATATCTGAATGTATTAGCACTTGAGCTGCATGAACTCTGACCCTTTGTTCAAGAAGTTGATGTTTATTTGATGTCAATTTGAAAGTGCAAAATCTTAAGTTTTAATTTTTTTTTTTAAATGTCCCAGTTTAAATTAGCTTTTTAAACAGATCAAAAGTGATATTTAAGACATGTAATTTAAAAAAATATTTCTATTTCAAATAAATCCTGTTCTTTCGAACTTTCTATTAAATCAAAGAATCCTGGGGGAATTTTTTATCAAAGGTTTCTAAAATTAAGCAGCACAACCGTTTTCAACAATGTTAATAATAATTGTTACTTTGAGCACATGCCCATTAAGTCAAAGACACTCAACTATATGAATCCTGTGTTTGTAATGCAAATATTTTCTCGTAATATTTTGCATTGCATTTTTTCAAATGACTTGTTTCTTTCCTACAGTGATCCAGGATATAAGAAGAAAACTAGAAGAGGAGAACAAACAGCAAAAATGAACTTGAGTGATTTTGTCTTCTGATGGACATTAGCTACATGCCCTGTAGAGCGAATGCAGGCATCTGTTGGTTTGTTACCATCACTGCTATTGTATGCACACGCAAACTTCCATGTAACAATGCAGTCACACTTCTGCATCATATTCTAAATGCAAAAATTAAATAAACTTAAATATTGAATATAAAATATTTATTTCAAAGACATGAAAAAAACAAAAACAAGGAACGTTTGTGTTCTACAGTATTCTAGCAAAGTGCTTTGAAGCAGTTAGCATGTAAATGAATCCTATTCAGTCAACTACATATGAAATGTACAACAGTATTTACAGAGAAGCCAAAGTAGGGGATTCTTTTCGTTAGTGCAAATCCCCCCTCAAAAAAAGAGACATGAAACAAAAAAACTACATTAAAACTGATCAAATAAAATTCAGAACCAAGGATGGACTGATTAAAAGCAGCAGTGGTGGTTTACATAAGTCTAAAATAGAAAAGATCTCAATCTTTCTGTATAACCAGCAGGCAGCTTTTATACCAGTTTAAGCAGTGGGAAAAACTCAACTTTGGCCTAAAGTGTCTAAGCTCTCAGGACAGACTGATGTCAGCATTGTCATCTTTGGTCTCAATAACTTTAAACACCCTGTCCTTCTCCTGTTTCAACTGCTTCTTGGCTTGATCTGAAAAGGGAGATTTGATTAGCATTAAAGGGGCATTACAATATCCAAGTATCACTACTTATTACCACTACTATGCAGTGGACTGAACAACCATTACATAGACAAAGAAACATTAAGATCTGAGATGTGAAGGACATCTACTTACTCGTTAAATCACTGCGGTCCAGCAGGATCTCCAGATCTTTGTCACTGATGACCTTTCCTTTAGTGCCTTTCACTGCCCTGCAACAGCATGAATCATGTCAGGACAGCGTCTAATGATGCAACTTACAATGCAGAATTTGGCAACACTTTGTGATGGATAAAAAGTCTTGCAATAGTTGAGATATGCAGTATGAATATCTGTACCCGTCGTAGTCTCTGGACTTCAGCAGTTCTACAAGCTCATTTACATCCATGCAGCTCTTGGTCTGTTTGAGATCTGCTTTATAACCTTTAAATTTATCTATAATTACAAACATAAGTGGGAGAAAAAAAAAGTCAGTCATTGCAAAAACTAGATCAATCCTTAAACGGTTTAATTAAATTCCAAAGTTGGTAATGTGGCCATCTTAATAGCTACATACTTTTATGAATGACCATCTTCTCCAGCTTTCTCTTGGCAGAGGCTCTCTCCAGGATCTTCTCATCAATGGTGTTGGCCGTAATGAGGCGGTAAACCACCACAGGCTTTGTTTGCCCAATACGGTGACACCGATCCTGTGCCTGCAAATCTGCCTGAGGATTCTGAAGATGAAATTCACAAAATATTATATGCTGAAGAGGCTTTTTCACACTAAAATTATTGAAAGAACAGAATTCTAACTTTGAACTCTAAATTGGTTTAAAAGCATGCAAAATCATACCCAGTCACTGTCAAATATGATGACCGTGTCGGCAGATGTGAGGTTGATCCCGAGACCACCAGCTCGAGTGCTCAGGAGGAAGAGGAACACCTCTGGATCAGCAGCAAACTTCTTCATCTGCATGAAAAATAGTGTGGGTTGTGTTCAGTGAACGGCTGACTAACTGTAATGCAATGGCAATTTGTGTTAACCAAACTGCTGCTCACATTCTCATCTCGGTCTGAATAACTCATTGAGCCATCCAGTCGGCTGTACTCATAACCCCGGAGATAACAGTAATCCATCAGAATATCCAATATGGAGGTCATCTGGCTAAAAATCAGCACCTGTTGAAAAATAAACAAGGATGTGGATGCAATTAATACAGCTACAACCAAAATAATAAATTATAGTTTTCACCATTAAGTAGCACAACTGTTTTCAATATTGATAAAGAAATGCTTATTGCAAACCAGCATGTTAAAATGATTTCTGAAGGATCATGTGACTCAAGACTGGAGTAATGTTGCTGAAAATTCAGCTTTTTCATCACAGGAATAAGTTACATTTTAAATTTCACATTTTTACTGTATTTTTGATCAAATAAATGGAGCCTTGGCGAATGAGACTAATTTAAAAAATATATATATATATATATATTTTGAATGGTAGTGCAGATTCAAAATGAATGCAGAAAGCATTGAACATCTTAAGGAAACTCAATGGCCGTATAAAGTGCCGTCCTGTTAGCACCAAATATCCAATGTATCACTCAGTCCTACATATAATCCACACATACAACAATTTTATACAGACAATTAAATGTGTGCACAATTGGCTTACAATCACAATGGATTTTGACACTTACTGATAGAGCGGTTAATCATTAAAATGCATGCATGAGAAGTGATCATTACCTTGTGCCCTCTTCTTTTCAGTTCAGGAAGCATTCGATCCAGGATGAGAAACTTCCCTGATGCTTCCACCAACTGCTCATCAATCTATCACAATGAGATGATTATTGCACTTGTTCTATTGCCTTACAAATGTGATCACTCATAATTCTAGATCTAGTATTAAGTGAAGTACCTTGAAGTCTCCAGTGGCGGGGTCCAGAGGATACTCGATCAAGTAAGCATGGTTGCAACACCTCTTTAGCAGCATCAGTACGTTCTGCAGTTTCAAGTTGATTTGAGCATCAACCGGCACAAACACATCCATCACTGGACTGGGGCTAAAGAGAAAGTAACCATGTCATGTCAAAAACATTGTTTGTGACGTTAAACAGCTGAGTTTAGAGCAGAGGTAAAATTAGTAAACAGACCTTTCCTGACTCTCCATCTCTTTCTGAACTTTCTCTAGATATTTCTCAAGGTCTTTCACAGAGTCAGTGTCCTTCTCAGTATAGTCCACCAGCTTCCTGGTCCTGCGCTTTGGCCGGCCACTGGACGTCAGCTGCACAGGTCCCGAATCATCCTTAAAGATGTGTAATAAAAGACATAAATCAATCATGAAGAAATACTCAACCACAATCTAATTTTCAAACTTTCATTTAATATTTAAAAGCCCTGTTCAAGAGATGAATTTTCAGCACAAACATTTTAAATTAAATGAGCAGCATCTTAATGCATCTGTTCATTTGGTGTTCATAGATTTGTGTTCGCTAAGGTCTTGTATCATACATCAAATACGAGCGGCTGTTTTGAAAATATGTAAATACAGCAGAGCTTTCTTCTCCTGGTGACAGAAACAAAAGTTTCAGTACTTTATGTACTGGAGTAACCAAGGTATTTCTGCTTTTCCAGAAGCGTCACCAGAATGATTTGCATTTTCATTCAGCCCATCTGCCATTTTTCACGTATTGGTCTGAATAAATTGCATGATAAACCGGACTGCATTTTCATGCTGAATATTCGTGTTTGTGTGAACAGGCCTTAAAGGTGGGATCAGTAGATTTTGAAATATGCTGTTTGGATGTTAGTCGGTCCGACACCAACAACAAATGTGTCAGCCAATCAGCATTAGGGCATTAGCCAATCAGCGCATGACGGTGGAGGAGAGTGAACGAGCAAGAGGGAGATTTGAACTGAATAAAGATGAGATGAGACAATACAAAGAGAAAAGCTCAGAAGAAATTAATGGAAAATAAAGGGTTATGTCTTGGGAAGATCTTAGGACCCGTGTTAATATAAGAAACGCTGTCCAGCGCTGGAGAGAGCTGAGCGGGAAGGCCTGAAACGAGACACGGAGGTTGCTTTGTTTCGGGTCCACACGTGAGTAACACTGGGTTTGAGTGTCATTGTGTGTCTGGAGCTGCTGTGTTGTTGGCAACTAACCACCAACTCGTTTATAATTACTATTGTGTACATTCATTTTTTGTGCTTCCTTGTAATTCGTTCATCATCTGCGCTTTATTTTTCGTGAAGCATTATTCTGTTGCGCTTCTGTATATACAAACATCCACTCTTGGATTGCGTGCGTAACGGAGGCCAGTTAATGAAAGTCGCGCAGACGACGGCTAGTGAATGCGGTGTATAGCGTCATTGTTAGAGCACTCGCCTCGCTTGCAGGGGGATCGGGGTTCGAGACCGACTCGGAGAAGGGCTGTTAGGATTGGATTGTATGTTTTGGAGGCGGAGCAATGTGGAAGGGGTGTGTTTGTTTGGTTTGATTTCAAATATCAACATTGGCCAACAGCATATTTCAAAAACTACTGATCCCACCTTTAACACTGCATAAAACTAACCTTCTCCTGACCCAGCATCTTTGCTATAGTCTTGTTAACAATGGCCATGTAAAAGGCCTCCTGTTTGTTGGTGAGGGGTGCGTACACAACAATCTCTTTCTTAGGTGGAACCTCCAGTGTGACATCTGCCTTCAGTCTTCTCAGAAGAAAGGGTGTGAGTATCTGAAAAAGTTAAAAATGGCATCAGAACCACAAGCAAAAGAACAGCAAAATGATATATTTACAAAACGGCTAGTTATTTACTAGTTTACTAGTTATTTACTATTTACTTTAGTTATCAAAACTTTATTATTGTCAAGTGAAGATACCTGATGAAGCATGTCAAGGATCTTCTGCTCTCGCTCACCAGCCACAATATTTTCTGTGTCGGAAATGGTGCTAATGTCAAACCAAGACTCAAAACTGCAGGGAAAAATAGTGTCAAATATTAAATACAGAGTTTGAATTTACATGAAAAAAATATATAGAATCTTCTATTCAAGAATAATCTGCATGATAGGAGCCACATGTGACTTACCTTCTCAGGTCATCAAACACATCTGGAAGGAGGAAGTTGAGGAGAGACCACAGTTCAGACAGGTTATTCTGCAGGGGGGTTCCTGTCAGGAGCAGTTTGTTATCAGCTGGCAGCATCTTTAGTTCTTGCACCAGCCGACAGTTCAAGTTTTTAATCCTGTGGCCCTCATCCACAATCAGATAGTTCCAGTGGAAATGCTGAGGAAACAAACATAAGAACTCATTCATTCAAAACTGCTTGGTCCTGCCCACATCTTTGGTTAAGTGGCACATACTTCCATGTTGAGAAAATTAAGACATTTTATGAAAGATTAAATGTACAAAAAGTCTTGTCCTGATGAATTGTGCACAAGACGACCAGGGGCATAAACATAGCCACTATGTTAAGACGCCCTTGGCTAACTGCTAGTTGGTCAGACTAGTTAACCGGTCTTACTTTTCAGATTCAAAGTAGGCCAGTCTATGTTTTTATGCAAATGACCAGCTGCAGATTCATTTTTGTATGAGAGTACCAAATATGCAATTCCAGATCAGTTTACCTGAAGAGACTTCCGGTCTCTCATGGCTATTTCAAAGGATGTAACAACAACAGGGCACATTCTGAGGGTACCCTGGTGCTGACGGATCTTTTTCACCAGGTTCATCCTCTCTTTTTGAGGACCATGATACAGCAGGACGGACACCTTAACATTGAGAGCAAGAACAAAAAAGACGATCAATAGTTAAATGGATGAAAGCTGTCAAATTGTTAGCTCTTGTCTTATAAGTAAAAATTTCACTGAAGATGAACCACAGCTATTGATTCACACCTCTGGGGTGAAGCGCTTGAATTCTGAGATCCAGTTTGGAAGAGTGGACAAAGGAGCCACAACTAGGAAGGGTCCAAGGACCTTCTTCTCAACCATCATTGCAATATGGGCAATGCACTGTATGGTTTTCCCAAGACCCATCTCATCAGCCAGGATACCATTGATGCCATTCTCCCATAACATCTGCGGAGCAGACAAAACGGTTTATTAGCCATTATACAAACATAATATACATTTACACAACTTCCTTGTCTTCCAACTCACAAGTATGAGAGCATTAAGACATGAGTGTTTGGTTAAAATTTAACCAGCATACACAACTTCAAAGCATACACATAATATTGAGATACATATTGAACATCATCCAGGGCTGCATTTCCCAAAAGCATTGCAAGCTTAAGTTGATCGTAGAACAATTGCCACCAATGGTCTCTACGATCAACTTATGATGCTTTAGGGAGAAACAGCCCAGCTCTCTTCAGACACTGAGGATTCCTATACTGCCCTCTGCTGGTCATTACTCATTCAGGACTGCTCAATGCACTCACCCTGAGCCACTCGATGCCTTCCACCTGGTACCACCTCATCACACCCCCGGAGAAGAGACTGGGTTGCTGTGCAGGTACCGGTTGGCCGTTCACAGATCTCTCTGGATCCAGCATCTGCTTGCTGTTTTCCCGCAAAGTCTCAGACAGCCTGCTTTTAATGTCTGAGTTTGTGTCACTCAGCAGCTCTATATCCTCAGCTTCCAGTTTTACTGATGCGTGTGCCTCCTTTACAAGACAGATCAAGAAAAGTAATGTAGTTCATTAGTCTAACTGTAGGTTTTATAAGGTTGCCAAGCAATGTTGCAACTTGGCCTTAATACAAAGAGTGCACTCATCAGCATTTTACAACAGCTTCAAATGCTGTTCATCCAAGCAGAGTAAAGTCCAAAGTATACCCAAGTATATATATGTTTTCTACGCGTACGCTAGGGTATGCATACATGACAAATTTTGTCAACAGCACAGTACATGCATACTGTAGGCGCACAGCTTGATTTTTCTAACTGCGCAAAATGTTATTGGCTTCACAGTCAAGAAAGAAATGGAGACAACAAATTATTACTGGACACCAAGAACAGTAGATCATAGGGGTAAAAAGATAAATGCAACTGTGTGCATGTTTAAACAAAAAAAAATTGTATCACTCATAACTTTTAGAGAGAAACAGTGTAGACAATGACATGTGAAACCTCAAACATGACTTATATAGGACTATTTTATTGATTCATTTTTATATAATGTATATTTATTTTGTTTGTGTTTTCATTCAGTGTTAAGGCTACTTGTCCGTTGGCCTGATAATGTTTGCACTGATATTTCTCTTTTAAGGGTTTCAGTTTGCTGTATATTTATTTGTTTGTTTATGATTTATATTTATGCCCTACATTTAAAAAATATTTTCATTAAATTTAGGTTTTTTTTAAGATAAGGCTGTAATTTAGATTATAGGTTATTTATTTGTATGCATTCTGATCTCAGTAAAGTTCAAGCGATGTTTACCCACGACGCTTTATCCACGTGCTGGAGCGCAAATTTAAAGGGCATTTTAAATGCTCATTATTATGGTTTAGAATTTCACCCCCAAAAAATTACTTAAATGAACAACTAAAAGCCGACTAGGATAAACTTTAGTCGGTGGCAGCCCTAATGTTGACCGCATGTGTTTGTGCATGGCACGCTATCAAATGAAGTATACTATAGCCCCTTTCACACAGCGCTTTGAACCCGGAAAATTGCCAGAACACCTTCTGTGTGAACGCAAACACGACCCGGGATCGATGCCGGGTTGGGGACCTAGCAACATTGCCGTGTTCAGTCCCGAAACGCGCGCTGTGTGAACAAAAGCCGTAATAATGCCGTGTTGTAGTGATGACGCTGAAGCCGGGATCGTTCGCCAGCTGTGAAACGGTACGTAATGAGCAAGTTTATGATCGAATCAGAGAAACAAATGCACAGGCGTGGTTTCTCGAGAGAGAGAGAGAGAGATCGCAGCTCATAAGCAAACTTAAGACGCTGCTGATACATTACAAGTCACATCGATGTCACGTGTCTTTACGAAATTTTTACGGGTTGTGTGTGAACGCACTCTCTGATTCCGGAAAATCACTGGCAGTGTGAATGAACCAAAATCAAATGAACCCGGGTCAAATCCCGGGTCACTTTATCCGTGTATTTTCCGGAATATCTGTGTGAAAGGGGCTTTTGAAAGGCTATTTTTGACTGTGTGCACAATTATACTTGAGTATAATTTGAGCTTTAGAGTTAAAACAATGTCATAAACTGATTTTACAATGCCTGAAAACAAAAGCCATAAAAGAATAAAACTTTACCTCCTCCATTTTTGGCTTTTTAGCTTTTGACAGAATTTCCTTAAAAGAGAGAAAAATCCACATCAGTAATTAAAATCCACATTTTTTGGTGTCATAAAAACAAACAAAACTGAAGACTCACCTCTTTGGAAATGACATCTGCGATTTTGTAATCCTCCTCCCTTTCACGCTTCTTTCTCTCAACTATAAACAATAAACAGATTAATGTATTGCACACCAAACACTGTATAAACTCACTTCTTTGAAATGCATTCTGAGGGGCCTACCTTTCACGGTCTTTTTAGCATTGCCCTGCGGAAGACATGAAAATCAATAATTACACCTTTACTTTTATTTAAATGGGTCAAAATGTTGTAAGCAGGATCACACTTACCTTTTGCTTCTGACTAGTAGCTTTCTTTTCCAGTCTCTCTTTTCTAATTTTTTCCTGCATTTAAAAAAAAAAAGTTTTTAATTTCTGAATTAAAATGCAGCAATCAATAATATATTGTGCATAATGTTGATTATGTTGAACAGAATCATTAGATTTCTTTAGTGTGGTGGATATCACACTTCAATGAAGAGTGAAGAAAAAAAAGGCTGGTCTTAAATCTCTCTTAAATGCCTTTAATGTCACTGTGGGGCAGGTGGTGCATAACTACTATGGCATTTGATTGGTACACAGTTCTCTGCTCACACACATCAACATCCGCGCCATTCCACCATTTTACAATTCATTTCAGATAAACACATTCAAGTTAGATTTACGTCCGGAAATCATAAACCTCCAGCAAGACAACTCTTTCCTGTCTTTTGAACACAATTCGTACCTCTTGCTGCTGTTGCTCCATCTTTGTGAGCAGAAACTTTGAGTAAATGTTGCTTTTCTCCAAAAGGTGCTGAAGTCTTTTAAAACGCATGTCTTGAGAGTCTTTTTCCCATGTCTGCCTGGCCTGTTAAAACAGCATTATTATAAAAAAAATGAGTGTAAATAGTTTTTAATTTAAAATAATAGTGACTTGTGCAAAACACTGTAAGAGCCTCAAGGGTCTATACATTTGATGTCTTTTCCATTACATTTACAGTATATTATTAATGGACAAGAACAAAATATAATTTAATAGGGATAGCAGTTGCAATTATAAAGACAATGACATTTTGGCGCTGAATACAACTAGATATCCAAGCTTTTTCAGGATCTATTTTTAAATTTCCCTTATATCTCCAGGTTTTCATATCAATAAGGTTCTTTATATAACGGGTTACCTCCTCCATCATTTCTCTTTCTTTCTTCTCTCCCTCCTCCACTAAATGCTTCTCCTCCTCCTCCATCTCTTTGGTAATAAGCATCTCTTCAGGCTGGCTTTTTTCTGTAACATGCAGGAGATCAACTGAATGTTGCATGGACTTGCACAGACAGGTCTGCCACCGTTTCTAGAGGATTTACTGTGAATGTGTGTGTGTGATCAGTTTTACCCACCCATAGCTGTCTCCTCCACTGCAGTACCTTCTGGCTCTTCAGATTCATTAGGTTTGGGGCAGTGAGGAGAAACACTGCGGATCTCTTCTTTGACAATGCTGCAACGTAAATGTGAAGTCAATTCAAACATATGGCTCTGCCAACACCTTAAGTTATACTTCATGCACAAAGAAGGCACTTACCCACTCATTTCTGCAGCTTTCCGGGTAAACTAGGTGTAGAATTAAACGTTTCCGAAACCTTATCAAATAACTGTAGTGCAGTTCAGTGGGTAAAGCAAATATGTCTAACTAATGACCGGATTAGGTAACATACAACAATGCCTTACACAACAAAAATAAGAAAGCGTTTTGTAACTGCAGAAAGGAATGCAAATAGCATAAATGTACCCGAAACGGGGCCTTTTCTTTGCAAAAAACTTATACAAACACTCTCCTAAAAGCACATGAGTTCCAAACACACCGCCAGCAGATGCACCAACCGCGCGCCTGTAACGTGAAACTTTGCAGTAGGGCGCGAGGCGTTTCGCGCCACTGTGGACGAAACCATTACAGCTCACATTTGGAGGGGTGGACGTCTAAACTTTGGTCGTTTAATGACTCGCTATTATTGCAATACTATATAAACATATTGTTATGAACCGTTGAATTACAATTGAAAAAAGACTCCCTATTGCTTATTTTGTAGGCAAGCTTTAAAACAATTCTAAGTGCTTGAGATTAATTAATAATTAATTTGAACCCCTTTTACTGCGGTGCGAATGCAAACACCCTAGTTGATATTTCCCGCGAAAGTACAGTTCATTCGGTGCAACAAAGAGGAATGTGGATGTTGAGCGTAACAAGATTGTTTGATCTATCCGACACACACACACACGCACAGTATTTATGTATAGAGCTGTTCAGTCCTAACAAACACCCTGAGGGGAATTAGCTTTTTTAATCGATGGGTTTCCTAAAAGAACGTCATTTGGGCAACTAACTTAACGTTACATTTTAGAAACGGTGGCGCTTCAGATTACCCTTGTATGAATGACTGTGAGTGTAATTGTAATTACACAGTAAAGTATCATTTCTGTCGTAGAACAAAACGTGCAATTCGTTTAAGGCTAAACTTTTCCAAAAGTAGTTTTCTTCTACATCTGACCTTTGACCTTTTTTTAGGGTGCCGTGCCGTCATTTATGACTGACTTTGTCCTGGGGCTGGGGTAGAAGTTATTTTTGGCAAATTGTCTGAAACTTCACACACATTCAAATGCATTTTCACTATCTGAAAATAAGTGAAAAGTTCTGTGTTTAAAAAATAAATTAAAAAAACTTAAAAAAGCTTTATTAACATTCTAGTTCATCTTCTGCTAGGCTACTAGGCCTATATTTAATTTGGAAGTATATTTCACCTGTCTGGAATCTAATTATGTAATTATCATTATATATAATCAGTTACTATACCCAGCATATATATATATTTGTTTGTTTATTTATTTATAATAGATAGATAGATAGATTTTTGTTCTTCAACACACCTAATGCAATGGTCTGAATCAACCACAAAGTGTCAGTAGAGAGTTGCTTTTCTGCTTTTCTTTGATTCCCAGTTGAGTTCAAATTAGGTGAGCCTGGCCCTGCTATTGGCTGCTGAACCCATATTGTGTAGTGCGGTGGCGGCATTTATAAGGAAAAACTCTTATGAACATAATATAGGCTACATACTATTCTTGATTTGTTTCACATTCTGTAATTAACTTTCTACACTTCTGATCTGTAAAAATTGCAGGCTTAATTATTTTATTGCCTATGAATACTGTCCTGCTTTTCCCAATGGTTTAATTCAGAAAAGCAATTTGAAGACATGTGCTTCACAATGTGTAATAAAGTGTGTTTCTGGATTATACATTTCAGTATAATTCTTTAAGTTAATCTAACACATGTTCATTTAGAAAAACGTTTCTGCAATCTTAGTAATGCATGATCAATGAACATAATTGAGCTTTGCTGAAAAACACGTCAACTCATGCTTTATTGCTTTTAATTTGATTTTGAGTGAACACTCAGTGGACTCTGAGCATAAGCCAACAGCAGTGAAACAAAGGTGGCTCTGAAATTCTTCACGCTTGATAAGAGCAGATCCATTTACAAAACAGCTTTTCGTCAAAGGACAGGACTCCCACTTGAGCACTGTCCCAGAGCAGTCTTATCTTTCCTTTGGGAGAGTGTGTGCTCTGCGTCACGGCCTTCCTTCCTTTCTTCCATCTTGAAGAATGAACCGCTGCAGATGCCACAGAGCCTGAGGCCAAACCTGTCCAAATTATGTTTGAAATCCAATAGCCTCACATCCAGTGATAGGACAGAATGTGTCAGGGAAGGGTTTCATTAATTCAGGTCATTGTAAAATGTAAAAAAAAAAACAAAAAAAAAACAAAAAAAAAAACAATAGGCCTGAGTGGCTTTTGATCAATTTACATTTCATTCTGTATTAAAGGAATATTCTGGGTTCAATACAAATTAAGTTCGAGTGACAGGATATGTGGCATTACGTTGATTTCCACAAACAAAATTATTATATCTTGTGCCTCTTTTTCTTTAAGATGAAAAATCGCTAACTTTACAATAAGGTCTCATTTGTTAACATTAATTAATGCAAACATGAATTAACTTTTTCTTTTTTTTCAGCATTTACCTATATTTTAATCTTTGTTAATGTTCATTTATAAAAATACAAATGTTTATGTTAGTTCACAGTGCATTAACTATGATTAACAGATACAACTGTAAATGTTGAAATTAACATTAAAATTAAATGCTGTAAAAATATTGTTTATTGTAAGTTCATGTTAACAAATGAAACCTTATTGTAAATAGGTTACCGAAAAATCTCTACCATTCATGCATTCAACATTACATACAGACAGTATATATAAAAATATATATTCTGACTTTGCAAACCTGCTAAGATAAATGTTATATGGATGTAATATGTATTTATCATTCCAAAAAAGTCAGTTTGAACTGAAAAAGCATCTTTATTAAGAGTAGAATGTGGCGTATACGGAGTCCCGCACGTGACGAGGACAAATAATATATATATATATATCGTGATAAAAAAAAAAAAATTCTCTCGTTTTGGGGGCGGTTTACACAACACTGTTTTCAACTTAAAATAAATTTTCCGTTTTGGCCGTTCATTTACACGGGGGTTTGGAAAAAAATATGAATTTGTGTGTTGTGTGTATGCTTATGCTTTATAGACCCCTGGTGTTTCCTTACAAAGTGACATCGCCATCTACTGGCCTGGCAGCAGAATACAGCATTTTCAGTCATTTTCAGGGATCCGTGAGAACGAGGACCGTTTTGATAATGTTGTTGTCTTTTTCCTTTTTTAGTAGGCTACATCATTGTCATATAAATGTTCGTTCCCACAACTCATGACGTTCATGAGTAGGCTAAAATGTGTTGTGGAGGAAGTCAGAACTGTTTAGGATATAGGCTACCTGAAGTGATGATGTCATGTGTGTGAGAACAGAAGTGAGTGAGTTAAAGGGATAGTTCACCCAAAAATAAAAATTCTGTCATCATTTACTCACCCTCAAGTTGTTCCAAACCTGTATGAGTTTCTTTCTTCTGCAGAACACAAAGGAAGATATTTGGAAGAATGTTTTAATCAAACAGATCTCGGTCCCCCTTGACTTCCATAGTAGGAAAAAATATATACTATGGTAGTCAATGGGGACCGAGATCTGTTTGATTAAAACATTCTTCCAAATATCTTCCTTTGTGTTCTGCAGAAGAAAGAAACTCATACAGGTTTGGAACAACTTGAGGGTGAGTAAATGATAACAGAATTTTCATTTTTGGGTGAACTATCCCTTTAACAAGATGGATTAAGTTCGCTTCTCCTGTCCCTTCTGCTTCATTGCTTACTAACTATTTCGTTAAGAGTGGAACATTTTTGAACATTGTTTTTTTTATATATATATATTGATTGACACAACCAAACAAAGACATAAAAACGTAATATTCAACTAAGTACTGAAAAATTCAATAGTCAATTTGCACTGACCAAACACTAGATGATTTACATATTTTGGTGTAACAAAGAGCCTGACAGTGAGGTCAGCGCAGGGTAATGTCACCTTAGCAAATGATTGACCGAAATTTGAAATTTGTATTGGGGAGATATCCAAACAATGGAGTGTAAGTGGAGACTTTGAGCTATGCATTCTTTCAGGATAATAGCATGTGGGTTGAAATTGTGGTGGCCATACATGTGCAGGGCGTGTTAAGTTGGAGTAGTGGGGGATCCATCCGGGTTATCAGGAAGGTTATCATGGACAGCTGGCTGCCTGTAAACATATGGAAACGACCTATTAACCCATTTCCTCCATTGCAGCTCTCTGTCTGTAATTTTAGCCTTAAAGTGTGCCACTTTATTTTACTCTTCTCTCACTGGAGTATTGCTTCAAACCTTATATTTACATTTGTAATTATGACCTGTAATATGATATCCCATGTGAAAAAGAAGTATAGTCTAGCACACTTTTATGGAAATAACTTACAAATATATACTTAAGTGTGAACTGAATGAAATGTTTTCAGACACTTAAGTTACAAATAAATGAAAATGTTTTTTAGTCAATTTATACTGAATGCAATAAGTTGAACTTAGTGCATTTTGACCCACTTAAGCAGGACTTAAGTACATATTTTGTAATTTAAAAAATGGTTAAGTGTACAGACATATACTAACAAGTAAACTGAAATATACTATAATGCCATTTCATTGAAACTTGTATGTCATGTCACCTATTAAAATATACTGAAACATTTGAAATTATGAAGTTGCAATTTAGTACATTTAAAATATATTAACTTCAAATGTTATATCAAACAACATAGTACAACACAACACATCAAAAAAGTGTATTTCAAATATGACAAAATATTATAAAACTCAAAGATTTAAAATGTACTTTAAAGTAAAACTTTTCATTTGAAATGAAAACAAAGTGCACTTTTCAAAGTGTACTGAAGTGTGCTAAGAAACAATCTTGAAAGTGTACCTTTTTCAATATACTTAGGATTTGAAGTACACTACAAGTACAATTCAATACAATTAAACACTTATCCTTAAAGGACTTTCCTGATGAAAAGTGGAAATAAAAAAAAAATAAAAAAATCTGTATCAAAGACACTTTTTATCTTTTTTCTTGCTGCAAATATTGCTGTTTAAAGAGGTGTCAGCCTAATGTAAGCCCACTTTGTTCCCTGCCTTCATTTTTCTACTAGAGCGCAGCGCCGCCATTGTCCTTGATTTTGTGGCAACACTCAGGGAGTTCACATGAGGGAACTTGTCTGAGTCTTTGTCACCAACACTTCAAGGTTTCCTGTACTCATCATAAATCATCCTGTTTAAAGGCTGGCTTTATTGTCCTCTCATTGGAGATAAACATAGGTTTATTCACTGTTTAAGAGATCAAATAACGATGTGCTGAAGACATGTGTTGATGCTGGAGGAAAACAGCACGCAGGTGTAGCCAGTGATGTCATCATTTTAAATGTGCATAGACAGCAGGGAGATTTTCACAGATATTTTTATATTCTCCTGTCTTTGTTTTATGAACGGGAGATGGGGAAAGCAGCTGCTCTTACCTTACTCTTCTGTGCTGTTGCCAACAAGGCTCAGCTGATGAAGACTAAATAAGTCCTGACAAACAGGAAAACATTTTGTCAGAAAAAAAGTTTTGTGGCATTTTATATTGAGATCTGGTTCAATTCTCTTCTGAATTTTGACTAAATTAACAACGTTCTGCGCAATTCTGAATTAAATTGAGAATGCTTTCAAATTACTTTTACTTTTAATATTTATGTAATTTTCATTCATAGAGCATTGCACTTTAAATATTATAAACAAACATTACATGAAAAAAGAGAAACCAAATACAAATCTATTTTGTATTTTTATATGTTGAATGTTTTACATTAACTGTTCTATTTATTAAAACCAAGTTTAAATCTCATCAAGTTAGTGTCTTTAAGCATTTTACATTTGAAATTATTATTTACATTACATTATTCCAAAATAATAACTAAAGGCAGTAACAATTTAAGTAATGTGAACTGATGTTCAGCTGTTCCTTTTTAAAAAGTCTTATTTATTTAAGTCTAACTTATTTTCATCAATCAAGTTCAATAAACACTGGTCACAGACACAAAGATGTACTTTTAATTTCATCAAGCTGATTGCTTACTAAAAACCCCCACAGTTGTCATGTTTTCAGGCCATTTCAAGTTTGATTTTGACGTGACAAAGCGATGGCTGAGTTGTTTACTTACTTTTTAATTAGTCTTCCCATTTTGACACAAAAATAAGAGGCAGGGTTTATCGCATGAACCAATCATATCCAATCACAGCGCGATGGAGGCATTGCCTCCTCTCACGTGACTTTCCCCCCATTCATTCTCAATTACCCCCCACCAAATCCATCACACACTTTAGTGTGTCTGTTAAAACTCAATGGGCTCAGCCAGGGGAGGCAAGAGAGGCATGATCTCCCACTGTAGAAAAATGAGCGATTTATACACTTTTAATGTCACATTTTGTCATTTTTGCATTGTTTATTTTTGTAATATGGATTTTTTTTCCATCCAGTTTTTTTGAGGAGGCACTGCCTCCCTTGCCTCCTCGGAGGAAAGCCCATTTGGTAATGTTAGGCAGTTTTGATTGACTGTATATGCTGTTTAATGATTGCGTTAGTGTAAGCAATGCTTCTATCACTTGTTTCTACTTTTTCACCTGTGTTTTGACCAGGAGATTCTGTACTATTTCAGAAAATGCCTAATAACGCCCCCTACCGGATACCTTAAAACACTACATGCATTCTACCAGCACGGTGAGAATTCTGGGTGGAGAACGGTTTTGCCGAACCAAGCTCAAATGGAAATATAACTGGAACCGTTCTTATATTTGGACTAACGGTGGGAAAGCGGCTTTGGACTGCTAGAAATTTCCGTCAAAGGCAGAGAAGCGCTGTGTCATAAATGACGGAATTTTCTGTTAATGTCGGGGAAAGAGTTAATGTCAGAAACATATTTAAAAGAATATTTCACTTAAAATTTTTAAATAAAAGGTCGAGAGACACATTACACGGTTTGATTTTATTGTGTGGAAAAGAGCAGCTTGGACATTCTGCCGAAGACCTTCTTTTGTGTTCCACCAAAGAAAGAAAGTCATACAGGTTTGGAACGACATGGTGGTGAGTGCATTTTATTTTCATTTTTGGGTGAACTATCACTTTAGCACAACGAAAACAACCAAAGTCTGACAGAACTAAGCAAGCCACAGTTATTTATAACACATATTTTCAGCATTTTCTCAGCTTCAAGAGAGACTTCTTAGTTTGGGGAGAGATTGTTTTTCTGGTTTTCCAGTGATGCACCCTGGAATGTAGAAATTCACGACTATGAAGTCATGATGCTGAAGTTTTGGAAAATCGAAACTTTTTTTTTATCCAAATGCCGTCAGCAGACACGTTTATTAAAAGTGCTCAGTGTTAAGATAACATAGAGAATAATTGAATAACTAAGGTCACGGATATCTAACAGAGTGTGTGAAGCCTCCGCCCCATCTGACCCAATTCCTGCAATATTCATGTAAACACTGGCCTGAAGTAAAGTCAACACCTCTGAAGCGGAGGAAAAGCCAAATGTAATCATGCCAGATTTGGGAAGGCAGAAGTACTGATAGCTCTCATGTTTTTTTCTTAGGAGAAAAACATCAAAACAACTGTATTCCCGATCACCCAAAGTGGCAAGTTTTCTGGAAGTAAATTACCACTAATTTGGTTATTCCTGGTGTAGGCAACATCCTCTTCTCTTTAATGTCAAGCACTTACACTGAAATTAGACTGATCTGAGCAGTTGATAAACACATGTAAAAGGATGCCTTTCCACAAAATAATAAAAAGGAAAACCCCAAATCTGCTAAACAAATCCCCAAAGAAGAAAAATACATCCTCTCTGGCAATGTGCTGAAGGACATGTCACCATAGGAAAAATCAACTTTCAACTGATGCCCGCTTTTCATTTGATGTCTTTGTTGCACGGCCCTCGATTTGAGGAAATGAGATTAGGGAAAATGTTTGGGGAGTTTTGGGAAAATGGTGTTTGGGGTGTGACGGGGGGTCTGTCCGGCTTCATCGCAGCTGCAAAAGCTGAAAACACACTTTGATTTAAAATCATGTGACAGAATATCAAACAGGGTGAAGGTGCTCTGGGACTTGGTGACTAAAGGCTGGATGAATGTTGTTGTGGAACATATCTCTGGGTTTCATCAAAACAGGGAACACCTGAAACTGGACCATGAAAACCATCTGATATAAGTTTAGAAAAATGGAAGTGTGTCAAACAGGATAAAAATTAGGACATCTGAACCAGATATGCCCTTACTATCAGCAAAAAAAAAGTATTAATTCAAAAGATTGGAGGCCCATATGGTTCTGCTTACCAGGAATCTGCTTGGACTGTAATATTTAATAAACATGCCAAGATATACAGCTCTCAAGTCATTTATAAACATTTTGCTCCCTGAGATGTTAGAATCTCAGGAGAATGACGGTCTTATAGAGTAATAAACTGCTTTGTTGTTCCCACAGGGCGATGTGAGGTTTGGAGGGAGATTTAAGATGACATGAACGTGAAGCGTTGAGAGATAAACAAGGACAAAATTACAATGTAATTTGGTCAAAACAATGTCGTATTATCTGAGAAAATCCTGTAAAAACTAAAAAGTAGTTCTAAAATTCCAAAAATACGGGGGACACTGTTGCACTCTATTAAATAATTATTGTCTTATTATTTATTAAAGCTATTTAAAGACCTCATATTACAGTTTTTTACAATCGCTATGACAGTTTTTTTCAATACATTTAACAAGTTTCCTAAACTCTTAACGCACCAACACACCTAAAACACACAATTGGCAAAACGGTTAATTTCATGCTCAAAATCACACATTGTAAACTAAACTCCAAAACTAATTTTCAAAATACAATAATACACTAACACAATACACTATGTCTAACAAAACACTGCAAACATGTTTCAAAATCAAATAATTATTCAAAACACTAACACATGTTCTCTTCCAACAGGAACATTTAGTCAATCATAACAAAAAACCGAAATTACAGAAACTGCATTATTTTATGTGTCAGGTCTGCCCTTATACAATAGACAGTATATTGTATTGATCATAGATTGTGTTTTGCACTGCAGTTTCTTTTGAAGCCTCTCTACATTTTTGTTTTGTTGGGTTTAGTAAATGCATGCATTTTGTTTCTTTTGCTGCAGAAATTCAATACAAAAAAAGAATGACCATCTCAGAGTAGCTTTATAGAATGTACAGTTTATGGAAAAAAAGACAAGAGACAGAATTGCTGCAGTAAAGACTTTATTTGCAAAAGGACATTACTGCAAGATAACAAAAATATGCAATATAGCTGCCATTTACAGTTTTTTACGATTGCTATGACAGATTTTTCAATACATTTAACAATTTTCCAAAACTCTTAACACAGTTAGCACTACATCCGTCTGTGTAAGCTCTACTATTAACACATTTCTTGTTGCTTTAACACAAAATGCATACAATTAACACAAATTTAAAATGCTTGAACTTCTTTTACACACAAGATCAAACAAGAACAAAACAATGGATTTTTACTGCCAAATTTACCAATGCTTTAACACTGTATGTCAGAACAGATAACACCATGTTCTAAACCTAACCTTACAGGCTAAAGTCAAGGTAAACAGCTGCTTATATTGTGAACTGAAACACAAATATATCTCCTGTATTTTATTCTATTCTTACTGAGAAACAGCTGATTGAATTATGCAAATAATTAGAAGATCTTTTTTTTTTCTTCTGGTGCTTTTTCTGTTCGCATATTTTGTATTTTCACATTATTCCATTGCTAGTGAGAAACAGCTGATTGAAGTTATGCAAATATGGGACAATGTGGCATTCCACCATTCCCGTCTATAGTCACAGCCTGGTTTGACGCCCATCAGAGGATGATGACCATTTTCCTTGCCCCTTACTTCCCTTTCCTCAACCCCATTGAGGAGTTTCCTCAGCCTGGAGATGGAAGGTTTTTGACCATAGTCCACAGGACCAAATGTCCCTCCTGTATGCAAAAGATGCTGCATACCAAGACATCACAGCTGAACACTGCCAGGATAAGGCATGTTACTGTAAAAGATTATTCCCAAGATGCCTTGCCAGGGAAGATATCAGGTGTGATGTGGATGAGAACATGTGGACAAATGCAGAAGACCGGGCAGATTAGAAGATGACCTTTTCTGTTTGTATATTTTGTATTTTCACATACAGTAATACTGTAAATGGCAGCTATATGCATATTTTTGTTATCTTGCAAAAATGTCCTGTTGCAAATAAAGCCGTTACTGCAGCAATTCTGTCTCTGTCTTCTTTTTTTCATAAACCATACATTCTATAAAGCTACTCTAAGAAGGGGCATTTATTTTGTTGTATTGAATTTCTGCTGCAAAAAAACAACAACAAAATGCATTTACATTACAAACAAAACAAAAATGTAGAGACTTCAAAAGAAACTGCAGTGCAAAACACAATCTATGATCAATACATTATCTATAGATATAATAGATATAGTATAATATACCTATAGAATAATATGTCTGTTGTATAAGGGCAGACCTGACACATATAAAATAATGCAGTTTCTGTAATTCCATCTGATGTTAGTGTTTTTTATGACATTGTGCTATGATTGACTAAATGTTCCTGGTGGAAGAGAACATGTGTTAATGTTTTGGTAGACATGGTGTATTGTGTTAGTGTATTATTGTATTTTGAAAATTAGTTTTGCAGTTTAGTTTATAATGTGTGATTTTGAGCATGAAATGAACCGTTTTGCCAATTGTGTGTTTTAGGTGTGTTGGTGCGTTAAGAGTTTAGGAAACTTGTTAAATGTACTGAAAAATCTGTCATAGCGATTGTAAAAAACTGTATTATGTGAAAATACAAAATATACGAACAGAAAAAGCACCAGAAGAAGAAAAAAGAGAGTAATCTTCTAATGATCTATTTGCATAATTCAATCAGCTGTTTCTCAGTAACAATAATATAAAATACAGGGGATATATTTGTGTTTCAATTCACAATATAAACAGCTGTTTGCCTTGACTTTAGCCTGTAAGGTTAGGTTTAGAGCATGGTGTTATCTGTTCTGACATACAGTGTTAAAGCATTGGTAAATTTGGCAGTAAAAATCCATTGTTTTGGTCTTGTTTGAGCTTGTGTGTAAAAGAAGTTCAAGCATTTTAAATTTGTGTTAATTGTATGCATTTTGTGTTAAAGCAACAAGAAATGTGTTAATAGTATAGCATACACAGACGGATGTAGTGCTAACTGTGTTAAGAGTTTTGGAAAATTGTTAAAAGTATTGAAAAATCTGTCATAGCAATCGTAAAAAACTGTAATTGAGAATCCTTGCATTATTTGTACTTAAAAATTCAATATGAATGTTCCCCTATATGGGTCAATGACGTGACGCCTACATTTTCTGTCCGACTGCATTTTTTCAGGCAAAAACGGGTTTAAATGCATAAAAAGATACTGTATATTTGTAGTACCTCTCCTATGTATGTACTCACTTTAACTTTTCAAAAACCTTTACCTATTTTTTTATTTTTTTATTTAAAGTGTCAAAACATCATGTGGTGCGACCATCAAGGAACTACCATTTTGGGACTTTTATGTTGAAAACTATTCAAACACAGGTAGTTACATCATATACCAATTTACCAAGGACCCATGGAAGCAGCAAGCAGATTTGTAATTCTGTGAAATATGTATAAAATCTAGTTTAAATAAAAATGTTTTAATAAAATGTACTGTTCATTGATCTCTTTAAATAGATTTTTAACTATAAGGTCTTCGTGTCATTTGGAGCGACCACTCATCATGTGGTGCGACCAATAAAAGCAATCAGTGTATTAAATTTAAAATAAAATATAATATTTCTGTGGCTGAAATATGAATCACTGATACAGTATGCTTTAGTAAATTATATATTTTAAAACATTTGTATCAGTTTTATGTGATTTACAGGAAAAAGAAGTCTGTTAACTAGATTTAAGAAGGCAACAAAAAATGAGATCATTATTTACAAAAACTCAAAAGAAATGCAAATACTTGGTTTCTAAACACTTTAATTACTAAGAACTTGTAAAAAAAAATGTAAGCATGTTAAGGAAATTAATTAATTTTAAGATAAATC
Organism: Leuciscus leuciscus; assembly: GCF_965113295.1. Lineage (NCBI taxonomy): Eukaryota > Metazoa > Chordata > Actinopteri > Cypriniformes > Leuciscidae > Leuciscus > Leuciscus leuciscus. Next base: position 6,415,258 of record NC_138746.1, read on the forward strand.
ACGGTCGCACCACATGACATTTTTTAAGGCTACGGACAATTCATATAGATGAAGAAACACTAAAATCACTTAAATAATTTTTTTAAAATGAATTTAGGTGTATACAACATCCTTAATGTTTGAACAATTGCAACAGGTTTTTTTTTATTTTTTTTTTATTGGCCTGTCGAAAATCCTTATACGTCATTGACCCATATATAAATATTAAATATTAAATTTGACCACAAACTTTAATTAAAACTATTAAGAAAATTAACTAAGCATCCTTAAAAACATGTAGAAAATTGTTCCGTAACAAAAATCTTCATGGAAATTTGGTGTATATATGTTTTGCATCGAAGCTGATACTGTATTGATCTGCATTAAGTTTTATACATTTTGATTTTAAGGGGTCTAAGGGGTGACTGTGCAGGTTGAAACAAGAAAGGTGATACTGATCTCTCTGTATCTTGCTCCCCCTCTGACATATTTTCCATTTACTCTCTGTGATTATTAAGCAGAATTCTCTTCTGAAATAATAGAATCACACTTGCATCATGCATGACATTTAGATTTTTAATTCTAGACTCATAGTTTTTGAATCAGTGAATTAGTGACATTACCAGTGAAGCAAAACCAACATCTAAAGAAAATATTCAATATACGTCACTTCCGCAATCTGAATGATTAACCTCTCAAACCTTCATATGGCCACTTCTGCAGCAAACAAAGGAATGAAAATAAGCAGAAATAAAGAACATATGTTATTCATGTGAGACTATATTACTCACCTTCGGTTACGGTTCAGATTATATCAAAACACAAGAATGATTCAGACAGCTGAACACCTGTATAGAATTCTGAGCGAAATTCAATATTGTCAATTGTGAAATCATAACAACTTAGTATTGCCTAATCACTGTGACCTTCTGGCTTTTAAAAATGACCCTGTTCACACTTTAGTCTCCATTAGGGAAATACTACTCCTCTGCATATTTAATCTTCAAATAGATGATGTAATATCAGATCACTGTTAAAACATTCCACTCTCTCAGAGCTGTTTCTCATGACAGGAATGCTTCTGTACCCCCTTGTGAGTCTTTACGAAGCAATGCCGCACACCCATGAAGCTCCGAAACAGCATGAAATGTTCCACAACAACGCTTTTCAAAGTCTCACTTATATAACAATACGAAATACAGAGCTTCGAATCTGGAGAGATAGACGTCTGCAGAATCCAAGACCAACAAGACATTGTAAAAATCACATTGTAGGTTCCCAAGTAAACATACATTTGTCCAACTTTTCCTTTATTATTATACATCCTATCTATGTGCGGCTCCAAAAGACAACCAGATGTATTTGTGCACAGTCTTCAGGGAGACATTTCAGAGATGTGTTCCCATCATGGAACTGTGTGTAGTAACTGATTACATCTGGATTACGTAATCCCATTCCAAAAATTAAGTACTTGTCCTTTTTAAATGACTTGTAATCAGGGTTACTTTTTATCGATTACATGATTACATGTTATTCACACACAATGGCAGTAAAACCATTCATAATTTATTGATTGTTTGTTATCAACAACATGAAGTGCATTAAACATTACATTACATCAGGGTTTTCCTAACTGGGGTTTGTGAGTTCAATAAAAAAATAAAAAATAAATAAAAAAAAGTAAATAAAAAATGCAAAAATAAACTTTTTTTTTCAATAAAAAATGTTTTTGAAAGAAAAATACTTCCAAAGACAGCAATACATGATTAAATTACTTACTGAGTGATAATTAAAATAATAATTATTGTGTCAGGAGTTGATTAGATATGCAATGTTGCAATGCTGATAAATGATTTGTGTAAATCCAGTGGTCAAATGCTTTGTAGCCTCTCAATTTTCCTTATCCACACGACAAGTCTCTGGTCTGTGTATGCAATTTCAGAAAAAACTAGAAGACTCTCTGAATTTATATAAGCTATATGTTTTTTAGAAAGGAAAATCTAAAACATGAAAAAGAATAATTAGGGAGAATCGAATATATATTTGCTCTCTTTGTATATTTATATCAACGTGGTCCAATATTATCCTATTCAATTCATTGAGAGATACGAGGTCAAAAGTAATCTAAAAGTAATCAAAAACATTACATTAGATTAAATTACCTAAATTGTGTAATGTCATGTAATTTGTAATCAGTAATGGATTGTATGTTATTACTGATTGTATGTTATTTTTAATATGTAATATATTTATTTGAATTATAAATGATTTATTTAAAGTCAATTTAACAAAAATATAATACCTGTAGATAGTAGCTGAGAAAATCCTGTAAAAAATAGTTCTTGTAGACAGGTAATTTGTCTACTTATTACAAAAGCATTTTTTTAAGACCTCATATTAATTCAGAAACGGGTTATTTGTACTTAGTCTCTTCGCTGCTGTCGTCATTTTTAGAGTTGTGGTTTTGTCGTAACAGTTGTTTTGGGAACTTTGCGTGGGGTCGGGAACTAAAAAACATAATCTTTACAGTAAAAAGCCAGATTTTGTGTAATGGCTGACTGCATAACAAAGGTTTCATGCAAGCTAGTGGCAAGTACATAATCATATTCAACAGGCATTACAAATCCAGGGAACCTGAGGCTTTCATGCTCTTCATTTGGTTTTACAATGAGACTGCATTTGAAGACCTCAGCATTGTCCAGGCCTGTCTGAGGTAATTACCCATTCTTAGCTTCATCTTCTAGCCCAGGGCGATCTCTAACCACTCGACCGTGCCCGTCACCCAACCAATGTCCTCACCTGTTCTTTACCAAAACAACTGAGAACAAGAACGGCTTCGGATGTCAGCAGCAGTGTCAAAAAAACAACCTTATCTGCTATTAAAGATATAATTAGGCTGTGATAAACATTGCAAAAAAGTGACAAATTACTGCATTGTTTATTTTCACAGAACAATGGGACGCTTCATTTATTTCTGCATTACTTTTCTAACTTTCCCTCCCACGTCTGAACTAAGGAGCGGCTGAGAAAGCCTTTCATTGTGACCCTGAAAACTGTAGTGTGTGGGCGCATCTGAATTCCATCCTTTTCTAAGAAAAGTTGGACACATTTTTACAATTCAGTATTGCATAATGAAATATGAGCAATTTAGCTATTCACAACTCAGAAAAAGATAGGTTTAAATAACCATGACTGATGTTAAGTTTTTAGTAAATACATTTTCTTTACATCTCAAAGTCTTTAATATGCCCGAATGTGTTTGTATATGAGAAGACATTTTTCAGTTTCATGTTTCTTGGTTATTTTCTTTTAGTAAAATGTTGGCTTTACAAAATCTTGTCTAAAAGTTAAAATAGGTTTAAAAAGCCCAGGAATTTTAAGCATACTGAAATATAGCCTACTTTAAAAGAATAAGCTTAAGTTTGAACTGAATATAATGTTTTTGGACACTTAAAATGTATTATAGCTTAAATTTATATTAAATGCAGTTAGCCAAATTTTAAAGTGTTTTTTGACCCACTTAAGTATAGGACTTTGTACATCTTTAGCCTATATGTAATTTCATTAATCCATTGTTTTTGAAATGTGGTTAAAGAAGTGTATTTATATATGACCATTTCTATTGAAACTTGTATGTCATGTTTTTAAAAATATTTAAAATTACACATTTGTAATGATACTGTTGCAATTTACTTTTAATACTGTGTATAGCTACTTTTAATATTATATTGAATTACACACTAAAGTTATACAAATTTTCAAGTACTTTACATGTAGGGGAGAGCGGGGCACAAAGTAACGCTTTTTGACTTTCTCAGTTTGTGTAAATCTACTTATGGTTCAGAGTATTTATTTTTTCCCACATTAATTTACCATATATGTCTAGTACAATTATGTGGTTTTGTTTTATTAATACAGTATATACTTTTTTCTTGACATACCCCGAAAGAATGGAAGTGAAATGTGACAACATGCCCCATAGGTGGATCTCATTGTAACATGTGAGGGGCACATTGTAACATGACATATGACAGCTTAAAATGTTATCTGATCTAATAAAAAAAATACAAGACAAACTAAAATATTTTCTAAATAAAATACAATTATTAACTTTTTCATATAAAATAATGGCATTTTTTAATAATTAAATATAAACTCATTTTTGAGTTTTGACTACGAAGACAGGAAAACACAGCTATACAACATAGTTCAAAACATATTAATAATTAGTCATTTCTGAACATTGACTCTCAGTCTTTATTCACCTTTTTCTCATGTTTTCTCAATAGAATTGAGAAAAGTACAGAATATAATAGCATATTTCTAATAGGGGCACATTGTAACGCAGTGTGACAACATGCCCCCGCCTGCACAACTGGGATTTAAACCCAGCTAGTGTCTTCTGCTAGTTAGCAAAGCATTAAAGAACTATCTCAACTGTTAAATAACATATGGGAGATTAAAATAATATCAGATTTGTCTAATTTTAAATAAACACAAAAAATAGAGATGAAAAATTAACTTAAGTAAGAAATGTACTTTTGCTATGGTTTAATAAATGTCAATGGATATGTTCCAAAAAAGATTTTTATTTTGGCACAAATTTTTCTTTATATAGTGTTGATAGTAAATACACCAAGTTTCGTCATGCTAGCATGTGTGGAAGTATTTAAAACAAGTGTGTTACAACTAGCCCCGTGTTACGTTGTGCCCCGCGCTCCCCTACTTTAATATGCTTTGTTTATTAATATAAACAATCATTTAAAATGCACTTTAAAGTAAAAAGTATACTTTTTAAAGCGTGTAAAGAAACAGTCATGAAAGTGTGTGTGTGGGGGGGGGGGGGGGGGGGCAAGAAAATAAGGCAAAATACATGTAGAAAAAAGTCAGAACAGTTCTGTGCAAAGTTTAGTGGATGTAGATTGACCTCAAACCCAAGTTTGTACAATAACAGTATGCTTTAATGAGCTGGATTCCTCAAGCAATGTCTTCTGAGAAGAAATCTTATTCATTGGTATATGATTGCACATTTTCCAACTTCTCCCACTATCTCTCCCTCTCTCTCTCTCTCTCTCTACACACGCACACAAAGGTTTCTCCGGAGTCTTTCCCCTCCCTTCATCTGGCAGTCCGTCACCCCTCCTCCTCCAGCTGCTGATGGTCTGCTCATTCTCCTCAGTGAGAGCACAGCACACACACTCCTTCACAACCAGCCTCCTTCTCTCACATACACTCGTGTATGAAACTTTTCCGGCAGTATGTTCAAAACTGGATATACCCCGAGCAGCACAGATTTCTGGAACATTTGAACAATTTGAGCACTCAGTTGAGGAGAAGGAAGATCAACCAGCATTAAGGTATGAGGTGTGCTTGAATGAGCCACTGAGGAGGGGTTTTTCCTCTTGACACCGAAAGCTACTGAAGTTTTGCACATCAACAATGAGTCTTAAGAAGAGGAAACCAAGCATGGTGTTCAGCTGGCACAAGTCTTTTGCTATCCTTGCTCCTTGGAGGAAAGGTAAGTTGTGTGACTCAATATGCGATCTTTTGCTTTGAATGCATGAAGTCACCCAGTCGGCTCCATGCAACACCTGGATTTGCAGCACAGGTAGTAATTTGTCTGGCTGAGGTGTTGGAGGATATTTAGAAACCTGTAATTTGAACTATGAGTTGTTATCTGCTTGGTTGAACAGTGTTATCTACAAAGAAACATTCATCTAACTATCATCAGATGAGTTCCACAGGTAGTTGGGCTGATGTCATTACAATTAAGTTAACTCTAAAAGCTGAGCTCATATAGAAAACCCACAAGCTTTAGCCACAGACTTTATTATATATACAATGTTGTTTTCAGCTGCAGTTGTAAGTGTTGCTTTGGTGTTAACTAGAAAAACATGTGGCAAAACAAGGGGCAGATTTGTGTTTAATTAGCAAGAAATTCAAATCAAACATCAGCTTAATGAGAAACAATTTATAAACCATTTGTTTTGTTTTAGTGTAAATCACAGAAGCATTTTGTCTAGACTTTATATTATGCAATTGTAGTTGTGATTGTTCAATCTAGGGTTCTTGTTTCAGATGCCTTTCTACACATCATCATATAACCAGAATGTTGAAACAGTTTATGAACATATAGTAAAACCTAAAATATCAGTTATATAAAAAAATTTATTGAGAAATGAATTGAATACATAATCTGTTTCTATTAACTGGGAAAAAAAAAATATGATCAATAAGTTATGACATATCAAAATAAGTTAAGCAATTTTCAACTTTTTGGTTATACAAGATTCAACTCAGTTTAATGTAATTTAAGTTGAAATGACTTAAACATCCAAGTTAATAGTAAATTTAAGGCAGCAACTTTTTTTTTTTGTCTATCATCCATCTATTGGTTTCTGGGCTTATAAAGCATCAGTACATTTCAAAAGAACTAGAGAATACAGAGTTTTGTGTAACTTAAAAAAGTTATAATAAAACATTTATAAACCCTTTTTGGTTGTAATTGGAACCTTGCAAAACAGATATCAATGGGATTGTCTCTCATGTGAATGTTTATGTCTTATACAGACTTAATTAGTTTAATAAGCAGCTGTGAGTCTCAATATATGACAGTTTAGATGATCAGTGTTACCATAGAGGAAGACATTGAGGTAGACAGGTGTTTCAACCTCAAGCAAAACTCACATAAGAAACAGAGTGATATCAGATGTGAATGTTTTAGTGGTGACAGATTCTTGAGAGGGGCTCTTCTCCTCTACTTGAGTTATATTATACGTGACTCATAACTGCAACCAGGCACAGAGTCAAATTCTTCATGCGTAGGATCAGCCAGTGTGTGAAATCACAGACACACATGACTCAGTCAGGTAATACGGATATGAAGCTGTCCTGAAGGGACAAGACGAGAGATGTCACCATTACTGTAGTGACAATCAGATTGAGAGGGTCTCACAGAAAAATAATTCTTCACTGTTGTTTGTCAATTCTGCATTACTTGTACTTGTCATAAGTGGAAAACTGTAAGTAGAAAATCAAATTTGACTCTCTCTTAAAAAAAGGGGATGGGGGAGAAGAGTGGGGTGAGTTTGCCTGAAGGCTTGACTGATGTTACTGCTCCCGCACATTCTTGCCTTATCCTAATTCTGTTAGATAATGAAAGACTGGGCCGTTCAGCTCACATTGATAATGTGCTTCTGGAAAGACTCCTTAGGGTCAAAACCATTGCCTTGGGGGAGCACAGGAAAAAAGCTCTGGCATTGTGATGAGAGAGACAGAGAAGTGTGAGGCACTAAAGGTCTGCTGGCTTTAGATTAGGAAGAAGGGAGAAAAGGTGTAGGGCTGTATTTCACACCTCATCAAACCTGACATCTGGCCTCTGTCACCTCCTTCAGCAAGGAGCAATTCAGGCAGAAAAGGCAATGGATTACAACTTTATTTACAAGCTGGGAATCGTGAATGTGCGGTTTGCCCATAAGAAATTCACCTCAATTATACTAGTTGTTTTTGGGTGTGTTTTTTGCCCCTTGGGAAAAAGAAGTGCACTTGATTGTACTGAATTGCACTTTTAGTGTACTTCAAATCTTAAAAGTATATATTTTAAAAAGCTATACTTGGAGATAATGAAATAAAAGGCAACTTAAGTGTACTTAAGAGTACTGTATGTTTCAGGACTGTTTCTTAACACACTTAAAAAAAATGCTCTAATGCCAAATTAAAGGTTTCTCTTTATAGTACACTTTAAATCATTGTTTTAATAATCTTTTTATTAAAGTTTTCCAAGTTTTAAAGAAGTACACTTATATTGATACGTTGACTTACATACTAAAGCACTTGTGCATACTCGATTATAATTTTAGTCTTAAATTTTAACTAAATTGCAACTTCATTATTACAAATATTCATCATTACAATTGAAATATATGACATACAAGTTTCAATAGAAATGACATTAATGTATATTTTTGCCATAAATTCTTGTCAGAACATATACTTCAAAGACAATATTGTCATTCTAAAGTTACAGATGAACTTAAAGGGTTAGTTCACCCAAAAATGAAAATTCTGTCATAATTTACTCACCCTCAAGTCGTTACAAACCCATAAGACTTTCGTTCATCTTTGGAACACAAATCTTCAAATTTTCTGAAGACTCGACCGCTTTATATGATGAACAGATCAAACCTCATTGGTTCTTGCAGAAGCTCAAACGTTCTGCGTAACACGAGAATGAACCTCATTGGTTCTCTCACATCAAGCGAACTTGTTTGAGCTTCCATTCACCATGATGTGTGAGTTAATGTTTTTATGTGAATAAAAGCCTAAATTCAATCTGTTCATCATATTAAGCAATTGTGTCTCTTCAGAAAATTTGGAATAACCTCTCAATTCATATGGATTAGTTTTACGATCCCTTTATGAACTTTTTGAAATGTCAAAATGGTAGTTGCGCAGCCTGTCAATGAAGGGACAGAAATATCTCAGACTTCATTTAAAATATCTCCATTTGTTTGGAACGACATGAAGGTGAGAAAATGATGCAGATCTTCATTTTCCATTCAACCACTCTAACGGGATGATTTAGCACAAAGGGTGAAAAATAGGTTAAATGTTTAATATAAAAAAAAAAAAAATGTAATACTGATGCAAGTCTTAAACATTTGTATTTATTAAATATAATATATAGATTCCTGTGTTATGGCTTGTAAGGCCAGAACTTCAATGCTATGTTAAAACTGTCCATATATGGATTCTAGCAAACCGATTATTAGCTCACGTGCTCTCGGGGTCATTCAGTCTGGCCACCCATGTGCTAACAGGGTTCTGACATTCTCCTGGCTGTAAAAATAGAAGACCTGCCCTGGCCTGCCTCTGACCTCTCCACCCATAATCACAATGGATGTGTCTACAGACAAGACCGTCCCACTATACTTATCCCACTGCATCCCCTAACAATACTGTCAAATAGCTGAAACTCATTTAGAAAAACGCTGCACTTCAATTCAACAAAAGCTGGGGTTTTTTATGCTAACAACTATTTTTGGTTTACAAATGAAGATTTCTAAACAGAGCTCACTTACCACATTCAGCATGCTAAGTTTTAAGGCATTACTCATGAAAGTAGACAAAATTGATGTATCCAAGACCATTTATCAGTCATGAGCAGTAAATCAGAGTACGTAATATTTATGGCAATGAACACCCTTATAATTATGATAAAATAGGGTGTCTGTCTGCATATGGCTTCAGTTGCACGTCATGTCAGACGTGATGATGTAAAAAGAACTGATGAACCGGTTCAGAGAAATGAATCAGACTTCCCATCACTGTCAAGAGTGCATAGCTGTATATCATCATACTGACTGATGATACTAATAATGCCAGTTAAACTGAGTCTGTAGCCTCTCATTTTGTGTTAGTAAAGCAGAACTCACAAACATAGCAGTGTTGAAAAGTGGTAAACATGAGTGGGTGAGGCCAGATGGAGTAAACATGTTCTTGTCGAAGCTTGTGAATTCTTCACATTTCGTCCCTGTGAATGTTTCTATCGAGGGCCTTTAATGATTGTCACATTCTTCATCTCAAATGAATAGCAGCAACTTTTGGTTATTGAAGCAGACTTTATTTCCTCTCCCTTTCAGGACAGATAATTGACACAATATGTTTTGAGTAGTTATGTCTTGCAGAAATTCTTCAAATTAAATATTTATTAGACTTTGCCTTAAAAACATCACTGACCTATAATATCCATCTGGAAAATATCAGTATTTTTACCTTCACACACTTTACACTGGAGCAGATGATTCCAGGATTCCTGAATGTGAACAGAGTATTTTATCAGCTCAAAAATGTGAGGAACTTGCCAGTTGTACACAGTGAAAAACATTCTCCGCTGACCTAGAAGAAAAACACTACTGCAGGTGGCATGTGACTAACAGCGCTGCTTTAAAAGAGAGAGAAGAAATCAGTGAATAAGAAAATATGCACAAAGCAACCGCAAAAGATTATGGAGGCCCATTTCCGCCACACAAGGAAAAGAAATCATGCTTTGGAAAATAATAATTATGACATAAAAAGGCGAAATTATAACATACTATGTCATAATTTTGAGTCTAAAAATGAAATTATGGCATAAAAAGTCTAAACTATGAGATACTAAGTCATAATTTTGAGATAAAAAGTTTAAATTACGAAATAAAAAATTACGAGATAAAATTATGACATAAAAGTCAAAGTTCTTACATACTAAGTCAAAATAGTTTAAACTGAGTTATAATTATAGATAAGAGATAAAAGTTAAAATGATAACTACAACATAAGTTAAAATTATGAGATAAAACATCATAATTATTACATAAATGAAAACTCTTTTCATGTAATGACTTTTTTTTCTCAATTTTCACTTAGTATGTCATAATTTTGACTTTTTATCTCACAAATATGACAGCATATTGTAATTTCGACTTTTTATCTCATAATGACTTAGTATCTCATAGTTTAGACTTTTTATGCCATAATTTAATTTTTAAGTATCATGATGGACTAAGCAGTATTTTGTCTTATGTGGCATCCAAAGAAGACTGACAAAGACTGTCTGCAAAATGATGTGTCGATATTCCTATAGTGTTGTACCTGCCTTTCACTCCTGAAATAATCCCCCATCAGATTTTTGCAGCCTCCCGAGCGATAAGGACCAGAAATATGTGGGGTTTGATTCCCGCCAACACTATCATTGACCTGTTTTTATTTTCAATGCATTATTCTCTGCAGAATGAAGGACCTTAGCATTACTTACATTCCTGGCTGCCAGGGGCTAGCGAGGGCTTTTTGATCTCTCTTTACAAGCGGCCACGTCTGAGCGATGTTAATTGAAAACCGAGGGGGATTTAGATGCTGACTACTTGCCCCTACTGAGTGGCATCAAAAATGTCCCACCATCAGCAGTTCTGTAGTCTCAGCTGGAGAGCACGGGTGTATGAAAGACTGACCCAATGGGTCGGTCTAATTGACCTGTAGAAGTAAATTAGCTAAAATATTATTCAGGGCCTCACATAGAGAACTCCAATTACTGTATGCTTGGGTTTCATGTTGGGACTGCTTGTAGGTAATTATCGGACAATGTACTGGTTTTTTTTCAGTCTCTTATGTTTCACATTTGCATGGCATGGTGCAGAGTAGCCCACTAATGTAAACTCTGATTAGACTAAAATGCTGCTGTATTTCATGGATGTTTCTTCAGATATTATAGTGTCTTCTTGCACTCAACATGGACAGACACATTACCGTTCCTGGAAACTTGAATTCAACCTAGTTAGCAAAAAAAGGATTAGAGTAATATGAAACAGGACCTGTTTGTTCAACACGATCTCATGAAAGTGCGTTTATAGCACGAATTTAATTTCTCGTGCCATTCATACGGCAACATTTTTTTTTTGCATGCAAATGATACGCATTGTAAACCCATTGGGTAGGATTAGGGGTGTGTAGTGCGTGCGTATTACACGCCATAAAGTGCGTATCATACGCATGCAAAAAAAATTTTTGGCGTATAAATGGTACGAGAAATTTTATGTGGCAAGATATATATATATATTTTCATTTAGATTAGATAAAATTGAACAACGAAGTCTGTTTGTAGTTGATTTTACACGGGAGTTACTGGAGTCCAGGTGTTGTGTACACACATGGGTTTATGAGAAAGGACTGTAAAAACACAGGCACTGATTTGAATGGGAAAAAACCTGGAGCAGAAGCAAAGGTGGTATGAACTCACGTAATTGAAACACTATCAGTGTTTTCACAGTTACTATCCAATCTGAAAAAAAAAAGATAATAAATTATTTTCTCTTAGAACAGATGGGAGTGCTTATTATTAAAAGTGACACAAAAAACACTCTATCGAGCTGGGAATGGCTAAAGTGGCTATTATTGTTATCTTTTTCAAGGCCTCATGAAATAACTTAGCCTACCATATGATTTCTAACCTAACATTGTATCGGTGTGAAGAGTATGTCAAACTTTGAGGTCAAGGCTAAAAGCTGTTTAAAAGCCAATTTCCTCACAGTATGTAAATTAGTGATGCATTTCCTTCTAAAAATATTCAGAATGAATATCCTGTGAATCATCTAATTAACAATTCATTTCCACTCCACTGAGAGCCTCTCGTCACACCTCTTCCTGACAATCAAGATAAAAGCAAAACAAAACAAGAGACAACAAATAAATAAATAAAAAACTAAAAGAGAACTGTGCTATATATATATATATATATTTATTTATTTAATTTGTCTTATTTATCTCGACTGACAAGTGCATGTAAAAGTCCTCCACTTTTTTCAGTTGAAGATGCAAGCACAGACTTTTATTATGGAAACAGTGAGATAAAGAAATTATATGAATGACACCTGAAATGTATTAGATTTCTAATACTATGGAAGAGATGAGCCTCATCATGAAGCTAATGCACAGATCAAAGATTAGAACAGGACAGAACTATATGGCTCTTTGTTGAAAACTGAAGCTAAAGAATGCTTTATAGTGGTGAGATAAGCTCTCTTCTTTCTGCATAGGAAAGCACGTCTGCATACAAATTCTTTTAAATGACTTCAATAATGTGAGCTGAAGTATGCAGTGAAATTTAGCTTTACTACTGTCTCTACACAAGTGAGCATTTTTCTAATACCAATGCTTTAAAGTTGCTACATTTTTTATTTTTTTTTTGCAATTTGAAATATTTTCCCCTATCCCAATTTAATGTTTAGAGACAGATATAAGTCCAGAAGATAGTTGGTTTCCCTGAAAAGTGTAAACATTGTGGCTCTGTGGTGATATTGAAATATTGCTGTTTGTTTGAGCATTTTGTCCAGCCAATGGGAGTGAGTTTGGTTGGGGCAATCTGTTTGGTAGACAGGGGGAGTCTTCTGAAAATAATCATAATTTTTGCATTTCCATCTGGTACTAGTTGCGCATTACAAAATTTCAAAATAACTTTAATAGAGATAATGATTATGGGATTTTATGAACTGATGGTATTTTATGATTTTAATATTGTGAAAGTACAAAATTATTAAAATATTTTTTATTTGTTTTGCAGGTAAAGGGGATATTGTTTTAGAGAATGAAGTTGTACTAACAAAAATGAAGCTCCTCAACAACTTCCCTGAAAAACTACTAAACGTTGAGGATTCCATTTCAACCATCTCCATTTCAATGTCTGAGCAGGATAACAGAGAGCCTCTCCAGGCTGATGAGGTGATCTCCATCCATAGCGCTGCTCCTGATACAACTGTGACTGAATCAAAAACAGACTATCTATCTTCGATTTTTGCTGATTCTGAGCTTCAAAGATTATATAAATTTGAATCTGAGGACTCTGGGGTAGAGATGACTAGTGGAGCAACTTCCCCATCCACCCCAACTGGTTCAGAGCAAAGCTTTGTGGTCCACAGTAGAGGGTCTTCATGTGACTCTGGCAACCTGAACTCTCATGTACCTGCTGACAATCCTCTTGAAGACAGTTCAGTCTTTTTGGAAACTGAACAAATATCTTGTAAATGTGCTGAACAAGATACTCTTACCATTCTGGGAGACAGACGAGAGGATGAGAATGCTGCTGCTGATGATTTAATAGACCTGATAGCAGATTCAGAGAGGTCCGAGGACAGAACCCTGAGGAATACCATGGAGAACTGTGAAGATGAAATTGAAAGCATATCAGCACAGGTGGAAATAACAGGCACTGCAATGGCTGAGGACACGATGTCAAGGAACCAGTGTTCTATTGAAGCTTACGATGGCGAAACAGGACCTGAATTTCAGCAACAGCCTTTGAGGAAAAGCACAACCAGCGACAGCTTGGATGAGTACATGGAAGAGTGCTGCAGGCTAAGTGAGGTATAGCAAGCATTTAAATGTGATTTAAACAAGAACATTATGCTCTTTTTTACCTCACTGCTATGAATTACACAGCATTTATGGGAGAATTATGTTTTCTAAAGATAAGATAAGGTATTTTTCTTCAAAAACAAAGGCGTGTACTGTAAAAACAGTTACAGATATGTAGAAATGTCTATCAAATAGAAGTAAACATCTGGTGTTTACCTATTTTACTGGAAAACAAGGCAAAAATACTGATTAAGATTTTTTTTGCAGTGTGATTAAGAGATCCGCAGTCTAAATAATGTCTTTGAAGTTAAGTTGTTTCATACCCCAGTGAAAATCAGAGTGAAATGCTCTTCCTGTCAATCAAGTTCACAACGATCGTTTACCACTGCTAAACACAACATAATATAATGCTAATTGCATCCAGAAGTTAAGCACTTCACTGACATTATGTGAACTGAAAACAGTCCTGGGCTCTTAAAATGTAAGATGCAAGTGCAGAATGTGAAATTAAGCTGTTTGAGAGATGAAGAGTGTCAGTGAAATGTTCATTGTGAACATGGTAAAATGAATAGCTTCTGTTTACAGTTTAGAAGCACACGCATATCCTTTCTCATTAGCCGTAATGACGGTCTTTCCGCAGCTTGACGTCATCAGCTCATCACTGAGTGTGTATGCTATGACCAAAAAGGAAAACAGGATAAAAGCCTTCCTGTCAGCAGTGTTTCCGTAGAATTTTTTTTCTTTCTAAAGAAACGGCTTCCTTTAGTATTTCTGCTGATTTGTAAAGTTTTTTTCCCCACGAAATGAAAATATAGCACACAAAAATGAGCACACCTCAGCTCGCTTCCAACTGGGTCTAAAACGTTATGAGCTTGTCCACTTTCGACCACTTCCAGGTAGTCGAAAACGCATTCAACCGGATTGCTTCCATATAGTAGACATTTATGTGGTCGAATGTGTTCGAACAGCCACAAAAGACCGACAAACTCTCTGCCTACGGACTTGATGCGTAAACATTATGGGACGCGCACTAACCAGACGGGATTTTAAACTTTGCCGGCTGGAGACCCAAGTTAGGTTTGAAGACGAAAAATGTACCAAGCACAATGTTCTCTCACCATTCCTGATTTCTAACACGCACTCAGTGTTCGGCGTGGTCTTGCGGCTTCCAGAGCAGAAAGCTGATGCTCTCTGTGTGTTTTTCCGTCGTCAATGGGCACGTTCATATGTAAATTGCATGAGCTTATTTTGTCCATTAGATCGAAAGCCCTATAAACCCTCCCCTCGAAGAAATCAGGACATAAGTTGTGGACAAAAGAGACGTATTAAAATGCCAGTGGCCAGTGTGTCTCCCTCGTCTACTTTTGATCCGATCGACCAAAACGCATCTTCATAGCAGGTGTAAACAGGGCCTGAGATGTGTGCTGGAGTACAGTTTTGAGAGCTGAGAGGATGTCCTGCTGTACAGATCTCTCCCCTTTAACGTGGCCGCCACATCACACAGCACCTGTTCATCTGTGTTGAGAGAGCATGCAGATGGCTGAGTCGATTACAGCTGCAACAGCCAGTGCAATGCCTCTCATCTGGACTGTTTCCCTCAGTCCACCATGCTCGTCCAAGCCTCCCTGGATGCATCAAACAGGTGTCAAATAGCTCAAATTACTCACATATTTATCCAAATAATGCCTCTTTGATAGCTCCTAGGTCTTTTGGTGGCCAGTGACTGGACTTTTTTTTTTTTGACGAATGGTCGACTTTATGGGAGCTGCGATGACAGGTAGCCAGGGCGGTAAACTCGGCCCTCATCATCACCTGTCACCACAGCTAATAAGCTAATTCCCTTGCCTGTTAAATGGAGCTCTGTGGCCTGAGGAAGAGGATATTGAAAAAGGACTATGAGCTTTTTTCCCATCCGCTTCAAACATGGCGACTTCAAAGGGCCTCCCTCCTCCTCGTTTCTAATCTGATTTGTTCCCAACTTATGAGGGTAGGAAGGACACAGAGCTACAGTGAAGATTTAACTGTACAGCAGGTGTATGCCAATCACAATAGACTGATTGTTTACTTATAACATATCATCTTTTCTGCACTTATTTAGGGGGAAATTGAGCAAACAGTTCTACGCTTTTAAAGGGATATTTTACTCAAAAATAAAAATAAATCACTTAATAACCCTCATTGTCATTCCAAACCTGTATGACTGTGTCTTTTGTGAAACACAGAAGAAGGTGTTTCAGCATTCCAAACCCCCCATATGTGACATAAACCATGTCACAGTTGCACTTAATAAACCCTTTATACAGCCATAACTCAAAACTCCTTGTAAATAGATGAAAGCATAATCAAATTAGCCAAAATATTTCAGAAATGAATGCACAGGGGGCAGATGCTGTACAACTTCCAGTTCTGTGGAGTCCTGTGAGCTCAAATTATGTGTGGCCCTGAGCAATCAGATATGGACCAGCGAAGAGACAGCTTGTAGAAAGGCTCATTCGCAATATTTAAAGATGGCATTGGGAATTATAAAACATGTAAAAGAGATTTAGACTCTTATATGTTAATCAAATGCATGTGTTCGGCTGGTTGCCAGCTAGCTTGAATATGTTAGTCTCTCTGTATGTGGTATAATGGGACATTAAAAGCATTTTTGTGTCTCAGTTGACGGATGTGTGGAGCAGAGCGAAATATGGTATCAGGGAGGAATGAAGACAGCGTAATTGCTGTTGCCCTTCTGGAGCTCCTCAGCCACCCCCAGGACAGCTACAGCTGAGGAGTTGAATTCCTCAGCTGTAGCACATAAACACAGTCATAACGCCAACATTTCCATAATGCGAGTGTTAGGCTTTAATCTAATGATAGATGAAGCGTGGAGACCGGCGCTGTGTGTGCCACATCTAGCCTCAAACTTTTGGCTGACACTCCGGAATGTGACGTAACAGGTCGTGACACTTAAAGGATTTTCAATGGTTTTCAGATACACAGAAAAACACAGGATATATCAACACATCTAGCAGGACGTCTTTGGATAAATACACAAAGCTTGTTTTGTGAGAGATCATATCAGCCAACAATATTAGTTCTCAGCTTTGTTTAAGGCTCATAACCGCCAGTACAATAAATGAAAATATAGTGCTAACTTCAAGAAGAACACAAGCACCATGTATCTCCCTCAGGATTTAACAGTATCACCCGAGGTCACAGTATTGGGTTGTGATGGGCCGTAAATTAATCTTTAGAAAAAAAAAACAAGTGAACCTGGAATAATCGTCTGACTCTAGAGGAATTATGCGTTGTGTAGTTTTACGACAGCTGTTTCCATCCACCTATTTTTATGCATATTTTGGGATAAAATAAAATACTGAATGGAAACGCCAAGATGTGCATAAATTCTAAAAATGCACATAAAAAAGGTACGCGCTCTATTGATTTTTATCCAATAAGAAAACATGCACACAAACTATGATGGAAACACATTTACTGAATAAATCCCTCGATGCATAACAAAAAAAACGAATGTGACTTGGAGGATGTGGATGTGATTGGATAACTGTCTGGACTAACCAGTGGAAGCATCGCATCGCATTGAACCAAACGCATCGCACAGCATCTCAAATGTTGGTTTGATCATTCTGAAATGCCTGAGCCAAAGTCTATCATCTGAATGATGTGTTTTAATTCCCTCTCAGAAGCATCTCTCATCACGCTTCATCTGCGCATTTATGATTTAGGATAAAAGAGCCAGTATTTCTTCCCCGATTCCAGCAACTTCCATTTTTGTTACAGATGTTTTGCGCCAATTTCCCAGGAAGTGACCATTTTTGTTCTCTCTAAATCTCATCTAATCAGCTTCTATATCTATATGTTGAACTCACCATTGTTTTCAATGTTCTTGGTTACCACCATAAAAATCCATAGATACCTTTTCCTATATCTCGGAATACACATCTGGTTCCTCATTCCTCTCCAGTTGTGTCATATTTAGTATTGCTTTAAAACAGACCCAGTGAAATATTTCAAATAAAAAAGGATTATTTTCTCAGACACGCCTGAATAGGTTTATAATATCTTCCCTCATATACAGAGCTTATGTAATTAGAAAAATATTGTTTTTGCAATCCAACCCAGAGGCATATGCACAATTGTTTTCCCCAGTTTGTTTTGATCTTCAGTGTACGGTTTAAAAACCACATCCTCACAGCAGAAAGAGCTAAATCATCAATAACCACAACGTCAAGCTTAAGTGTTAACAGCTTTATAGAAAATCATCTCCATGTTTTTTTTTGTGTATAAGAAAACATTCCCCGCTTTGTTTCAGGGTTTGTGCAGAAACGCACATGAGAAACGCAGATCTTTCACAATGAGAAGAGAATCAGGGGGAGAAAGGGAGTGGTGCTTTCCCAAACATTTGTGTCTTCCCTTCTCCTGGGTCACTAGGGATCCTGGGCAAGGGGAAGCAGATAAGATCTGTCATGTTTCTGCAGTCATAAAGGCCTGGAACAATTACTTTCCTTTGGCTACCCCACATCAAGCATCAGTGCTGGTTGCTGCTTTATGAGAGAGCACCTGGTTGTGAGCCACCTGTCTACAAATGTGTAGAGAAAGACTGTAGTTATTGTACATGATTAAGCAAGTCCAAGCCTGAAAGAGCCTCAAAGAGACACTTTAACAAGTTTTGTTTACTTTAACAAGGTCTTGTATAATTTTAGGTGTAAAAAAGTTA
Organism: Leuciscus leuciscus; assembly: GCF_965113295.1. Lineage (NCBI taxonomy): Eukaryota > Metazoa > Chordata > Actinopteri > Cypriniformes > Leuciscidae > Leuciscus > Leuciscus leuciscus. Next base: position 6,433,841 of record NC_138746.1, read on the forward strand.
CAGAGTATAAGTAGACATCAAATTAAATGAAATGTCTTATATGATCCATCTAAATCAAATATGTTAAGTGTGATAGTGCAGTGTTACTAGAGAAGCATGAGAAAAGTTCATGTTCAAGGGAGCAGAAGCGTGACCTGCCGAGGATCTCACACTCTTTCTGAGGAAACGAGTGATGTCAGCTCCTAGTATTTCATATCTCCGTCATGTCCTCTATTGTTTAGCCCCTGTGTTTCCATTAACGCTGGGCTTTGGGACTGGGATTGGACGCAAGTGGCACGGAAAAGCTTTCGGGGTGGAAAAGCCCGAGACCTGAACTCACATCCTGCTTTTGTTGGGACACTTTTTGGAATGTTGATGATTGTATAAATATTTGTTCAAAATTTCCTTTGAATTTTTTACAACAACGTGAGCATCTGCAGCTACAACCAAAGATGGAAGGATGAGTCAACAAATAAGCAATAGGAACCGGATCTAACACGTTTCCTAATGATAAATCACACATTTAAACTAGTTACCTTCAGTTTCAAAAGCAAAAGAAAATTCAAGCTTTTAGTTGTGTGGGGTCCAAACACTTGAGACTTGGATTTTTTTCTTTTTTCTTTCATAAAGCCATTTCATTATGCAACAGTATGTTTCCACCCAAAGTTGCGAATTATGTTTCCATCCACAAATTGGAATATCGCATAAAACATTTGCGAATGAAGCACCGTTTCCATCCAGTGAGTCGAAGAAAGCAAAATCGTCACTTCCTGATAAACTGGCACTAAATATCACTAAGAAAAGTAGGAGAAGCCACTGTATATAATCATTTTTGTATATAATAAATGTCTTGCATCTCAGAGCGTGCAGATGAAACTCAATAAACGTGTTATCTTGCTATTGGAGGCAGATGCTGCTGTTTGAGAACCCAGTCTTGTAAGGGTTCTGGGAGGTAATTATACCGAACCACTTTGACGAAAGGCTTTGCTCAGGCATTTCAGAACAACCAAAACAGCATGTCAGATGTGGTGCAAAAAGATCTGTCCGCTGGTTAGTCCGGATATGCCGTCCCATCTCGCAAAATCACATGATTTTTTTTTGATGCGCATCGAGGAATTTATTTGGTAAATTAATTTACATTGTAGTTTATGCTCATGTTCCGACTCAAACGAGCTCATGCGCTCTTTACGCACATTTTTTAGAATTTATGCACATCTTGGTGTTTCCATCCAGCAGTTTTTAAGCGATATCCCAAAATGCGCATAAAATAAGTGGATGAAAACATAGCTAGTGTCAGTATTGGTTAAAAAAATGAATGATGTACAGTTGTCTAATGATAGCTGGTCTCCAGGAATGTGTCAATTTGTTTAATGAAATGCAGCGGACTAGTTGGCAAACTCTTTCTTAGACCATCTTGTTCATCTAAACTTGTTTCCAGAGCTGTGATAAATCCTATTAATGATTCCATTGAGATACTTGCTGATTCCAGAAAAATACTTTTAGTGTTAAATAATGGGTGGAGATCATGGTGCTTATCAGTTTAAGACCCTCTGGTTCACCTGAACACCTGGAATGATCTTTATCAGTTACTGTGGGAACCTTTGCTTTGTTCTGTGCTCATTAGCCCATCAAATGAGCCATTGGCTTTCAAACAATAGGATACAGTTCACACTGTTCTTGTTGACTTATTTAACAAAAGTCGCTTAACCCCCTATAGTGTACATAAACATCTCAGATAATCCCCTTATTTAGAGCCCACCTATTGTCCAGAGATGGGTGGGGGGTCCTTACCTAAGGGAACAGTCCCAGCCAGCGTGAATATGTTTACAGACCCCCATTTTTACATTGTTTTATGAAAATTGAAATAAAATGAGTAGTTAACCGTAATGATTTTTCTCTTTGTCTCTGTCTTGACAACCAGGTGAACCAGGCCAATCAGTCCAACCCACTGGGCTCAGGACTGGGGTACCTAGAGCACATCTGCCAACTTATAGAGAAGATCGGTCAGCTACAGGAACACAACCTCCGACTACAGAAACAGATCTGTGGCCTGCAGAAGGATGGCCGAGTGATCAAGACTAAAGAGGTATTAATCGCCTGCCAGTTTTCATCTTTATAAGCTTGGCCCGGAGAATAAAAAAAGTGTAGATCAAGTTTTGAAAACATACTTCTCAATTTGAAACTGGTTAAAGACATTGCTGTAGGTCTGGGTTTGAAAGATGAGGTCTTGGAATTACAATTTGTTGTGGGTCAAAGCCCCATATTGATGCCTGGGGCAAAGGATTATTGATTCATACTGCGTCAATGTAAATCCAGGTCTTTTGAGTGGGGTTTAGGGGTTTTCAGTCATGACGGATAAAAGTGTATTTAATAAACAGAGCTGCTGGGTTCAGCCCTTTTCGACCCGCACACAGATGGGGTATTCGTTTCAAAAGACCTGATGTCCCCTCACATGGATTTCATTTGTTTTTATGCGTCCCATGTTGACATAATTCAGGACGAAAGTCTTTTCCTGTGTCTTTGTTTAGTGGGTCATTGAGAGAAGCTCTCTCAGTCATGAAATGCATTTTGTTTGATGAAAGGCCTGATTGAAAAGCAGATGAGTATTGATTTATACCTAACAAAAATAAATTTGCTAAACAAAATATGGTTAAAAAAATGGCAAACAGAAAGGTTTATGTCAGGTCACACTTTAGATTAGGGTCCAATTCTCACTATTAACCAATTATTAACTATGACTTTTACCTCAATAAACTCTTTACTGCTTATTAATAGTTAGTAAAGTAGTTGTTAAGTTTAGGTATTGGGTAGGATTATGGATGTAGAATATGGTCATGCAGAATAAGGCATTAATATGTGGTTTATAAGTACTAAACAGCCACTATCTTAGTAATATGCATGCTAATAAGCAACTAGTTAATAGTGAGAACTGGACCCGGCACTAAAGTGTTACCTTATGTCATTTAGCAGTTTTTTACTGCAAAATGCCAACATGTGAATGAATTCTGGTAAATCATAAAGCTGTTCAGATTCAATTGAGTTACCAATGTGGAACCCATAAAAACTCAGCAAACGTGCTTGAACAAGAACAAGAGTGCACCTGGCTTGAATGTTATCAGCCAAAAGCCACAGGAAAAACCTAACACTTTTACAACGTTTTGTATAAAGTAATGGATGTTTTTCTAACATGTCGGCCTTTGTTTTTCCCTTTGGATTTGTACCTCTCCTGAATTAGTAACATAGCTCCAAAATATTGAGACCAGGAAGGGAGCTTGTCTTTGTTGAATGCGGATGCAAGTTAGAAAGCTGGGCGCAACCCCCAGAAATGGGATAAAGCCTATATACTAACTCTTTCCCCGCCAGCATTTTTTAAAAACGTTTACGAGACCCCCAGAATATTTTATTTTATGAAAATCTGAACATGCAATAAATCAAAAGAAAGAACAGAGGCTTTGCTTAAAAAACAAAACAAAACAAAAAATACAAACAAACAAAATTTTATTCTAGCTTAATGCATTTTTTTTCTCCATAAAATAAAAAACATCATTTTGAACAAAAAGCTGTCCGTATCGGATTCAGAATGATGATCAAACGTAGATAGTAGATAGCTTCCATATACCCCTTCATGGGTCAACATTTAATTTGGTAACATTAGGCAGTTTTGATTTATATGTGGTTTAATGTTTGATGATAGAGTTAGTTAGTTAAAATTTTCTTTTTCTTTTTTAATGACTTTTATACTTTTAACAAAAGTGACATTGACAAAATCTATAGGAAATCCATCTGGGCCCTAATGCTCAAAATAATTAATTGGCTTGAATAAGGTAAACCTAAATTCAAAAAACTTTTATGAGTATTTAGAAATTTATTTTTGTTTTGAGTTCACAAAACTGACACATTTTAAGTAATCTGAATTGTTCCATTGTTTTGAGTTTTATGAACTTGTCTTTATGTCTTTTAATTAAGACAAACTTAAATTTAACTGAAACTGGGCTGGGATATTCTATTTTCCAGCATGCTTTGCCATGACACTCGCAGTCGTAAGGGAGGGTAAATGCTCAAATTAAGTGTTACTGTATATAATGTTTGTTTGTACAAGATTAATGTAAAGTGGGCGATAGTGTTTCATATTTTGCCATGCTAATTTAGATGTTTCTGTTTGGTTCTATGTGGTTTTTATTTCAAGTTAAGAGCCATTCAAATGTATAAGTACAAAATAAAAATCTGCCAGTTCTGCTTACTTAAACTTTGAATTTCTCAACTTAAAAAAATTGACGTAATCAGTTACCTCACACTTTTTGAGTTTTGCCAACTTATTCGGGTTTACAGAGGGGGCATTAAGCATGTCCAGGCCTAGTACCGCCACAGATAAGCAATGCTTATACCGTATAACAGTAAAAATATGGATTGCCGGGAAATTCCGCCAAAGGCAGGGAAATAGTTCAAAGGAAAAGAATTGAAAATGTCCCAAATTTATTCATGACATTCATTTATTTAGCTAATTATGTATTTTTAAATATTTTCAAAATAAAATCAGTAAATCACAGAATATCAAATCCTGTACAATACTCAAATCCTTGTGTGCATAGTGCAATAGCCAGTGAAACTGCTATAGGTTGAGAGAATACTTTCATTGTTGTGGGAGGTTTTAATATCACTCTGTGTTCTTGTTTTTTTCTATTACTGTACGTGATGGAGGATAAAACCCATTTTTATAATTCCTGAGAGAAATTTGCTAACGTATTTAATAAACCTTCCCCTTTGCCAGTCCTTCACCCCAGTCTCTTCTCTCTAGTGCTTTGCTTACTGACTAAAAGGCTGTGACAGTATATTGCGTAGACGTCTTCCTGACCTCTGGATGCTGTGCTGTTGGATGAGAACAGTTTTGTTCATGGTTTTTCAGAGAGTCAACTCTAAACTGGCTCTGTCAGGTCGGGCCCTGGGGCCAGAAAAGACTTTACATGGTCACAGTGAGTGAGCTCAGTGGGGAGCCTGCTCTTCAAAGTCATCAAAGAAAGCACGAGAGAAAGAGGGGCAAAAGAAAGGAGGACATTTTAAAAAATGTTATTTTTTACAGAAACCATGCATGCGTGCTTGCATGAAATATTTTTGCCTTAGTTTTAGGTTTGGGAATCACTTTTTCTCAGAACTGGTTCCAACTGGTCAAAAGACTAAAAGATTCATCCAACACAATCTCACGACTATTTTGATTTGTTGCAACTTCGTATAAATCCATAAAAAACGCATGTGTACGTTTATGTACGATATGCTCTCCTCCCACTGAGGGGTATAGGTTTAGGGATGGAGCTTCATCATTTTTTCATACAAATTATACATTTTCACACAAATCCAACCTTTTTTTTTCCTGTGAGATCGGGGGAAGATTTGAGTGTGTGTACGCCAAAATCCACGCCAACGTTCATATTTATAAAAATGGTCTTTGATGTGGAAAAGTGCTTAGTGCCACGTCAGGGTCTAAGCAGATGTACACACTGTTCCTTGTGGCAGAGAGTCGGAGTATTGCAGGTATTTGGAAATCTAAGCAATTCTTGCAACTCACCATTCTCAAATAAAGGATTTGGACGTTGACTAGTGCTCTTTTATACGTTAATGACATTAATTAGGGGGCGTTTAGAAGACAAGAGATCTGAAACCATTCAGCTGTGCACTGATCATTTGCGATTCATAGATTTTACTTTTAGAAGAGACATATGCAGGTTTTTTCTCTGAATCACACATAAGCACATTTGAAAAATGATCGCAAGATCAAATGTAGGATGTTTTTTTTTGTGCTCATTTTATAAATAAGGCCCCAGGTTGATACAATTTAAACTTATGAAATATCTCTGAATCAGTCAAACAACTTGTTCACTCAGTGAAATGCTCTGTAGTAAAAGTAGAGGAATCGTCAAGGAATCAAATATTTTTCAGTTGAATGTCAATTATCAAATTCTTAATTCCTTAAAATTCCAAGAAGAAAAACTGTGACACATGAATAGTTTATGGACCACACGGTGTGATCTCCCTGGGTCTTCGATTCCCTGGGCTGTGTGTGTCTTTGGAGAACAAGCAACAGGCAGAAACATGCTGTTACACACATCAAAAGGCAGGGGAACTCCTGAAACGTGTCTCAGTCTCCACTATAATGGACCAAGCTGTCTCGCCAGTCTCCTCTCTGGCTGTTTTACCCACCTACCCCTAAACCCACACAGGATGCTTTCATCTGTACTCATAAAAAGCATTCAGGACTCAAACAAAATGCAGTTACCACCATTGTAGTGTCCTCTTAATCTCTTGTTAGTCATACATGTTGATCTCTTTAGTTATCAGCCGTGACCAAACCGATCAAAAGATGTGTTGAAGGATCTGGTGTTTTGGTTTATGGGACATTTAAGGTGAATTCTTTCTTTAAGGAGAGTCCATGTTCAATGCTCATGCTTCTTTCTTCTCAAATACATCAAAAGATCTTTATGATGCATTGATACTTACAGAGGAATCAGTGTTCAGTGTTCAGCAAGTCTTTGCTCTCAGTGCCAACAACAACAAAATCCTTAGCAAACAGATCCACCATGACATCCTCACCTCATCAATCAGAAAGCGTTTACCATGCAAATACAGATGTAATGGAAACAATAGGATAATCTTGGGTAAACAGATTTTGGGAAACATCTTATCACTTACACGAAACACTGTCATGTGAATTTCAGAGGCTTAAAACTCTAAAACTTTTTTTTTCTTCTAAAAAGCATAGGTTCTTATATTTTTAATATTGTGTATTAATATGCATAAGTCATATCTACTACACTGCACATCTGGTTTGGAAAAGAATGTGTAACTATAAGAAAGATTGGTGGAAATGACACCAGCAGATTTCAGCTGTTGAGGTGGTGCAAATGATGATGTGGGATACATGAGGAAAATGCTTAAAATAGTGACCCATATTAAGACATTTCCCAAAGGAAAAGCAAAATCAGGGTCATTTTGATTTTGTCTCATGATTTAACTGTTGAGAGTGAATTTGAACTGTAGAGCAAATGGAGACTTTTGCTTCTCAATATGAACTTAAACTTTCTCATCAAATTCTTTCAAGACCTAATTACCTGAGCTCTTATCATCATTTTATAGCTATTATAGCGATTATTTTCTATTACACAGAATGTGTAATAGAAAAAAAAGAGACTCAAGTGAAGATGACTTTCTCACAAGATATTTTAGAAGTAAACCTTGATGTTTAAATGAAATATGACTGATATTTCCATGAAAAGAGTAACCTTTAAGAAGAACAGTTACTATATGATCTATATCACAGCTGGATAAATTTTGTCATGTAAGATAACGATAACATCAGATAACATAGAAATTAACCATATTTTTAATGTAACATTTATGTAGCCGCAAGAAAACCCAAAATATACTGAAATAAAAATCTATTCACATAGATTTTGTCAGTGAATGGACGTGTTTGAGGGCTTCGGTAATTTTACACTTGTATAAATCTGAACCAGATGTCTAATCTACGGGCCAAGTATGTGCTATCATCCTTGACCCATGGGCGTGAACATCAACAAATTGAATTTAGATTTCATGCAGTGAACTATTTTGAGTGCTCTTCTATCCCAAATGACCACATTTTAATTTGTTTTGGAGCATTTTATCTATACAAAACAAAAGCTTTACAAATGTGTACATTTACAATGTATGCATATGCATTCATAAATAGATATCTAACAAAATGAATAAATAAAATGGCCTCAATATTATATGTATGAGACAAATTCTCAATTCAAACTCTTTTTCAGGACTTTTTCATACACCACTGCAGCTGTGGAGCCGCCAGCTTGGCCTTCCAAGAGCTCAAGAGACACTTTCACAGTGATCACTACAGCCTAACAGCATCAAGCAGCACGCTGTCTGACCTGACCACAATCCCTGAGGTCACGCGCATCCCCCTCAGGACAGGCGTGAGAGGTCAGTGTGTAAACACACCTGGAGTCATACATACAGGGATACGATTAATCTGTGTTTACATTGACAAATGCTGATGATTGGTTTGAAAAAGCCATGGATGAAAGTTCAAAAATGTTTTGAAGTTTGAATATTATAGAAGATTATGTAAATAGACAGACAGACCTATCTATCTATCTATCTATCTATCTATCTATCTATCTATCTATCTATCTATCTATCTATCTATCTATCTATCTATCTATCTATCTATCTATCTATCTATCTATCTATCTATCTATCTATCTATCTATCCATCTATCTAGATAACCCCCTCTAAGTGTCCCGCATATAAACCCTTGCTGTCCACGTAGCACTAAAGTCATGTTTTTCCTGGTTGCTTTCCTTCCATCTCATGTTCCATCAGGTGGGTGGGCGACCAAACATTAGTCTCTGGAGAAATGGGAAATGAACACTTTTAGTGATAGGTGGAATTTCTGGAATTCCATATAGAGAGAAGAAGCATATCTCAGGGATTCTGGGAATTTTTGAGGGCGGGAAAACAGAGCTTATGTATGTTTCAGTATCTATATGCACCACACCCTTCAGAGGACATGGAGTTAAGTCATAGATCACCAATTCACAAGAGTACATAGTCATTTCTTCTCATAGAGAGAACTATTTACGAGCATGTTTTCTCCTGTACAGATGGTGAGATGGGCTGTCAACCTGCTCTTCCCGTTTGGAAAAGGGGTCTGAATCGAAGAAGCTACACAGAGGGAGAAGCCAAGTACCTGAGCGACAGCGCTGAGGTCCTCTCTGCTCCTCATAGACGGGTGAGGCAGTTGAATTTCAGCACACTGAATCACTTTCACAAACACACATCTCTCAACACTCAGGGGAAGTGGATTATAGTGAATGTTTGGTCAAGCCTCTCTGTCTCATGCATCGGTTTACTCATTAAATGACTCTCGATTGTGGTAGTTTAGTCAACAGAAAATGAAAATGAAGCTGCTCAGGAATGCAAGTAGAGCCAGTTGGAACTGTTAGTCACATTAGCGACAATTATTTAGATGACAAAGCATTCCACTTCAGGGATGTGGAAATGATGACATAAGAGGGATAGTTAAGCACAACTGTATATTTCATTAACTGATAAATCATGTTAATATTCCAAAAGTACTAAAATCTGTTTTGTAACTTTAAAGAACTTAAAAAAAGGTGGTGAAGAGAAAGCCACATGATGAATCAAAGTTAATCACAAGTAGCTTTTTTCACAAGCTTAAGTAAATAATAATTATATAAAAAGTGCATGGTGTCATATACAAAAATACAAAACACCATCATGGTAACACACGACACTAAAAGGCTATAATGCAATAATAATTTAACAACACAAGATGTAACAAAACCTTAATTTATATAACTGATAACAAAAAAACTAAGAAGAAACATCAAATGTAAAGTGTCATACATATAATTCTGGGAATGTCAATTACAAAATGATCACTTCTACAAACTGTACATACAACTGTGTAAAATTACATCAAATTTCCCATTAGATCCATTTCAGTTTTTCGCCATATATAAAGGAACTTACGTTTAACCAATTAAAAGGTTTTAACTATAGAATTTTTACTGTTTAAAATAATTTTGTACCTTTGTGTGTCTGTAGTTGAGTGAGAACTATACTTGGGGAAGAGTAAAGGAACTGGTGAAGAAGACTAAACTGAGGAACCAGAGCAGGCTGGGACTGACTTCAGGCTCCTTGAAGAGATCATGTCCACAGCTTTACCGGTACTCCATCCCTGTTTTCATAATAATTCAGGAGTTTCGGATCATTAGCACTCAAAACAAGGGTCAGATTTGATCTCCCTCTGAAGGCTCATTGAATGTTATTTTATAAATAAATAGAATATATATTATTTCTAAAAGCCTGATCAACATTATTTCACAGACAATTAGTTTTGATATTAAAAATGAATCAGAATGGAAATTAATTCAAGCTTTGCACACTGCCCTATTGTGTTGTTCCCATTTGGACTACAGTAACTTCTAGGAAACTGCATCACAAACACAAGTAGTACTAATGGCTCTGCTCTTTTGATGTTATGACTCACTATGTGTCCATGATGCAAGATAAGACTCTCATCACAACCGAACGCTGGTAAACTGCTGGGCGTCCTAATCTCGTCTGAATGCTGCCTCCTCTTAAATACCTCAGCACTGGGCTCATGTGGTAGTCGGTGACTAGCACCACGTTGTATGAATGAGCAGAGAGCAGAACACTGATTAGGTATTGGATCTCATTCAGTCCAGGATTATTTTCTAGTATTTTGAATTGTTTTTTTCTCATTTAAAGATAACTTTTAAGTTTTAATGATTTTGTAATATGCTTTTGTAATTTTTATTAGTTTTGGTAACACTATAAAGCAATATAAGCAGCAATATAATGCTTCATGGAAAATAAAGCGAAGATGACGGAAAATAAACATACAGTAAATACAAGTAAGAGTTGGTAGTTAGTCGCCAGCAGCTCCAGACAGACAGTGACCCTAAACACTGTCCTGTTACTACAGCTAACATTACAACAACAGCATATCTTGATTCTGTGAAACACCAAAACCAATGTTACTCAGTTATGGAGCAGAAACAACAACCTTGGCATCCGGTTTCAGGTCTTCCCACTTAGGTCTCTCCAGCGCTGGAAAGCCTTTCTAATATTAACACGGGTCCTAAAGCTCTTGCCTGATCATAACCCTTCTTTTTCCAGTGACATTCCTCTGACCTTTTCTATTTTGTAATGTCTCTCAGCCATCTCTCTTTCTACAGTCTTTCTTCAAATCTCCCTCTTGCTCTCTCTCTCTCTTTCAACAGCGTTTCTTATAAATCACTTACTGCACCTTTAATTCATGCTTAACTAATGCACACATGACCTCTAGTTCATGTATGACTCACAAAGAACTAAGCCATTTTTTAATGATTGATTAATAGTTTAAGTCTTATATTAATTGCTAATAATTAAATGTGTCATCAAAGTATTAACTAATAGTGAAAATTTGTGTAATTCACAATGGGTCGAAGCCATATATTTCAACTTTCAGCTGTCTGCAACGGGATACCATGAATAGCTCTTCATGAGTCATTCATGAACTCATGATTATCTGTACATTAGTTAAGCATGAATGAATACATATTAGTGCACCGGTATTATTACTGTTTTTAATTTGTCTATTTAGCTTTAGGCCTAATCTATTTTTATTTCAGTTTTAGTCATTTTAGTTGGCTACTTAAACTTGAACTTATTTCAGTCAGTTGCCAAAACAACATTTCTAATTTTAATTTAAAGCTACACTGTGTAATATTTTAAGTTGATTTTTAGCAAAAAACACTTTGTTCTTTCAAAATTATACATTATCATTAATGTGTAATCACTTCAACCAACTAATTAAGTATTCTCGTAAGTGTATAATCTGCAATTTAGAATACATACGACCGAGTCGCTCGAATAGCGGAAGCCATGTTGCACATCCATCTTGAAAATACATTTGACAAAGAGGGACATCTCTGGAAATTCAAGCTTCGCCTTTCGCGTTTTTACACTCAGTGGCACTGTGACGAATGCGAGGGGGAAATTACTCATGACTGCCAGCAGATTTGAAATAATACGGCCACCTTAGGAGTTAAAAAGCCCTCGGAATGGGAGGGGCTAGAAAGTACATTTACATTTAGTCATTTAGCAGACGCCCTTATCCAAAGCGACTTACAAATTAGGACTAAATTCAGCGAGTCATCATAAAGAGGCAAAAGCAACAACAACGCAGGAAGTGCTCAAAATACGAAGTTCAGGTATTATTCAGAGTAGCATAAGCCTGATAAGTGATGTTTCAAAGGGAAAGGAATTTTTTTTTTTTTTTTTTTTTTTTTTCTATAAGGTTAAGTGCTCACGGAAGAGATTGGTTTTCAGCTGTTTTTTGAAAGTAATATTCAGTTGGTAGTCATATACAATTTCACCGCTAGATTGGATAAAATCCTACACAGTGTAGCTTTAAGTTTAACTTAATTTCAGCTTTATATAAACTATAATTTTTCATAGTTTGTTAAAAATAACAACCCTGATTCAGTCACTATACTTGCTGTTAGTACATCTACTAAACCGCATTTTTCACTGTTAATAAATCAGTTTATACTGCGACACTGATTGGTTAACCAAGGTGCTTATTGGTTTCCTGCAAGGCTAGAAGCTAGATCCAAGTTTGCTGACCAAATTGCAGCTCTATATCAATTTCTGAACTAATAACAGACACTTTATCTGTGACATAAGGAAGAGCGTTTTAGGGACGAATACCTTAAAAATGTATTTTTCCTCTACAAAAGACATCTTGAATCTCAACTTATTCCAAGTTAGCAGTGATCCCACACACAGGTTGGCACAGACTCAGATGAATAGTTCCAGGGCTGCAGTGTCAGGTTGGAGGTATGCTGGTGGGAGTAGGAGAATTCCCCATGTTTTTCACTCATTAGATGAGATATGGGAGCTATGCTAAACGCACTCTCCTCCCGAGAGTAGATATTTTCTGAGGAATATCCATATGGACCGGTGATTCATACAATACGCTTACTGTATTTTGACAGTATTTGTTTTTCTCATTTCGTAATATTCAGTGTGTTGCATAAGTGCAATGCAATTTGAAAAATTAGGTCAGACTGTCTTCCATTAGTTCAGACCAACTTAATGAGGCATTAACATTCTCTTTGATGCTATATAGAAAAGGTTATTCAAAACATAAAATATTTTAAGTAGTTTCCCAATATTTGCCATGATAAGGAAAGCATGCTTGAAATCCAATCCCAAATGACTGCAAATGTGTCCGAATTTGATACGATTAAGATTGCTAAAATGGTTTCAATCTTCCCCACAGCCCAGATGTGATGTCAGCAGAGCGCCCCAGGACAAACAGAAACTCCATGATCGCTTTGGGCCATCAGAAACTGGACTATCAGTGGCCACAGTAGTATTGATCAGGTAGGCCAAAAAACACATCATCTGCCAGTTCCTAGTGCAATACCTATGAACATGAAGATCAAAAACTGACAATTTAATAATAACATGTATGACTAGTAAATAGACCAAATTTATCTTGAAGACACCGCAAGTCGCTTTGGATAAAAGTGTCTGCGAAATGCATAAATGTAAAATTGTGTGGCCAAGCACATTAATGGCATTGAGTACATTGCATTCCTCAGAAAAAAATCCGATTTTAATGCCAATTATTGCAAATGTTATAATTTTACCTTAAACAGTTGAGCAAAAAATTTAAATAGACATAATTTATGACAGTCCAAACCCCAAATATCATCTTCAGAACACAAATTAAGATATTTTTTGAATTTGGTTTGGTTTTGGTTGAATCCAAGTCCTCTTAAAAACATTTATATGATGCTTTATATGATGAACAGATTTAATTTAGGCTTTTATTCACATATAAACACTGATCAGCACACATACATAGAGCACATCAAATATGATAAATGGCATTTGAACAAATCTCACTGGTTTAATGAGAGAATATAAAAAATATCTTCATTTGTGTTTCAAAGACAAAGTCTTATGGGTTTGGAATAACATAAATTATCACAGAATTTTCATTTTTGGATGAACAATCCCTTTAAATTAGTCATTAGAGGCAGTTTTCTATCAAGTTGCAGAGATATCGCCTAATTTCCTGTTTGTAAATGGCACTGTTGATTTCATTGCACTCAGCTTGGTGAGTTTCACCTTTTGAAATGACTGTGTCAAAAAATTTGAGTAGTTGTAAAAACAAAAAACAAAAGTTAACAAATGACCCTAAAGGTCCTAATTGGTCCCAAGTTGCTCATACTATTCGCCTTAATTAGTGAACCAAATTTCACAACTTTTCATCATACAGTTATATATGGTCTGTCATGGACTCCCATAGTAGAGGAAGAAGAAATAGAGGTCAGAACAGAAACAATATAAAACATAAACAACAAAGTGTTCAGTGCTTGGTCCCCAGTGATGACCAGTGTGCAGAGGAGGGTTTGTGTTCCAGGTCAGTTGTTGTTTTAGCACTGTTTGGACAGTAAGGCTCTATCTCTCGGCAGTGTTGTTTCAGTACAACTGATATCACGCACACAGTGAATGAGCAGCATGTTAACTCTCAGCTTTTGTTTTCTCACCAGACATTGAGCAGATGGCCGGCGATGGGGCAGCTTTTCCAAAAAGCAAAAGGACAAAGTGATGGTTTTTGCAGTTTGCAGGTTATTCCAGACTGAGGAACAAAATGGGAGAGAATGCACAAGAAAAAGATGAACAGGATTTGAGTAATGAGAGAAAAATACTGGTATTGTACTGTATATAATACTAGGTGAGATGTGTATATGTTAATGCAAGTGTTAAGGTGTTGATGGAACCTGTTGATGGAGCTTGTTTGAGTGACGTGACATTTCTATAAAGCACTCATTAGATTTGTCAGCTAATGAGGTACTATTAAAGACTATATAAACGTGGAAAGATGCTTTACAGAAAGCGATTTCCAAAAAAGGGAATTACTGTAAATTCTTAAATATAGTCTAATGTAAATTTCTGTCTGGGACAATTTACCAGACACTGTCCTAATTGTAAAATACTTGAAATACACCCAATTTATAACAAATGTTGACCACGCATGCTATAAATTGATATACGTTCTTTTGTACCACAATTATAAGAATTGCCATGTGTAAGTGTGTACTGTATATACAGACATAACAAATATGCATGTATGTATACATGATGCATGGATCATACAGTGTGTGTGGATGAGAGTGGAAGAGGGGCGCTCCCACATGTGAATTCCTCCATCTACAGACATATATCAATGTGATGATGGGGCTTATGATAACATGTAAATTACTTATGGCAGTTTTGTACGCTGCTCGCCTTGTCTGAGGTTATATAATGTGTGCGGCCTTTCGCCTCCCTAAAAATGAAGCAATGCCCAGAGTATGAACCTGAAATATCATTCTAAACTATGAATTAACAAGTGCTTCCTATGTGCCTGCCAAATTTCAGTCTAAAGACATAAATGGTTAATTAAACCGAATAAAATGCAATATACAGTGAACTAACCAAACCGAGCTGGATTAAAGCAGTATAATCATACTGTCACTATCAGAAAAATGATTTCAGAAACCCAAAACGTTATGCCCAGTCATAGTGAGTTAATTTAAGTTAGATAAGTGCTGCTAATCATAAACAACAGAAGAACTAATGACAGTAAAAATGTAAAAAAGTTTGAAAATAGATCAAATAAATAGATAAAATACAATAAAAAAAAGTTGGAGAAGTTCAATGGTCATAAACTTTGCTGAAGTTATTAGTCGACCTCAGGGACAATAATGAAATTAAAAAGTTATGAAGAGTGCAACAGTGCCCACGCTCTCTTTAAGCTGCGCTGGTTCTGGAAGATTTTATTTCCCCACTCATTTTTCCCATAGGGATTTTGTCTTTCTTAAAGAGTTATATGCCATGAACCAAGCCAATCAGCTACGAGCTGAATCACAACACTACAAACTTGGATTTTACGCAACATTTTTTTAGAAAATCGG
The DNA here is from genome assembly GCF_965113295.1 of Leuciscus leuciscus. Taxonomy (NCBI): domain Eukaryota; kingdom Metazoa; phylum Chordata; class Actinopteri; order Cypriniformes; family Leuciscidae; genus Leuciscus; species Leuciscus leuciscus. The sequence continues at coordinate 6,449,375 of NC_138746.1, forward strand.
ACAAAAAGACAAAAGGTACAAGACTGTGTACTTAACAGCTTTAGTGAGGGAAAGAACTACAATCCCACAAAGCATTGCGAACAGCATAATCAAATTAAAAATGATGGAGAAATATAAAACTACTAATTTACTAATGTTTATTTTATATATAAAAGCAATATATTTTGAGTTAATTGCAAAATATTATATATATATAATTATATAAAAAATTATACGCCTAATATTCCGTATAGCAACAATGAGTAATAATGTAGTTTTTCACCAGGAATTCTGCTGTTAAACACTTCTTTTAAAAATAAGCTGAAATAATGCTGGCTGACGACTTCAGGAGAAGCAAATACCATGGATTAACAAACTCGTAGCTTAGACTAGGTCTGTCTTAAAGGGTTTACAACTTATCATTCAAAATCAATTTCCCAATGGAGAAAATGAATGGAGTACTTCCAGAACCAAACTGTTGCACTCTAAACTTAATCCACAGTGAAAACAGTCAGGTATACTGGACAACATTAGGTTAAGCTCTGAAAGTGAGCATTAAGTGTTTGACTGTCTTTGTTGACAGCTGGGTGAGTGAGGTACTAAAATACTGATGTCTAGATAAGGTCTAGCTGTTTTGCAGACCACTTGCAGCCATCCGTGTGAAAGATGAAACACATTTTCTAATCAAACTTTTGTAACATGATATTGTTCTGGCCAGGAGAGTGTATTAAAGCATGTAGTACTGTCTTCTGATGTACGCTTGACCTATCGTTTCAGTCACTGTTCTGAGTAATGGTGTTGATCTGTGTGTAAAAATTAATGAGAGCTGATGTATGGCAGAATTCTTTGTCTGTTAGGGAAAAATTATATGATGACGAGCGATTTGTACTCATCTTGTGTATTGTAGTGTACCAAATGGACGGAATAATTCATTATGCATATTGCATTGTTATTCAAATGTATTTTTTAATAAATAAGATATTTCTAAATAACATAATTTGGTTTACATTTCTTTCATCATGTACTGATGTACTGTATTTAAAAAATAGACCTTATAGTCATATACTGTACATACTCTGATTCTTACAAAGCCCCAAAAAGGGAAAATAATGATGTAAAATAAAATTAGATGGAAGAGAATACTCAATTTCTTGGTGAATATAGATTTGTGAGTGAACAATTGTAATATTTTGTCATAGTTAAATTTTTTTTTACAAAAGATAAAAATGAAATTTGATAATGACTTAGATCAAAATGTTGGGAGGTACACCTTTCAATGTCAATATTTAGACTATAAGATATGCAGTGCCTAAAGGATCAGGTGAGAAAACATCAGAATCCAGGTCATGAGTTCATTGGCAGAATGACAGCAAGTATAAGCATTACTCTCAGTATGAAGAATCTCAGATTTCTCTCACTTAAAGGGTTAGTTCACCCAAAAATGAAAATTCTGTCAGTAATTACTCACCCTCATGTTGTTCCAACCCCGTAAGACTTTCGTTCATCTTCAGAACACATCTTAAGATATTTTTGATGAAATCTGAGAGCTGGCTCACTCCTTCATAGGCTGCTAGGTAATTGATATCTGCCAGTCCAGAAAAGTTAGTAAAGACAATGTTTAAAATAGTCCAAGTGACAGCATCACACGCATCACACACATGACCAGTGTCGGCCAATAGTGAGCCAATGTTCTGACGTACAACCCAGAACTGCTACACTACGTCAACAGCTTAGGAGAATGACATGGAAGAGAAGAGATGGTTGAATGAAGTCTTTTTTTTTTTTTTTTGTGCACAGAAAGTATTCTCGTCGCTTGATAAACTTAAGGTTGAGCCACTGTAGTTACTTGGACTATTTTAACAATGTCTTTACTAACTTTTCTGGGCTGGCAGATATCGATTACCTTGCAGCCTATGAAGGAGTGAGCCAGCTCTCAGATTTCATCAAAAATATCTTAATTTGTGTTCCGAAGATCTTACGGGGTTGGAACAACATGAGGGTGAGTAATTACTGACATAATTTTCATTTTTGGGTGAACTAACCCTTTAATACAGATGATAGCACAGTTCAAGCGGTTGCTGCACAAACAGAACAGCTTTAAATAAACGGTCTAATGTGATTTTCCCCACCACAGTAAACAATAAATGTAAAATCATAGCATATGTGGGACTTATGAAGTCATAGACTCTATAAGTGTGCACCACACTCATAAAAATGTACTATAAAATCTCAACACTTGAGAGTCAAGCTGTTTATCAACATGGCAAAGTTGAGCACGCTTGATATTAGCGCCTCCATCTGGTAGATAGCGGTAATGCATGAGTAAAAGTCAGTCAACTTTAGTCATTGTGTGGCAATAGTTAAAAGCACCAGAGGGATATGAATGAATTGTAGCATTGAAGTAAAAACTAAATATATATTAGTAGTAATAATAGTAACAGTCACTAGAACATTTTATGAGCAAGGCCATATTACTAACGCCACATTTTCTAACCTTTCTTAATTTCCGACCAGGAAATTGTGGTAACAAAAGCATGATACAGCACATTTTAATTGAATTCTCCAGAAATACAACAAAATTGTTGTCAATTGATGTATTTGGGGCAGTCTATAGAACATTTTATGAGAGCTGAGAGACTTGTTGAACATGAGAGCCCTCTTTTTGTACCCTCAGAGGTTCAGGAGGGCCGGTGTAGCTGCACACATTCCAGCAACTCCCAACACAATGGAGTCATAAAATATGTCATACCCACCCTCTGCATCTACAGATACCACAGAAACAGACGAATGACTCAGGGAAATATAAAGTGGATGTGTGCCAGTGACTGATGATTTACAGAAACGCATACTTGTGCTCCAGTGGGGCGACACCGGAGCAGCATTATTATTATTTTATATCTTTTTGTGTAGTTTAATACAGAGAACATACAAAAGTGGGTCAGTGCAGGTGAAAAAATCTAACAGGAAAACGACTGATCTGTTTTTGAAAAGGAGTCCATGACAAAACTGCAAGAAATGTTAAAGTCTTGCAGTATAACAAAACATTACGCATATGTGACCCTGGACCACAAAACCAGTCACATGGGTCATTTTTTTTTATTATTGAGATTTATACATCATCTGAAAGCTAAATAAAGAAGCTTTCCATTGATGTATGGTCTGTTAGGATAGGAAAATATTTGGCCGAGAAAATCTGGAATCTGAGGTTGCAAAAAAATCGAAACATTGAGAAAATCGTCTTTTAAGTTCTACATTTATTTTCGCGATTTTACGGCATTCACTCACAAAAATAAATGTTTTATATATTTACAGTAGGGAATTTACTAAATATCTTCATGAAACATGATCTTTACTTAATATCCTAATGATTTTTGGCATAAAAGAAAAATCGATAATTTTGACCCATACAATGTATTGTTGGCTATTGCCACAAATATGCCTGTGCGACTTGTGACTGGTTTTATGATCCAGGATCACATATGTATTATGCATAGTTTTATTTGTAACTATTTGCATTGTGAAACGCACTATGCAGTTATCATAATAGTGATGCCTTACTAAATGCCTAAAATTAATCATTATAATCACACTGTTGTGTATGTTGTGTGTCAATTACCACAACTAAAGTAGATTCCGATTTGCTGTTTTGAAATATACAAAAAATGAAAGTGTTCAATTTATAAAAAATAAACTTATAACAACTCTGCAGTCAGATCTGCAATATCCTAAAGGAGGTGGATGTTTCCCCATCCAGGGCACACAGATTTTTTTTATATCTGTCTAGAGAATAATTTCCTCCTGTGCAGGAGATTGTGATTTGCTCATTGAGCAGAACTGAGTCATACTGAGATTAATACACACTGATTGGCAGAATGGTAGAAAGAGGACATACTTGATGCATCGCTATGACAACAGCTCAACCCCTGCCTCTTGGCATTTCCTCAAGTATGGCTGGCCAGCTGGATGAGATCTCCACTAATGTCACAAAGCATATCCCACTTCAGGCCACCACTGTCCTGAAACACACACACACACACACACACACTGGCTGAGATCCAGCTGCAGACTGCTTTGGCATTTCATTGAGGGAGCAAATCAGGTTTTTCCTTGTAGCAACGATTTCCAGACATATCCACAGAGAACATCAGAATTAAATCCGTATTATGTAATGGGTCAATTATTCTGTGACACGTATTTAATTTATTTGTCTGCATTTATATTTATTTTAAAAATAACATTATGTTTTATTATAAAGGAGGCTAGCCTATTTCTGTTACTATACACTATACAGATATGGCTATGTGAGTGAGACTATAGTTTAAATGAATCCCTTTTCTTTGCATGACACATTGACATTAGTAACATTCCACTTTTGGGAATCGGGATTATCCTGAACACTGGCCTCAAGCAATCATTTCATGTGTCATAGAGAGTCTCTCGGGAGCGCGCATAAACGTTACATTCTTTTGATTTTCCCGGCAAAAACGCCCCGATTCCTTCACATAAAAATCTGCAAAAATCAGCTTTCATAGACAACTTATAGGAAGTCGGTAAAAAAGTGATTTGAAGATTCATATAGTCCTTTTAATTACCTTATCTGTCGACATGATAACAGTGAATTGCAGAGCTTTAACTGCTGATTTCTCACGCTGCCATGTTTTGTTGTGTTTATTTTGTTAATGAGAGGAAAGCGCACAGCACATATTTACATATTCATCTAAACGTCACTCTCAGTAGCGTGGACAGCGTCTGGATGTTCGTTTACAATGTCGCTGCAAAGGTATTTCTAACCTCTTTACTTATAAGCAAAGAACTAAAAAGAACTTCGCGTGAATTATATCGTGGCCTTAAATCACGTTCAGTCTAGCCTACGTACGTACGTGCACGTGCACGAGAAGTTGCTGGCTGCAGTTCACTTCGGCCACCAGTGTCACTAATATTCATATCTTTTTTCATAAAATGTAAATCAAATGTATAACGAACATGCAGGAAGCCATTTTTTTAGCATATAAAAAAACAGAAAAAATTGTATCACAGAATGGACCCCTGCAGCCCCCCATGCATAGGCACAAATATGGCAGCCAAATATTGACCTTGTAATAGTAAGATAGCTCCCCATAATAAAAAAAAAAAGAAGAAAAAAAGAAACATCACACTCTTCCCATTATTTATTTTTGTGTTTCTTAGAAAGAAAGTAATTCAGATAGCATGATATATGTAGCGGAGGCGTGCTACAACTTTATAATATGCTGATTGAGGCGGCCAAATATGGACGGGATTCCGGTCAGAGAATCAAGGGTCGGAGAACATATTCTTCACAAAGATGGATTTATTGAACAGTCTTTGCGTTGTCATCTAGATCAGTTATTCTTTGGCAATGATGTCTGTATTAATGGTCTAAAAGAACAATAAAGAAATATAATTACAATCATATTCTGAGAATCATATACACACTGGCATGATAGTCAAACGAATGCAATAAACAATGATTAAACACTCAAGTCTGCATCCTTAAAAGTAATAACAGCCTTATCAATGCAAATAATCATGATAAATTGTGCAATGATACATTATTAATGTAAACAACATTGGTGACGCAGTTTAGAATACTGCCGATGCTAATACTGATTAGGGCGTTTCTCTCGCGGCAAATTACGGCCGCTACGGCGCTCAAAACCCGCCGATGGCAAACGCAGAACGATCGCGGGACATCAACAACATACATTCAATAAACATACATATGCAGATGTACTTACATCAAGGCATAAACGCATTATACAGAGCATAGAGAACCGTGTATAGATGAACGTTCACCAAATCGTCTTCCTGCGTGTCACACTATAATCAGTCCGTGTGGCCAACAACTTTGATTTCTATGACAGGCTTTTGTACAATATATATCATAAATTATATTATTACAGTGATACTTTATGAATCAGTCAGAATAAATGTGGTTTACACCTAAATTACCCGGAACAATTTGTCCCAGGAACTTTTTTTGCCACAGACCGGTTGCTTACTGCGTTTACACCGCGGTCTAAAGTACCGGCAGAGAATGTCTAATATGGCGAGAAGTTTCACTCTCACTACACTTCCGGTTTTTGAACTGGTTGCAGTTCCACTCTGATTCCATATGAGGGCGCTCACAGGACGAGTGCAGAATGAATGGAGGTCAATGGCGGTATACCCCTCAAAATCCACTTTTCTCAGGATATAATTTTTTGTCTAGTAATTTGAATGTTGTATTCGAAAGGAGATGCAAAGAAATTACACATTGCTGGGTGTTAGATTTTTTAGAGTCACTTATTTGCTTTCAAAAAGTCTTTCAAAATGTCAGTGACGTCAGAATGCTGACGTCATTAGCAGAATGCTAGCGTGTTATGGGCAACAACAACTCAACCTGTAAGAAATCAAAACGACATAAGTACTCGTTCATTCAACTTTCGACCTAAAACCCATGTTGAACTTGCAAAATCTACAATCACATCTGAGATTTCTCAACGGCAATCGGGTGAAAGAGACAAATTTAGCCGTCTAGCCCCATTGACTCCCATTCATTTTGCACTCATGGCAAGCGCCCCCAGTGGAACTCTGGTGGTACTACAACCAAAATTCGGTACAATAGGGCTTAATAGGGAGTGGACAGGCTCTCCGTAGACGGGCTCTGGTACCGGGAAGATTATGCAAATTGGTGATGTTGAACTACTACGCGCGACTGCTCTTCTCAATCTGCAACGGACAGTAATCAGTTTTGAGCGCCTTTTGAGTTTTAAGTATGGAGGAGATTCAAGCTGTGCTGCTTTTGTGAGTGATGTATTGGTTTACTAACGAGGTAATTAACAAAACGGCAGAAAAGAGACGAGCACTGATACTAAAGCGTATTCAGAAAGCTTGTAATGCTAGATATAAAATTAGACAACGTATGTTATCAGCTATTGCGGACATTGCCGTGAGATGGCTGGGACGAACACGCGCCATCGGGCAGAAAGAACAAGATTGGTAAGAAATGAATCCATCAAAATAATATCGATATTTTCAGGTATTCCTTTTCATTGCGGAATGCCGTTTCCAGTTCCCGCTGGATTTCCTCTTCCGCAAATATGCTTATTAAAGCCTGGACCTCGACGTCAGTCCAGCGGTCATATTTTTTATTAAATTCCATATTGACAACTCTTACTGCAGAAGACAACAGACAACTCTTACTGCACGAAGCCAAGAACGGTCTAAAATAAAATGCTGCGTGAAGTCAACCAATCACAATGCAGCATGAACTCAACCAGTCAGCATGTTCAGCGCACAAGTCCCACCCCCGAAAGTTCCGGAACTTTAAAAAAGTACTACCTGGCCAGCAGGGACTTACAGAGGGGGAAATATTTACCCGGAACTTCATTTAGACCCTGGTTCCTGCGGCGTAAACACACCGAGTACCACCCCAAAGTTCCTAGTTCCTGGGTAAAGTTCCTAAGGTGGAAACGCGGCATAAGTAATATACACTTTATTAGGTCTACCTGTTCAACTGCTTGTTAACGCAAATATGTAATCATCCAATCACATGGCAGCTACTCAATGCATTAGTAGACATGGGCTGTGCCTGTGTCCGAAAGCTTAAAAATGCTGCCTTCGGAGGATGCATTCCAAGGTATGAAGGCTCACTATTGGCCGACGCTGGTCATGTGTGTGATGCGTGTGACGTACAACACAGAAGCGCTGCGCAGTTTTACTATGTGAACTCACTCGAGGCCCACAGAGAAGGAAATGAATAGTGGAATAAAGTTGTTATTTTTGTTTACTTTTTGTGCACAAAAAGTATTCTCGTCGCTTTATAAACTTAAGATTGAGCCACTGTAGTCACTTGGACTGTATTAACGATGTCTTTAATAAACTTTGCTGGGCCAGCAAGTTTCAATCCCTTAGAAGCCTATGGAGGAGTGATCCAGCTCTCAGATTAAATAAAAAATATCTTAATTTGTGTTCCGAAGATGAACGAAGGTCTTACAGGGTTGGAACAACATGAGGGTGAGTAATATAAACAGAATTTTCTTTTTTGGGTGAACTATCCCTTTAAGGCCCGTCCGAATCCATTGTAAGTTTCACTTCCTGTCTCATGAGATATACCTTCATCTGATAGATTTTTGAAGGCAGGATGTCTCCTTTGATATCCCACAACCCTTTGCGTTTCATTCCGTGAAAGTTGAGTTAAACTATAACGCTGCCTCAGAAGTTTATCTGAAATCAGTTTTGTGAGGTATCTTTATGCGCAAACACTGCCTACAAAGTCATTGCCTGATAAGGCAGTGAGGCAACAAGTCAGCTGCCAAAGTTTTGGAAAAGCAGTCATTTTGTCAAAGCAGCCATAGTCAAGACAATCTACTGAAGTTCAAACTGAGTATCAGAATTAGGGCTGTCAAAATTGCTCAAAAATGACGTTCGAATATTCCCTCTAAAAAACACACGAATATTCGAACTATTCGAACATCTGGTTGCGCATTTTTTCAATGACGCGCATTACGTCAATAACAGGACAAATTAATACAAAGAGACATACATAACTTGTATAGGTAGTTAATTTAAGTTTAAACATAATTTGACAATGTATTACCAACACAAAACCAAGTAAATAAACTAATGGCCAAGACCGCAGACCTCAGTCTCGCTCACTCGCAGGCACTCTCTCTCTCTCTCTCTCTCGCGCCCTCGCGCTCACGCTCTCTCTGCTCATAACGGTTTAAATGAACAACAATAAGCACATGTTGAGTGCTGATCAAGAGTTTTGTGCAAGCAATTTAAGGTCGCGACTCTTGCCCCAAATATAGCAGGCTTCATTCAGTGATTGAAACAAATGTATTAACATTAATTGAAGTTTTACAGTATAGAACCGACATTGAAAGCTCCGAGCGAGCTGTGCTGTGGTAAACATGGAACTTTTCTGTTTAACTTTAAATAAAATGAGGCACACAATTCCGAGAAATGTGACAACAAAGAACTTTTACCCTGAGGTTCATAAAAAATAAAGTGCTTTTAAAAAAGAAAAAGGCTACTTACATTATTGGTGCTTGTATTAAAAAAAGGAAAAACTTACTGCAATTTATTCCATTGTCTTTTAGTGCACTGTCAACTTTCAGCAGTGACGCTGTGCTAGACAGTGCGACTCGTGTGACCTGTCCCTCAAGTCTTGTTTATACTCGACGCGTCCGCACGAGCGCGAATCGCCCCCTATCGTTTCAAAGAATAGTACAACGGCGAGCGCGTCGAGTATAAACGCCTCGTCCGTTTGGGGGAGGTGCGCGCGCAGTCTGCGGAGACTCGCGCCCACTCGCAAAGGAGACAGCCGCGCCTCTGCTTCCGCGGGCGTGTTTTTCCATATTCGAAATTCACATTCGAATATTAATTTTCACGTTCGAATTTCTGTTTTTTAAAACTATTCGAATATATATTCGAATTTAGAATATTCGTTGACAGCCCTAATCAGAATAGGCAATTTAAGTGACTTTGAACGTGGCATGGTTGTTGGTGCCAGATAGGCTGGTGTGAGTATTTCAGAAACTGCTGATCTACTGGTCCGAAGAAGAGAAAATACCCAGTGAGCAGCAGTTATGTGGGTTAAAATGGCTTCTTGATGCAAGAGTTCAGAAGAGAATGGCCAGACTGGTTCAGCTGACAGTAACTCAAATACAACCGAGGTCTGCAGAAGAACATCTCTGAACGCTCAACACATCAAACCTTGATACAGAAGCAGAAAACACACTTGTGCCACTCCTGTCAGATAAGAAACAGTTCACACAGGCTCACCAAAATAGGACAATAGAAGATTGGAAAAACGTAGCCTGATCTGATGAGTCTCGATTTCTGCTGCAACTTTCAGATGGTAGGGTCAGAATTTGGCATACATATGAAAGCATGGACCCATCCTGCCTTGTATCAGCGGTCCAGGCTGCTGCTGGTGTAATGGTGTGGAGGATATTTGCAACACTTTTGGACCAATTGAGCATCGTTTAAACATCAAAGCCAAAGAGTATTGTTGCTGAACATGTCCATCTCTTTATGAGCACAGTGTGTACCCAATCTTCTGATGGCTACTTCCAGCAGGATAACGCTACATGTCACAAAGCTCAAATTCATCTCAATCTGGTTTCTTGAAATAACATGAGTTCACTATTCTCAAATGGCCACAGTCACCAGATCTCAGTCCAAGAGCACCTTTGTGATGTGGTGGAACGGAAGATTCGATTGATGTATCTGCAGCTGACAAATCTGCAGCAACTGTGTGATGCTATCATGTCAATATGGACTAAAATCTCTGAGGAATGTGTCCAGCACGTTGTTTAATCTATGCCACGAATAATTAAGGCAGTTCTGAAGGCAAAGGGTGTCCATTTCGGTACAAGCAAAGTGTCCGGTAAGGGTATAATTAACTGTTGTATTAGACTACAGTGGGGGCGTACTTTACTGTAGTGAACATGTCATCTTTGCTCTGTGTCTCCCTCCTGTGGTGGTCCTGATAGTCTCCGGTGCTCTGAGAGGATATTTCATGTGTCGTGTGAGTTTATGAATTTTAAGTTTACACAAGCACTGGCTTACATGTGTTTTTTCATCTTCTCTTTTAAAATTATGGTAGTAATTTGAATACTGCAATACTATTGTATTATTGTGATAAATATTAAAACTTCATCACTCGAAAGCTTAACCACACGGTCTCTGCATTATTGTATTGTATTTATTTGGAGTCTATTTAATTAGACAATGGGAACCATTAGGCTACGTGGATGCATTACAATAATCTAATTTGGTGGGACAATGTGCTTAATTTAAATTTATTAATTTATTTCTTTTTATTTTGCGATGATATTTGACTTGGTCAGATTTTTTGTGTGATTCACGGAATGTAGAAATATTCAACTATTATGTTATACCAGTCTCTCTTATGTTAGAAAAAAATGAAGCTTCTCTTAAAAGCACATGCCACAGAATCTGCGCAGGTCTGAGCACCTGCATGTGGAAGACCAGCATAAAAAGCACAAAACCGTGTGTGTACTACATCTTAAGTGATCCATCTGCGCAACCTTTACGAACACTGATTACTTTGAGTGCTACTTAGAAACACATTGGTGAAGTCTCTCTTGCTTGTGCTTGCAGATTTTTACCAGTAGATGACAGTGTTGTTTTTCTCATTAGTGAAATATCTAGACTCTGATCCAAAGAATGAAATACACTAATTTAGACAAACCACAATAAGTACAACAGAAAATAAATTATTTACATCTGTACATAAAATATTGTTAGTGTAATAAAGTTATAATTTAAAGAAAGGACGTTTCCATCAAAATGTATAAATGACATATTAGGTCTTAAAAAAATGAAGTTTAAATGTCACAAATAGACAGATTTAAGGCATCAGTGATTTATCTATATAATGAGATATCACTGCAATAACCTTTCATTTTGTAAAATGAGATTTTACAAGATTCTTGTCCACCTGAACAAGTCAGTAGGTTGCAGAATGCTCCATAAAGCACATCGAGGTAATACTGAGACTTCTCCAGTCCAGACACTGTCCACCATCACTTTATATTAGATCTTATAAAGGCAAACTGGTCAGTGAAGCGGTCTGAAAATAGTTAGTTGAGAGCACAGCGATGCTCTGCAGAACAGGCTCATAGAAACAGCTTGATTTCAGAAGTCTTTATCCCAGCCAGAGACTTCATCTGGAGGCTCTTCAAGCTCAGGGGGAAACATGTCGAAATGGCTGTGATCCAGAGGTCCTTTTAGCTGGAAAATACCAGAAGTTTAGGATAACTGGCTTTCATTTCTCAAGACATATGTAAAAACATTGGCTGCATCCTAAATTGCAAATCTCCCTGCTATATAGGAGGCAAAATAATTATGTGACAGAAGTAGTGTGTCCGAATTCTCAGTACTTATAAAAGATAAGGCAAAAAGTGCCTGGATGACCTACTACTTCCGGCGAGATTCTGAAGTGTGCAGTCAATGGACACTTTACTATCCCACGAGGCCATAGGAGAGGATTTATGAATGTCAGGGAAGCGACACAACTGACATGATAATGACAACATGGCGAATACAGTACGTCCGGATTACATTCATACTACACGCATTCATACTGTATATAACTTACTTTTTAGAGTTTGCAAAGTAATTACTTATTCAAAATAAGCACCTACTCAAGAGAGTATGCGATTTGGGATACAGCCGAAAATCTGTTGGAGCAATGCTTCACCTCTCTCCTCAGAGGAGACATCAGCTTCCGCCGTCTGAGTCCCTCCCAGTTGAAGCCTTGAAACCACCTGTGAGAAAACAGTGGAACAAACTAAACCTCCACAGTAACAGCATTTGCACACATCTTCAGCCTCATCTATCACTTTCCGTGTAGTGAGAACATTTTTCAAGGGAACATATTGTACATTATTATTTTTCTTTCCCCTGTTGTCCACTATTATTGTTAGAAAATGTTTTACTGCTTCAAAATTTATTTAATTTTGATGCCCATTTCCACACTCTCACTAACCTTTAGAATTTAACAGGCCATGTGCACTTTTATTTTTGCTATGGTTCCTTTAAGATGCATTCGTATTAAGTGCTCTCTTCACACGCTCTCTTTTTCAATAGTTTTAAACTGCCCCATAACAGCCTCTTTGCATGTTTGCAGTTTAATGGTCTTTTTTGCACGGGGGAGGATGTTTTGAGTTCTGAAAGTTACTGTATATTTTCATAGACAAACATTTTGATTCCTCATAATATGACTATAAAATTCTGAAGATACACTACCGTTCAAAAGTTTGGGGTCGGTAATATTTTTTTAGGTTTTTGAAAGAAGCTCACCAAGACTGAATTAATTTGATTAAAAATACCGATACTGTAAATACATCAGTATTTTACTATATTTTAAAATGTAATTTAGTCCTGTGATGGCAAAGCTGAATTTTCAGCATCATTACTCCAGTCTTCAGAGTCACATGATCCTTCACAAATCATTCTAATATGCTGATCTGCTGCTCAAGAAACATTTCTTATTATCAATGTTGAAAACAGTATATTAAGACATTATAAATGTCTTCACTTTTGACCAGTTTAACGTGTCCTTGCAGGGTTTTTATTTGTAAAAATGATCTGACTTTTGAACGGTTTTATATCTCAGATCTCACTCGTCTGACGACACATTGTTACCTGCACATGCATATTCATGCCTGTATCAAGAGCATGCGCCTTCATTTGCATAATGCTCTGAACATAATTTAGAGACATAATAGAAATGATGTTGAGCTCTTTGTGTATGTTACCTGAATCACCCCTGCGTGATAAGAATACTCAAGCATAATGAATATAAAAACAACAGTTTTTCAGTACAAACACACAGAGTTAGTAACATAATAGGTGTGGTGAGTCCCATTTGATTGTTATTGGTCCAGTGAGCATCATCAGTGCACATGCATTTTAGGCTCTATCGCTTGTGTGACTATTAAAGGACAGTGCTTCACCTTGCTGTCTGCGGCTTCACTGCTCTGTGGAAGATGACAACAGCTGTGCGTCTCATTTTGGTCACTAATTGCTCCCCCTGTGAATGCACTGAGGCTAATTTGACAGGCTAGCTCAGCTACCCATTGTGCTGTGACATACAAAAGAGCGAACAGACCAGCAGCAAAACAGACTCAACAATGCACAACCCGTAATCAGACACATGGATCAGTGGTTCAGTCTACTCCCGGGTGTGTCTAATGTTCTTTAATGCTGAAAAATGAAACACTTACATGAGAATATGAGAGTGTAAGGCCTGCAGTGTACAGTGAGACAAATAAAGTTAATATTAACAAAAATGTATGGCCAGGATTGGTGGATTCATAACATTGGCTACAGAGACGGAGTTATGACACTAAACCTAATGAAATCAATATTAAGAAACATTCTTAAGTAAGAATAAATAGTAATAAAAAAGTACACTTAATTGTATTTAATCTTCACTTGTAGTGTCCTTTAACCAAGGACAGCACACCTAACCTGTTTAACTATATTTTTCACATGATTATATGATTAAGTGAACTTGTGAATTGACCTACTTGTGTTTCTTGATGTCGATGATGCCATTCTTTTTATTCCCAAGCCGTTCTGCTGGATTGAGTCTGGAGACAGTGAGGAAGATGAGTGAGTTTCTGACTGTTCTCATACAGGCCAAGCAAGAGAAAAAGTCACAACAATAAACATACTGTATATACCATACATTGACAGGGACACATTGATACTGACACATGCATGATACATGCAGAATCTTATTTCATCAAGTGCAACATATTTTTTGATCCTGATACAAACCTTCTAATCAACCAATCAGATTTGAGAAACAAGTTTACAGTTTGTCAAGTTTAGGGTAAGTATTAAATCTAGTAAGCTCCCTACATAGGCAGCATAAAAAGGCCTCAATAGCACACTCCAGTCAAGAAGACTATGTTATGCCCAATTTTATGGCAGCACCGCACATATGCTTCAAGTTAGCAATCTACTGTGACAAGCTCAGAAAGAATTGATTAAAATTGGTGGACAAAGATAGCCTGGTTAAAACCAGACCATTCTCAGTAGTAACTGAGTTATGGTCTGGCAAAGCTTCATTAATAACTCATTTCCAAAGGGGCGTCACCAACGGACGTCGCTCAAATGCCTCTGGGCGCAATTGGATAGACCTAAAACCAATCAGAGCGATCGTCATTGTGTAAAGCCCGCCTCAACGTTTCTGATTGGTGCCTCGATTTGGACGGATTAGAAATCGGCTTAAATGTGCTCTTTTATGACCATATTTCTTCTTAACACACTTAAGTACACTTTTAAAGAGTGCACTTTGTAAAAATGGCATATTAAATGTTTTACTTTACATTTTAAATCATATTTTTATAATAATTTGTTGTGCTTTAAAGAAGTACACTTATTTTGATGTGTTGACTAACATACAAAAGCACATGTAAAGTACTTCATTATAATATTTGATATTACATTTAAAGTTAATATAATATTAAATGTAATCTTGCAACTTTATCATTATATTTAAATACATGACAACATGTTTCAAAAGAAATGCACAGTAATGTACATACTTGCATAATACATAATACTACATAATAGAAACATAATAGAAACATACTTGCAAAGTCTCCGTATGAGATCCTCTGGACGCTTGCTGATCCTCTTGGGAATGTCTACCTTCTCTATCCCATGAAGAACCATAGTGTAGATCCGGATCGGATCAGAGCCTGTGAATGGAGGGCTGACAGTCGTTTGGGAGATGTTATATTTCAAACATAATCAAAGGTCATTTATCATAATTTAAGCCACTTAGACATCTCAAATTAAACCATAAGGCAGACAATGCCTAAAATGTATTTCACTTTGTGAATTTGAAGAAAACAATACATGATTAATGTCACAAAAATGCATAACGCAACTGTGCACAAGAATGTAAATAAATGAGCTCAGCTAACAGTATGCATCAGTAAGCTTTGAGAAGATGTAAACTTCATGTGGCATTACATCATAACGATTTCATCCAGCTGGTTAATCACACTGCAACTGCATATATTACATAGTCCCATCCCCAATACTCTGTTGTCATGGTGATGCTGACTGAAGCTTGAGGCAATAGAGTACACAGTGAAAGCCATGACGGCTAATTTCGCTGTAGAGGACCATTTGCTCTGGTCAAGAGAGCCCTGCCCTTTATAAAACGGATGTTGAACATGGTGCAGAGAGTATTGGCAGAGGCACAGGGAAGGCCGTGCCAATTCAGCTACCGAACCGATTCTCTGAAGGTCTGGGAAATCTGTGCTCTTTAAAGGTGAAATGTGCAATTTTCTGCGCCACTAGTGGCACCAAATGGAAATGCGAAACTGATTATTTCTACCAAACACTTTCCATTGTTTGTCCGTCCCAGTATTGGTTGAACCAGAAGTTGCTTTAAAAGTTTTCATTTTTTTCAATATTTCCATTTTTGGGAAGTCAGCCTACAAACTCAGTCCTGTGGAAGCATTTGGTGGATGAAACACATGATATGAAACACACATGATTACCTGCCCATTAGGAGCTCAAAGATGAGGATGCCCATGGACCAGCAGTCAGCTCCAAAGTCATGACCCTTATTCATGATGACCTCAGGAGCCACATACTCAGGAGTGCCACAGAACGTCCAAGTCTTCTTACCTAGTCCGATCTTTTTGGCAAAGCCAAAGTCAGTCTGAAAAAAAAAAAAAAACAGCATAGATAATAAGGATGCTCAGATGTCTGAGACATCGCTACATATTGCAGACTCCCATACAGAGTGAGGTACAAAAGTCTGAGACCACTAGTGAAAATTATTTTATTATAAATAATCACAAATGATATTATCATTTCTGCGTGAAAAGTTTAATTGAAAATATACTTAAAAAAAAAGAAGTAAAACCTGATGATATTGTTCTCCAGAATTATTTGAGAATGATCCAAAGAGCATCTTGTTTTTCAATAGAAGTTAAAACATCTTACCGTCTGTAGTCACATGATCAGTTAAAAATTAGTTAAGAGCAGCGACAAAGCAACTTGAAGGCAAGCCTGCAAGGTTAGCAAAAAACAGAGGCCGTTTAAAAAAAAAATTGGATGTCAATGAAGGAGTGATGTGATGTCACCACGCTAAATATAAACTGATTTTGTGAGAAAACGGCTTATTTTATGAATCGATAGCCCATCGGCTAATCTTCAACATGCTTGCTCTTAAACGTTCGTTTTGGATTAATTAATTTTTAGAGTTTACACTGAAAAAAAAGCTGTTTTATATGAGGTCACAGACAATTGCGCGACAGGTATGATTCAGTTTACACACTTCTCATATATTGTTATGGTATCCGCAAACAGTGACTGACTGAAGCACAACTCTGAACGAAATTCAATGACGTCAATGGTGCAATGTGATTGGTTATCAAGGCACACGTGATCCAAGTTAGCCGTTATGCTTTCTCCAACGGTAGAGCCACGGACCCTCGTATATCCCGATAATAAGACCATCACTGGCTTCGAGGCCTTGAAATAGTAAAAAATCTGAAATAATTCTTATTCATGTTACATAATTATTATTATTTTTTGTTTTATTACCACATTAAAACATTTTTTAATGTGGCCTCAGACTTTTGGACCTTTCACCATGGTATTTAGGGATGTATGTAAAATGACCATTTTGACATAGCCTTCCCCGTCCAGAAGAAGATTCTCTGGCTTCAGGTCTCGGTACACGATGCCTCTGCCGTGCAGGTAATCAAAAGCTTCCAGCACACATCCAGTACAGAAACGGGCAGTGTGCTCGTCAAAGCAACTCCTAAATGAAATCAAAACATCATGACGTCCTAAATTAAGAGACTTACGTATTCTACATCTATTAGCAGCTATGAATCAATTAGCGATAAGTCAGTAATAACCGTGTATGTGATAAAAATACATGTTTATCAAAGATGGTGGGCTGTGATATGCAATATGCACAGTGTCAAAACAACCTACACTCACATGTCCCTTAGCACACTCCACAGCTCTCCTCCCAAGCAAACCTCAAGCAGCATGTAAACACACTTATCATCCCGGAATGTCCGGAACAACCTGAAACACACAAGGGCAGCCTGACACACTCGATTAGTGTCTCTTTAGCATTTCTTACTGCTAGCTTTCATAGAGAACTAGACTTGCATGTAAAGCTGTGCTAGCTTTTCGTCTACAAATGCCAGAGAGGCAATAAAATGAGCTAGAGCACACACTCAGACAGGGATATAAGCATGGTTTGAGATTCCCTGAGGAGTTTCCTAGAAACATGCAAAGTAGAAGCCCCTTTTCTGACACAGATGAAAAGCACAATGGCACTGACACCACTGTGACAGATATAAGACAAATGTCTAGTGTGTCAGTATGACTCTGTCTGCTCCACCACATTGTTTGAAGGAAAGGAGCAGGTTACTGAGCTCTGAGACCACTGTGGCCTCCAGTCACTTTGGAAAAAAGTGTCTGCTAAACGACAAATTTCAGGTTTAATGTGTAGATTTAAATAGTTAGATTGAATGCAGATTTAATGCATTAAGCACACTCAGCAGTTCCAATCATGTGAAAAAAAAAAGATGAAGAAAAGGACAAATCTTTTGGTTTAAAACACATGTGCCAAGTTTGTAGAAATGTACCAGTTGACGTATTGAAAGCTTTTATACCATTTTCAACAAGTTTATTTTAATGGCTCTAAAAATGTCATGTGGCGTGGGGGGGTTAAAAACCTCAGATTTGGCAAACAAATTAAATATATATACACAGCGGGGGAAATAAGTATTGAACACGTCATCATTTTTCTCAGTAAATATATTTCCAAAGGTGCTATTGACATGAAATGTTCACCAGATGTTGGTAACAACCCAAGTAAGCCATACATACAAAGAAACAAACAAAAATAAGTTCAGAAATTAAGTTATGTGTAATAATGTGAAATGACACAGGGAAAAAGTATTGAACACATGAAGAAAGGGAGGCGCAAAAAGGCATGGAAAGCCAAGACAACTGCTGAAAACTTACAGTAATTAAAAAGCAATCCAGTCCCCTGTCAGTGGAAATTAATAACAGCTGGTTCAATCCCAAATGATGGCCTACAAAAAGGTCTCATTGCCAAGGTGTCACACAAGACACATCCCATGATGGGTAAAAGCAAAGAGCTGTCTCAAGACCTTCGCAACCTAATTGTTGCAAAACATAATGATGGCATTGGTTATAGGCGCCATTCTAAGCTTCTGAATGGTCCAGTGAGCACTTTTGGGGCCATAATACGGAAGTGGAAAGACAATAATTTCACCATAAATTTGCCTTGACCAGTGCTCCTCGCAAGATTTCTGATAGAGGAGTGAAAAGAATAATCAGAAGAGTTGTCCAAGAGCCAACACCAAGTTGTATGGTGTTTTTAGGGTAATGTGCACTGCCATTTCTCCTCCAAATATGGTGTGTATTATGGCATCCAAACAGTTCAATTTTGCTCTCATGTGACCACACTATATTCTCCCAGTATTTCACTGGCTTTTCCAAATGTTGTGCAGCAAACTTTAAATGAGCTTCAACATGCTTTTTTTTTCAGTAATGGAGTCTTGCGTGGTGAGCGTGCATACAGGCCATGGCGGTGGAGTGCATTACTTACTGTTTTCTTTGAGACAACAGTACCTGCTGTCTGCAGGTCTTTTTGAAGCTCTCCACAAGTGATCCTTGGCTCTTGGACCACTCTTCTGATTATTCTTTTCACTCCTCTATCAGAAATCTTGCGAGGAGCACTGGTCAAGGCAAATTTATGGTGAAATTATTGTCTTTCCACTTCCGTATTATGGCCCCAAAAGTGCTCACTGGACCATTCAGAAGCTTAGAATGGCGCCTATAACCAATGCCATCATTATGTTTTGCAACAATTAGGTTGCGAAGGTCTTGAGACAGCTCTTTGCTTTTACCCATCATGAGATGTGTCTTGTGTGACACCTTGGCAATGAGACCTTTTTGTAGGCCATCATTTGGGACTGAACCAGCTGTTATTAATTTCCACTGACAGGGGGCTGGATTGCTTTTTAATTACTGTAAGTTTTCAGCAGTTGTCTTGGCTTTCCATGCCTTTTTGCGCCTCCCTTTCTTCATGTGTTCAATACTTTTTCCCTGTGTCATTTCACATTATTACACATAACTTAATTTCTGAACTTATTTTTGTTTGTTTCTTTGTATGTATGGCTTACTTGAGTTGTTACCAACATCTGGTGAAAATTTCATGTCAATAGCACCTTTGGAAATATATTTACTGAGATAAATGATGACGTGTTCAATACTTATTTCCCCCGCTGTATATATATATATACAACTTGAACAATACTGCTTAATTACTTTTAGGAATAATAATCAATAATATGAAATCAATAGTAATCAATGAATAATAATAAATTAAAATGCCAAACTACTTAATAAGGTTTTATTTAAAAAAGAATATCATCCTTTTAATTAGACACTTTAGAATTTATATATATATATATATATATATATATATATATATATTTAAAAAACATATTCAGAAATTCTATTTGTTCATAGAGTGTTTATGTCATTGTATGTATGATGAACTACATGTTTTATGTATTTTTGAGTAAATTAATAAATCCAGATAAAAAGAAATTAGCATCATGTCATTGACCCCTGTATGAACACATAATCAAAGTCAAGACCATTTTCTGTTTGGCCATTTTCTATGTACAGCTATGATCTCCGTAAATAGTGTCTGTAGCCCTAGTGACAGTGACATAAGTAAATATCAAAGTTGCCAGCTTCCAAAACACCGGAAAGTCTTATCATAATTGACACAACATTATCTAATAAACAAGTCTAATCGAAGGGCAAGTTCATCCATCAGACCTTAATTAACAAACAGCAAACAACAGTCTGTTTACCTACGTTTCTCCCACCGGTCTTGCGGTCTAGCAGCAAGCCATTCATTCAGTCCATTATATTGATTTAACTAATTCATTAATTAATTTAGTGGCCTTCAGGGGGAACTTAAGTCTTGTTCTTGAGCCCAATCTGTTTACAGATACGTTCATCACTCTTGAGGATTATATGAATATAAATTGTACTATTATTCCTGTGTGTTTACACTTCTCCAATAACAATATGTCAGTATGCGGCAGGAAAGATATGCTCATTAGACTGACCTGACAATAAAGTTAGAACGGGTCTGTTGGAGGATGTCCTTTTCTGAATAGATGTGCTCCTGCTGCCTGGTGTCCACAATGTGCTTTTTCTTAATACACTTTAAAGCAAACGCAGTATCTTCTGAATCTTTAAGCTTGACCTAAGACACAAAATACATGTAATAAACAATATAAAACACTTTTTTTTTTTTTTTTTTACATGCCATTGGTGCAAAACTTTTTACTAGACATATTCACACATCAGAGTTATATGTATTCTGTATAAATGAAATCTAACCAGCTCCACTCGTCCAAAGCCTCCCATCCCTAGTGTGGCCACTACTTGAAGTTCTTTCATGAACGAGTAACTGGACAAACCAGCAGCCTTCTCCTTCAGCCTCCTGAACTCTGCAGCCTCTGGAGAGCGTTCGTAAAGAGGCGACTGAGGCCTGCATGTGGGGAAATGATTGTGACTGTCACATACAGGAATAGAGTAGGCCTACAGTAGTTAGCTGTTTCTGTTTCCATTAGGTGTGTTCTTACATGGCATTCCTCATCTCATCACTCAGAGAAAGCTGCTCCACATACTCCCTCAGATAGGCTTGCAGTTCCTCATAGGTTCCCACCATCTGATTGAAGTTACTGTTTAAAAATCCGGAGACAGTGATAGTAACTGTTTTAGTCATAGGTAGAATAATAGTATGCTGTAAAATTTTATTTTTCAAAGTTGTAAATAAAACAAAGATTACAGTTTAATTCAATGTTTTTTTTGTTTTGTTTTTTATTTTCATTTCTTTGTAATTATTTGTAAAATTTACTTTCAATTCCTGAGGGAAAATTGTTTCAAACAAAGTAAATCCTATACCCATTTATTTTGACTGTATGTTGTTAGTAGGGATGTAGCAGTAGTCTATATTAAAATAAAAAGGTTAATCAGTGATTCTTAATAATTAAGACTAATTTAAAAGCTGCAAAAAAGCTATAAAATTATAATTTAAAAGTTATACCAGACAACCACCAATTTATTAGTGACATGTATCCAATAGAGTAATAACAAAGACAATTTCATCTTTTTTATTTTTATCATTCTATTATTATTATCCTTTTATTATTATGTATTTATTATTTTTTTATTTGTTCTTTTATTTTATTACTGTAAAATAAACAGTTTTCTTTGATAATTATTTGAAAAATCTGAAACAAGATATACCTAATCAAGAAATACCTGAAGGCTACATGACACGGCATTAATATTAGATTTTTTTAAATAACACAGGATGTTTAATAACATTTTTATTTATTTTTCTCTGTGGTATCAAAATTGGTATTGACAACTTACGATATGTGTGATATTCAAATTATGATATGGTGATAACCCTACTTGTTAGTGTGGAAGAATCATCACTTACTCTCTATCCACCACCAAACACTGTGTGTCATTTTCCTTTGCAATGATATTAGCCGAGCGGACATCCTCACTGAAATGGAATTATAAGACATATGTAATGATGTTGTGCCAGTTTGGATAATATATATATATATATATATATATATATATATATATATATATATATATATATATATATATATATATATATATACATACATACATATATATATATACATACATATATATATATGAACAGTGACTGAAAGCATCCAGAAAAACATTTTCTTGTTCCATATTGAGAGCATTTCATCTCAGCTTCAAATTAATCTAAATCATTATTACAAATTAGTGAATATGAAAAGTGGCTCTCCTGTGTCTAAGTGGCCTATGTGAGCATCTCTGTGGTTGTTTCAGTACTGAGTGTGCTCTTCAACAATGGTACATTGAGAATGAACATCTTTTCAGATGACTGACATTCCACCTCCCACATCCACTCCTACAGAATCTGTTTCTTACAGCTCTTAGCGAACAATCTGTGGACATTGTAGAGATATGTAATAAGTCTTTTTCCTGGCCTACAGGAAGTCCACAGTCACAAAGGAGTCATTGTTGGTTGTGTTCAATATTGTTAAAAACATTTCAAAATGATACCCTCTCCAAACCTTATGAGAGCCTTTTCCCCAAAGTAATCACCCACTCCAAGAGTCTTAATCTCCTGTGGTTCTGAAAAGCCCTCTGTAGTCTGTGTTACTGACACCTGGAAAAGAACACACAAAAACATCTTACTGTACATTTTACTTCTTGTTTGTATGAATAAGAAAATTCACCGCCATCACAATTGGAATTACTGTCCTACATCTGAAATCTCCTTACTGTCATATTACGCAGTGATATTCAGAAGATGCATGATGCAGACTATCAATTAAAGATACTTTTAATAAATACATACATTAGTTGAATACCACATACCACAGTTGAATACACTAAGGACAATACCACTACCAACCTTAACATTAGATGTGAACCAGCAAAGAACTGAACTGAACCAGCGGTTTAAATAAACAAGACACAGTTGACAATAATGAGTAACTATATAAACAAACAGGGAGTAATTGAGGTCATGAAAAACGCTAAAAATTATATAGAAGAAACCAAGACACATGAAAAGAAACACAATAAAACTACACAGAACCCTGACAGAAGGTTGACAGAACTCAGGGAGAGGGTTTAGGAGGAAGACGAGGGGCGGGCGGAGGACAGGAAACAGGAGGAGCTGATCGATGGGAACACCATGGCGGAGTTGACGGAGGGAGGAGTCAAGGCAGAGCTGTGCTGGGTTTCATGGACAGAGCCTTGGGCATACCCCAGCATAACTGAAGGGCCGACGGACCCGATCGCAGGGCTGGAAGGCGGCTTATGGTACCAAGGCAACAATGGGGGCTTGGCAGAACGGGGAGAGACCCGAAAGAGAGAGGACCAAAGCTGAATCAGAAGGAAGGAGGAACCCGCTGAAGCCGATGGGCTGACAGGCCGAGGTGGAGTCATGGGCCTGGAGGCCTGAGGTGAAGCCAGGGGAACCTTATTGAAGAGCTTGGCAGACGGAGAGGAGACCTGAGGCAGAGCCAGGGAGTAGGTGGGATTCTGTGGTGGGGGCGGAGCCAAGGAACTGTGCGAAACCAGTGGAGCAAGTGAGTCCTGGGTACTGGATGGAGCCAGCAATGGTGATGGGGACATCGGAGTGGGAAGGTGCGAAGAGAGAATAGGATAATCTAGAGAAGTCTCTGGGAAAAGTTCAGGGGTGGGGACAAGGGTGGGAGATGGCTCCATGATAAGGTGGATGAACCAGCACACTTCTACCGGATCAGGAAAGAACTGACCCTACGGCATGGCTCCAGGAGGGACCTGGTAGTGGGCTCCAGTCTCAGAATGGAGGAGGCTTCCGGCTCTAGCTCCAGGACAGACCCATTCGCTGGCAAGTGTCACATATGGTCCGTGGCGTGTGTTGGCTCGGGCTCAATCTTCATGGTGGGCTCGGGCGTCGAACTCAGTTCCATAGCGGAAGATCTCTCATGCCATCTGCGACACTCCGGGCTGGGATCACTAGTCCTGTCTGGAGCGGCCAGTAAGATTGCTGCTATCGATGGAACAGCAGCAGAGTTTCACCGCGTTTCATTTCAGAGTTAGAGTTTCATCGTCCCAGTGTGACTCATTGTATAGATCCACGAAGCCCGCAACATATTCCTCCAGCGTAAGGAATTCTGGAGATAAGAGTCCTTCTTCATTATGGTTTATCTGACGCATACACAGTGGTATTAAGCAGAAGCCTGGCACAGACTATCGATCAAAGAAACTTTCAATAAACACAGAGATTATCAAATACACAGAGAACAATACTACTAAACAAACTTAACATCAGATGTGAACTGACAAAGAACTGAACAGAACCAGGGGTATAAATACACAAAAACAAACAAGGAAACTAAACAAGACACAGGTGACAATAATCAGTGACTAAGGAGGTCCCGAAGAATGCCAAAATAAAAGGATATACAATAAACTAAGACACATGAACAGAAAACACAATGAAACTACACAGAACTCTGACACCTATGATCATATAGAGAAGCCAGACTTCTCTAAAATATATGGATTGACAGCTCAATGTCCAATGAAAAAACCTCTTATCCCATGCAAGTAACAGTCATACTCATACAGGTTACTAGTGAAATATGGCTTCTGGGTGGGACTCAAAATAATTAATCTCCAGTCTCTTATTCAATTAACCTCAATCTTTGCTCCATTACAATCAATGGTACAGGTATCTGCCATAGACTCCCATTTAAGCACTAGTTAATTGGGGCTTCTATGGGCCGTGTGTCTGCTGACTCCTATAGGCATATTCATGTTGGCAAAGCAGATAGATTGCACAATGCTACAATATTGAAATAAAATAATATTTAATGGATTATATATAAATTAATACTTAATGCAATAATGCATACCTCTCCTTTAGCAATGATAAAGAAAGTGTTTCCTTCCTCGCCCTCACGAATAATGTACTCTCCTTTGTCAAAATAATCCTAAAAAAGATTGAAACATGAATATGATTTTGTTTAATTTAATTTCAGAAATAAATATGCATTACCAACGAATGACAATGCTATAGACAGTCATAGCAGAACTTACAACTTCTAGACAGTCAATTATTTTGGCAAGTTTCTCCTCTGGTAGATCCTTCAACAAAGACACACTAAAAAAAAAGTAACAATATGTTTAATCAGCATTAAAGGTAAACAGCATACAATCGAATTCGTAAAAATTATGTCAAAAGGTGCACAAAAAATAACGACAGAAATTCTTCATTATAACACATTCAACCCTTGCGCCAACCAACATTATTTTAACAGTTACATTTTTACATCAGTTTATGATGCACTGATACGCATTTGTGACTACTGTAGGTCTACAATACGCATTTAAATAAGCGCTGAATGTGTGTTGAAACAGCCACGCAGAGAAGTGTGTGTTTGTTAGTGTGTGTGAAGTTGACAACTGATAAATATGCACAAATGTTAGTGGCATGAATGTACCTGCGCAGGAAGCTGAAGTATTCCTCATGTCTGGCCTGAGTGGATCTCATCATGATAGTCTGGAACGTCTGCCGGTCCAGAGCCCAGATGTGGGACTGAGTCACAGCTAATGAAATGCAATCACCATCAGTTCCACTTCACAAATCTATAACTATGACACAAATCCAATGTTTGCAATAAAAGTGGGTCAACAATAATAGAAAAAAGGTCATGTTTGATATAACCCAATTTTTTTGCAGACTGCATCCAAATGTAATGCTTTGGACTTGTATTAAGTAAAAAGTAAATGTTTTATGAAAAAATAAAATAAATGAGGATTTAATTATTACATTGACATTGCAATTTTTATTAACTTTTCAACCAGTATCACTGCAGCATTGCAATACACTCAAACAGTCTACAAGGCACATATGCTAAAAGATCAAAATATGAACTGTATTATGAACTGCGCTCACATTTAGCCAGATTTATTAGTATTCTTAAAAGGATTGATAAAAGCACAAAAGAAGATATTTTGAAGAAAGCTTCAATTGTTTTTGTCCATAGACTTTGTGGTCTAAACAACACTAGACCACATTGACTTTCATTGTAAAAAAAATAAAAAAATGTTGATGATAATAAAAGATGACAGAATTTTTACTTAATGATCCTTAAAGGAATAGTTCAGTCCACAATTTAAAAAAAAATTATACTTTTTTACTCATACAATTGTTTTTTAGTATCTTGCTGTAAACTATTAAACAAAAATACACCAAAACAGGAACACACACACACCTTTGACTGTGGCTGTTCTTTTACAGTTATAGAGAATGGCCAACTCTCCGAAGGCTGTCCCAGGACGCATCTGACCCAGGAGCTTTCCATTTTGAATGACCTCTAATAAACCCTCTAAACACAGATAATCAAATCAGAGAAAAAAAAAGAGTACAGTGAAATATTTTGATTTCAAAAATACGAAAAGTATGAAAAGCAGGCAACAAAAACATCTGGAGTTTACCAGCAAGCACATAGAGGTAGTTCCCCGGCTCTCCTTCCTGAATAACCAGCTGCTCAGCGGGGAAGATCTTCTCATACATGCAGTCCACCATCTCTCGAGTGTGCTGAGGCTCCAGCTTCTTCAGAAAGTCATTGTTCATGATGGCTTCATTGATCAGTTTCTTAGTGCTACAGGAAAAGAAGCAATGCTGTATTGTATATTGTATTGTAAAAAATCTGTATTGTCTAAAGTGCTACGATACATGCTTTACATTTCAAGTGTTCTCAACTTTTGTGTGAGGAACAAACTAAACTGAAATCAACTTAAGTAAAAAATTCAAATCTGGTGCAAGAATGTCTAAATATTATATGGCAGCATATGTTTAATTTCGAACGAAAATACATGATGAGGCGGAGGGGAAGATGATCAGAGAGAAATTATGAAATTATTATTACTTATTATAAGAACAATTCCTATTCTTATTAATTCTTACTCAGTTTTGTTCTGTTCCTCACACAAAGCCATCACATGACTCGGAATGCAGTACATAAATCTAAAATATGGGCAAGTTTTTATACTTATTGGTGTTTTTTGCCAGTATACGAGTTTGGAATTATATGTTTAATGTATAAATGTGTAAATAGACTTAATTTGAGGAATTTTACTTCTTGGATAAATTTACTTCCTGTGGCATAACAAAGCATACATTTTTCATTCCTTCTTTTGCAGGGCTGAAAAATCTTGACTTGGGGACACGTCCACATTTTACATGTCAGTTTCAGATGCTTTTTTTGTCTTCAGTACTATACTATGGCTGATTCTCATTATCACATCTGAAACTCTCTACTGTCCTCAAATGGATCTTATGAATGAATTAGTGCTGGAGATTTGTAGACTGCCATCAAGAGCGTGTTTAATTAAAACAGTAATGATTCCTGTCCATGCATACAAATAGCCCACGGTTTGTGTTCTCTTTAGCCACTCCATCCCCTTCAGAGTGTGTTATGGAAATCAAGGCTTTCAAGCCCGCTCGGGGGTTGGAGACACTACAAAGGCTTGGCTAAACCTTACTCCTATCTCCACCTTTCCAGGGGAGTCAGTATTCCAGTGACTCCATAATGAAACAAACAATCCAGTGGTGCAGTCAGTTTCCGCACACTCACCTGGAGTCTTTGCGGATGTGAGGTCTCTCAGTGGAGATGTGATGGACCCTGTGGTCATGACAGAAGTTTCTCGATGTAGGTTCGGCTGAAACGCCCTCCTTAGCTTTAAGGCGTCGATGCACCTCCACAGCCACTCTGTGAAAGCGTGTGGAGCCCTGGTTGATCACACTCAGGAGTCTGCGGCTGTGCCTCAGTGGTGCCGGCGGGGAGCGCCCGAGGCTGTTATACCCGATGGCATCCTGGAGCTTATCGATCTGGGAAACTTTTGCCTCTAGTTCCCTTTGGAGGCTCTGTAACCGCTTCTCCTGCGCACGGAACTCCTGGTCCCTCCGTGCCAACTCTTCCTCCAGATGGGCGATCCTCATCTTCAGGGGCTCCACAGATTCCCATATAGGGGCTTCTTTTATACCGGAGGACAGGCAGGTCTCCTCTAGTCGAGGAGCTTTGATCGAACCGTTCCCCATGATCAGAGAGTGACTAGGAACCATAGAGAGGCCTTTGGGCTTTTAAATGTGTTCACTGGTTGGCCACTGCAATCAGAAGACAAAATACAGATTTTCTGGTTATCTAGACAGGGCATGTCAATTTAATATACACTACTTAAGTCTCATGCTTCTAAATTATATTTAATAAAATTATTTAAAAAAAAGGAAACATTTATAAATACTAGGCTATATTATGTTTCCTGGTTACACTTTACTTGGTAACGCTTTATTTTAGTGCCCTTGTTACACATTACATGTAGTTACTGTAGAAATAACTATAAATTATGCATAATTACATGCGGCTAACCCTAACCCTATAGTAAGTACATGTGGTTAATTGTTATTACACAGTACTTAAATGCATAATTAGACGGTAACACTGACACCTCAAAATAAAAGTGTGTAACACTTTATTTTACAGTGTTATTGTTACATATTTTGCATGTAGTTACTATAGTAATAACTATAAATTGTGCATAATTACATGCAACTAACCCTAAACCAAACCAAACCTAATCCGGTTACACTTTATTTGAAGGTGTCATTGTTACAGTGTAATTGTATATTTAAGTACTGAGTAATATTATTTAACAACATGTACTTACTATAGGGTTAGAGTAGGATTAGGGTTTGGTTGAGGGGTAGTTGCATGTAATTATGCCTTATTTACTGTTATTACTATGGTAAGTACATGTAAAATATGTAACAAGGACACTGTAAAATAAAGTGTTACCCCTAATCCTAACCCTATTGTAGTTACATGTAGTTACTCAATATTACTTAATACTTAAATGTATAATTACAGTGTAACAAAGACACCTTAAAATAAAGTGTAACCATAAATTGTAACCCTTTATTTTACAGTACATGTACTTGCCTAAGAAAGTACTGGGTAATATAGCCTAAGTTTAAGGGTACAGGTTCAGGGTTAGTGCCTAGTTATAACCCAGTTATTGTAATTGTAATAATAAGTACATAGTATGTACATGCGGAACATGACTGTAAAATAAAGTGCTACCAGTTTCCTTAAAACAAATTATTTGATCAAATATTATTTAGAAGCATGAGACTGAATGTTTTTTTCTACATTTTGTGTAAATACTACACGAAAAACAACTATTAACACTGTAATTTTACACTGCTATTGTCCAGGGGAAAATATAGCCTACGTAATATCGTAAATAATAAATTGTGTAAATATATAACATTTAAAACACATGACAATAATGATGTGACATTAATGAAAAAAAGACCAATAACAACATTACTGACTATGAATGGAGGATAATTCTTTGAACTGAGCAGCTGAATATGTTCATTCGAAATTGAATTAATCAAGACTACACCTGGCATTAGCGAGAGATTTGATTTAAGATGAAGGAACAATTAGACTGTCATTTAAGACCATGAACTTGAAAGACCTTAACAAACGAACAAATTGAATAAAATATGACATACAGTTTCTGCAAATTTGATATTAAACGAAATTAAACGCAGCGGACAGGCAAATGTTGAATTACTACTTACCACCTGTCAGGGTGTAATAGAGTTTCCACAGCTGTTTATTTGTGGATAATTGAGAAACGCTGCTTGTCCTCATATGAGCGATCGGTCTGAGTCTGAGTCGCGCGCTGACAGGATGCAGCAGCAACAGGACTGTCTTCACGAGACTGAGCGCTGATGCGGAACTGTGGATTCTACTGACATCTAGCGGTGGCAGTGTAGCATTACACACGACACGGGAAACGTTTCATTGTAGCTTTCAGCTATTGTCATAAGAGATTATGTTCTCGCGCAATTTTTTATGAATACATCTTTAGAATTTTCTTTTTTTTGGAACATTATTTTCTTCATGACAAATTTTGTCTTTGGATTTCTTTTTTTAATGTTTCTTATTGTGTCAAAAGCATGCCTTAAAGGAATAATTCACCCAAAAATGAAAATAGTACTGTCATCATTTACTCGTTATTACTCATAAATTACAATATTTTGAAGATTGTTGGTAACCAATCAGTTGATAGGCCCCATTGACTTCCATATGGGAAACAATAGGCTACTATGGAAGTCAAGTCAATGGGGCCTATCAACTGTTTGGTTAGGCATATTCCTCAAAAGATCTTCTTTTGTGTTCAGCAGAAGAAAGAAATTAATACAGGTTTGGGAAAACTTAAAGGGTAACTAAACCCTAAACCAACTTTTTTTAGTTAATGGTCTGTAAGAATGGGGCTTTATTAGTGCTGTTCATTGATTCAAGTAGTTTTTTTTTGACATTTGTGTTTAAAGTGTTTTAATTTTACAAAATATGGTGTAAAAACGTCTGAGTGCTGCCCTCTTCAGGTTGAACAGTGGCTACTGCAGTTGAATTTTCCTATTGGAAGTTGTGGTACCCTCTGACATCAGAGGGTACCAGCTAACCACGCCCTTGCCTGCAGAGAGATATGTCACAGATGCACGCCCCCTCTCCACTGGGCTCTGCCTACTTTTCCAGCATTTTTCAAATATTGCCAGTGGGTGGAGTCAGGCTCTGACCAGGGGTTTAGTTACCCTTTAAGGGTGAGTAAATGATAATTTTTGGTGAACTATCCCTTTAACTCTGTTTTTGTAATTTCTTTAAAACCAGCATTTGCTTCCCAAACAGAACAGTTCAGTCGGTGCATTTGCATTATTCCATTTCCTTTATTTCACTGCATGGATAATACAGTTCTGATGTCTTTTTGAAAAATAAACAAAAAGCTAGATATAGCCTATATCTTAAAAAAAGAAAGTCATTATGAAAAAAAGAACTTGACAAAACTTTAAATAATAATAACGGTGTCTCCAAAAGCATATATTGAATCAGCAATAATAACATTTTACATATTCATTCAATGCATGATTTTAAACAATTTAAAGAAGGGAAATGGAAGGAAAAGATAAACATAACCCTAAAGCCAATCTTTAGTCAAACAGACTGTAACATGTTAGTCGGATTGACACTTTAAATGTAAATGTATACAAGTAGGCGCATAATAACCATGCAAGTGGTTGCAATTCATCTTGCATTTGCACTTCCTGTAAAAGCACTGTAATAAATGCCCTCTTATCCATGTTCAATTACACACAACAACAACAGTATCAAAGATATCACACAAACTGTCAGGTAATTTGTTCTTGGTATGAAACACACTTGTAAATGATCTAAAGAAAGAAATCTGTGAGCAGCAGGTGAACAAAGACAACAGTGCTCAAATATGGGCAGTGTGTGATGTGGACATCAGAATGATCCGAGAATAAACTGGCATTCAAAACTGCAACTGGCAAGTTTGGTTAATGTTCCTATGGGCTTGACAGCTGAAAGTGTACTCCTCATTAAAGGTCAATATAAGCCTATAATATGGGAAATAACTGATTATAAAGCATTTAAAAAAATGCTGTCACAAATTTGAATTTAGTCAAGATAGTAATATCGGAGTGACACATTATTTGAAGAGTACACTGTACAAAGTCGGACAACATGAGATCAAAACATTTGTCAACAGGGAAATAAAAAATACATGATTTATACAGTACAAACATTATATTCTTGTTCAAGACATGGAAAAAAGTCACACACACTTCAATGTGCAAAATTATACTGAGAAAAAGAAAGAAGCCTTGTGCACAATAACATGAAAACCACTTCATAACATGGCATGCCCCTAATGCTATTTTAATACAGATTGCATAAGATCTGATTCATTCCTCTTTTGAGCATTATAGATTATCTTACGTCAGAACAGAATGATTAGTAGGCCTATTTGCAACCAATATCATATTATAACTAAGGGAAAAACACATAGAAATACATGTTTTTTAAACATACTGCTGTGAACACTTAAAAATAAAGGTTACAATTAGAAGGGCTTTACTTGCTGATTCCATAAACCAGCATGATTTACAGACTGATAGGCTACTTAAAATAAACTTTTTCTTTAACGTTTGCGAGTCTCGAGCACAGCACAAAGTCTAACAGAACAGGAAAGTTCGTTTTTATGAGGCGAGAGACTTTTTATTTCGAAACAAGCTATGAAAATAATGTTAGAATAATGACACTGACATTGCCTGACAACATCTCATTTGCGTTCACCACCCACGTCTTTCAAAATAAAAGTCTGGCAT
Organism: Leuciscus leuciscus; assembly: GCF_965113295.1. Lineage (NCBI taxonomy): Eukaryota > Metazoa > Chordata > Actinopteri > Cypriniformes > Leuciscidae > Leuciscus > Leuciscus leuciscus. The sequence goes on from NC_138746.1 coordinate 6,481,788, forward strand.
CAGAAAAACATTTAGAATTACGTTTTTTCTTTGTCGTTGTTTCTTTGACTACACACTCCGCGATCCACACAAGTTGAGAAACACTGACATAGTCGAATCAAGACCCTTACACAGTGAATACACTCACCTAAAGGATTATTAGGAACACCTGTTCAATTTCTCATTAATGCAATTATCTAATCAACCAATCACATGGCAGTTGCTTCAATGCATTTAGGGGTGTGGTCCTGGTCAAGACAATCTCCTGAACTCCAAACTGAATGTCAGAATGGGAAAGAAAGGTGATTTAAGCAATTTTGAGCGTAGCATGGTTGTTGGTGCCAGACGGGCCGGTCTGAGTATTTCACAATCTGCTCAGTTACTGGGATTTTCACGCACAACCATTTCTAGGGTTTACAAAGAATGGTGTGAAAAGGGAAAAACATCCAGTATGCGGCAGTCCTGTGGGCGAAAATGCCTTGTTGATGCTAGAGGTCAGAGGAGAATGGGCCGACTGATTCAAGCTGATAGAAGAGCAACTTTGACTGAAATAACCACTCGTTACAACCGAGGTATGCAGCAAAGCATTTGTGAAGCCACAACACGCACAACCTTGAGGCGGATGGGCTACAACAGCAGAAGACCCCACCGGGTACCACTCATCTCCACTACAAATAGGAAAAAGAGGCTACAATTTGCACGAGCTCACCAAAATTGGACAGTTGAAGACTGGAAAAATGTTGCCTGGTCTGATGAGTCTCGATTTCTGTTGAGACATTCAGATGGTAGAGTCAGAATTTGGCGTAAACAGAATGAGAACATGGATCCATCATGCCTTGTTACCACTGTGCAGGCTGGTGGTGGTGGTGTAATGGTGTGGGGGATGTTTTCTTGGCACACTTTAGGCCCCTTAGTGCCAATTGGGCATCGTTTAAATGCCACGGCCTACCTGAGCATTGTTTCTGACCATGTCCATCCCTTTATGACCACCATGTACCCATCCTCTGATGGATACTTCCAGCAGGATAATGCACCATGTCACAAAGCTCGAATCATTTCAAATTGGTTTCTTGAACATGACAATGAGTTCACTGTACTAAAATGGCCCCCACAGTCACCAGATCTCAACCCAATAGAGCATCTTTGGGATGTGGTGGAACGGGAGCTTCGTGCCCTGGATGTGCATCCCACAAATCTCCATCAACTGCAAGATGCTATCCTATCAATATGGGCCAACATTTCTAAAGAATGCTTTCAACACCTTGTTGAATCAATGCCACGTAGAATTAAGGCAGTTCTGAAGGCGAAAGGGGGTCAAACACAGTATTAGTATGGTGTTCCTAATAATCCTTTAGGTGAGTATGTGTCCAATAAACCCATTGAAGAACCTTTATTTTTGAGTGTATCATTATGAAATGTTCATTTTTACACATATATATCACACAATGTCTTCAAAATCAAATACAAGTAGACCCCTGTCATTTATAATCAAATAACAATATTACAAATAGACGTAATTTAAAATGAATTGTCATTTCTCACTTAGGCCTAACTGACTTATCCTCTAATAGTGACCATGAAAACAATGGCCTAAAGCCTACTGATAAGAAAATAGGTGTTTTTTAGCCTTAAATGAGTTATGTGTTATCTGTATAACATCTTCTTAAACGATTAAAACTTGACAGAATAGAAGATTTAATGAAACTATACAATGGGTTTATATACAACAAATTTTTGACTGAAACAGGTGTCAAAATATAACGTAAGGAATGCTTGCATTTACTTTAAAAATAGCTGCTGGAACATTTGCATTTTTTTTTCTAGGTCATAATTATTGTTAGGACATTAGTATATTTTCCCTTACAAACCCCACCATGGTTGCAGTGATATTGTCATCCCTACTGCATATTCTGTGAATTTGATAACAATAACTTGCTTATACTGGACAACCAAAAATAGTTGAAGATGTTTACTCTAATTATTCGCAGCCATAAAACTTCAAATAAACAAATCTGAAGGTCACACATGTTGTGAACCAAACAATAAATTACACGGCCAATGCGTCACTGCTGGTTAATTATTTCTTGCATTAGCTGCCTCATACATTCTTATAATTACAGCCGTTCTGTACAAGTACCCAAACAAACTGCGCTCAGTTATTTTCATTTCAAAGAGTTTGCAAAATATACAGATCAAGTCAGCATTGACATTTATGTTTACAGCAGTGAAATGTACATGCATGTTGGAACACCATCAAATGCCCTTGTTGCAACTAGTAAAAAAAAAAAAAAAAACTGTTTTTGCTAAATACCTTTTAGGAGGTTTATGGTGAAAGTTGGTACACAGCATTTCAGTTACAGTGATAGTCCTTCATGTACACTTTTTGGTTTTAGCTGTATAAGTGATTTTATTCTCATTTTTAAAGGTTGATCACTATGCTGTACAAGCACAACCGTTATGTACATACATGTTAAATAAAACGTATAGTGTAAATATGTACTATGAGTGAAGTGTGAGGTTAAATTCTACCGACAACTCTCAATAGAAGGCAGTGATAGTTTGAATAAGGAATCATCAAAGATCTTTCTTTCTTTGGTTTGTCTGGAAACACAATAACATCTGCATGTTCAATGAGCTGCGCTGAATCCTCTGCTCACAAACATTAATAATTGTACATAACATTGTCATTAAAAAGGAACAAAATGTGCTAAAATGTTTCTTTCACATAGTGAATAATATAAAAGAGAAAGAAAAGAGTGTAAAACTTGGAGAAATGACAGGCTACTTCTGAATTATCGTCTTTTCTGTAGTTCAGTCAGTTTTAGTCTGTTCATATCTGCCGCCCTCTGGGGCCTTCCAGAACTACAGGACGGTTATACAGGGAACAAAATCCTTCAAACAGCCACCAAAGAGCAGCCCAAACTCAGAGATCGTCCAAAACCTCTTCAAGTTTTTGTGTTGCTTATGAAGGAAATCAAACCAGAAGCACGTGAATCTCACCGCTGGATTACTTCTTGGCTAGCTGGAACGGATTCTGACCCTTTTAATAAAAGAAACACACATTTGTAATGCACTGACACAGTTTACTCCTGACTTGGAGATGGAGAACGCTTCAGACAACATGCATGTAGAATAACCAGTGTTGGGGGTAATGCATTACAAGAAAAGCAAGTTATGTTATCAGATTACTTTTTAACGTATTACTTATAAATTTACTACAAGATATCGGAGTTACTTTTTCCAAATAAGTAAAGCAAGTTACTTTGTTTTTCCATTTATTAACTGACAGCTCTCCTGTCCCCATGTTGAGTAAGTGCATGATGGTTACTGTAGTTTACTAGACTAAATGTAAGCATTTACTCATCTCACAAAAACAGATTTCAGTACTCCTCAAAATTAATAAAAACAGTGAAATGCAAACAGAATATTAAGCAAACCTGCAATAACTATGTTAAATTAGACAAAATACTTAATGTATTTAATCTCACTTTATTAATCCTTGTCTTTGCTGCTGATCATCGATGATCCAATTAGACTGCACGAATAAACAAAAATGACTTTAAATAAATGTTTCGTTTTTTTTTTTTTTTATTGCTGAAGTGAGTGTTGGGCTGCATCTAAAATCACATATTTTCCTTTACTATATAGTAGGCGAAAAATGTGACAAAAGAAGTGTATGTCCGAATTCACAGTACTCATAAATGAGTAGGCAAAAAGTCTCCGGATGACCTAGTACTTCCGGCGAGATTCTGAAGTGTGAAGACACTTTACTATCCCATGAGGCCACTGGAGAGGATTTATGAGTGGCAGTGAAGCGACGTAACTGTTTGTGGTAGGTTATGTGGTAGGTCACATGATAATGACAATATGGCAAATTTAGTATGTCCATATTACATTCATACTACACACACTCATATATAGAATGTACATTTTTGGCGGTCGTGAAGTAATTACTTATTCAAAATAAGTACCTTCACAAGAGAGTATGCGATTTCAGATACAGCCTTGCGCTGCGTCCAAAATCGAATACTTCCCTATATAGTATGCGAAAAACAGTGGGCGAAAAGTCCCTGGATGACCTACTTTTGTTGATGACCTAAGGTTTGTTTGAGCTGCGCCCTCTACAGTACAGGAGTGAATGTGCATTTCCTTCAGCCTGAGGCTTATTCGTTTCACTTTTGGTGTGAAAGGCCTTCACATTTGCTAAAAACAGAACTTTTTATTTTTTTTGGTCCTTAAAAACAAACAAGCAAGCCCATCCCAGATGATAAAAAGTAACGCAACACATTACTTTCCATAAAAAGTAACTATAACACAATTAGTTACGTTTCAAGGGAGAAACGCAATATTGTAATGCATTAATTTTAAAGGTAACTTTCCCCAACACTGAGAATAATTGTATAACCTACTGATGCAGTTTTCACACTTCAGTCAGATGCAAATCACGGTAACAAGCAAACCTGCAGCATGTGAACATCCAGAGCGGGTTAATTTTTCAACATGTCATCACTATGCAAACAAACAGTTAAAAAAAGACATGTTAGGAAACGTTTTGGCTGAACTTTTTTACAGCCATTTATTGTCTTATATTCCTCATGTTGACAGCATAGCTTCTTTTACATTATGGTTGATATGTCTCAAAACTACTTTGGCAGAGTAAAAGCATTAAGGCACATGTTAGTATGAGGTATTACAGACGAATAAAGAGTTTATAGACACTGATGATTACAAACCATGCTTAACTCCATATTAACAGGCACAATGGAACCCGAACAGCTTGTCAATGTAAGCAGCAGCAATCCTACACAACTCAATGACTTCAACACTGAATGAACACAAAACAAAACCATTTAAGCTAAGGGCCCTTTTTCATATGACCCTGATGTGTCTTGGGAATCAACATATTATAATGTAAATTGCAAGTTTATAATACTAACTTTTATTCTTCATTTGTACTTGATAGTTGAGGTAAAACGGGACATACACTACTGTTTTAAATTTTAGGGTCGGTAAGATTTTTTTTTACTCCAAAAAACTCAACTCTTTTTTGCTCAGACACTGAATTTTTTAAATAAAAAAATCTGTAAAAATAGTAATATTGTGAAATATTTTTACAATTTAAAACATCTCTTTTCTGTTGTAATATATTTTTAAAAAATGAATTTATTCCTGTGATGGCAAAGCTGACTTTTCAGCATCATTACTCCAGTCTTCAGTGTCACATGATCCTTCAGAAATCATTCTGATTTGCTGCAGAATTCTTTGATGAATAGAAAGTTCAAAGATTTGTAAAAATTAGAAATAGACTGTTTTTGCAACAATGAATGTAGAAGTTTTTAGTGTCACGTTTGCTTAAATGTATTTATCCATGCTGAACAGAAGCATTTTCTTTTAAATATATACAGTATATATATTTTACTGACCCCAAGGTTTTGAACAGTAGTGTAGATGTTTATTAGCAAACACAAAGATGTGCTTGACAGTGAGCAGCAATATATGAGATAAATTTAAAAAAATTGAATTTCTCTCTATTATTAAATTGTCAGAGATAAGAATAGAAATAGAAACAGAAAATAACTGCTGAAAGGGCAAGGTTTTGGCATATTTACATAAAGCCCATGGAGGCAAAGCACTGCACGAAGATTACTTTTTTTTTTTCCTTACATGAAGCAGTTGACTAATTCAGTTTTTGCAATAATATATTTGGCAGGTGAATATGGAGTCAAAACAGTTTGAAATGCTCACTAAATAAGTCATGCAGTGCAAATGTTTATAATTTATGCACTGAAACTACTGACTTGATAATTATACTGCATGTAGAATGGACTTTGAAATAAGTCATTTTAATTGTCAGTAAACATATGCAGTTACAGTGTAAGATCATTAGGTTTGGTGTGAACATGTCCATGTTATTCTCAGAGCAAAGGGTTTCCTCTTACACACAAGGCCAATTTGTAACTCCAGCCCCACTAATCAGTGCAGCGTGGTCCGACACAACACATTAAAACACCATGATACAATAAGTTAATAGGCACGTATCAGTTAACATAATGCACAAATATCATGCATATGCTGCCACAGTATATTTCTTCCTTGATCAAAACATTTTGACATAATGCATAGGTACAGTATAAAGTCCATTACATAAAAAAAAAACATTACCAGTAATAAAAATAAACATCTGTACAAAAGTCCTGCCAATATTTTTATGGTTTGCTGTATTTTCCATCCTTATAACAGATCAATGGCAAAAAAAAAGTACAAAAATAAATATTCTATTTACAATCACACATGGCATTCAGGAATTAACATCACTGCAAGACAAGAGGCAAAAGACCACATGTTATTTTCAAAGCACACATCTTTCAAGCAAATGGAGGCATAGATTGTTTCCTATCAGATGTTGCATAGAAAGAAAAGAGTGAAATCGCTAATAAAGCTCAAATCAGATTTGAAACAACTGGTCATAAAGAACTATATTGCAGCAGATTGAAAATGATAAACCAATTTGTATTAAATTATGATTATATATTACAAACGGACTGTAGATGACCGTTAATATAGTAACTTTAAATCTATACCTCCATATCATGAATTCATTGCACGAGTTATGTCATAGTAAGGATGGCATGGACGCAATTATTTTAAAAGCAAAATGTTAATATGATCAGTCAAGAGAACTCACTTTATTCCAACACCCTGGTACTGGCAGACCATCATCGCCCTAAAACAAAGAGGAGAGGTGAAGAATAGTAAAAATCATTTCATTTTCTTGAGATAGGAAACATAACAGTATCCGTGTACATACAGTATACATAACCATTTCAGTAGCACTTTTGAAACATACATTTCCACTCATCAATCAATCAATCAATCAATCAATCAATCAATCAATCAATCAATCAATCAATCAATCCTGTATCCGTTCACACAAACATAAAGAGTTACAAAGCAGCACTCAAAACTATAACTATAAGAATACATATATAATATTATAATAATTAAATAGCTATCTATATGCAAAGATGATGTACCTGGATGTTTCAAACCGTTTACATTCTTAACAATTCAATCGGGTAAATTAGCAAGAAAATAATGAGCAGTCAAGATACCTGCTTTTTGCAACAAGGCATTTCTATTGAACACTTTCTTTCATGCAGATATTTGTGGTGATCCAGGGTGCTCCATTTAACCGGATGAAAACAGACGTGGTGAAAGGTGTTATTTCGTTAATATGCAGGTTAGTGTAAGAATATTAGATACACAGATCAGTAAAAGATAAAATTGAATGCATGCATTCATGTTAAACATAAAATAAATAAAAACTGATGAAGTAGCAACCATTTTATTTTACAAGTAGTCTTAATATGTATATTTTACAAATCAAGTTAAGCAAGTGTTAAATTCACACAAAAAACGTATTGGTGAAAACAATCGGTTAGATTTTTATTATTTTAATAATATAATAAATTTAGTTTTTTTTTTCTTAAACAGATTTTAAAAATGGTTAATAATTAAAGGGGTCATGAACTGCATTTTTTCATAAAATTGTATAATGTTCTTTGAGGTTCACTTATAATATTAGCAAGATTTTCACATAAAAAAACATCCTAATTTAGAAGTAATAAGCTATTTTCCATCCTGTTTTTACCTTCTCTTTGAAACACTCAGTTTTGATGGGCATGCCGTATTCAAGACTTTGAAGTAGATGTCCACTGCTATGATTGAGGAGATGTTTTGCATATTAAATTGCACCATTATGGATTTTTGAAAATGACCTTTCATGTAGTGTGTAACATATCTCTAAGTAGTTTTGAGTTTTATATTTTATATTGTGTAGGTCTCCTGCTAACTGGCTAATTCACGTTATTGCTGTCTTACTGAAATACTTCTGCTAATCAGTTGTGGGCCACTATTACCCCTATAACTGTGTCTATTAATGCAGATTGTCTGTCGTTCTCACTACTTTGAGGAAAGATTAAGCATGGTGCAAGATTTGTTTTACCAACGTTTATGTTATATCAGTCATTCACGCTAGAGCTTGGCTAATGTATACACTGTTATTGATACAGTTTACATGTTCACTTCAATAAATTAGAAAAATACAAATTTTCGAAAAAACGACACAGTAGACCAATCACAACAGACTGAGCTGTCTGGCCAATCAGAGCAGAGTAGCTTGCGGAAAGGCGGGATTTAGAGAGATTGATTCATCTTATGAATCGTTTGAGAATCATTGAAAATGTGGTGATGTGCAAATGTATATTATGAGAAAATGAAACAGTTTTTTGACCTTTGATGCATGTAAACCTGTTGTAGGAGACTCCACAACAACATTAGGAAACTTTAAAATAGCATAATAGGGGCAATTTAAAATCATTTTCAATGTCTCCGCCATTACACATATGGATCTGTTTTAAAAACATCCGATGTTGAATATTAGAAACCAACCAGTGAAATTCATCCATATGTTTGAGCCAGAGTCTGATCTCGAATCAGAAGACAACGAACCTACACCTCAAATATCAAGGATACTCCAGTCTGTGATAGTGTGGTATGGTAATTAATCATCTTTATATTTATTCCGTATGTATTTGTGAGATAGTATTGTTGTGGTGTTGAAACAAAGACGCAACAGAAAAGTGTTTGTCTAATTGAAATATTTGCCAACTGTGAAACATTTATGCATATATTATACTGTACTTCATAAGTCATTGTTGTGGCAAATACAATTTAAGTACTTTGAGTTACCACATCTATAGTTGACAAAGGATAACTTTGTTTCATGTTAACTGATTATGAATGACTGTCGCAACATCGTTCTTATATTCATCGTTCATAATTTTCAGTAAAGTATGATCTGATCTGTAACGGTCAAAGCAATGGTGACACATGGTAAAAAGATTGTCTCTCTTGTTTAAAAACTAATCCACAGTAAAATGAAGCGAACATGAACCGACGCGATCCGGAACGTCGTTAAAAATCAGTTAATAAGTTAATCAGCGCTTTCTTAATGTTAGGATCACAAGGAAGGCAATGCAAACACTGCGTTTTTTCCACAACTTGGCACTGCAAAACATCTTGTAATCCTCTATCGTTTTTGTTGTCAGAGTAAGTCTGTGTTTGCGTATGCGTCACATATGCGTCTCTCTCATTTATACTACAGTATGACATGTACGAATCGGTAGGCGGAGCCAAAGAGGCAATGATGTAGAAGTAGAAGTAGTCTGGAGACATAATTTGAAACGAGTCGTTTTGGGAGCTTGTTTTCAATAAAAGCTGTTTTTGAACTAACGAGGAAGTTTACAGGATATTTTTATAGTACGTATTTTTTTTATTTCTGAATTCATGACCCCTTGAAAGTTTGTAGATTTAACAGAGTTAAAGATATTAATGCTGAGATACCATGCAAGCTTTTTTTCTGTTCTATTCTTCATTTGTTCTTCATTCCGAATGGGCTACGCTGCAGCATTCGCTTCAGGACAGCAGGAAGCATGCGGAATAAGGAAAGGGATAGACAGCAGCATACCACAGCGCACGGGGCATCTAGCCCGTCCAGGCCTGGCAGCCCCGGTTCACCTTTCTCCCCTTTAAAGCCTCGGAAACCCTGTTTATGAAATCAATCAAATAAACATCCTGTCGTCCAGCCACACCCCCACAATGGCCGCAGTGTTCCAGCGTCTGATTGGTCCAGAGCACACTGGACCTGAGACTGACAGGAATTTGTTCACCAAATCCACAGGGATGTAAACTCCACATAGTTCAACTATGATTTATTGATTTATTGTTCATCAGAACCAAATTCCTGTCAGTCCTAATCCTGAAAAGCAAAAATCCCATTAAGAGTTCTGGTGCCTAGTCACTTTTAATTCAAATCCCCATCTACAATAGTTCTTATGTAATGTATGAGAAATATATGAGCACAAAGTCTCTTTATATGTATATACAGTGTAATTCTAAGACTTAGACCAGAACTCTTCTGGGCAGTTGTTAGTGTTTATTACACAAAGACATAAGGAGACGTGGCTTTCGTGAAGTCTCCTTTTGCCTTAGTGCTGCACGTTGAACGAAAGACATACCAACGGACACGGGGCATCTAATCCTGGGGCTCCTTGGTCTCCCTTATCCCCTTTGGCCCCCCTGTTGCCTTTCTTGCCCCTCTCCCCCTGCAAACAACAGTGCATTCGGAAAAAAGTCAGACCTCCTAGTCTACTAGCAGTACTTGTAAGAAAAGCACCATCACTAAGAATAACTATAAGACACTCTAAAAGTAGATGTGCTTTTGAACCGAGCTACAATGAGTATTGGGATCATTTAAGGAGGGTAAGTGGAGGGGTTAAGGAGGTCAGCCAGTGTGGTTAGTGTGGGATTTAAAAATATTTTTTTTGTATTACTAACTTTGTGTAAAAAATACTGAATGCACATTTACTAAATATCTAAAAATGAATAAATAAGGTTAAATAAGTTGACTGGCTTTTTTTAAGCCAAATTTTTAAGCCTCAATTACATATACATTCCCATTCAAAAGTTTGGGGTCAGTAAGATGATTTAATGTTTTTAAAAGAAGTCTCTTACGCTCACCAAGGCGCATTAATTTGATCAAAAATACAGTAAAAACAGTAATACTGTGAAATATTACAATTTAAAATAACAGTTTTCTATTTTATTAATATACTGAATTTTGAAATGCAATTCAATGCTGTGATGCAAAGCAGAATTTTCAGCATCATTACTCCAGTCTTCAGTGTCACATGATCCTTCAGAAATCATTCTAACATGAAACATTTATCATCAACTGTGGAAAGCAGTTGTGTTGCTTAATATTTTTGTGGAAACCGTGAAAAAGAACAGCATTTAAAAATGAAATAGAATGAACTCTTTTGTAACATTATAAATGTTTCTTTACTGGTACGTTTGATCAATTTAATGTGTCCTTGCTGAATAAAGGTAATGGGTTATGATGATGACTGAACATAATTTTTGATCCCTACATCTAAACCTTTGAAGGTAATATATTTGTATTCCTTATTCTTGGCAGCAAATGTTGGCTCTAATAAGTAAACAATCTGTGATTGATTCCATATAGAACAATGAAATTAAATTACAAAGACTAATGTACAAAAGCTGACGAGGCACTATAAGTGTTTAATCAACATCCCTATTCTATACTAATTAAGACCAGCTTTGCTTTTTAGAGTGTTTCATGATTTATCTTCAAGGCTGCACGCAAAGTTTAAGGGTTCTTTGGAGGAAACTATTACATTTAAGCTATATAAATGGGATCTTTCTATGCTTTAATACAGAGTTCTAACATTCCGAACAGCCCTCATCATGATAGTTATTCTAACACTTAATGGAGGAAGGAAAAATTACATTATGAATCAACATGGAGCTCATTTTCTAATCCTGTTTGACAAATACTGATTCCTTAAGACTGTTTCTGAACTTTTGGCTCACATCAGGAGTCCTAAATACTCTCATCAGGATGTCAGAATGAGCTCTACACCGACATAATGCCATTTCCCACATTGCTTGGTTATGTGCCTTTTCAAAATAGATCCAGATGTGGCTTTCGTGGAACAATAAGAACTCTGTGCATTAGCATAATTGGGAGAAAATCAATGCAGGTTGGTAGGGAGGTAAGTCAAGGATATGAACAAAAGTATAAGAGGTGAGGAAGAGGAGGAGTATTAACCCAGGCTACGACATTAGGATGCAGGAGGAGCAGGAGGAGGCCAGGGAGTGAGAGGGGGACAGAGAGGACGACCCGGCCCGACTCGGCAAAAAGAGCCACGGACACAGGCTAGGGTGCGGGGGGAGGAAAAGGGGATAGGAAGACCTGTGGAAAAAAGAGAGGAAGACAAGGAAAGGACAAGAGTAAAAACAGCACCGTGTCCAAGGGTCCTCCACAGCACCTTCCCACTGAGCTGAGCAGCAGCATGCTGACAGATTTATCAAAACCAGTGAAACCAGTGGAAGATGTTGGGAGGAGCACTGACATGTCCTGACTTTCAAGGTGGGAGACATTCAGTCATTAACTGAGGAAATTAGTGTTAATAGGAGACAGGCATAAAGTCTAGGAGGATGAAAGCACAGGAAAAGCACAGAAAAGCAATGGGCAATTCACATGTACTACTTTTTATAATAATAACTCTTAATTTAAACTCAAATTTAGCAGTTTACATCATAGGTCAGTTTTTGCATTAATCATGCACAAATATGTTTTAAATATACTGCAAATAAATTATTAAAATATATAAATTGCAAATGTATTTATATAAAGGACTGACAAATAAACAGTTCTGGAGTAAGATTATATGTTTAAACAATTCTATCATGAATAATTAACATATACAGTGGCATCCAAAAGACTGTTTAGCATTTTTGTATATTTAATACATTATAAAATAGAAATTAAATGATTAACATACAATTGAATATATATTTATGTGTGTGTGTGCGTGTGTGTGTGTGTGTGTGTGTGTGTGTGTGCGTGCGTGCGTGCGTATAAAATCTGATGCTCAATTCAGAATGATTTGAGAAAGATTCACAGAGCATCTTGTGATTCAAAGGGAGCAAGGACATCTGATTGATCATGACTGAAAAATAGTGCAGAAACGTACATTTTTCCCCATTATTTGTCATAACGTTTTTGTGTTTTAAATTTGTCAAAATCCTAAGATGTTTATTTCCAGGTTTGTTCATTTTAGATTTTTAATTGCTTATTTTCACAAACTTTTAGACCCCACTGTATACACATATTTTCTAGCAGTGAGCAGTAGCCATTCTAATTTCTTACACCCAGCATGCTTCTGCTTGTGTCTTTGAAAAAACCTCCAAAACAAATACAATCGATAAAGCCGGGCTCTATGGAGGCTTGTTTCTGCCACAGAATAAAAAATAAAAAAGGTAATTGTGACTTTTTATCTCACAATTCTGACTTTTGTGACACACAATTGCAAGTTATAAAGTCAGAATTGTGAGATATAAACTCGCAATTCTGCTTATAAAAGTCAGAATTACGAGATTTAAACTGCGAATTGCGAAAACAACTCAGACTCGGACGAAATTGCGCGTTATAAAGTCAGAATTGTGATTCAGACTTGCAATTCTAACTTTATAACGCACAATTGCGTCTGAGTCCGAGTCTGAGCCCGGCTAAATACTGCATAATAACTGATAATGACTAATTAAATAGTCACCGTTATTTACTAATGAACAGTAGCTAATCCTTAAAAGTTTGGCAGATTCATGCTGGTTTAGAAATATCGTCCATCCCTTTATTTTAAGAAAGTGGACTCATGTTATTGTCCTTCAAAGTCACAATAACATATTCTGCAAACAAACTACGATCAAGAAAGCATTTATAATCTTACCCGATTTCCTTTTAATCCCGGTGGTCCTACTAAACCCTGAATGAAAGGGGGAGAGACATTAATGATGGTCTATTTTTCATTTGAATGCACTTATATGTGGTTTGGAAAAGTTACAATATTTAAAATGTTAAATTGTGCTCTGGTACAGCACTTACTGGGATGCCTTGAGGCCCAATTGGTCCTGCTACTCCCATATCGCCCTTTTCCCCCTGTACAGTAAAAAAATGCATAGACATTATATTGAACTGTATTACACTGGACTTTATACCTTATAAAAACAGTGAATGTTTTTGATAGGTTGGACAAGGGGATGTTGAATTAGCAGAGCAAACTGTTGCATTACTATCTTGCGTGTGCATTAAGCGTGTAATAATTCGCATGTAATAATAATGCAATTAATTGTGATGTACATTCAAAAATATTTAATTTGGTCAGTTGTCATGAGGATGGGAGCACTAACCATTTCTCCTTTTGGTCCTGCAGGCCCAGACACTCCCGCTGGTCCTATCAGACCCTTCGAACAAAGAAAGTGACATGCGTGAGCTTCAACAGAGGGGATGGTGTTCGGTGACGAGGTCAGAAAGGGAGAGAAACTAGTCAGTGTTGAGCACCAATAGATCAACAAACTTTTCAGAGTTGAATAAAAGCAATTTTAAACTCTTTATGCATGTTTGAAAACAGTCATCTGAGGTCCAAACTCGAAAAAACTCCAAAGTTTGTTGATCTAAAGGGAAATAAACAGACACACAAGTAAATATAACAGCGAATCCATCTTCCATTTTCCTCTCATGACTTGGAGAGGATTCAAGAGAAGGGCTGTTAGACATCTTGCTTTTTCGGGAGACTTGCTTCTCAGCCATTTGTACAGACGTATGCCATACTGTAATCATTGTTCATGCAGCCGCATCCCATCATGCTCTCTCCTGGTATGACATTACAAGGTCAAAGCTTGTCTTGGAATGAAATAAAGCTCTGAAGCTTGAAGGGAATTAAGCCTTCGAAAGGTCAACAGAGGTCAGGCATGTTCGAGTATATATATATATATATATATATATAAAGGTAAAGAGGGCTGCGACGGCATGAAATGCAAAGGGATTATTCACTGGTAGAGCACTAAGTACGTACTTTTCAAAGAAAGAGAAAGTGCGTTTCAGAGTGAGAGAGCGAGCGAGATGTTTATAAGTGTTTGGTCATGCTCCCCTTCACTCACTCGCGTGTTGACAGGTTGAGAAATAAACTGAGCGCGGTACCTCTGGAAACAGCAAGAGGCAACAGCCAAACAGGCTTAGGGACAAAGTCAAATCAAAGTCATACTCATGCCGATGCAACCTCAATAGAGATCTAAACAAGGCCTTGACCATTAGACAACACAAGAAAAGACACAAACGCAGAAGACAAGCAAGCAACAGCTCAAGCAGAGGCAGACAGACAGAAGGAGTGAAGCAGGCAGTCTGCGGAGGGGGAAAAGAGAGAGGGAAGGATGGAAATAGAGGGGTGGATGATGGGAACGGGTCTTGCGCCACTCACCACTGGACCAGGCCTGCCGTCTAAACCATGAGCCCCCTGGACAGTGTGTAAAGAGTTACAGAGCGAGAGGAGAGATGGAGGTGGTGGAGAGGGAGGGAGAGGAGAAGTGTGGGGGGAGGAGAGGGTGGGTGAGTGAAGCAGTGACTTGTGTGCCACATAAAAACAACACTAGTTTTGATGGAGGGGTGACATGTTGAAGATGACATGTAAGAGACGGGCAGTAACTCCTTTCAATGTGACTTTAGCTTCTTATAGAGTGACTGCTAGTGAACACGACTTAAACCGGTCCTTAATACAGCATGCTGTTTTCAATCATTCCTTTCAGCTCTATGAAAGGTGATAAAATAACAACAGGTGGGTTTTAAATTCCAGAAGAGATGCTAAAACTAAAAATAATACTTGTAAATAGTTGTTCGATTCCAAAACCTAGTAAGCTGCACTGCCGTCTACTACCTTCTAAGGTGGCATGTTAAAGTGAAGCGCAACCTCATAAGTGACTGAACTGGAACACTATACATAGGCGGCAACACAAATAGCGCTCCAATCTCTGCATAGGAGAGTTGACCTGAAGCTAAAGGCTTGTTCACACTGAGAACAATAACTATAAAGATATCTATAACGATAGCAGACGACGGTATAGTTCTGTTTATTCTAAGCGGCGCGCTGCAGGTTTGTCGTCTGCCGCTTTAAGGCAGAGCTCTAGCTCTTTAAAGCAGGATGGATTCTGATTGGCTGTCAATGTTTATCAGCTGGAAAAATATTGTTCTGAAATAGATTTCAACGATATCTTTGCTCTGTGCCGTTAAAGTTGTTGTATGGACTCTGCTATTCTTTTATATTTAGGACGATCTTAGAACTATATTTTTATAAGTTATTTTAATTTTATTAAGTTATTTTGATGATAGCATTTTGCTATGCTAACAAAAAAATCTAAGGTTACTGGTGCAGCCAAGTGTTTGTGGCAGGAGTGTACCTATGATGCCTTAAAACAGTGGTCGGGAACCTATGGCTCGCGAGCCACATCTGGCTCTTTGGCAAAAATCATGTGGCTCGCGAGGTCTCTCACCCTTTACCAACAAACCATCGATGAAACAATTAAAACACATCAACAGAGATCGGCTCTCTGCAGAAAAAGCAGCCAATTACAATTCCCTTGTTGTAGTACAGCCTACTTAAGTTAATTAAAAGTTTATGATAATAATAATATTCAAGTTGTACCGGCAAAAGTGCGTGTTCAGTGCTGTTCGCGAGTGTTCTGTGGTAACCTACAGCTCCTGCACTGGATTCAAGCTGGCGAAAACCATTCTAGAACAGCAGCGAAAATGTAAAAGTAGGCTTTATAAACTTTAATATATCCTTTTATTGAAACGGGGGCTTTGCTGTGCAAAGAGACATTTGCGCAGAGACCCTTTATGTCCTATAAATGTGTCGTATTTTTTGATAATCCGCGCAGATTTCAGTTGACGATTCTGTTTAAAGTTATTAATAACAAAACATGAATGAATGAGAAAGAAAATAACAGGATGTGCTTTATATTGAAAATAAATATTAAAAGCGTGATAAGTCGCGAAAGAGAACTGAATTCTACTGACAGGACGCTGTGCGCGCGCTCCGAGCGCAACACGGACAAGTAGCCTTTGTCTTCGGTTGCGCGCCTAAGCGGCCAAATAAACAGAAATATTTCAAAATGGCAAGTCGAGTATTCACGTAAACACAGCAGATGTACTCTGTGCATTCACTCTCTCTCTCTCACACACGCACACATAAGAGGATTTATGCTCATCACTTGGTAACTCAACCTCACAGTGAAAGCCCTGCACAATTAATTCCATATTGCAACAAATTTATTGTTTGCTGAATATTTGTTTGTTTTTAGTTGTCTATGGACCTAATAATTACTACTGTTGAATTTTTTATTGAAAAAAGCACGTCTTTAATTTATATATATAATATATATATATAAATTTTTTTCTACTGTGGCTCTTTTGGAAAAATGCATTATCCAAAAATGAAAAAATGGCTCTTTGGTCAAAAAAGGTTCCCGACCCCTGCCTTAAAATGATGTCTACTGTAGGTAGGCAGCTCACTAGGTTATGGAACAGAGGAGCACACTGGGTAATATTAGCCCTTCCACAACACAAAAAGCTTTGGTTCATTGTTTTTTCTTATTCCTAAGCAGAATTCTTTTTTTTTATATAATCTGTAAACAATTTTCATTTTACGTAAAATTTACTTGCATAAGGCTCTAATTTCTCATTTTCTTAACACATTGGTAACATTTTTTGCTTTTCTTAAGAATCAACATTTGTGAGGTTTATGCTAAGATAAAATTAGGTAAATTAGTTTATTTTATTTTTTACTGAGGAAAAAGAAGAAAAGAAAAAACTCATTAAAACAGTTTTTTTTTTTTTTTTGCAGTGCATTCTAAAGATTTTCTAGACATTTTCAACACTTTCTCTTATTTGTTTAAAAGGAGTTACTGTGCCATTGATGATGTGACTAGAACAAGTTTATCAATGACTTTGACACCACAGATATACACCAGAAGTCAGGAAAAGACCCCTGAAATTCACAGTAACATAACCTATAGCATGCTATTTAACGAACAGAGAGGAAACATTTTATAAACAACCACAGAGTATTTTGAATGTCAGACAGTTACAGTAATATGAAACCATCAGGAACTCGTTGGTAATCTATTACAATGTGTATAAAACAATGTGACAAGATGATTACATGATGGCACTTGTATATATGATTGCCAAATGTTGAGATCCACTGATTCATGCAATGTGACACTTAGCCATGAACCATGACGTCTAGTTACAGAGACACATGACATATCAGCACAAAGATATTTGCATTAACGGGTCTAAAGCACAAACCTTACACAAAACATGCTTTTCCACTAATGCTGCACTCAGGAAAGACAAAAATATATTGGTTCAGATTGACAAGATTGTATGAATATTATCAAATTAATTACTCACTGGTATCACTGATATGACGTACTCATCATTTATTCATCATAAGGATTGATTTGATGAATCGGACAGCTATTTTATCTTACACTGTTATTGCAATGCATGCAAAGCATTAAACACTAGATTATAAGAATCAGAAATGTACTTACAGGGAGTCCAAGATGGCCCCTGTCTCCTTTATCTCCTTTCTGTCCAGGTGATCCCTTCTCTCCTCTCAAGCCTATTCCTGGCTCTCCCTGACCCAGAAAGAACGTTAAAGATTGAATGTCTTGTTTAACATATGGCAAGGCACATAACTATTCGATTTAAAGGGATAGTTCACCCAAAAATTCTGTCATCATTTACTCACCCTCAAGTTGCTAAAAATCTGTATGACTTTCTTTCACAAAATAAGATATTTTGAAGAATATGGGCAACCAAAAATTGGGCCCCATTGACTTCCATAGTATTTTTTTTTCATACTATGGAAGTCAATGGGGCCCCTCAACTGTTTGGTTACCTATATTCTTCAAAATATCTTCTTTTGTGTTCAGAAGAAAGAAACTCATACAGGGTTAAAACAACTTGAGGGTGAGTAAATGATGGCAGAATTTTTATTTTTGGGTGAACTATTCCTTGAAGTTAGTTAAACTGGAATATAAAGTGACTTGGGCTGGGATACTTACCTTTGGTCCTGACAAACCTGGAGTTCCCTGATAAGCACAAAAAATAAATATGATATAACTCAAACATTTTGAGCTGTTAAAAATTAGTTCCTCTTTATAAATGCACCATCAAATGGGAAAAAAAAATGCACTGATGCTCCTTAGGCCCACATATCCATCTGTAATATGTCTGCTGTTATCATAAGCTTTTATGGAGTACACAATGCCCTCACCATTGGCCCAACTGGCCCTGCAGGTCCTGGAGGCCCAGCAGGCCCATAGACCTAAAACAACACAGATAGGAAAGTCACCATTAAGATATTTAATTCTAAATATTTTCTAACTTTGAAAACCCATAGGCTAAGCTAATATCTATTGAAACCCCATTAAAACCCCCAAAATGTGCAAATCAACTGCTAAACAATGTGGAACATACCAGCTCTGCTTTATCTCCTTTCTCTCCAAGTTCACCTTTCTGACCCTGAAGACGTTATGAAAAAGCAAAAGGAGAAGGAATACTCAACTTTACCATTCATTCAACAGAATTAAAATTGGCATGATGAAATACACTGCACCCCAAAGTCATGTGATGTCTTTTCAACAATGACGTTTGATTGAGGGGCACCATTGCATACCATTGGGCCTGGCAATCCAATATGGCCAGGGGGCCCTGAAACCCCCTTTTCTCCAGTAGGGCCATCTAAACCCTACAGAATGAGGAAAGAATGTGAAATAGCAATTAAAATGAACAGAAAAGTCAAGTTGGGGGGGACATCCTTAAAAACAAAGTCCACAACCAAGAGACCTTTGAACTCATAACATCCAACAGATAGGACTAATTGTTAGTAAATTGTAGGCTTTTAAGGATGCAATGCTGCCCACTCACCACAAACTATTTCAAAATTCAAAAGCACTCAGGATGATCCCACTTGCTCAAAGAAACAAAACCAAATTTACATGCAAATCGTTTTCTGATTAAGGTCTATTTTCTGGTTAAGCCTTTAATTTGAAAAAGATGTTGACATGCTCCACAATTATTGGAATATTCTGCAATTCAGAATATTCCAAACACACAAATACAAATACATTGTCTTCTGGAAATATCGAAGATGCTGTCGTTTTACTGAGTTGCCTATTTTTTTTATTTATTAATTGAAATTTCTAGAAAAACAAATATTGGCTTAATTTGGTAATGGCAATCTGTTTAATGAGTGTACATGATGTTTACATCATTTGAATATTATGATACGTTGCGTAATATCAGAATATTGTTTCATGCAGGGGTTAAAGGGCACAAGACCCTTGTGATTATTCAACAGCTCAGGTGTAGTCAGACAGACTACTTGTGTTGTGATGGGAAAGCTGGTGCAGTCACTCACAGGTGATCCCGAGGGGCCCATGTCTCCCTTGTCTCCTTTTGGGCCAGGGAAGCCCATGACTCCTCCTTCTCCCCTTGGTCCCTCTAGTCCAGGAGGGCCGATGGGTCCCTGTTCTCCTGGCTTTCCTCTTGGACCCTAAGAAGTAAACAGGTGCAATCACTCAGCATTAGAAAGGATCAAGAGCTGAGTAAATACATCCACCAAAGGACTACTCACAGATTAGTGGCTTAAAATATGTTTCATTTATTGTAAATGTTAATTATTATTTACCTTTTCCCCATCAAGACCAGGAGGACCTGGAAGTCCAACGTCACCCTGAAAAAAAAAAAAGGGATGTATAATGCAAAAGAACAGGGTGGAGTACAGTGATATGTCGCTTCTTAAAATACTTCCTCAAATCTAACCAGAATTTAGTATGAAATTCTCCCAATGTTATAAATCAAGGATTAAAGAGTTAAGAATGAGAGAAGTTGATCAGCTACCTTCAAACCGGGGGTCCCAGGAAGCCCTGGAGGCCCAGGTAGACCAGGAGCGCCCTAAAATGACAAAAATAGATGCTTGTTCTCTGTTTATCTGTTTATACACCGTCCAGCCACAAAAAAAGTCGCTGTTTGGATTTAAATGGGCAAATGCTTAAGAGTCTATGACTGGATCATTATTGCAGTGATTATTATGTTTCTAGCATCTTATATGTTTGGCAACAGTTCTTCTAACCCTAATTGATGGAGTGTGTAGCTTTTCATTTCTTAAAACAACCATGTAGGAAGACGTTTCATGACCATATTCCAGGATGACAATGACAAGATTTATCAGGCTCGAATTATAAGGAATGGTTGTGAGGAGCATGAAGAATTATTTTCACACATGAATTGGCTCCTCTGAGTCCAGATCTTGAATTCATTGAAAGTCTTTGGGATGTGCTGGAGGAGACTTTACAGAGTGCTGGACTCTTGCATTCTCAATACAAGATCTTGAGCAAAAATTGATGCACCTCTTGATGGAAAAAAACAAACATCAAAACATTTATTTCCATCAAGAGGCGCATCGATTTTTTATAATTATCCAATCATAGACTCTTAAGCATTTGCTTATTTAAATCCAAACTGCGATTTTTGTTGTTGTTGGCCGGATACTCAAACAAAATGTTATCCAGTTTCCTAACAACACAACAAATACAGAAAAGGCCATTGATGCTTACCACTGAATGCACATTGCGAATATCCTGAAAAACACAATTAAATTAGTGCCTTCATTCATTACAAATTAATCTATTGAAACTTTTACAACAAGGCAGAGAACGGAATATGCAAATTTACCAAAATATAAATAAAGTAACATTTGTATGCATAAAAAATAAAGACATACATTTTCATTGTTGTTGATTAAAGTTTTTCCTGGCTCTCCGGTCGGACCTGGTGGTCCCTGTTGAGTGATGGGAGTACAATCAATCAATTCATATATAACATTACTTCTGATATCAACCACACGATAAACAAACCACGTGACCTGTTTGCATCATTCTCTGTGCCAGTGACAAACCTTACACTGTGCACATGTAAGCCTCTACTCACCCTTGGTCCAGATGGGCCTTCCTGGCCAGTTTCACCCTGCAAGGTAAAATGCATTAATTTGTGCTATTGCTCTCCAAAGACGTATTTAAAATGTAACAATGATACTAAGTCATCTAGAGTTGCAATGAGCAAGCACTCATCTTGGGTAATAAAAATGTCAATTGCTCACCTTTATGCCTTGATCACCTTTCTCACCCTGTGAAAAGACATGCAATAATGAACCTGAAATTCACTTCTTACTAAACCGTAAGCAGATTTTGGTAGACTGGGCATGTCATGCCACACAAAGAAAGCAATTTAGCAGCAGATATAAGGTTACTTGGAGCTAAATGGTGGAGAATGCGGGCTATCTACCTTGGGTCCAGCTTGTCCTGGGGTACCTGGTTCTCCTTTAATACCAGTTCCTGCAGCATTAGACTCGCCTTTTTCTCCCTGGCAATAAATACAAATTTAGGAGTTAACCATGACTTGACTGATTCAAAGATTCAAGGCGCAGCTCTATTTAATGAAGGCATATAAAACATTCTAGTGTGAGCATCTTGTTCCCATTTGCTTTTGAAGCATTACAGTTAGCGTATTTAATTCACAACAGATGTGGTACTTAAACACAGGGAGCGAGGATAAAGGTGTGGTCACATTAGATTAAATTATTTCAGACACCACAACAAATATGGGCCACAGGATATGAGGCCACTTTTGTAGGGCTTCTGTTTAGAAGAAACACTCATTTATTAATTTATCACAACTTTTAAAAATGTTAAAACAAACTGTCTTCTTCCATATGTTGCAACACCGTAAACCATGCAGATGTAATGATTGTTTGTATTTGCATGTGCATAGAAAATAAATGGAACACAAAGTCTAGTTTGACCACAAATAATAATTCCAGGTGTACAAACACCATTGAGTGCAGACATTCAGCTCACCACTTCACACATGTCTTTCAGACATGCATGTATAATTAAAGTCAAATCAATGCAATTCACCCCCCCAAAAAAACATACAAAAATAAAATGCTGCTATTTTTATTCAGCCTCTTTTTATTCCAAACCCACATGGCTTCTTTTTTTCTGTGGAACAAAAAAGGTGATTTTTTGAGAAATAACATTAAAGGCCTCCCCTCCAGATTAAAACGTTTTCGGTATTTGAAATAAAGCTGAAATAAAATAAAATAAAATTATTAATGACAAATTTAAACTTTAAAGTAGTAAAACTTAAAAGAAAATACTTTAACACTAAATAGAAACATATAATAAAATGGCACACAACAAAATTAAAATGAAAAAAATATTAATAAATACCATCACAGTACATAAATAATACTAAAATAACACTTACATTTTTGGAAAAAGGTGCATAAGTTGTATGGTCACTTTTATGATGCTTTATTTTGTCATTTTGAATCCTGACAATATCATTAAGCTCAAAATAATGGCCAAAAAGCTTTGAAAATTAATCATTGTGTTCCATGGAAAAAAAAACCCCCACAGTCATTCAGGTTTGAAACTGCAAAAGCTTGAGTAAAATTCACCCTCAATATTGTCAGAACAGGCACTTATGCAAGACATAGCCACAGCGTGCATTCAGGTGTACCTTGTAGCCCCGTTTTCCAGGGATACCAGAAACACCTGCCTGACCCTTCATAGTGACAGAAACATTTCTTTAAGAATTTCATATCCTCAGCAAATGTGTTAAAGATACAGCCACACCAAACCAGGCCTTTACCTTTCGTCCAGGGACGCCTGGGAAACCAGGCTCACCCTGAAGGGTTCAAGATTTCAACATTAGAAAAAAATAGAAAGAGAGAAAAGGAAAACAGTGAAAAAAGACCTAAACACATCCTCAAATGCTGACCTTTGAAAATAAACAAAGGAATCAACATCATATATTTTGCCTGAAAAAGTCATTCTTAATTTCAACCGAAGATTATTTTCTGTAATTATTTAGCCAAACACTGTTTACATCTATCGTAAACCCCCAATGGTCTATCTCTATCAGATGTCATAATCTCTATTGAAGCAATTAGAAAGCACATGCTGGAATCAATATTTAGATTGGTATGTCGAAGTTTGTGCTCTCCAGGCACGCAAATAGCTGATCACTAGCAGTTCCGCAATGAGCAACCCCCCTACAATTGGTTTATTATTAATAGTAAAGAGCACATGACAGCTATTTAATTCATGTCTGTTATCTCAGACTAATGAGCAGACATGAAGGCAGTGATTTACAGACACAGCTGTGGCTGCATGAGGACACTCAACCCAATGGGGTCGAGGGTGACTGGGGGATCTTACTGCTTGTGGCACCATCCGTCTTTCTCCTGCCATCTCCCTCCTCAAGTCTCAGACGCCACTTTACAGTGTCAGAAGGTGAGACGGTTATATGTGACGTGCCGAATAAATAAGGGATAATGTACATCCAGCCGGTTGTTATCTCAGAATAAACCCCAGACAGGGTGATGAAGACCCCGACGTGAAGCGGTCTTGCATCAGCCTGAAGGGGGTTTATTCTGAGACGACAACCGGCTGGATGTACATTATCCCGCTTATTCCACGGCTACTTGCCACATAAGTAAATAATTAGACACGAAATATTGATCCGAGTTGAAATATTTGATTAGGTGTTTAAACGCAAAGCTTCTGCAGAGAGAGCAGTTTGTTAGCGCGGCAAGTTCAAACTAGACGGACATTTAAGAGATACGGTACACAGTCATATTACTTATTATTACACAGCATTTCGCCATATAAATAATTATGGAGATAAGAGATATTGATTTCAGATTAAACTGCTTTAAAATAGTTCCTGTTTGTATCTTATAATCCAACAGTGTACAAAACAATATGGCAGTAGCTGTGTTTGTATGAAACAAGAGAGCGAGTCCACGATACTGGATGGTGTAATTAAATACCTGTACACAAAATATTGATTTGACTGAGTTTTAATATTTTATTTGCTCACCAAATGCAAAACTTCCACGAAGAAAAAACGTTCCTAGCAAGCATATAGCGCTACTGACTTCAGTAACCCGGATGAGCCTGCGTTATCGGTTTTCAGCGGTTGTTATCTGGGAATAACATACCGCTGGATGGCACGATTGACCAATCAGAATCAAGTATTCCACAGAGCCGTGTAATAATGAGCTATTAATCGCCTTTTGGTGTGAAAGCGGTTTTACATAAAATCATAACAGATTGAGCTCTCAAAGGAGCATTTTAGCGATGGAATGCTTCTGGAAGAGCATGCAAGGTTCTGGGAAAAAAGGATAGTTCTTTATAAAAGGCTGGGGATCATGGGTAAAAGGCAATGTGGTTAGATATAGGCTGCAGTAGAAGTGAACTACCTTCACTCCTTGTTTCCCAGGCATTCCAGGCATCCCTAGCTCACCCTGAAAAATCATCAACAATTACTCATCATTTCAATACTTAAGCAGTCGCACATTCACAAGCCAAAACCAAAGATTGCACTCATAACACATGCAAAACACCACTGAAAGACTTTTGTTCAGCAGATTGTTAGACATGATGACAAACCGGAATTGCCCAGCACATCTGTATTGCAAGTTGTGCTCTACGTGCTGGCAGTGTTGGGACTTGTAACGTGTCAAATAGACACATTAATTAAGTAATGTTTTGGTCAATTGTCAACAGTGTAGTGAGTCTAGCGATACATGAAGCACAGCTCACACAGAAGTCACTTTCAAACCAAGCAGCTTTCTGTTGGTCAAAGCGTGTGACCAAATCTGTGTTGGGAAATCTTTCGCCCTCAAGCAAAATACCTGATAGTGCAGATTTCCATTGCAATGACTATTTCAACAGTGAACAAGAGTAAATGTGACTTTACTTGTTAAATTGAGATTTATGTTCGCAAAATGCTGTTTCAGTGGAATTCAGCATTTCCAATAATAAATATACATTTCCAATGCATTTCTAACGTAAAAGATGACTTTAAGCCAAGAACTTCCACTGGAGGAAAGAGATATTCAGTCAGCTGACAGTGAGGAAAAGTAAGTCAAAATTAACACCATACTTTCTTTAATAATTAAAGCAACATAGAAATGTGTTGCATTTAAAAGCAGAGTTTTCCCAACACAGTAAACCAGCAATATTTCACTGGTCAACCAGCTAGACAAAGCACATCTAATCTGCACGGCTTTGACCAGTATGGAAACTAAGCTGGATTCTTTAGTAGGTTTATCAAACACACAAACAAACAGGTAGATTAGTCAGTCCTCAATCATTACATTACATGGTAATGCCACAAGGGAAGCATTTTACAACATGTCCAGAAAGCCTCTACAGAAAACAACGCATGACATTCGAAGACTGGCGGCCAGACAACAGGCAGTCGAGGGCAGAGGTCAAAGATGGCATGAAGACTCCAGTGAGTCTGAGCAGAGGGCAGATGGCAGAGCCTAGCTTGGCATAACCCGCTTTGACAGGTGCAGTGGTCAGACCTTGGAGAGGGTTGCAGGTTATCAAGAGAGACAGACGCCACGTGTGCATTTTGAGAGGGTATTAATGATCCAAGGCACTCTGGTGTGCTTTTGGGCTTGAGACAAGACTGCTTGTCATACTCAGCTGCTTTCATAAACACCGTCCAATGAGGGACCAGAAAGGTGCGGTTGGGTTTGGACAAGGCAGAGAGTCGTATGAGAGTTTATGCGTGTTCCCAGTAGATGAAAGAGTCCGACTGCATGTACCCATCCCGTTTAGGGAATGGAACGATGTAGTGATGTAATTAATGAAAGAGAAACTTCTTGGACCCATGCTGAAAACAGGAAGTCGCTTTGATCTTCTTCATTTCCAATCAACTCACACCATTCCATTAGGCCCTGCTGCCCATCGTCATGTCTCATTCTACCCCGTCTGCTTCTATTTTAGAGTGAAGAGCACTTGGTGGGGCAGAGGCTAGTGTGTGGACTGACACAGGCTGCAAGTGATTTATGGGAGTGCTAATCTTCAGGCTAAAAATGATGAGGACGGAGCCTTTGGAGTTGAGGGGCACTCTGGGAAGGTGAAGAGAACAGTCATCAGCACTGAGAAGAAGTGGCTGCCTTCTTTGCTGACAATCTTGATTCCTTCAGGACAGTTCATAATAAGTAATGACTTGCTTTGGCTCCTATGAAATACGAGAGCTTGGTATACGTTCTTGGCCCGAGGTATAAAGGGAAGACGGGTGAAAGGAATTTCCAAAATAAGCCTAATAATTTCCATTTATATACATGAATCATGAACTGCTCAAGTTCATTGAGACACAAAGGATGCTTGTTTGAAGAGAAAAGCAACTATTAAAAATTCAGTTCTGACTTTTAAAGACACAGTGTGTGATTTTTGAGGCACTAGCAGCATCAAGCGTAATTGCAATCTGTTTGATTGAACATTCGGATTGGGTGTGGCCAGACTCACACCAGCCAATGGCCTGAGTTTGGGACAGGACTGTCTGTTTTGCCGAACAATTCTTTTTTTAATGTTCTTGTTTTATGTTGGATTTATGTTTAAAGCAATAAAAAAGTGCTCAGTACAACTTCAATTATGTAGTGCCTAAAAACCCTGTAAAATCACTGTAATGCATGGCTTCTTCTGACTTATTGCTTTAATAGCCCTTGGGCTCTCCATTTTAGCAATCTCGGTCTGGAGGGGAGTGTGTAACTGAGAAGTTTTGAGAGCCAATGTCAAAGAGAAAGAAACAAAGCGGCTCTCATTTAATCTTGGAGGTCCACTTCACTGGGCGGTTCTTTAAATTCATGTCACGCCATCATCTCTCATTCCTACTTGACATAAGAGTGTAATGGCAGAGGGACAACACGCATTACGTGGGTGTACATCTGTCTTTTACTCTGTGTGTGTGTGTGTGTGTGTGTGTGTGTGTGTGCACGTTTGATTGTTTCTGTAAATGTGTGTTACATTTCTTCCAGTTGGAGGGAAATGCAGACGGTCTTTAGCAGCCTCACTTAATACAGATGAGGCTCACCCACTGTTGGCTGCAGGAGTAAAAGGAGTAAATTTAGCGTTTGCTTATCTCCTTTTTATCTCATAAATGTTCACTGGCTTTCACGACACAAAACCTAGTACTGCCTATTAATGAGAAAGACAGATGTTTTTGATGGAAGACAGCAGTTTCCCCAACAAAAAGGAGCTGTGTCGGTACCATAGTAAAGTGATGGTACACATTGTTAATATAATAATACTAGTTCAAAGTTTGAACACACTGGTTTTAATCTGTTTCTCATTATTATGCAAAAATGCTTGAAATGAGTTATCTAGACAAACATAAATTGTGCCAATATAAGAATTTCTTTATGAAACTAACTTTTTAATTTAAAAGACATTTTACTGTCATCATCATGTTGCACATGTGAACTACTGCGATACAGTTTGCAAAGTATCCCAGGATGCACCTCATGAAGTCAGTTGTGAGAATGAACATAGTGAGTAAAGCTGGAATCTAGACAAAGATTAAGTTCAAAGAAATTGTTTTGTTTATAAAATTTTGTCACTAATATAATTATTTTATTTTAAATTGTATAATAGGTTTGTCCAAAACTTTGATTATTACCATAGTACTACATTTATGTACACTAAACATAGTTAAGTTCAAAAGTTCTTAAATTTCAAAATATTTCTATTTCAAATAAATTATGTTCTTTTGAACTTTTTGCTCATTAAAGAATCTCAGGAAAAAATTTTCCCCCAAAAATATATCATGCTAATAAATGTTTTTTTTTTTGTGCACCAAATCAGCATATCAGAACGATTTCTGAAGGATCATGTGACACTGAAGACTAGAGTAATGATGCTGAAAATTCAGCTTTAACATCACAGGATATTAAAATAGAAATCAGTTACTTTAAATTGTAGTAATATTTCACAATATTACTGCTTTTACTGTATTATAAATGCTTCTTTAAACATTTTGAATGATAGTCTATCATGTTATTTACATTTCAAGGTATTTCAAAGAATATCATGGGACTATTAGAACCACTATATCCAATAAAACATGCAAGTACCACTTTCTGGTTCGTTTTTGATTCTGCCTTAATTTGTTACATACAGTGTTGTATTAAGGATGCACCGTGTCAAAGGATATTCATAGCAACTACATGTAAATCCCTAAATGATATATTCAAACAAGCAATAGCCCGGACCCAAGCCTGCAACCTCAATCATATCCCAAACTCACGCAAAAAAAAACTCTTTCTGCATTCAATTAGAGGCGCTGATCAAGTTGTATATGTATATAAATGTATAAAAAATACTAAATATAGCACTGCTGCAGATGTGCTTATTCATCTGTCAGATCCCCAGATGGCACATCTGCTGAGTCTGATGATGAAGAGATTATTATACTTAAACAGACCGCTCCAATACAGAAACACAAAGCACTGTCATGACAACAGACCTAACAATTGAAGAGTATGGCAGCATGTGTTTGGCAGGGACAACGGCAGGTAGCAAAAAATAAGTGTGCTAAGTCCATCAAGCTGTGTGTAACAGGGGACTCTCCACAAACAGCAGGGTTAGAAGCCCGTAAATCAGATGCACAGGTGATCAGATGAAGGAAAGAGGGAATGTCTTGAAGCTAGCGGCCTGTTTTTCTCTTAGCGTGCAATCCCTCTGGTCTCCCAGCATGACTCCGGTACTGAGTCATATGTCTTTGTGCACATCCTGGTTTCAGTTGCAAAGAATATGTCCTGCCCTCAGCCCTTGCGAGTCCTCACTTTAGTAACATAAGCTGGTGTCTACAAGTGGTGCACACGTCAATGAAGGTGGATGAGTTATAAGAATGCACATTTAGAAGAGACCCGAAAATGAATGAACGAACAGAGCAGAATTTAAGACGTTCACTAAAAACTTCCTGTCCACTTCAGTTCTCAATCTCAAGTCTCTTATATCGTTTTGCAGTTTATATCCAAGAAGTTTGAGAACGTTGCTGATCATGCAATGCCATGCAAATATCATGATATTTAGATTTTTGCTTCATACACACACCAAAAGTTAAATGCACCACAAACTACATTTCTCAGGCTCAGAATACCTTCTCCCCCTTCTCTCCTGTTTGACCATCCATCCCATGTTCGCCCTACACAAATGCACAGATGGGAACATATTCAGCAGATCAAAACAAACTGTACACCACAAATACACACAAACTGCTGGAGGCCATATGCAGACATGGGATTGTGTAATCCCAAACAAAACCATGAGATGAGAAAGTGTTTTCTTCTGGCACAATCCAAATAAAGAAGCCAGAAACAATAAATCAATAATGATGATGATCTAAAGTAAGCCTCTGATTCCTGTGAGCATCAGGACGTTTGACTATAGGGCTCTAGGGTGGTCCTGAGACAGACGTCGGGGGGAGGAGAGGATGTGCAGAGGAAATGAAAATTCCATCAAACTCAGGCTTGTAAAGGAGTTCGGTGGAACAGAGAGTTCACATAAGATGTCTGGCCTATGGACTCAAGCTTCAGCTTGCTCTCTCATCTGAACACAGGGTTTATTATACAAACCAATGAAATTGTTTAGAGAGCACTGTTTTTTTTCTTGTATAGTATTTTCTAAAGGAAACAGGAAGTTTGGGACGGGACATACAGTATATATATATATATATATATATATATATATAACCCAATTAGGTAGGCTTTATCTACGTCACAAACCACGAAAAGCTATTTGCTAGTCAGAAGCATAAGGGATTTTGTGTTGTGGTGCTCGGTCCGATCCACTTTCAACAGCGTTTCTCAGAAATCACTTACTCCACCTTTAAGAAGCTTAGCTTTGAATTTTTGAGTTCTAAAAGTTACAAGAAGCTGAGAATGTAGGCATGTTTCCAATTTTTTTTCTAAATGTCAACAAAAAACTATTGCGAAATGACGGCGTTTCCATTAACCGATGTTATGCGACTAAAACTTCATTTTTTCCTCTCAGTTCACTTTGGAAGTTAAATCATTCCAAAAATGTACAGTAAAAGTTACAAGAAGCTGAGAATGTGATGTTTAATTCTACTTGTTGCAAAAATCCAATAATTGCTGTCAACTATTATTTAATGTCCTTTAAAATATTAAGGGTAACACTTTACAATAAGGTTCATTATTTAACATTAGTTAATGAATTACCTAACACAATGAGCAGAACATTTGTTACAGTCTTTATTCATCTTTGTTAATGTTAGTTAATAAAAATTCAGCTGTTCATTGTTTGTTCATGTTAGCTCACAGTGCACTAAATAATGTTAACAAATGCAACCTTTGATTTTAATAAGGTATTAGTAAATGTTGAAATTAATATCAACTAAGATTAATAAATGCTGAAGAAGTATTGTTCATTCTTAGTTCATGTTAACTAAGATAGTTAACTAACGTTAACTAATGAACCTTATTGTAAAGTGTCACCATAATCCATAATCTAGGATAGGCCTACTCCTCGCCAATGAAATGCACATCAACAATAAGGAAATGAAAACTAATCATCAGCTTGTCTATAATTGGTGAGTTCACTAGCTATCATTGAAATATATATATATATAAAAAAGTAATAACTCAGGGCAAGGAAAGCGGTGGGTGAAATGAAACCAAAAGTTTCGAAACAGCTGTAAAATGTTCTTTGCATTCAGAATAGGTCCAGATAAATTTCAGCCTAATAGTGATACTTCACGGAATGGCCTAATTTATACGTATTTTGTGAACGTACTGTTCACACAGTATCTTGTATTTTATTTGGATCTATTTAAACAGAGGCATTTTGTATTTTTATGTTAAACACAATCTCATGTATCTTACGCAGATGAGTTCAGTGAGGCTGTCTGTCACTGCTGGCTTTAGAGGACAACATTCAGCATTAAGCAGTTAGACAGTCTGGATAGCTGTATCCTGTAGGGACTATTTGTGTATCAGCAGGTGTAAACTTTACATGCGTCCCACTTCTCTTTACAGGCCAGAACCTCCCCAGTGAGAAACCGTGTAATCACTCCAGCAGATGCATGTCTTCGGTAGGAGCAAATGCCTCAGTTATACAAACATAAATCTTTAGATGTTTAGATCTACTCTATATACTCTATACTGCTCCTTCAAGATGCATTAGCCGGGGGTGTCAAACTCAGTTCACGGAGGGCAAGTTTAGCTTCAACCTTAATTGAATGCACCTGATCCAACTCCCTGCCCATTCATGCAGCCGAGCATGGGTAAGAGCAGAGAGTAGCGACTGTATTTGTATTAACTAACATAAACAAAGATTAATACATGTTGTAAAAATATTGCTCACTGCAAGGTCAAGTTAACTGATGTAATTAACAAATGTTAACAAATGAGACCTTATTGTAAAGTTTTACCACTTTAATAAACCATAAAGATGACATGATAATCAAAACTGAATGCAAATATAAGATTTGTATACACAGGACAACAACAACAACAACAACAACAACAAAATATGTGTCACCACATGCAATTGCAAGTTGGTCTGCCATTGGTTAAACAAACAGTTAGCCCCTCCCCCAAACCCATGCTATTGGTTGAGTCAGTGTTGCCATGTTGGGCTGGTCGAGCTCAAAACAAACAGATCAATGTTTTCACAGCACCATAAAGACACAGTGTTTACACTTTATGGAGTTGATCAACCTACAAATAGGTTACTTACCGCTGAAAGTATTTTAACATGTCAAAATTATATCACTTTTAAACTTCCAAACATTATTAAAAAAATAGCAAGCAGAACCAAATGTGTTTCTTACCTTCAGTCCTTCGTCTCCTTTAATTCCCTAAAGAGAAACAAAGCAAATAAAGTGATCAATATGCTATGAAATGCAAAACTTTTCTTCAGCCCAAAACAACTAATTTGCAACTAATTTACATCTATAACAGCAACAGGACAACAGTTTCAGTCCATGACATCATTTATCTAAACAACCAGTTCAGTCTCCTGTTTAGCGGAGGAATTATTTGAACAAACATTTCTGTGCTATTCAATGCTGTATGGTTTGGCTTTGCTGAGTAAACTACTAAACAACCATGAAGGCGACAGACCGTAATTTTTCAGAAATAAAGTCTCGTGGGAGGAAGACAAAGTCTGCTGTTGATTAATGGCGTTGGTAATGTGCCGGATAACATGTTTCCTCTGATTTGAACCTTTTAATTGTAAAGCCATTGACTTGGCCCTTTGCCTCTCTCACAGATGAATGTAAAGACGTCTCTTTTCTGAATAGAAACGAGAGGCCTGACAGGAGACAACCTCAGCACACAGGGGAGAATGAGTTTTGACCTGCCTTCATAAATCTTTGGTTTTGTGAGTTTTTAAGAGCGCAACACTTGCCAGTATCCAGAAGGTGGTGCAGTTGTGCAAACTAACTGCTTCTCTGCTGTAGCACAGAACATTTCACCTGAGCTAAGTTTAAAAAAAGTCAACATAAATGTGACAAACACAAAGCTACTTCAGTCTAACTCTAGAATAGAGGAATTTTCCATAAGCTCATTGTGTGACATGCTTACTATCAATCTAGCTTTAGATATTGACTGGGTGCGTGTGTTGGACATGAACTATGTGGCTGATGGAAGAAAGCTCAAGTTCACTAAGGTAGATTTGGATGGGAATCGATATGCAGGTTGTTCCAGAGTTCCCACGGGTAAAAGCGAAACACAAATCCAAGATTGCGAACTATATAGGTTGTTTCAAAGCAAAGCAAATTCAATTTCACATGGAAAAAATTATATGTGGTTTTTGTGCCAACGTGTATCCCTCACAAAGTGTCAATCAATGCACTTGTAACTTCACATAGGCTAAGCTGTTTGACCCACTGTTCTGTGCTATTCTGGAAACAAGTGTGGAAAGATTGATTGTGTGCAGGAAAGTATTCAAGAAAGAAAAAAAGACCAAAAGATAGTTTTCTCTAGAATATATGGTTACATCCTCAGCAAGTGCGCATTAAATTAATCAAAAGTGACAGTACGGACATTTGTAATGTTACAAAATACTTCTATTTCAAATAAATTCTTATCTAAGAATCCTGAAAAAATGTGTCACGGTTTCAAATGAAATATTAAGAAAACTCTTTTTAGCATTGCTGATAATAATAAATGTTTCTAAAGGACCATGTGACACTGAAGACTGGAGTAATGGCTACTGAAAATTCAACTTTGCCATCACAGGAATAAATTACATTTTAAAATATATTAAAATAGAAAACAGCTATTCTAAATTGTAAATATATTTCACCTTATTACTGTTTTTACTATATTTTTGTTCAAATAAATCCAGTCTTTGTAAGCATAGGAGGCATTACACTAAGCCCCATCTACTATCTTAATTCAATCTTTCATTACCTCAGGGATAATGCACTCAATGACTTTAGAGTTAAGCACACTGCTGAAGGGGAAGACAGTAAAACCCCAAACAGATGCTGTTATCAGCCGGTACTTTGTCTAAATCCTCTAGTGCTCCAGTGGTATTTAAACTCAACCAATAAAGGTGCCGTCCCACTGGCTTAATCAAAACTATATGTTTTGGGTATCTGATGTCACACCTAATGACACTTTTAGATGAAATCCCACTCTCTTCTGTTGGAGGCCTGATTAAGTAAAGTATGTCATTTGAATACGCCTTTTTCTGCACCCAAACTTCAAGACATTGATTGACAAA
The DNA here is from genome assembly GCF_965113295.1 of Leuciscus leuciscus. NCBI lineage: Eukaryota > Metazoa > Chordata > Actinopteri > Cypriniformes > Leuciscidae > Leuciscus > Leuciscus leuciscus. Next base: position 6,515,880 of record NC_138746.1, read on the forward strand.
ACAACAGGAATCAGACTCAAAGGGGGCTGTCAATCTGATGTATGGGATTATGTAATGGGTTGACCCAGAAGTGATGGGTGACCTGTGGAGCAGGTTAATTATTTAAGCTGCTTAAACCAGTCAAAGGTTACAGATTCCTACCTTGGGGCCTTCAGGTCCACTTGGACCTCCTTCACCACGATCACCCTGAGAGATAAGGGGAAAAATCAGTTAGAGAAAAAAGCAAATGGTAGAGTTTGACCAGATGAATTGTGTTCTTTCTAATCCACTAATATTTTATCCGTGGTCTAGCATGACGTGCCAAGCTTCTTTCTCCAAGTTTAAATTTTTTCATCTAGCATCGAGATTAATAAGCATAACATATTAAGGGCTCTGCCCTGCAACTTAGAGGTTTTCAATCACTCTGCCGAATGATTAATTGATACGTCATTCTGCTTTATTCCTGAAGGTTCCTCGGAGAAGGAGGATCCGTTTTGTTTAAGCAATCAGCGGCAGTGCCAAATTTCTAGTTCTAAGATGTGGGATTTAAAAAATGGCTTTTCGGATAACACAAACAATAAAAGTCTACTCATGAACTTTGATGGACACACTCACCTTATGTCCAGGTACACCGGGTTCACCCTATAAAAATAATCAAAATATAAACAATCAAATATCCATCCAAGACCTATTTGCTCTGTGGCTTTTATCGAGAATTTGTTTAAAAGGGGCTATAAGCAGAGTGGTATTCGTTTATTGGGAACTTCATGTCCAAAGGAGTAAGCCTCCAGTTACAGCTCTTATATAGACCGCCGGCAGACAATCTTTATAGAGAGCTGAAGTACGCTCCTATTAGGGACTAGTGCTTCTAAATGGAGCACAATTAATATTCCCCAGTTTAAACTCAGTGGCAATTAACGCATCAGGGGAAATACATACTTATCCAACAGCAACACGGTTAATCAATTATGGCGTATCCACCCCTTCTGTACTGGCAAAGACAGAGCGGACCCACCCTGTAGGCTGCTGAACTGTGTGTGAACTTCATGTGAGCCTGTTTATGACTCGCCTGTGGAAAATACTATCATTGCAGTGCAGCTGGACAGCTGTGTGGTTTTCAAGCTTACCTTCAGCCCCGGTAGCATCTAAAATCAAAGAAAAAGAAACAACATTTCAGTTTGAAGCAATATAGATTTCTGATGTCGAGTATCCGTGCTAGGAAGGTAAGGATGACAATGCATGTATTCGAATACTCACCCTTGGGTCTTTTCCAGGTTTTCCAGGTTCTCCGGGTTTACCCTATGCCAAAAAAGAGTAGGTAGATAGTTAAAACACACACACACACTTTTTTATACTGTAAAAACTGTATATTCTGTCCCCTAAACCTACCAATCTCAGAAAACATTCTGTAAAACATCATATAGTATGATTTATAAGCTGGTTTCCTCTACACACACGACACAAAGGGGTTTATTTTTCAACAACAAAAAAAAAAGAAAGAAAAGAAGCTGACTGTACATTATCCAGGAAATAAATAAATAAATAAATAAATAAAGTGAGATTTACCGGGGGCCCACTAGCACCATTTAGACCAGGAGTCCCCGAAGGCCCTGGGGGGCCAGGAGGTCCCGGTGGTCCTTGTGCTCCAGGCTCGCCCTGCTGAGAGACAGGAAGTTAGCATCTGAGATAAAGAAATCATTTGGATATAAAGTACAATTCATAACATCAGTGGCATGATCCACTCCGATTCAAATCCATTAATTCACAATAATGAGATATGAAATCAAAGAATGAGCAAATGTGTTGATGGAATATTTACTCAAAATCTTTTATAAAATGTGATTTCGATTTTCTTTTTTAAAATATTTACAATAATTAAATGATGAAACAATGGATTTGAAGCTGAGAGGAGCCCAAATTTGAAGGTTGAGTTGAAAGTCAAGTGTCAGGATGAGATGATTGATGTTATTCTAGGTTTTAAGAGTACCATGTTTGGAAAATAGTTGGGGGGAAATTTTGGGAAAAAAGTTAGGTACATAAAAAAAAAATTCACTTAATGCTTTTAAGAACCTCTTTAGTGGCCCACTAACCATTAACTAATGTCTAAAACTTAACAAACCCTACAATTTTGCTAGTGGCCTCACGAAACTTCTTCAGTCAGGTCTACATCAGTGGTTCCCAACTGAGTTTTTTTTTAAAGATGCCATTTAGAATTGGACATGAAGTGGCAACCCAAAATATTTTGTTGTTTAAAACTGAAACTTCGAATTTTATCATGTTTTTTTCACAGCCACAGCCTTTTACGCAAAGAACAAAATATATGAGTAGATTTTTCTCCTCCCTTTGAAAAGGTTGTTAAGCCTATTTATTTTATCAATTGCATTTAGCATAGCTTTTCCCAGGTGTCCGACCAGTTGGAAACCACTGCTCTACATGATCCACTTATGGCTGTTTTAAAACTATCTCGGGTACTTCTCAGTTATGAGCAAGACGAGACCTTCAATACAAAAAGAGACTAAACAAAATCATCTACAGGAAAGTGTCCAGTATTTACACAGTGAGAGGGATGTGAAAATAGGAAATAAGACTCGACTAAACAATATCCTACTCTTCCTGAAAAGAGACCATGAGGAAAACTGATTATGTAAGATTTCTGCTGTGTAATTAATTTTCAAAATGTCTGTTTTCAACATTAAAGAGGCTTAGTCTGCAAACGGAACATTTGGTGTTAGAACTTAGAATAATTTTCCTTCCATTAAAAGCATATATTTCCAAGTCTGCTACTATAGACAGAAAATTAAGACCTCCTACATACTGGCAACCGTGTACAAGACTGATTAACCACAAATAGAGCAGATACCGTGACAAAGAAAACCCTTTCATGGTCTCTGTTCAGTAGCGAAGTCTGAAATCCGAAACACATCCATCAGCTTCAGATCCATATTTTATCCATTTATTCCTTGACAGGACTTGTCGAGATTTGATTTATGAGGCCAGATGTGGATCCATTAAATGGAGACATTCCATGATCTCCATCCAATGCACAGACCCAACCCAACTCGGAGACCCAATCCAATCAGCTGCAAAGATCTTTCCCTAACAATTTCTGTCTTCCACAGTCTGTACCATTGTCTCCAAGCATGGTACTCGAAATTGGCGTGCACAGACTTCACACCTGTAGAATTAAGATGGAGGACGGGTGCCAACCGTGGTCAACCTGTGCCAGGGGGCAGAGAGCCTTTTAGAACAGCCTCACTTTTTTGTGTTATCTTTTGACTGTCATTGTTTTTGTAAACTTTTGTTATGTTATTTTGTTTTGTTATTATGGCTGGAGCCCTGCTTACTGTTCTTAAGGAATCTGATGAGTCATTGTAGACTGACGAAGAATAAAATATATACATTTTGAACTTTTAAACACCCCATGAAATGGCCATACGAGTGTTTTTGTAAACATTTCTTAAGAGCATCTGATTGGACAAACAAATTGGACACGCCTATGAGTGCAAGTTGATGTCATACGATTTTGTTGGTCTGTTTTCCTAAAAAAGACTGTTCATTTGAAATGCATATGTTCCGAAAGTAAGTTAGTAACACTCTACGATTATGTCAACATTAGTTAATGCAATATCTGAAATTAAATAAAGAAAAATACTTTAATTTGGGTTAATTCCTACTTATATAAATACATTTTTAACAATTTGCATAAACTAACATTAGTTAACATGGGAACACTATTTGTATGTGTTAAATACATGTTAAATGTGTTTACTATTATAGTTCTAACAGTAAATTATGCATAATTACAAGAAACGAACACTAAAACAAACCCTAAACCTGAACCTACAGTAAGCGCATATCAATTAATATTACTCAGAACTAATTTGCGTAATTACACCATAACCAGGACAAATGTGGCCTTTAATACATTAGGAATATAATGAATGCTAAAAAATTTTTTGGTTTATTGTTCATGATATCTGATGCATTAACTAATGTTAACAAACTGAACGGTATTGTAAATGTTACTGATTAAAACAGAATTGGACTAAAAGACTCCAAATTTGAATAATTTTAAATATTGAATCACATCGCAAAATTCTCTAGTAGTTGTATTAATCTTTTACATCCAAAATCAGCTCAAAAATACCTGAACGATCCTTAACCCCAACATTATCATAGGACTAGACATATAAGGACAATCCATTATGTATTAGAGAATTTTATTGAGATAATGTCCAGTTAAAACAGATGGACATAGAAGACAGAGAGGGCCTGACAGAAGTTCCTGCTGTGGGGTAGAGTTTATAAGCCTATAAATTTTGTGAATTGGACATTACTTTAGGAAAGAAGTGTATTTCAAGTGGACAATGTCATATCAAGACAATGAAACTATTGGCTAAGATAATTCAACCCCGGCTGTTTGTTCAAGCTTTGTTAATGAACTCAACACAGGTGGCACTAAGAGGCCTGGCTGGCAGTCGGTGGATGGAGGTTGGCATCCGTAAGGAAGGGGTGGGAGGGTGGCAGAGAGAGATGTACCTTGAGGCGCTTTAGGATTAGAGGGCTTATTGAGGGCATGTTGCGGACGGTGATGGGTAACATCTGCTGAGGTCACAAAGCACAGGTGGCACAGTTCACCAGGAGGCCAAAGGAAGGAAACAGGCCAGAGATAGAAGAGGAGGGGAAGGGGAAAAAACAGAAAAACAAATGAAAAAGAAAGTGAACAGTAAGGAAAAAGCAAGGCAAGGGGATAGAGAGACAGAGCCAAAAGGATTCAGCATCACTGAACAGTCACAGGTCCATCAGAGTGGAGTATGAATATCTCAAATTAAACATAAAAGATAAAAGATTTATGTTTAGTAATATGCAGGTAAAAGACTAAAAACTATGCATTTGATTCGATTTTGATCATTTGTAGTTGACTGACAGCCCTATTAATTCACATATCAAACATTATCAATGATAATGTTTCATCTCCACTGTGACGGCACCTGTAACACTGAAGCAATGCTGTGTAGATCAGGCTGGATTCAGTCTTGCCACAAAGAGAGTTTCGCAACAGACTTACTGTGGCCTGTCCTCCAGCACAGACGTTGACAATACGGCGTTTCTGTTGAGATCAGCATCATTGCAAAGCACATATTGAAGAGTTATTGACTTATAGATATACCACTAACAGTTGATATTACCCTAAATACAACTTGCCTTCTTGTGAGTTACCTGTATTTCATATTTCTGCTCGGTGAATTACACATAAAAATGTACATCTATGGTTCCAAAAGTCCAAAAATTATTAAATGTTGCACTCTAATTTTAATTTTAAAACTTTTTCAATGAGGTCTAAGACTTTTGGACCTTACTGTACATGGAATATACACTACTGTTCAATAGTTTCAGGTCTGTGTGCTCTTACGCTCACCAAGCCGGTGTTTATTTGAACAAAATTTGGACAACTGCGGCACGCTCACGCTATTGTGGTTTCGTTCATTATGGACCATGGCAAGCAGACTTTGGGACAAAAGGAGAAATAAAACGAGGATCAATACCAGCGTTGTGTTTTCGAGATGCCGAGAGCTCCACGTCCGCGACCAACTTCGACTTAACAGAGACGCCGCTCTTGCATGTACTTTATTAGACAGGTGAGCAAATGTACATACATCGAATCAATCGCTCAACATGATGAAATGTTAGAATATGATCAGTATGTTATTCTAATGTTGACCTAGCTTACTGCTAGTCTCATACTGCCAACAAACGAACACATAGAATAACATTATAACTTTTAACACACTTAAATGCAGTTTAGTGTGATAGTGTAGACCAAGTGAAACAGCACTGCGTTACCTCACAAGTTTAATTCGTCAAATAAACTGACCTGTGAGTAGTTATTCTGCACTTGGGGTAACGTTAGTTCGGTAGAATGAAATGTCCTTATTCCTTTATATCCGTGAGACTCGCGTGTGGTGCCGATATCTGTCTCTCATTAGCAATTGCACCCTGCTTCATACCATAGTCATGTTAAAAAACATGAATGTTTTCACTCAATAAACATTATTAGATCCATCAGCATGATGACAAGTTCCATAATTCCGCTTATGCGTCATCAACCTACGCCTTTGTAAGAGGTTAGCGACCCCTAGCGACGAAAAAAATGACATATTGTAGCTTTAAATCTGAATTTTCAGCATCATTACTCCAGTCTTTAGTGTCACATGATCCATCAGAAATCATTCTAATATGCTGGTTTTCTGCTCAAGAAAGATTTCTTGTTATTATGATGTTATGTTGAAAACAGTTGTGCTGCTTAATTTTGTGGAAACAGTGGCACATTTTTTTCAGGATTCTTTGATAAATAGAACAGCATTTATCTGACATGGAAATCTTTTGAGACATAAATGTCATGTCATTTTTGATCAATTCAATGCATCCTTGTAAAAAATCATACTGACCTCAAACTTCTGAACGTAGTGTACATATTCCAATATATAAACATAATATATGAAAAAGCAATATACACAATCTATAATATCATATATATAAAAGCGCACTGATTGTCTCACTGAATTTCCGAGTTAGAGAAAAATACATACAAATAAGGAAGGCAAGTGTTTTCAAGTATCCTTATCTCCCCCTGCAGAAGGTTTTTCACAAATTTAACCAGAATGTTACATTGTGTTAAGGTACTCTGCATAAGGAGGCCAATCAAAATATAAAAGACACATGGTATTTATGTATTTAACATATCCAAAAAACATTTGGATGCATTTTCTATGACATATAAAGTTACAGCTGCATAGTGTACCTTAAAATGATATACCACAACCATAAAAGTTCCTTGAGAAGGCCAAAGAAAAAGCAGGAAAACAGCTGTGTGATAAAATGTGTCATTATACATTCCTATAGAGTTTTCAATCAGTTACAATAACAGGCACTTCTCTGCACCTCCAACAGTGCATGTGGATAAACTAGAGCACAGTTTTCAGCTATGTCTCTCTTTGCAGCAGGACTGTAACCCACATATCACGGTATTAGGGATGAGGGACAGCGAACAGCCCACAAACCTTCAACATCAGAGCCTGACTGGAGCGCAAAGCTGCCAGCGTTTTCATTGGGAGCCCCTGCTTAAAACGGCCCAACATACAAATACACGGACATGGATACGGATACATAAACACACACACATTCAAGTGATAATACCCATTTTTTGTTCCATCACTGAAGAGTGTATCCTTTCGGTCTAGCGCAGTGACCTTTGGGTTTAACCCTATCTGCAAATAACCTACAGTACTACAACCACCCAAAAAGACCTCCCTTATGTGCAGCTTTCTAAATAGTGCACGTGGCCTGGCTGACATGCATGAAAAATTACTGTTTTGATGTGATACAGTGCCCTCCACAATTATTGAACCCCCTGGTAAATATGATCAAAATGGGCTGTAAAAAATAAATCTGCATCGATTATCCTTGTGATCTTTCATTCAAAAAATGTGCAAAATTCTAACCTTTCATTGAAGTAAAAGAATTGAAAGTGGGGGGAAAATCACATTATGAGATAAATGTTTTTCTCCAAAACACGTTGGCCACAATTATTGAAACCCTTTTATTAAATACTTTTTGCAATCTCCTTTTGCCAAGATAACAGCTCTGAGTCTTCTCCTATAATGCCTGATGAGTTTGGAGAATAACTGACAAGAGATCAGAGACCATTCCTCCACACAGAATCTCTCCAGATCCTTCAGATTCCCAGATCCATGTTGGTGCTTCTTCTCTTCAGTTCACTCCACTCATCAGGTCAGGGGACTGAGACGGTCATGGCAGAAGCTTCATTTTGTGCTCCACAACAAATTTTTGTTTTGATTTTGATGTTTGTTTTGGATCGTTGTCCTGATGGAAGATCCAACCACGGCCCATTATAAGATTTCTAGCAGAAGGCGTCAGGTTTTGATTTTTTATCTGTTGATATTTGATAGAATCCACAATGCCATGTATCTGAACAAGAAGTCCAGGACCTCCAGCAGAAAAATATGCCCACAACATTAAAGATCCAATGGTATATTAAATTGTACACATGGGGTACTTTTTATCCTTGTGTTCACCAAACCCATCTAGTGTGTTTGCTGCCAAAAAGCTCTGTTTTAGTCTCATCTGACCACAGAACCCTGTGTTGTTTGAAGATCCAGTCGTGTCTGACAATTAAATTTGCTGGAATTTGTTTTTGGATGAGCGAGGAGGTTTTTTTTTTAAACCCTCCCAAACAACATGTGGGGATGTAGGGGTTGTTTGATAATTTTTTTTTTAGGCTTTCTGACCCTAAGACTCAACTAATCTCTGCAATTCTCCATCTGTGATCCTTGGAGAGTCTTTGGCCACTCAAACTTTCATACTCGCCGTGCATTAAGACAGTATAGACACACGTCCTTTTCCTGGCAGATTCATAACATCTTTAGTTGGTTATAACTTCTTAATTATTGCCCTGATGGTCAAAATGGGGATTTTCAATTCTTTAGATATTGTCTTACAGCCACTTTCTAGTTTGTGATGCTCAACAATCTTTTGCTACGCATCAGAACTGTATTCTGTGGTTTTACTCATTGTGATGGATGATTAAGGGGATTTGGCCTTTGTGTTTCCTCATATTTAAACTCCTGTGAAACACGAAGTCATAGCTGGACAGTTTCATGTTCCTAGTCACCCTGGTGTACTAAAAAAGGTAAATATTAATGGGAATATACTTCAGAGATATTTTACTCGTAAAAAATTTTAGGGGTTTCAATAATTGTGGCCAACATGTTTTGGAGAAAAACATTTATTTCATAATGTGATTTCCCCCCACTTTCAATTCTTTTACTTCAATGAAAGGTTAGAATTTTGCAAATTTTTTGAATGAAAGATCACAAGGATAATCGATGCAGATTTATTTTTTACAGCCAATTTTGATCATATTTACCAGGGGGTTCAATAATTGTGGAGGGCACTGTATATCTGTATGGTATCCTGACTACACTTACACAATAAAGCAGTGATTAAATTCTTAGAAACAAATCTATCAACTGTACGTGTCCTGCTGCTGTTTCTGTACTTTCTTTTTCAAGCAAAACCCAGATTCAGAAGAAACATCTACTGCCAAGACTATTTTTCTATATTGCGTGTTGTTTTTGAGATTACATAATTGATAAAATAGCTTCAAAAGGCCAAAATTACTTTTAAATAGACTAGGGCTGTTACCAAAACCCCTTTTAACAGAGAGTCTTATCAAATCTAATTCAGCAGGCTGTTGGTAAAATTGCTGTGTTTACAAGAAACTGTGATTTCCCCGAGAGAGGGCTGATCAAATTTGAGGCCCTGCCTTGGCATGTGCTCATGTGCTGCCTATCTGAGACTATCCAAGCAGCCAATCCATTATTCCTTCCCTTTTTCCCTCTATGTTAATGTCTCTAAATTAACCGCAAAACATGTTGTACATGTCTTTTTAAGGGTAAACGAGAGAAATCACTTTGACAAACTGGAATGAAAACATATACTTGGGATTTTTCAACACCAGACAACCTTTGAAGCATATTTGGTAGCTTACTTTAAACCATAAATGAAACATTCACGGTGTTTATGATATCACAAAAACAATAAGTTCAATAAAACATTCACTCACCCTGTGAGTGTAGTCACCACATACACCCTAGAATAAAAAAGAGAAACAAAGAAAAACAAAATATATCATGTGTCGTCCTCACAAATTATAAGAAAATTAGCTGCTATTTTAATGCATTTTATGCATGATTCTACCTTCTCTCCTTTTGGACCAGGTTCACCCTGAAAAATAAAATTAACAAAACACTTAAAAATCCATCCAACATAATTCATGCATGACATTCCATTGCCACATAAAAACTCTTGTGGAATTATGATTATATATTAATATATTTAAGCAAATACTTACTGGTACTCCTTTAGGACCACGAGGACCCTGTGAATATAATCACAATTACAATACGGATGTGTTACTGGATTATCTTTTCCTGTTTACGACCAACAGTGACAAACCTCTCAGCCATAACATTCACAAACGCACAAAACTCTTCCTTATAAATTAATTTCTTATGCTGAAAAAGGAAATACAAAACAAACACCATCTTTAAGTGTTTTTACTAGATTAGAAGTATCATTGTGTGTTTGTATGGAGAGCATCAGTGGCTGCTTTTAATAAATCAATGACCCACAATTCATCATGCCCTCTGAAAAACATCTAACCCACAGCCTTAGAAATGACAGTAAGATCGAGTCATAATATAAGTCATAATATTCATTCAGAAATAGCAACAAATCTTTTCTGTAATACTTCTATATAAGGTTAAAACAAAGCAAATGTGAAGATTCTGAGAAGAAACTTATCATTGAAATGATATATATATATCCATCTTAGTGTATATTTGTGTAAAGTATGTTTCACTTTAAAAAGCTCAGTGAGGCATGTTCAAAAGCTCAGCAGGGGCCGTTCAGCTCTGATGCTGTCTTATAAAGGTGTCATTTCGGAAAAGTGCTTCTCTTTTATAGTTTCTAAGCTTGCCTTTTCTCACGATGCTATAAAAGAAGGAACATAGAGGTTGTTCTACTTTTCATAAGGAATGGTTTAAAGCGCACAGTCTCGGAGCCTAAAACTATCTGCCCATTGTCTTTCATCACGAAAAAGAAAACTGTTGACTACATTTTTCAAGTCGCAGTTTAAGAGGACAGACCCAACCCAATGTCCTTGTTTTAATACCACAGGCGGCTAAATACTTAAAGTTACTTTTGACAAACCCCACTGAATGAAATGTGGTCTCTCATCTCTTTCTCTCTCTCTCTCTCTCATACACACACACACGCCATTCAGTCACTCTACCCATAAATCAAACTACAAGAGTGTTGTTCTTGTGAATTTATATGGCCATGCTTACAGCCTAGATAAACATCAGTGTAACAAGCCATCTTGAAAACAAAAAGCTCTACTGGTGAGTTTTATGGACACTGACAAATTTTTCTTTATGATATGTTTTACTTCTTTACATATTTCTCTTTATGACGAATGGTTTTTATTCCAGCGGTATTTCACTAGTAAAAGTGAACATGACAGATCTCATTATGTGCGTCCCTTTAAACTAAAAGTATTTAGATTTGTATTTTAACACTTCAATTAATTCCAGCCAAGGTGTGTTTTCTTAGGATCACATTTATGGGAAATTGTTTTTGCACTGCATTTCTCAAGCCAGTTAACAATGGTAGGTTAAAATGGTTACAAAAATACTTACCATATCACCTTTTGGACCATTCTGTCCCTGTAAGGTTGGAGGAAAAAGGCAAAGGCAAAACATCCATTCTCTTTAGTATTTTTAGGTAGCACAAATTACTTCATTCTTTGTACACATATCATAATTGATTTCTGTCATGATGGCGACAATAGTGAATTTATTACAATAATTGGCATAATTATTATTACCATAATTATCCTCTTCATTGCCAAAATGACCGTCAATTATCAATTACTGCCAAATAATTTCGTGCAAGGGTTCGGAGGTTCCAAACCTGCATGAGTGTCAATTACTCAAACATTTGTAAGGACTAAAGAGAAACTTACGGATTTCCCGTCCAAGCCGATGGGGCCCTGGAAAAGAAGTGGGAGAACAACAGGTTGGTGATATTGTGAAGTCACAAAACAGCTCCAATTCTCTTGTCTAGACTACCTAATATGACAATGTTTATTAAAAAAAATATATATTGCCTTGAGAGTAAAGGTAAAACACTAACTAGACACACTGAGGGTACTGTATTTTAACAATGTGTCCTGCTGAACAGTGATCATGCAGGGTAATAAACACCTGAAAAGGGCATTTAATATCCAGAAGAGGTAGACAGCCTATAGAAAGGGTTCTAGGACAATTATATACCTTACAGTGCTTATATGACAGCTGCACAAGCCTACTGTACATTTAGTCGCACTTCCTTGAGTCATTTCCATGTGCATCAATTAAATAAAGGGTCAAGGCAAGCAGTAGCTAATTGGTGGCTTTTATAAACTCACAAATAAACTAGAGGTTTGTCCAGTTGGCTTCAGACAAAAGTCACTTACCGGAAAGCCTGGAAATCCTCTAGTACCAGGCTGACCCTGAGGGGAGACAGAAAGAAAAAAGATAAGCAGTTATTTTCTATACGAAAAACATGAGGATTATGTGAACTCGATGAAAGGAGGTCTGTGTTGAGAGACGGAGTATTGTTCCTCTAAACTTGTGTCGTAATTGAGGTTGAAGGACAGGAGCCTTCCTGCTCTGTAGGAAGCACTTTGTGTGGGATGAGGAGACAAAGACAAATAAAGCTCTAAAAACTGTGGGACACTGACTGAAATTCAACACTGGAAAGAACTAACTGGAAGACATTAGAGTTGTCCTTATTTAATTTGTCTCATTGGCTCTCACATTCTGAATAAGTAAATGTCAGTAATCATTAGTGCTACATTCTCCTGTGAACAATACTAAGTTTGCTTTCCTGAATAAACTTTTGCAGCCCTTGGGAAAAAAGGAAGTCATTCAATATGCCTGGCAAAAAAAAAGGCCGCGTTGGAGCAACCTGAGAGAAAATTACAAGGAAGAGGTGAACGGAGCTAATGAAGGGGATTGTGTGTCTGGGTCTCAGGTAGTTATTGGAACATGGCTGATTTTCCTCTGCCTTGGGAACCTAAAGGTCTGGAATAATGGAAGTAGCAGCATGTGCCCCCTCGGAATCACCCAAAACAGGACTGACAACATTCATTTTGTTGGCACAAAAATGTAACAAAAAGTAATAGAAAACAATTGAATACAAGTCCAGTCCAGCAAAAAAAAAAAAAAAAAAAAAAAATCCTCTAAACCAAAAATCCACTATGGACGCAATCCATAACATTCTTCAGGAGTGATGCAACATACATTTTCTGACCGCAATCTGATCTCGGAATTAAACCCAAATTACATATCACTTTTCAGTCGTTTTCAGGACAGACACAATTTTTCAAAGTGTACCCTGAACAAAATATGACAAAAACAAAGACACATAAGACACATAAGGGGTTTTCAAACTGGGGTCCAGTGCTACTAAGGAATCTACAAAAGGGATTTTGCAAAAATTTATTTGTTTTCAAAGTAACAATGTTACCTATATATATATATATATATATATATATATATATATATATATATATATATATATATATATATATATAGGTAACATTGTTACTATATATATATTATATAATTAATGTAATTAATTGACCTTCCAAAGACCGATTTCATGAAATCATAGATATAATCAATTGTTTTGAAAGCCTCAGTTTTTATCAGTAAGAAATAAAAAGTATTTCTTCTTTCCTTTTGCATATTCGAGAATAGCTCGTATTTATGTTGTATCTTTATAACTTTCAAAAACTTTGGCCCTGACCTGATCCTCTAAGACAATAACTGTAAATGTAATGAAAACTCAACACATCATCTAATGATCGCTCTGTTTACTCCATAACTGTTCCACTTATGTGTGAGAAAGAAACTTTTATCGCCCTATCAGGTCTACCTGCCTGGCAAAAGCAGTCATTTCCGCTGGCCTCTCCACACTTCTGCCTCAAATCAACCTCTGTGACCCTTTTGGAGGTGAGGACAAAGCCTATGCTTTCAGAACAACTGCTGAAGACATTCCCTTTGAGGCAGCCCTGCAATGAAACTTCACCTGTCACCAGTTCTCTATGCCTGATGTCCACTCCTGACGCCTTATTAGAGGTGATGGGTCAGAGGTATAGAAAAGTGTATAATCAGCAAGCAGAAAAACAGATGTCTGAACAGTCTGACGGCCCTGCCATAAGAGTGTGTTGGATGAATGGGGAAACCACAGGACAAAGTTTTGCACGGCATAATCAACAAGGAAATTGCGCTTCTGACTGCGTTATATTACAGTTTTGTCTTGCTGAATGGAATGCAAAGAAAGGGAAAGAGTGCCAGTTTGGGGACAAGCCCCATTTCGCATGATGACTGACCACTCATTAACAGATACAGCACAATCTGCACGTCTAATGTCTGGATTATAATGACAAGGGCTGGGATGTTTTCATTCCTTCTTGCTAATGAAGATGAGATTCCAAATGGGCGTCATTACGTGGGAGTCACAGCCCCGAAATACACTGATGAAGTGTAAGTGCTTCCATACAAGCTGCAGTGGGATTCCTGTCCTGTTCATGCACCTTAGAGATCAAGTCTTGATTAGACGAGATTCATTGGATTTTCTCCACGTACAGTAGTGTGCTAGATGACGCTGATCCTGCTTATCTAGCCTAGACCATAAATTTATCGAGCTCACTTTGGGGTGGTCTGTAAGTTAAGTGCGGAAAGAAAAACAATAGAACAACCCCTTGCCAAGAACTCTTGGAATCATAAGATTGAGGCCAAAAGCTGCTAAAATCTGCACCTATAACCTGTATCTACTCTGGAGATCTGACATTAGAGGAAGATGTTGAAGAGTTTAAGCAGTGACAGAGCAAACACTTACAGGAGGTCCTCGTGGGCCAATGATAGACAGACCTGGCTCTCCTGGTGCTCCCTACGGACAGATAAGAGAGGTAGAAAGACAGTGAGGAGAGGAAGTGACAGAAAAGAGAAAGAATGATATCCTCTAAACTACACCTAGTACACAAAGCCAAATGTATCAGTGAATATATTGTATCTGCTGAATAGAATAACCCTTTCTGAAAAACCCTATAACATCTGTTTAACATAACTCTTTCGCTAAGCCGCCTCACGGAGAGCGCTTGCATGTGGCTCAGAGGTGAACACTGTATTTTGGTCTGTAAGTAAAATGTCAGCAGACCCTGGTTCTCATTTCAGAGTTGTAGTTTACATCTTGACAGCGAATTGAGAGGGTCAGGGAGCACTGCTGAGTAAACAGCAAACGGCCCGGCGGGCTGGTTATCTGGCGTAAACTAGGTGATTTGCACGGTGTCTGCCTGTCCGCAGCACTGCACCAAACATTCAAGCGCAATCCCGCTACGCTCTGTGGTCAGACAGGAAAGCTCTCAGGTTTCCAGCACTTTCCCTAATTAGCTCTCTCATGTGAAACTTTATCAGGAAGACACCTTTGATGACTCAGCCATCCATCAAATTGTGGACAATTTTTTATTTTTCTGGTTCAATGCCCACTTTATCAGAGGACGAAGGAGTATTTGTTTTAGGACTTTTTTGAGTCACCTACAAAGGTCACTAGAGAGTGAAAGGGGTGACGTACAAGACTGATTTTCAGGTTGTGGAAAAGGAAAGGACTCCTAAGCTTTGCCCCCAAGGTTTATGGTTACCCACAGAATCTTGCAGAGATCTGTGCAACAGGACAACTGAAGATTTAGAGATATCCCTTTGAACAGGCTTACATTACAAGCATTTGGCAGCTAGGAATGGGTACTGGACAAAGAGTCCAAATATATTCAGCCAAAGCAGGAGCAAATTCTGCTGATATTTAAGAATTGGTCTTACTAATGAATGATACGATCTTCACAGATTTCATTTCGTTCAACAAGTAATCCTTTCTGTCTAAAGAATACATTGTCTCAAGTTCTGCAGTTCTTGCAAAGTTCAACCAATCAATCACCGATTTGCCTGATTTTCATTTGGCTTGAGCTTTCCAACGCAACCACTTATGATTCAACTGAATTTATTTGCTTGAGGACTGAAACGCTAAGGCTGCCAGTTTCAGGGCTAGTGTGCCCATTTATCTTGAGGGGGTTAGTTTTGATATCCAATGATGTGAAGTTCTTCACCCAAAATATGTTGGGTCAAGACTTACCCTTGCTGGAAGGTAAAACATGACCGCACTTAAAAAGAGGGGATAAAAGTAAACCCCTGAAACAGCAAGGGAAGCCCACTGATTATTCTGGATGAGAATGTGGTGGGTCTTTCCAAGGTCGTATATTGTCTGCTTCTCTACTTGTCGGCCCGGTGGTCACATCACTATTTATTTCCCATCCAAGTTCTTTAGAACCACAGTGTTTTGGAAGTTTCACTTCTTTTCTGTGATGGTGAAGGATGAAGAATATGTTTCTCCTCACATTGCTTGTTCGGGCCTCAGACATTACAATATCATTCCAGCTTGATGAAGGGAGGCCACAGAACTGCTGGCTTGTACAAACACTGAGCGAAGATGCCAAATGGAACTTGTTTAAGAATGGCTCAAACCACATTTGCCACAACAGGAACTGAAGCTCAATGTACTAAATTCAGTCTAGAGTGCACAGTCATACCAAATGCAGACTCGAAGAGACTTCTAGTGACTGCACAACATTTAAATAGTTTTGGACGTGTCCTGAAGTGGTAGGATATTGCACGCTGCTTCATTCCAAACATCTCTTTGTCTAGATTGGGGAGTCTTAAAACTTCACAGTGCTACAAGAATAAACAGGTAATCCAAGCATTGTGGGAAACGTCTTCCGAATGTGACCCCCAAGGCCCTTCAAAATAAAGCCTGAAGCCTTCCTGATATAAATCACGATACCTGTGCACTTTGTGCAATGGATTCAGGTCGTTGTCCCCCCCCCCCCCCCCCCCTCCCACCCGCATCAACACAGCCACCCACAGTGAGAGAGTCTCAATTCTGCACATGCAGGCTGACGTCCTGCACTTACCTTCTCCCCCAGGTTTCCCTTTAAGCCCTGGTCAGTCACAGCAGACACAGTCACATGCACAGTGAGAAGGAGAGAGACAGAGAGAGGAACCAGGGTTAGCGAGGTTCTGAGAGGACACAGGCATGCAGCAGCCTGAGACGGAGCGTTTGGAGGTTGGGGAATGGGACACACTGACGTACTGGAGCATTTTTGGTTGTTGAGGGGTGGAGGCTACAGGGGAACGGAAGCACTGGAGTGTTACACTGCTGGCCTGTGGGGAGTAATGGATAGTAGATGAGGGGGCTGCTAACTTTTCTCACAGACAGACTGGTCAGTGGAGGAGGTTGAAGGGGGGAAGGATAAGTCATGAAGAGTGAAAAAAAAAAAAAAAAACGCTTCCTGTGAGAATCTAAAGGAGCACAATGTAGCTTTACACTGGGTGAAATATGGAAAACTCGGCTTGGGGCTCACAGTTTGAGCTGAATGCTGCTGACTGCTTTTAGGTAGGGATTGTTTTTCAAGAGAAAGCATTAGGGTGAGCTTAGAGTATGCAACCATACAAGGGTCAAGATTCTGGAATGTCTCCTTTGAGGACAATGCAGTTTTATCGGTTTCTTAGTCAAAATGTTTAAGGAAGAGTAGCTGCTACGCTCCAGGGGGACATCTATATGACTAGGTGGTTTTTGGATGACCCTGAATTCTGTTGCAACACATCATGCATTGTGCTAATCTGAAAAATGGCCAATTCCAAATGCACAAATCTTATGAATGAGGAGGTAAAATAGAGCTCACAACAGTCTGTGGTTTTCAAATCTGTTTCTCTCGCTTTGAATATATCTATATTGTCTCTCTTTGGATATATATATATATATACAAAACTTTTCTTCCAAGATCTCCTCTAGGTTTGGCTGCAAATTGTACCTTCTCAGCATGTAGAGTGTAACTGACAAGAAAAAAAGTGCTTTTTTGAAGACTATTTTCTATTTAAAGTTCAACAAGTAAATCATTTTTACATGACTGAGCAGCCAAGACAAACTGAGTAATAAGGAGAGAGAATTTCTCATCAAATGCAGCCAGAAAGAACTTTTCTTCAGCCCTTGTTCAAATGTGACGGAAATATTTCAGACATCTCAGCAAGACATTTCCTTAACTATCAATGGTGGCAATGAAGTGGAAACCATTTTATGGCTGAATAAATAAGATAGGGTTTTTGGTTTATATCATATAGTTGCGCTGAAAAGCTACATTAAACATTTGGAAGAAATTCATGTGAAAGTTTGTGAATGCTTACATTCACAGCAAGCTAAAACAGGTCAAAACAAATTAGGAAGTGATAATCAATTATACTGGATGTTGTATATGACATACTTTAGCAATTAAAGCAAACATTAATATTGTCCAATCGGATCTGATAGAATCAGTATGGCCTTTGGCATAAATTACTTGTGTCAAAGCAAATGTGCTGTACAGTTAGCTACAAATGTTTAGCTTTAAATAATGGCATGCCACTGAGCATTGATGACCAATTATTCAAGACTACAGCAATATACTACAGACTAGCTTGTTGGGCTTAGTGCATATCAAATCACTCACCATTCTTCCAGGAATGCCCATTGATCCTTTGTCTCCCTAGTGGTCAATGCAAAGTCAAGAGGAAAATCAGGAACAATAAATCTGACAGACTGAATCTCTACAATCTGCAGTTACTACCACTATCGCTAGAGACTAAATTACATTCAGCCACATATTCAAGTGGTATGGCTACGAAGAGCTGGAAATGTTAAGCTGACCAGCGTGACGCCAACTTAATGTCTATGTTACTAAACATTCACCTACTGGCAAATTGAAAGCTGCTGATGCACGCATGCCAAAGACTTCTTCAAAATCTAAAAGTTAACTACTTAAGAATTTGAAATGAACGTGTAGCAGACAGACATCAAGCGTCATCAGTGATTACATGATCCCAATGAAAGCATGGAGTTAATGCAGCAAATATTTGTTTTAGGGCCATTTCACAGTGCTTGCATTAGACAATGTTTGCTAGCTGACCATATCACAGAAGATGAAGTGACTGAAAAAGCGTGGGAGCATGACAGTTTGTTTCCTTTTGGAAGGGTTTAAAGGAATAGTTCACCTAAAAATGAAAATCCTGTCATCATTTATTCATCAGTATGCCACTTTAAACCCGGATGACTAGCTTTCTTCCACTAAAAAAAACTTGGATATCCATGCTTCATTCCATGCAATTACAATGCACAGAAACTGAAGCCATCAAGCCTTAAAAACTATTCAAAAGCACCACAAAGGTTTCATGATCAATGGAATCAACAATATAATGTTCTCCTTTTAAGTTCCATTGAAATCCATACGGGTTTAGAACAACATGAGTCCTAAATGATGACAGAATTAAAAAACTTTGGGTGAAATATCCGTTTAACAACTATTAACTACGAAAACAATCCATCCTATCATAATTAAATCTCCAGAACATATGGGAAATGAGATCCTGATATAATAAACGGTCATAAGGATTCACCATTTGTAGGACTAATGCTTTTCCAAACATTTTACACTATGTAACATGGCCATAAACTCCTGCAATGTTGAAGTGACTTATTATGTAAGGCTGTCCATTCCTACAGCTGTTTTTATTTGCATTCCCGACGTTGCAGGTCAGTGTATTAGAAGGGCTGGGAGCGTTGACAGCTTGCTGACGACTCACTCGAGTAACACGTAATGGAAGGGGGGGATGGGCGATGGGGCGAGTTGGCTAAGACTCCATAACTCATCAGAAGTCAACAAAACATTTGCTCAAACAATGACTGAGCACATGGACTGTAGCTTTGCAGGTGCCTAGTTTTTAAAGTTTTAAAGCTGTTAAGATAAAGGTTCCTGGAAGTGTCCATTTAGTTGGACCTTCAGAGTTAATTCGCTGCCTGCCGCTGAATGTCCCAAGAGGAAAGTCACTTGACTGAATTATCTTGGCTCTGTCCAAGGTGCTGATTTGAGATAAACTTAATACATCTTTATGGCATTAATTAGTACAACTTTGAACTGTTAGTATAACTTATTTAAGTATAACTTATTTAATAACTGTAGATAGATATATCTAGAGCTTTAAATTAAAAGTAGCTTGAAGTACAATACAAAGTCCAGACTTATCCAAATGAGCCCCAAAGTCCTTAACTACAAATCAGAAGTGTTAAATAGCCATATATACATGTGAATGTGCAGCAAAGCTTAAATACACAAACCACAAGTATCCCCTAATAGTTCAACTGAGCGTGAAAGCCAATATCAATATTTTTTTGAAGTACTAATCTAATGGACACATTTTGTGTAAAATACTTGCCCCCTCTCCCCTTCCTACCCCTACCTTCCATCCTACAAAAATACAAATTTTCATCTCATTTCCTGACGATGCAATCAATCAAAAGCTTTGGCAAGGGATCACATTCACACTTTGACCAGACCTGTCAACAATTTAAACAAAACGTACACAAAAAAAAGATTTTCACAAGAAGAGCTGTCATGAGTGATGGGGGTTTGTAGGTTATAATTGGCAGGTAGGACTAGAGTTCACATACAATAAGATGGACTTCTTCTAACATGCTATAATGAAAGACAGATGTGTTTGAGTTTTGGTTAGTAATATTAGAATTTCAGCAGAAATTCAGAAGAGTGGATCCAGACAGACACCAAAGGGCCAGAGAGAATACAATCATGTATAAAATACAATATGCTAACTTGAAGGAAAAGACACTCGTCCACGAAGCCAAGCTAAGAGACTCATTACATTAAGTCTAGCTTAGCTTATCTGGTTTAGGGCAATGTTCAGTGGGGTCCAAAAGTCTGAGACCACAGTGCACTACTTTGGAGTCATTCCTAATTTGAACATTACAACATTACAAATTATTTTACAAGCATAACAATGGAGTGCACACGTTTATGTACAACCTGATGTTCTTGTTTTCCAGTATGATTTGAGAATGATCTAAAGAACATCTTAAACTTCAGTGGAAGTGCAAGTTCAAACAATTTATAAATTTAGTCATATTCAAATCCCCTACCTAAATGTAGTCATATAAATTCCTAGATGTAGTCATACACTGTAGGCTTTTTCACTCCACTGTATATTGGCAATATTAAGAATTTAAGAAAATAAGCTAAACACTCTCAACGTAATACATTGGTTGTATATTCTCAGTCCCTTGGTTAAAAGGTGGTCTCAGTGTGTCCTAATAAAGAAGCTGTATTTGACATGCTTTTAAAGAATATGCAACATAAATAATTTGGTATTTTTCGTTTTGTGGTTGAATTGCTTTGATACAGCTTCTTAAAAATCAGACACTACAGAAAGGTAAAGTGCAAGAAAACCAAACAAGACAGAAAGACAGACAATAGGACACGTTATGAGACAGTTACCGGAAAGCCTGCTCGTCCAGGTGGACCCTGAAAAAGGGGTGAGAGAAATGGGTACAGAATAAAGAAAGAACCAGTCAACATTACTGATTAAGAAGAACCCAACACCCGGCCAAGCCATAATAAAATTCAGTCTGCTTTTACAATGATGTTGATTTCAGTATTGAATAATGAAAACAATGTTTTTGAGGAACTCTGTGATCCAGCATTAAATTTCATTGTGGCAAGGCTCAAAGGTTGCAGCAGGAAAACACTCCAAAGAAGCATTCCACACAACAAATGCAAACACCATCAAATGCTTTTACAACATCATTTTCTTTGGACCCCAGAAAATCTTTTTTAATATAATAACATGTTTATTTTTATTAAATAGCTTTTAACTTAAAAAAAAATAAAAATCACACAAAAATAATTTTAATCTATATTTTTTTTTTCCAGTAAAAATTCACATTCTTAAAACAAGAATTTAATCCAGAACTGTATTTCAAATAATACATCTTAAATTAAGTTTAATTTTATAACCCCACTGGCATTTTTTAAACATCACTAATTATAAATGTAGTGATGTTTATGCTTAAAATAATAATTTTAAAAACATACAAATGAGATAAAAATATATATAATATTGTCTGTATAATAATTTAAAAATTCTGTAATATTTCCTCAAAATAAGTCTAATTATCTCACAATTTTCCTATGTAAAATATCTTTAGTAAGCGTGTATAAGGACTGGAAAAGAAGACAAAATACTGATTTTCTTCATTGTAAAAGTCAATTCAGTTCATGTCATCACTAATCATGATTGATATTTGAGTAAGATCATTTCAGTGTATTTAATAAGCATTTGGTGCTAGAATGAACAATGAATAGTACCACATGTCTGATTAAAAAAGATGTTCATTTAGAGGTCCAAGCATGCATGAAAAACAGTTTCACAGATGAGAATCCTTTATATCATGCTTGACTTCAGAGTCAATTGAGGAGATCGCTCTGGTTTAAATCAAATCAAATAAGTTTACTTCCTTCACTGTGAGCCATTCCACTGTGGGGAAAAAAATTATTTTGTCATTACAGAGGTTTAGTGGTAAAAACCTGACAGCTGTTTGATCATTCAAAGAAAGATCCTTTCTTAAGACTACCGTGACGCTCTTCATTATATGATGATACATTTATAGTTTATTTCATGAGCCTGTGGAACTGCATACTAGTGTGTGTGTGTGTGTGTGTGTGTGTGTGTTGGCTTTCCTCTTGGACTACAGTGAGGAGAGGGAAGCCATCTATCAAGCCTCAGCCCCGGGGAGGAAACTATTGCAGACGGACAAAAACATCCGCGGCACTGTCTTCTGTCTGTACACTTTGATATGACCATACACCTTTCAAATATTAAAAATTAAAACTTAGTTAAAAAAAATAACACATTTTTGTTTTATGTATGCAGAAAAAAAAGATATTAAATATAATTGAAAAGCTACTTTTTTGTTACACAAAAACTATCAGAAAGTTTTCAGTGAATATATAGTTTGTTTGTACAGTATAAAAAACATTGTCTATATAAAAGTCCCCATAAAACATGGAAACCTGTGTGTGTGTGTGTGTGTACCATTCAAAGTAAGATTTTTTTTTAATATATAGGATTTTTAAAGAAAATAATACTTTTATTTAGCAAGGATGAATGTAATTGATCCAAAGTGACATTACAAACATTTCCAATAAATTACTATTACTATTACCTAATTACTATTCATCAAATAATTCTGCATTTTTTTAAATCACAGTTTCCACAAGAATATTAAGCAGCACATTTGAACATTGATAAGAATAATTTTTCTTAAGCATCAAATTGGCATATTAAAATTGATTTATGAAGGATTGTGTAACACTGAAACCTGGAGTAATGATGCTGAAAAGTCGGCTTTGCATCATAGGAATAAATTACATTTTAAATGTATTAAAATAATTAAAAAAAAAACCAATTTATTTTAAATTGTAATAATATTTCACAATATTACTGTAATTACTGTATTTTTAATCAAATAAATTCAGCCTTGGTGAGCATAAGAAACATTTAAAAATTGTATAGGCTCCAAACATTTGAAAGGTAGTATATATGAAACACATTAAAACAAGTTTTCTTTAGTCAAGTAGCACGGATTTAAAAATTATTTTCGCCTTTCTACTGCATAGGCAGATACGTTTTATTGAAACCCCATTTTGCCAGCAGTGAAGTACCCTTTAAAGAGTCCAAAAAGCAAAAACACTATTTTGTTATGTAACTGGGCAATCACAAAAATCCTGCTCTCTTTAAATCTAATTTGTATCACTGCTGAAGTTTGTGGGAAACAATGAAAGACCACTAATAGGATCTATAGGTTCAAAGGTCATAGGCACACATGTAAGGTATATGGGACCTGGACGCAGCTGGAAGGTGTTTATAAGCGGCGGTGAGTAGAGAGAGGAACAGATCTCTGCTGGATGTAGCTGCCATTAGGAGTGTGTATAGTGGTCTATGCTGTGTACGAGTCTTACATGTGCCGTGTATATATGAACGTGTTGAAGTATGCATAGCAGGTCTAAGGTGCAGACCCAGGTGGTGAGTGGGAGCAGGCCACTGTGGCCTGTTGGGCACTGCTCAGGCCGGCCCAGAGGAGCGTCTGGCGAGGTCAGAGGTCACCCACCGGAAGAACACTTCATTTGAGATCCACGGTAGCAGGGTACATGTGGCTCTCATTTAGCCCACAGCGCTGCTGGGTAAATGAAGGGGCACCCCAGAGGAAAACGGGGGCGAATGCTTCCCTAGAGCCCAACATTACATGGATAAGAGATATTCAGCGGACAAATCCTCAAATACATCACCAGGGAAAACTAATTTAATTATGCTGTTCTTTTAAAACAAAGCAACATAAAGTATTGTGATATTTTACATCACAATACTGTTTCGATATCATCATGCCATGAATTTATATATTTCGTTTTGATATTATTTTTGAAGAGACTTACTAACCCAGGTCAGAATATGCCTATTTCCCTATACTACATAGTAGATAAAAATCAGTATGAGGAAAGAGTAGTATGTCAGAATTTGTAGTATTCATAAAACAGTAGGCAAAAAGTACACAGATGACCTACTTCCGCCGAGATTACAAAGTGCACATTTGATGAACACAGAACTAACCTGTGAGGCCACTGGAGAGGATTTGTAAAAAGCAGTGAAGCAATGCATTGACACCGTTGTACAAAATTGTACAAAAGAAGTACCTACTCAGAGAGTATTTGATTTCGGACACATTATTGTGGCGGTCAATGCATACTTGATTCTTTTAAACAAAAACAGACTCACCTAAGAATATAATCGATATTATATCCATATATATAGTCCAATGCAGATGAATGAGAAACAAATGTGTTAAAGGGATTGTTCACTCAAAAATGAAAATCCTGTCATTAATTACTCAAGTCTCAAAATTTGGACTAAATCACTCAATTAATATGGATTAGTTTTACGATCTCTTTATTAACCTTTTGAAGCATCAAATCGGTAGTAGCGTATCTGTCAATGGAGGGACAGAAAGCTCTCAGATTTCATCAAAAAGATCTTCATTTGTGTTCCAAAGATGAACGAAAGTCTTATTGGTTTGGAACGACATGAGGGTAATTAATGACAGAATTTCATTTTGGGGTGAACTATCCCTTTAAGGATTGCAAAATCACAATTTACATTAAGCATAAATGATATAATACTGTATCACAAGGTCCCTGCTGATTTCCTCCCCTATTTTCAAGTGTCTCACCTCTAATGTTCAGCATGTGCTTGACATGACCATTGCAACACACTAACGAAGGTGCTTTCTGTCAATGTAAAATGTTTCGTGTCACTACTAATTGTTTAAGGCTGGGTTGGGCCAGCCGTGCCTTCAAAAGTGGGCAAAGGGCTATGCTCCTGTGAGGTGACCTGTGAAGAACCCCAGACTATTATGTATTTAAACATTTAGTATTCACTTTCAGCGCACAGGAAAAGGCCAATTTGGTGAAGTTTACAAGTTGCCATCACATCAGTAAGAGTGTTGTCTTAGTGTGCTTGTTGGATAATCTGCAGTATATACTCTTCTAAGAATTTCCATAGGTCAGTGTAACAGGATGGCCCTCTATAGGGCCATTGATCAGGGACCAGGCTTGCCAAACTCCCTTTACTGAAAACAAACACTGTAGTTATAGACACACTGACACTGATTGCCAATAGATCACCAAACTTGTTTAAAGAAGACTGACTTGATTAAAAGAATTCACTAACTATATCTAAACATTCTTACTTGACAACAGTAGAAATATCAACTTAATGTTTAAGTCTGTGTGCATTGTTTGACAGTACTTTCACCTGCCTTTCAGTTCTTTTCAATTTACCTTCAATTTATGGGTTATACGAGCAGGTGTTGGAATGTTTGTATACTAATGTGTGTTTTTTGGGGTCCTGGAACGTGTAGCTCACCCAGAGAGAAAGTTTATCGCTCACAAGTTTCACTTTCATAACTCAGAAGACTTAAAATAACAGTTCACCCCAAAAACTAAAATAAAAGTGTGTGAAAGGGAGAGGGGACACACTCATTCCAGCTCCAACAATCACATAAAAACACCATACAAAGTGGTCTTTTCGTGAAGACATGTCATGCCAGATTTGAGGTTCAATGATAATGAACATCACTGATTATTGAATATGTTACAACAGTGAGAAAATGATGACGGGGGGTTTCTGGTCACACTTTAAATTAGGTGTCTTTAACTAATAAGTTACATAAAAAATGGTTCGTACCTGTTGTGTTCAAATTGTATTGCAAAACACTTTTGCTGCTATTGAGGAGGGATACGGGTAAGGTTAGGGACAAGTTTGGAGGTATGCGTAGGTTAAGGTGTAAGGGATGGGTCAACAGAGTAATTATATATGTAAATACAGAAATGAATAACAGCTGTAAATACATACGCTTTTATATTGTACTTATAAAAAAATAAAATAATCCTGCATGTACACAATAAGGGCATTGTATATAATGATTCATTTAAATGTTACTACATAGTAGTTAAAGACACTTAATATAAAGAGGGACAGAGTTTCTTATTTGGGTGAACTATCAGATAGTTTATGGAGAATCGAATCTAATGCATCCTGGCAAATCTGACAGCAGTTTGAGGACAACTGTGAGATTACTGGACTCTTTTTAACAGTAGGTTTTAGCAGATGTCTAATTTTATTCTCATTTACTCTCATTGCTTTCTAGTAGAAACAGTTAAAGAGACCTTATTTGTAATTTGTCTTTTCTGTGAGGAGTTATTGCCTGTGGCTGCCGTTATTTCATTTATCACTCAAGCTCGACCTTCTCCCTCTTACTGCAGCTGTCCAACCGCACCTAATTTTGTATGGCCCAACTCTCTTTTCTCCTCTACTATATATATATTTCTCTTGACCTTCTTTCTCACTATAACCTCATTAAGCAACATTAACCCTCAAAAGATATATTAAGTTGAACAGACTGTGTCTACCAATGCTTTAGTCTTCTATATTAGTGTCTAGCAAAATTCCCAACGTCCAAGAGCCAGAAGAAAACATTGATATGTCCAAGATAATGCCATGCGATTTAATGGAGAAGTGTGTAATTGTTGTGGCACTCGAGTCACCAAACAAAATTGAAAAAAATGATGATTGTTTTCACATAAGTCTCCTGAACACTCTACCTCTACGTCATTGGTTGCCCAAATAGATAACCCTGCCCTACATTCAACATTATTGGTAGAATCAGTGTTGCCATGTTGGGATGCTTAGAATGCCTAAAACAATCAAAGCAATGTTTTGATAGAGCCACAGAATCTCTGCTTATAGAAATATAAGAAAGTATTTCAAAATCAAAACCTTGCCCACTTCGGATGAAAGTGTGGGTGTTTATATGTGTGGCGGAAGGAAACGTAATTAACAGTTTCCATTATGTAAATAAAAGTTGTGTAATCAGCACTCCATCAGCAGTGACAATAAGGAAACACATGAAAGATAAATTCACTCTCAAAACACACACAAATACACAGAAAGCCACAGAGTTTGGGTCACATTACCACAATCCAGTCAATGAAGGGACAACGTCTACTTACAGGAGGACCTGCAATAAAAACAGAGAGAAAGAGAGATTAGTCACACTGAAAAAAAAATAAAAAATTATAATCCTGAAAAATAGACACTCATCTTGTTTGGACCATGTGCACATTACATCAAACATTTTACAATGACTGATTTTATTTCCCAAAGAACAGGAAAAGAAAAACGTCACGCAAGTCTGAATTTTCGTAGTTCAACCAGAATCCGAAGTGGGTGTTCTGGCTGTTCTGACGAACAACGCCTCAGATTTCTCTAACCGTAAGACGATCTCTGAGGAAGATAACAGCTCACATGCAGGTAGTTTAACGAAGTGCGTCACAGCGTTTAAATAAAGCGTTAAAAAATGTGTTTATAATTTAGTAGATGACAGGATTGAAAAGCTCTCAGTGGGAAAGAGCTGCTTGTCTCTGGAACAGGGATGAGCAGTCTGTCCACCAAGCAACAGACCACTGAGAACTGAGTGGGAGAATACACCACATCACTGGAAGACTGCCGGCACAGATAAATCACACCCCTGTTCTGTGCACGCGAACCCCACCCAGACATCACAAACTGTTCATCTCCTTCATAACTAATGCTAAATCATACACTAGCAGCGTAATACACAGTGGAAACAGATTTCATTTACATCGTTAGTCAAAAAAAAAGAAAAGGTTAAAAACACTGTTTTCCACAGTGATTCTGGTGGAAAACGCGGGATAGATTAAAACCTCTGGGAAAATATGTGTTAAATAAAACTATGGTTTTACACTTTTATTGGTTAATAAATGAACACGCAAGGGTTAGGGATGTGTAGAACTTTGTGAAAAACATTGCTCCATTCCTGTAGAAATCATGAGCAGGATATCTTGGCTTTGAACAAACAATGATGCAGCTTGATCAATATTAGTTAGATAGCCAAATGTTAAGTATTATAAAAGCTCAAATGATGAGCACATGCATTAGTAGGATTTACAGCCTCTTTTACATCCTAAAACCAAGAAACTTCAATCAAGGCAGCACTAGATCACAGCTTCAAGCATGATTCAAGCTTCAAACTTTATCAAGGAAGAGCAAACTCACAATTGCTGATGACAAATCTTTTCCGCCTATGTAACTTAATATCTCCCAGAACTTCTCTTTTATAACTTATGTCAGGACAACTGCAAGAATGAAATCAGTCCATTGAAGCAATTTGTTACAGAACTATTGAACTATTTGACCAGAATCATAAGGGTTCGTTCCAGGATTTTCATCCAGGAACCTTTTTGTTCCTCTAAAGAGTTTGAAAAGGTAACACCTCTCTCTTTCGTGGCCAGAAACTTAGGGGAGTAACAGTTTGAATATATGACTTGAGGAAAAAAAAACTTAATGGATGCAAGAGAGAACAAAAATTCCTTTAAAACAATTGTTTACTGTATTCCTCAACAAGAAGATCATCTACATTTGGACTGAGCTCTGTGGATCACCGTGAGTCTGAATGGTGCATTAAATATGGCAGCCTTAAGTAATGGTGCAGTCACACCGGTGACGAAGCTTTCCTATGGGTCCATCATTATTCTTTCCTTTCCTGTTTTGAGAAGTCTGTATTTTCTTAGAAATGAGAACCTGCATTTATCAAAACTGCTGCTGAGACAGCAAGCCCTATTTTAGACCTAAAAAGCAAGAATAATGTCAAAGAACAAGTGAACAACACACACAATATATGTGTGGTCACGCAAGAATAGCTCTCTGAACATTCCATATCAATCTTTGTCATCATAAACGCTCTCATTTTACCCATGTGATCCCATGACTCTTTACATGAAACCACTTCATAAGCCAAAAATATAGAGGAATCTATAGGTCGCAGAGTAGCAGACTCAAATGGAGCACCTACAGACTGTCCTGCACACAAAAACATCTCATTGGCAGGTTTTATGCAACTCGCGGGACGAAAATGAAAATTAGTGCTGAGAATTTGTATTTTATTCTGCTATTTTTACAGTATTGTCTGTACTCTTTCAGGGGAGGGGATGTGCAAAAATTTTACAGTTAGGGGTTTGTCACTGAGGCAGTAACCTCAAAAAGACATCTTTGTACCTTATTTAGTCTTAACATGTTCATAGTAGTACATATTACTACTGTAAGGTACCAATATGTACATGAGATTTAGGGTGTACATAAGATATAAAGTTAACCCTTTAACTAATAAAAGTATAAAAAAGTGTTGCGTCCAAAGGTTTCTGTTGTATTAATGCTATTCATTTTGCACTAGGACTCAATTCATCTCTAAATATATTACGTACAATGCTAGCATCTCTGAATGCTTTAAGCTTGTTTTCATGCTTATCTTGCTATTAAAAGCACATACGTAGCAGCTTATACAAAACAGCAATCCATGGAGTTGCAGGCACAGGCATATGATTACTAAAGACCTACCTGGAGTCCCATCACGGCCTTTCTTTCCCCTCAAACCAGGTCCTGATTGAAAAACAACCTACAATCAGTCCCAAAGTTTAGAATCTCAAAAGGAATAGCTCTACACCATAGTAAAGCCTTACACTGATACAGTCTCAGAATTTTTTTTTTACCTTTAGGAGTACAACAGCTTTTCACTGGGACAGTACCCTAGAGGGACAACGTTGCACCTCTAAAAGATTTACAGTAGCACTTTAAGTGTACATTTTACAACTCGGAGGTGATAAATTCACATTTAGGGGTAGATAAGGTAAAATTGTCCTTTTAAGGGTACTACCCAAGTGACAAACTGTTGCACCCCTAAAGGTTTTGCAGATTTTTACTAGCAGAGCTAAGAATTGCATTTCAATACTTTATTATATAACGTTTTAAACCAACATTATATAATGTTGGCTAGTAATAACCTCATCACAATTCTTTGGACCAAGATCCCCGTGGCTGCAATAATTAAAGGCAAAAACGGGGCTAAAAATACATCACCACAGAGTCGTGGCAAGCGGCAGTAGCAAGAAGCAGATAACGTGTCAAAAACTGTGCCTGTGCAGCCAGCAGTGGGATGAGTGGACACTTTGGTAGACTGTATACTGGGTGTGGAGATCCTTAAAGCCCCAAAGTGAAAGTCGAAACCGAGCACACAGACACGTGGAAGCATGTGTTCTGATTCCTGACGCATTCTGGACTTGAGTCCACTTCCTGCTCTACAGACAACCTTCATCCAAAGGCCAATTGAGCCTGGGCGTCAAAAATACCCCATGTGATGATGCCTAGAGGACTCTGGGTGTAAAACTATGCATGTCTAGGGGAGTATGTTTGTGTGAGAGAGCGAGAGGTGGTACACACAACAAACAACACCGAACGATAAACACAAGGAACATTTAATGCTTTCATTAAATGTTTAGGCAGTGCTATGCCAGTTAAAGTATTAATATCGAGCCGCATATCACAACCACCTGTTACCGTCCTTATGCAAGAGGACTGGAAAGTGATAGGAAATAGAGATCTTCTGTTGAATGCTGACACGCAGGCACCCGAGTCACCGGCCCCACCCCTTTTCATAGTACTGAACCCTGAATATTAAACTATGAGGAGGGACCCAAATAGTTTGGTATCATTTCCCCCTAAAAAAACTGCAATGGTACTGCATAGACCTTCGGAAAACCTTTCATAAGATTTCTGTGGCAGCAAAATGTTGCATCGATAGTTGGGCTGTACAATATGGACAAAAATACTATCATGATTTTTTTTTTTCCAATATTGTGATTACGATTTTAATCACACAAACTGTACTTGTCTGTATACAAATGTTTTTGGAAGCCGGCTTTATTGAAGATATTTGCAAGCACCATGTCTTTGAATAAATGATACGTGATGTGTCGGTTATTTCTTTATGCATTTTTGAACTCTTTTCGTATGTTGTGCATTTCGCAAATACCTGTATTATCGATTTTTGTTTACCTGGTTAGGAATGTGCCATTGTTTTTCTATGTAAATACACACTAGACTGATGTCCTTAACCGTTGCGTTCACGTCTTTTGCAGCATCTCGCTCGTTGACATGCTGTTCTACACGACACTCAAGGTAAAAATTCAGCCTTTAAACCGTCTCTAGACTTGCGCCTCGCTGTTTTGCTGACACAATAGTTTGACAGGTCTTGCAAGTTATCTGACTCGATGATATAGATCATCTTTCCTGTATCCAAAACATTCCAAAACCACAGATGTTGATTTATTTATTTTTTGGCCAAGTCCTTATCCTGCCTTGAATTCACCTTCCCTGTTTCTGTGCTTTCTTCCATGCCATAACAGTAAAAACGCTCTGTTCTGTTCTCACGCTAGATTTAGGCACGCTGCATTCAGATTCAGATTGCTTTCTGCGGTTTAAAAGTCACATATGCTCACATCACGATAATTTTTATATAGAGTAAATGGAAAATATTCACTACGGTACCATAAACATATTGTGAATCTCAAAATCTCCAGATTACATTTAACCCCAAAATTAAAAGGAAAAAAAATTTGCATTTAGAAAATTAAGACTATTTTTGTGTAACAATTAAAACACATTTTAACCATTTTTTTTAGGAACACTTACTTAACCCAGCTGAAATACTGTCATAAGATGATACGAGTACTGTTATATAGACCCAGGAATAACCTCAAGAATACCATACAACCTAAAATACCCATCCACTGCCAGCTCCACTCCCCTTATCATCTGCCAATTTCTCCAAATGCTCTGTCCTCTGATTGCCCCTGTACACATGCCATAGTGCCCGAGAATGAATGCTTCAGCTTCCAGACTTCCAAACTGCAAGCGCAGCACAGCGAAGTCCAAGCAGAGGATGAAACAGGGACATGAATAAAACAGCAAATGTAGTGCAAACAAAGCATGGATTCCTTTTCAGACATGGATAACTTCAGTGCAAGAACATTACACATGTTGTTACACATATGCATTTTAAGAATTATTTTATGATGTTTATGTACCTGGACATGTACAGGTCACATGAACCACCAATAAACGCTTTAAAATGCACTGTAAACTTTTATAAAAAATTTTTTTATGAAATCTTAAATCTTAAATCTTATTGATCATGGAAGCAGTAATTCAAGAAAGATAAATCTACAATTTAGTAAAAGTAAACTAGTTCTGCTTCAGTTGTGTGATGGTCAGAGGAAAAG
The DNA here is from genome assembly GCF_965113295.1 of Leuciscus leuciscus. NCBI lineage: Eukaryota > Metazoa > Chordata > Actinopteri > Cypriniformes > Leuciscidae > Leuciscus > Leuciscus leuciscus. The sequence continues at coordinate 6,548,164 of NC_138746.1, forward strand.
AAATGAACCTTTGCACTTTTGTTCTACTAAGATGAACAAAGTCTTCGCCACACCTTTTGAAATCTGGAAAAATCGCTGCATGCATTTCATGACTTTTCACAACTGTTATATATAACCTTGTCAAATATAAGTTCTCTTGGTCTCCAAATAAAAATACGGTTATGTGGCAATTCCAGAAGGCCGAGAAGATTAGTTGACTTCTTTGAAAAAGCGATGTGGTGCTCTATGCACCTCCAGTATCCTAAGGGAACCAATAAACCTTAAACAAAGGCCCTATCAAGTTCCAATAGGTCCACAAAAGTTTCAAGCCTAGGGAAGCATACAGTCCATCACACACTCCAACCCATGCTGAACCTGGTGCAATCCAGATGACTGACGTCTCATTGAACAGCTCCCACTCCAAAGAGAGCGCAGGCCCGGTTACAGGAGCCGAACGGCAGTGTGTCTACTCCCGTCTGCCCACTGATGACAGTTGGCCCATTCACGACGATCCCTCGCCGCTTTGTTGCCTCGTTAAACTGCAGTCACAGTTTGAAAAAGGATCACAGCACAAGTCGTTTTTCATCCTTGCTCCTGGGCCCTGCTGTATTAACCTCATACCACGATTCAAAATTCAGAAGCACACCAACCAGTTCTCAACTGAAAGAGTTTGGAAAACACAACTACATTTGCACCTACCGGTCAATAAAAAAACATCTGACATGCATACAATAGGCTCAACAGCAACAGAGTATTTTGCTAATAAAATTGAGAAAGGAGACATACAACATTAGAAGGCTGGGAAAATAACCTTGCAAGCTTTCTTAAGGGCACACAGTTCTAAGCCAAGTCAATGTGCACCTCATCCTGTCTATCGTACTTCTTGCCAATTGTAGAATTCCCAGAAAGCCTGAATTGGTGCAGAGTTCTTGTTCATTCTCATGCCAAAATGAGGCTAGGTGGAGAAATATTTTCCCCAACAATCCATAGAGCAGAAAAAGTGCGCCATTACGGCCGGGATTAAATAATTACGGTGAGCCACTTACAGGAGATCACTACAAAGACTCTTTTGTGATGATGCCAGAAAAACCACTATTACACTGAATTTACCATTATTCTCCCAAATTGCTCCCAGGAGGAAAAAATATACATCAATATACATCGTCTCCTTCGTTCTGAGCAGAAGAAAGGTTTCCTACTCCGACTGTACCAGGTGGTGAAGTGGAGAACTGGAGTGCACCACATAAATCTTTCAGTGGATTTTCTTTGGCTGTTTTTCCATCTAAATGGGTGATTTAGATAGTCATCGACTGAAATTTGGCCCCACAGAAATTAATTCATGATTAGAAATCTGAGAAACACCCAACAGAGGCATTACTATTGACTAGTCTGCTGAAAAGACCAGTGTAGATCAGCATGAATTTCCAAGCTGGTTTATGCTGGTTTGAGCTGGTCAGCATAGCAATGCTGGCATAACCTGAATAACCAAAGAAAGTCCTGGGCTGCGAATGAAAGGTTAGGCATCTGATTTGTTGCCTCGCTGCCTTATCAGTCAATGACTTTGCAGGCAGCATTTGCACACAAAGATAGCCTACCTCTTGAAACTGATTCAGGCAGACTTCTGAGGAAGCATATCGGTTTATTGATCTACGACAAAACAGAGAGAGCTTTGGCGATAACTAAGCAAATGTTGAATTACTACAATACTAATCTCTTGATAAAAATGACATGGAAAAAAAGAAAAACATTGGTCAAAAACATACATTTAGACCAGGGATGCCCAATACCGTTCATGGAAATCTACCTACATGCAGAGTTCAGATCCAACCTTGACCAAACACATCTTGTGAAGTAAAGCTAACACTGTATTTTGGACATGCCTTGATGCCTTCCTACCTAGGAATGCATCCTCCAAAGGCAGCAGTTTTAAGCTTTCGGACACCGTCTTTTTTTTCTATTTTCACTCTTAGTTTTCCATTTTGGTTAAGATAAATGTATATAAATGATACTAATCCCGCACTCATTAGTTTAATTACTAGATTAAAAGAAACCAGGCTGTAGTGTAGGATGATTCATCAAGGGACGGATTTTCTTTGAGCTATGATGCACAGTAAAAGTGTGGCCAGGAAGTGCACGGGGCATTTGGTTTAAATAGAGTTTGCTTTATTTCCTCTTTAATTGGCCAATTTGCTGGACTGAATTGAGATACACTGAGATTTCACTTAAGCAGATATGGTTGGCTTTTATTTGCTCTGAACCTTTGTTGGGTCCTGTTCAATGAATCACCGAGGCAAAGCCAGCAGGACAAGCATTTGACTTCATTAGCAGAAACAGGACGGATTTGAAGCGTCAAGAATCTCAATAGGGCCATTGAGAGCGACTGAATTCCACTTTTTCATCCCCACCCATTGGAAAAATCCTCTGTTACTGGCCCTGAGGTCAACTTATCTACTACAAATAAAATGCAGATTATAAAGAGAGAATTGCATTAACACCTGCCAGCCTTCGCAGATGCTGAAGTCATTATACTTCAGTAGCAAAAGTGCTATGAAATGAAAAGAATGTGTGTGCGTGTGTGTGGACGTGTGTGTTACAGTCAGTCTAGAAGAATATGTGAATAAATGAATCTAAAGGGAAAAAAAGGTGTTCACACTTTAAACTTTTCACATATGCAACTTTATGAAGCAATTCTTTGAAATGATGATCCATCTTGACCCGCAATGAACTAACCAGGAGAATGCTGAATGTACCCAGTAACCTCAGAGCTGTTTGCAGAGTGTCAGATGCTCACTGTAACCGTGAGAAAGCATCAAACAGCCTTTATGGTGTGAAAATATCCAGTGTGAATTTGGATCTCTGCCCAATAAGCAGGAAGAGTTTCGGAAGACAGGCTATGTGGGTAGTAACAGTGGAGAAAGTCTCGTCTGGGCTTATTCAGCACAGCTAAAAATAACCCAAAATGCAAAATTACTGATAACAAACAGGAATTTAAAAAATATATTGCAGGGACAACATTGGCACTGAGTAAAAGATCAATCTTGTGATTTTAAGGATCAAAATTAAGATTGTTCAAATGAAGATAAACGCGTTTAATCAATTTGAAGTCTGAAATCGGTACACAACACGCTTAGATCATAAATATTAATCCGGTGACATGACATGGTTTTCTCTAAGACAGATAAATGAGTGCTAGCCATAATTGGATAACTGCCTGTTGTTTTTGTGATCATTTAGTCCCCTGCTGATGCAACTGGTTGGTGTAGCAAAAAAAACACAAAGCAAAACACTTACAATAAAATGGTTATATATCCAGAAGTGGGTGAAACAAATTTAAAATAAATACATAAATAAAGCCCCTTTTTCAAAATGAATCAAAAGTGCCCCTCTCAACAATTATCAACAACAACAATATTATGGTCAAAACAAAAAGCAATTGAATTATAATTAATATGACAACATATACAAAACAGTAACAAATCACTCAAAAGTTGGAAAATTCCTGTTTATTTTTACGTATCTGCCATCTGAAAAGGGCTTGAGATGTCATTGCCATAATGCGTTGCTACGGGAGCGAACTGGATCCGCGTTTTGTCTCATTTTACAATTGAATTACATCACTTAAAAATCGGATGTGAACTGAATACAAAGCACTCAACAAAACCAAGCAGTAAAAGAAGTCACGTTAATGGTAAGTAGTATTCAGTTTACTCTTATTTGTGTACTGCATATTGATTTACCGTTTGAGGAAACTATCAGAGTTGGTTAAATTAAGTTCAAGTGCCATCTATAGGCCTCGTATTATGTGAAATGTAGGCCGGTCAAGAACATGCAAAACGGTGATAGGAAATGGCCCCTTATATATGAATTATGGTGATAGATGACCCTTTTGTACATTTGAGCTTCTGCCTCTGAAGAACACTCTGCACAACCCTGCCCATATCCTCCAAAGCAACAAACACGTTACTCGTGCAAGACAAATGATCATCAGGGTAGGGTTAAACCAACACCTATACTACTGGTGAAAAGATAATCTGACACTTGAGGGAAGCTTAATGGATGTTTTATGGTTTTGCCTTGACAATTGTAATTGCGATGCATACGCTTGCGAGCCCACCTTTGACCTTTGGGAGCTTTGAATGCAACAACTATATGAAAATGGTGTTAAAAGGGCAAGATTGGCGTGTCTGTTTTGAAAAAAGACCTGACTTTGCAGTAAAGTACACTTGCTTGAAAGGAAAAAAAACACAATTCATCAGAATGAAGAAACAACACATTTATTAATGTTGACTTCATGATTGCAAAAGGACAGCACAATTTCCTTTCATAAACACCAATCAATCTGTATAGCTTTGCAACTTACCACACATTCTAAAAAATAAATTTAAAGACGGACTTAAAAGGGGAGGTTTCCCCCAACATGGCGTCAGTATTCTCCCGAGACTCGAGGCAGACAAATCCGTTATTGAGCGTTGTCACATCGGTTAAGCGAAAAACTGCAGACTGCTAAACTCCCATAGGACCTCATTGCTGAGGGTTTTACCGCTCCTATTCACGCTGTGGCCGAGAGCGAAAAAATGAAGTGCGATGAGAGCTCAGAGAGCCGGCGTCCGCCGATATTGGGTTACTGAGGGTAAAAAGGCATGCCATGCCAAGAGTTATTAAAACAGAAGTCTGACAAGGAGATTTCAGTGGCATTTCTGAAATAAACAGGGAGCAGCTCAATGTCTTTACCATATGTGTTACAGGGCTGGCGTTTGGCCAGCGGCTCTCAACACACTGTGGCTTGTGTGTCAAAAGTGGCCATCAAATAAATGCAGCCTGTCGGCTGATTACAAAAGCAGAACTGTTGAAATAAACATTACACAGCTAAAAACATGTTAAAATACCCATGCACTGGCTTTGCTAACAGGGCTAATGTCGGGTTACTAGGCAGGAGAGACCTGTATATTTCTACCATACCTGAAATAAGGCTACAATCAGGGACATACTGTAGTATGCATGGCATTTAAAAAAATTATATATATTGCTTACTGCACCTTTCATACACTCCCGTGATGGTACTGAGGACTTGGAAAAGTGATATGCAGAGTTGGTGAGAGCAACAATAATGCAGTCAGAAAACACGTAATAATGCTGCTTTCAAGTGAACCAGGAAAATGTACGAATTGTCCAGACATTTTTTAGACTTCTCATGCATTCATGTTGGAAACAAAATATGGAAATACACTTTTAAAAATAAAGGTTCCAACAGAGAACAACTCTGTTCATTCTGTGAATGAAATTGTTCATTTACAGTGAACAATTTTGTGTTTGGCAAAGAACCTTTTAGTTATTTTTCTTAGTGTGAGGAACATTTGAATGATCTAATAAACTGTTTCTATTATAAATAACCTTTTGTGCAATTGGGAAGTTTTCATGGACATTAAAGATTCTTCATGGAACAATAGAACAAAATAAATATATAAAATATAGGGTATAGGTATATTTAAAGTAGCTAAACCATATAAACAATAAACAATGAGTTTCTATTCATGGTATCAAACAAATAATTAAGTAGTTAACATAACACAAAATGCAAAGGGTGACTTAAGAACTATAAGCTCGCCCTTTTTATTTTTTAAATAAAGCCCTGAAATTGACATAACTATCCATACACTGAGGACATGTTTTCTGGCAATTTGGCAAATCAGATATATCTAGAAGTCCCAGTTTCCCACTGGTAAAAACCACAGGTAAAACCATAATTACTGGAAAATTACTGGAATTTACCTAGTTACAACATTTCCAAGTCCTCTTCATTACTTCATAGACATGTTAAAGAGGCGTAAACTGATTTATTTCATGTGTCAACCAATCAGAATAATGAAAAAGGAAACAAAAACGGACTTTTTTGACATGAAAAGTTATGAGAGACAAATTAATTTAGCATTTTAGAAAATGGTGATAGTTCAACAAAAAGTAAGTAACTCAAGTCTTATCTAATGGGAAGAGTAATTATATCTGCAAAACTAATAAAATAATGCTTTCCGGTTCTGAACTGGGGGGAAAAAAACGAAACGTATCTTTCCATGGTAAAATGCATTTTAGTGATAAGCTTAATTCCCCGATTTACGTTTGTTTCCTTGATCTGAATTCCATGTGTGCCAGAAAGGAAGTGGAGTACTTTCCAAATTGGGAATGTACAGTATGTGTACTTTAAAGTGATTAAAAAAAAATAAGACAATAAGCAGATGTAAAAAAAAAACTAAAAAAATCTATAAAGGTTTGGCCAACTGTAAACCACTTCGCCTCTTATAGAAGCCTCAAGTTTGTTCCCCAATCAGCAATATGTACAAATCTATAAACAAAAGTCTTGGTGAAAGATGACATGCCCGACCAAAGAATAAACCGGAATAAAAGGGAGAAATCACAAAGGATTGTGTTTCCGTTATATGTTTCTAACTCAAATGAGAGAAACAGGCACCGCCACAAACACGGAGCAGCATCCAATGAGTCAGGAGCGACCGGAATACCGACATTCCTCTATTCCCTAAACCCAAAGCTGGTAAGTGTGGTGTTCTAACTCCCATTTATCTACGATTTACATTTGGGAACAAAACTGAAGTGAGACTAAACTGAAGCAAAAACCCAAATAATCAGACTTGAGGCATGTGCAATGTGCTTGTAAATTGTTGCTGCGGTGTGCTCGGAAGTTATGGCCTGTTGACGGGGACACAGAGGACTTTTCAACACCCTTCTCTATTACGCCTCAAAATAATATTCAGTGGCACAAAACCAGTATCCTTGGTTGCACTGACACAATCGGTTTGGGTCACAGACATCAAAAACTATCATCCAGATTCCAGGCTGAAGAATATGTGAAAAAAACAGGATTTTTGTATGTGAACACTCCAAATGAACCCATATCTGCAATGGAATTAATGTGTTAGTGGAAGATTAATGCTGCCTTCATGTGCTATCAGAAATTTCGCACTCTCCACTTCTGAAGATTACGAGCTTGTCGCATTCAAGTACTTTGTTGTCGGAAAGAATAGTAATCATGGACAAAATGTATGGAAGACTCGGAAACTCGGGTATCCAACTTATCTCAGAGTTTCCCAGTAGTAAATACGACATAATAGGGAATTCATGTCCAATTTCTGATTAGAAAACCCATATTTACAATAATTATGATAGCACGTGAAGGCAGCATTAGCTATACTGATTATATATCAACATAAATTTCAACAAATCTGTTTCTTACACAAAGCTATTACAAAAACTTGGAATACAGTGCATGAGTCTTTAGGCCCATTCAAACCAAGAATGATAACTATAACAGTAACTATATTATTGTACACCCCAAGGACAATAAAGTTTTGTTTATTAAAAGTGCATGCTGCAGTTAAGTCTTCTGACACCTTTAAATGTCACGCTCTTTAAAGTCATTGGGATTCTGATTGTCTGTCAATGTTTTCATTATTCATCAGTTGGAAAAAAAAACTTGTTCTGAAAGTTATTCCGAAACTTATGTCGTTATCGCATTTTGGTGAGGATTTCCTTACAGAATTTAGAATGATTATTAAAACTTTATAGTCATCACTATACTCACCGTCCTTGGTGTGAACTGCCATTTTCAGACTACTTTTGGAATACTTTTATGATCATTTTTCAATGCTTTAATGTCCTTTGTGAAGCCCAAACATTCCAGACCCATTTGTTACATTTGTTGACAGAAAGGGATACAGGTTTGGAACAACATGAGAAGAGTAAATGAAGACAGAAACTGTTTTGCTTCAACTATTCCTTGAAGAGTTTATGCTAAAAGACATCAAATCCAATTAAATTGATGAATATCGTATTTTATTCAAGCATATGAGAACTCATGTGTGTATATGCATGTGTGTTTATTTGATTTACATACTGTATGTTACATTGCCATGGAGATCTCAAGCAGGGGAAGTACTTAGTCTGAGATGTACTGTGCTTTGGAGAGGCTTGATTCAGCTCAGTTCCTGTCACATGCTGCAAGAACACACACACTGCCATTTCCCAGAACGGGTTCCAACAACACACACAAACACACCTCAACCCTATGAACCCCAACTTTTTCTTCCCCCCCCCCCCTCCACTAGTTTATCTTCCTCTCTTTGCCTGTCTAGGATCAGCGCTGATCTTTCTAGCCTGCCTTCAGTCCATCTGCTCATCAGACCCACTGGAAGCTCCAGCAATGTCCAGCTGGCCGAGCGGTCACCCTACACCACTGCGTGCCACCCTGACCCTGAAATCCAAACACGCCGTCTCACTGAAGGCATAAACCATCCCTGCCTGTACAACTGGCCAGGACGTCCTCTCTCCACCAGACCTGGAGCGGGTGCCAGTGCCAACAGCTACTGCAGTCACAGGCGTCAGTGTGTAGTGGGTGTAAAGATGATGGAATGAAATTTTACATTCCAAAAGAGCCAATCAAGTTCAGCGTGTTACAGGTCACACTCCCAGTGAATCATTCATTTTCAAACAGTTTTTGACATTTTTCTCAGAGATAAAAAATCTCATTGCACAAAAATGGCACCACATTACAACCTGAACTAAGCTAAAAAGATTAAATTGCCTGATGTTTTGAGATACTTTCTGAACTTAGCACACAGTAATGAGGGTCAGGGGTCTTTTTATCTTGTATCACCCTGATATTTTTTACTTTATGCCCTCCTAAAAACATTGTTAATTCAGGAACATGCTCATCACAGAGAGATTCTGACCATTATAGGAATACATTACATTTTAATTTGGGTAACACTGTACAATAAGGTTCCTTTTGCTAACATTACTTAACCCCTGTGCTGTGTTGAAAATCCTTGACCTAATTTGGTAAAGGAATGACCGACCTTTTAAATTGCTTATAAATCTTCCATTATGCTATATTGTCACCAAATATTGAATTCAATCTTTCTTGCTTTCTTTCAATCAGCACATATTTCTTTTTGGAACTGATTGATTGCAGGCCTCATTGATCTGAGCTCATCCGCAGCAGTTTATGAATGAAGAAATTTCACTCAAGCTTATTCACCTCAAAAATGTTCAGATACATGAGCTCAGATCAATGAGGACTATAGCAAATCAGCTCCAAAAAGAAATGCAAAACCAGTGCTAATTGAAAGAAAACAAGTTGACAGAGAAATTGAATCCAATATTTTGTGACAATATAGCATAACGGGAGATTTATAAGCAGTTTTTTTTAGACGGGTAATTTTTAGGGCTGTACTGTCCTAGTCGATTAGTCGATTAGTTGGTCGATACGTTCTGGTTCGACCAAAATTCTGATTGGTCGATTTTCTGCCGCGTTTATTTCATCAGTTTTGCCGCGCTGAGGCGCGCTCATTTCATCAGGTGGAAAGCACTAACTGCTAATGGGGGTGTTTTCAGAATACCCTTGTTTCACTGTAACAGTCTGTCTTCAAAACACCCCCCTTGTTTTCACCTTTTTTGGATTAGTCCAACCCAAGAGAGAGCGTCGAGCGTAGTAGGTTTGATGCTGAATATTATTTATTTAATTGTGAGAGCGTTTAACAGTCCTCTTCTAACATGTCAACAACAAAGAAATCGACAGTGTGGCAGCATTTTGTTAAAATTGATAACAGGAAAAAGGTCGAATGCAAAGTTTGCAAGCAACAGTTTTCCACAGCTTGACGACAAACATGACATATCATCTACTGTAAAAGTGGTAAGCTCACTTGTCTGCGTTAGCTTGCCCTGTCTGTTTTGAGTAAGCTATGAACATATCAGAATTTGCATATTTCAATGTTTTAGTGTGATAACCTAACTTTTTTATTTTTTATTTGGAGCCTAATGCGCAATTGCGCTGTGCTGTTGGTTGTTAGTTTTGAGCCTAGGATTCTTTATTTTTCAGTTATGCACTTTATTTCGTTTCTGCTCTTGATCTGGTTTGTTTAATAAATATTATTTTTTTATTAAAGTGGACGTGCCTTTTGTGTTTATTAAGAGTAAAGCTTTAAGTAGTCTATTCGTGTCTCAGCTGCGAAGCTAACGTTAAGCTCATCAGCCTCGCTCGGTGCGAGGACATGCACGGTGAAATGATAGTGTCTGACTAATAATAACTTATTATTATAACATATGACAAAAATAATTGTCTAAATTATGTTGTATATTCCTCAACAGTTCTTGTGATGATATCACTAGTTGACAACATAGTACTATTTTCGGAAATCATAAGCTATGATATTGCGCAGGTGATGCAGCGCTGTCAGAGCTGACAGACTCAAGTGTCAGACTCATTTCAGTGCAAAATAATTAGGTCAAAAACGATTTAATATACTGCAAATAGCCTACTAGTTGTTTGTTTATTTATAATTCATTTAGGCGGACAACAAGGCTACCAAGTACTGCGCACAGTGCACATCTAATTAATTTAACGTTTTTTTTTCTAACGTCATTTTTAGTCGATTTTAGTCGATTTTTAGTCGAAAATTTCAGGACTTCAGTCGACCAAGATTTTCTTTGGTTGAGTACAGCCCTAGTAATTTTTGACCCGGAACACCACAAGTGTAACACGATATAATACTCGAATAACTGTATTATTTCGTTAACATGAATTAACAAAGAAAAATGCTTATAAATAATTTATTCATCTTAGTTAATGTTAATTTCAACATTTACCTATACACTATTAAAATCAAAAGCTGTATTATGTTAATATTATTTCGTGGACTTGAGCCAACATGAACTAACAATGCACAGGTGTACAGTATTTATACCAAACAAATGTATTGCTCATTGTTAGTCAATTTTTATTTAATGCATTACTAATGGGACTTTATTGTAAAATCTTACCTTAATTTGTTTGAATAAATTAATAGATCCAGACAAAAAGCCACATTTTTAAATGAAAATTGTTAAAAAGATTGAAAATTCTCTCATCCAACTTCACAAAAGTAACCTTTTGAGTTTTTATCAGCATACAGGCCTTTCTTGAATCAACTAATCTATCCTTATAACACAAAGTTTATCGCTTAAGACGCTTCACGTGTCTATATCACAGAGAGAAAAACGCTGTGACCTCTTCCACATACATAATGTGTACGCACATACTCAAAAAACCATAACACAACATAAATATACAGGGAACAGGCCTTGTTTGTCCAGAGCCTCTCAGAGTTAAGCATATGGAGGCTCTCACATTTGGTGGAGAGGAATAGGCCAGCTCGCGAGGGGGCCCACAATATGTTTACCCTCCAGGCATTCCACCAGCGAAGGAAGTCAGAAAGCTCTTCACAGAAATCAAGTAACACACTACCTCGCCACCATCCTAATGGCTACATTGTGCCTGTATTCTTGGCCACGAAATGTGTGATATGCTGTTTCCAGGGACAGATGTTGTCATGCCGAGTTTGTTACTGAAAGATCGGAACATAACACAAAAGTTATCTTATTCATATCTGGGTATATTTGTTCAGGCTGCGGTATATATATTATATTAAATGCTACTGAAGGAGATCAAGGTTTTGGCATTACATTTAAGAAATAGTTAATCTAAAAATTAAAATTATGTCCTTATTTACTCACCTTCATGTTGTTTCCAAACCATATGTTTGTTTTTTGTTTTTTATTCAGTGGAACACAAAAGTAGAGCTCCAAAACTTAGGGATGCACAGATTATCTTATTAAGAATTATTAATGTGCATATATTATGATACTGTATTCAATTATTTGTTTTAAGATAAATTTAAGATTAAGTGAGTGTTGACATCAGAGTTAACCTAATTGTAAAATACTAGGGGTGCAACGGATCAAAAAACTCACGGTTCGGATCGTTTCTCGGATCAGAGTCACGGATCGGATCATTTTTCGGATCAGCAAAAAAAATAAAAAAAATGTATTAACACTTTTAAATTATTAAATTAAAATATATAAAATCATCTTAAAGTGCACAAGGCATAATATCTTCTTTTTAACATAATTAATGAAAAACAACTTAAAGTGCAACATAAAAAGGCATCTCCTTCCTTTAAACATGGACCAATGCTTTATGTGTTTCCACTGTCATATAGGGCTGTCAAAATTGCTCAAAAATGACGTTCGAATATTCCCTCTAAAAAAACACATATTCGAATTATTCGAACATCTGGTTGCGCATTTTGTCAATGACGTGCATTAGGCCTATGTCAATAACAGGACAAATTAATACAAAGAGACATAACTACTTGTATATGTAGTTCATTTAAGTTTAAACATATTTGACAACGTATTACCTTGCTCGCTCGCACTCGCAGGCACTCTTTCTCTCTCTCTCTCGCCGTCACCCATGCTGCGTTCACACCAAACGCGAATAGAGCGTCTGGCGCGAGTGATTTCAATGTGAAGTAACGTAAAGACGCGTTTACGCACGTCTTGAGGTTTTGCGGCGCGAATGAGGCGTCACGCTCTCTGCGGCTCATAACGCTCGCCATGACCACGCTGTGTGTGGACTGAACATGCGCACAACTTTTTTTTCATAAATCAATCCGCGGATCACGTGAGTGCCGAACCGAAGATATTGATCCGAACGGATCACGGATCAATGATGATCCGTTGCACCACTATAAAATACAGAAAAATTAGCATGCACAATCTAATATTTAATATCAAACAATACCAATAAATGTAGAAATATGCTAATATCTAATTTGGTACAGATATACTATGCATCCCTTTAAAACATTAAAAAAATAAATAAAAGTACCTCAAAAGGTGCCCATAAAACTTTGCATTCATTCAAATATCATGGTCATATCATGAGTCAAAGACCCAAATGTCATTGGTTCTTGCGTGTCTTATCATAATGGATTATCATTATCATTATGGATGTGACAATTTCATCTCTAAATTCCAAGTTGTCTTTGAAAGATTTGTAACACTGCACAACAGTTATACAGACTACTTTCATGGTTCTTTTCTGGAGCTCAAAGGCCCCAATTACTTTCATTGTTTGTATTAGGGTGGTGTGAACGTTCCTTTTGTGCTTCACAGAACAAAGTCTCAGAGGTTTGGAACGACGTGAGTGTGAATAAATAATGACAGAATTTAAAATGTATATCCCCTTAAATCCATCACTAAGGAACAGATGGGAATTGACATTTTATTCAAATACAACATCCTGAGTATGAATGGCTCTATTTTAAGCCCTAGTAAATGAAGTCCAGGAAAAAAATCAACCTTCAAAGCACTGAAAGTGCGTAGTGTGAACCTCGTAATCCAATAAAAACATCTAACTGCGAAAGGCTCCCGGCAAGTCTTGCTCAGTTGCAGGTTCTTGATTCCTGCAGGCAGCATGACAATATATATGTGACATCCAGCATACTCATGTCAACATGTGGGTGTATGTAAGCCATATTGGCTCATCCACCATCTGCTGTTGGCCTGTTATGCACAGAACAATGTGGGCCCCTGTTCACATCGTGGCCTATTCTTTTTCTCAGTCCCTCTGATCAGCCATGCAGAACTCTGAACCAAATACCAGCACTGCTGACCGGCTGCCCTGCACCTTCTACCTACAGCACTTCACATGCACAATGCAAGTTAGATGGGACGCCGATATATTCTGCTCAAGCGCACGGCCCCACCGCTGGCTCTCAGCGGAGTCCTCCCCCAATCCATCGTCTGGGCCTCACACGTGGGGAAATCCTGCTTAACACACACCACTAATCACACAGAGACAGCGAGAGGTGGAGGTGTCAGCCATGACGGCAAACTCACCAACTCCTAACAAAGACAGCAATGTTTAGTCTTCAGGAATAAGAGTTCCTGACTCTCGGAAGTCACTTGACTATAAACACAGCAGAATGACAGAGAAGGTAAATGTGTGTTGACACCATCATTTTAGAAGGACGAGTAAATGCGTGTGGTTTGATTTTTATCTCTGTAAAGCCACTCTATAATTTATAAAACACAAATTTCTAAGACCTCTTAATTATCAAAATGATCAAAACTTTGCTGAAAAACTTTTTTACACAATCTACTACATGCTTTTTGTAATCTGATTGATAGTTTATATTAACAAGTAAAATGCCTTTTAGTATAATTCTAAAATGGTCTATCTTTAGGTTGTGGAATTTCATCTTACTTTTTGACTATATAAATATTAGCAACTGTGCCAAATTGTATATTTTTGCTCAGTTTGGCCCTCTGAATAGAACTGATGTTGGGTTTTCTTCTTCTCGAGTATGCCCACCATATTCTCTTTTATCATATTTTATGAGCCATAAAAGCCTGATGCATCATTATTATTATTTTTTAGATGAAGGTTCAAGGTTCAATAAACTGTTGCATTTAAAATAATTTAGTTTTCAAACTATTATTTAATGTCAGGCTTTACAAGATAAAAGGACTCTGTGTAACAATTTTTTTTGTTTTTGTAGAATCTTCAGTTCAAGTGAGAAGTCAGAGATTGCTAAACTCCAAAAAAGACAAAAAAAAAGCCCTAAAAGTACATACATTTATTATTCACTCAATCGCCCATCAATGTCATTGACAGCAAAAAAACAAAAAAAACATTGCTTCTATTTTCGTGAATCTTTTATGATGTGTTTTTTCAAAAGTGTAATGTTTCTTTAATGAAATTCTATTTGTGCTCCAAGAAAATAACAGTATAGCAGCTTGAAACATGAATCAACACTGAATTTTGGGGGAACTATTAATTCAAGTCCATGAAGATCACTTCGTCCATCAGAAAAGAAATACACATGGTCATTAGCAAATGTTGACATTGACATTAGAAATTGGCAAGTGTGTATGAGAGTTTATTTGTGTGTGTGTGTGTGTGTGTGTGTGTGTGTGTGTGTGTGTGTGTGTGTGTGTGTGTGTGTGTGTGTGTGTGTGTGTGTGTGTGTGTGTGTGTGTGTGTGTGTGTGTAGGATGGCTGGAAATAAAACTGCAGGTGTTTGTGTATCTCTCATGTCTCTTGTGTCACATATACCCATGAACCCTAGCCAAACATTTTCGACAGTCTGTCGAAATTATGGCATCAGGTGTTAAAAGACAAAGGTGCTGAGTTGCTTCTCTGCCTTCCAACAGAGCATTAAGACGTTGCAATGAGACACTGACACTGCTATAAATGATTTGTCATTTTTAATATGGCAAGTGACAAAAAACAACTCATCCTGTACAAAATTAACGAGGAAACAATTGCCATCCACCATTTCCATTAGGTGCCACTAGTACAGAAATCACAAGAGCAACCATTAATGTTACCTACAAAACATATTACCAACAAAACCAATACATATTTTTCATGAACTGTGTCCACAGCAGAGCATGTGATCAGGAGCGGAGTGGTGATATCCAACGCAGCTGAGAGCGACGTTTAGATGAATAAATATGTGCTGCACACTTTCCTCTCAATAACAAAATTGGTGAGAAAACAGCAGTTAAGAAAGCATCTGATCATAGCGATGTAGATATATTTGCACGAGCGTGTTTATTTATACCACTTTATACAATATGTTGCTTTAAAGCCACAAATATTATAAGTGTTATCTATAGGCCTTGTAATTGAGACATTTATTCAAGAAATTCATTAAAAACCAAAAGAAATTTCATGTCAGAATGGGATTTGAGCGAACTTCGTTTTACGGGTGAGCGTGAGCAGTACATGAGAGGAGCGTTCGCTTCGCATACAGTGAAATATTGAAGCAAAGTCTTTTCCATCTTTACCTTCAGTTCTGGATTAAGATCAATTACCAGGTTCCTGCCAGAGTTAGAGCTGTAACTGATAGAAGGCAAACATGGGGATCTAGAATGTTGGCACATAAAAAGAAAGCCGCAACACACATGCACACAGTCACTTTGTGCTCTAATCCTGGATTACCATAGTGCACTTTGGTTAGTTGATAACACAATCCCCACACTAGCTCATCTGTGACTGTGAAAGACCAAGCTTAAATCCCCTTCTCTTCCCCTGTGGCATTGGTTGGGCTGGAGTACAGTAAATATAGGTTTGGAGCCTGAAAACATGCTTGATTTTATCTACAAGCACTCAGTTTCAGCCGGCAGGCCCCTGACTTAGCCTAGGGAGCCGAATGATGACATGATGGATATACTTAACTTACCACAAACCATACAGCAACATGGTCTTATTGGTTTTATTCCTAGATTTAAGTACATATTTTAATTTACTGAGTATATGTCATGATAGGCTGACTCTCATATAATGGTGAAAAATTAACTATAAAACAAATATTTGTCATAGATTCAATGAATCAAATTTTATCTCAAACAAAGGGGGGAAATAAAGCGATTGGAGTAATCACAAATAATTAATTTAGTGTTTGTCTACTATCACTTTGTTGATTTGTTGTTTTTACAAAGGGGTTTTAATGCAAATAAAGGAAAAAGTAGCATTATGAGATTAAAGTCTTACTATTATAAAGTCCTAAAGAATCTCAAAAAGTAACCAAAATATTGAAAATATATTCTTGAAAGTTTGCTTTCTTCGCGTAAAAGACAGATTATGAGATTATTCTCAAAACACTACAACTTAATTCTAATAATGTTACGACTACTCCCGAAATTGGACCCTAAATGCACTGTAAATTGTGTACCATATAATTTAGTACCATTTTAGCTACTGATTTTTTAGAGCAACTGCGCTGTACTTTGTCAGGACATTATCCGCTCCCTATTCTGACCTCTGCCATCACTGGTTCCACTTTCAGTACCTGACAGTTTAAATGGTCTATTTTTCCACAACAGGACCACCTTTTGGTGGAAATGTCTCTATCATTAGCATCATGTTGGAGAAAAAAAGGTGTCAAAGACCAGTCAAAAAGCCTTGAACAACTAAGTTAACGACACAGGTGCCTATGATTTACAGTATATGAATATTTGTATACTCTCTGAAAACCGTGACTGTCAATAGTACTTTGTAGTCAGACTACACTTTACAGTCATAGGGGTTGCTCATAGTGTGTGGCTGTTACGGTGCTTATTTGAGGTTTGCTCTAATTTGCTGAGCATGCTGATTAAAGGGGAGATCATACTAAATACTATCCACTCATTACACCGCCCTTTCATTATTCTATAAATGAAAAGAAAATGTAGTCTACAAAGCGTCTTGTGGTCAACAGGGCAAGTTGAGGTCAGCATTGATGGATCACGTGTATATGTGACTAGTCTACTCTGACCAAGCCAATTGAGAACGAGGTTCTGACACAGTCCCACGTTTATACACACACCTCTGCTTGACAACCCAGAAAGGGCCCCTCAGTAAAAGCCATCGGCACTGTAAATAACCCTGTTTATCTTGAGGACATCAAACGGATGCTTCACAGCAAGATGAGCAAACCAACTGGGGCTCTGCTGGGGGAAGGTAGGATGGCTAAGGAGTTGTAGATGATTGCACCCTCCCCGTTTCTCTGGCCTCTACATGTTTGATCGCTCCTATCGGTTCCCCCAACACACAAACTAAGTGGGCACTCGCACTCCTGTTTCACAGCTGGGAAAATCATTCCCAGTAGGACATCATCAGATATGCCTTAACAACAGCGGCTTGTTGAAGAGCTACAGCTGACCTTTGACCTCAGGTACAGAACGCAATCAACCTGGAGATAAATCTGGAGTAAACAAAACCAGAGTCTTTTCAGTTTAAACGGCTCTTACCATAACCAGAAAATCAATTAGATACCAAGGCCACCAAATTAACTTCCCAGAAGAAAAGCCAGAGGCGAATAATAAACTGTTTTTGACAAACCCCAGAGTTGTGTCACACCGGAAAGGTTACATACTGTAATAAAAATACAGTAACACATTAGTTTAGGGTTAAATTCTCACTATTAACTAGTTGCTTATTAGCATGCATATTACTAAGATATTGGCTGTTTATTAGTACTTATAAAGCACATATTAATGCCTTATTCTGCATCTCTTAATCCACCCAATACCTAAACTTAACAACTACCTTACTAACTATTAAGCAGTAATTATGACTTTATTGAGGCAAAAGTCGTAGTTAATAGTTGGTTAATAGTGAGAATTAGACCCTAATCTAAAGTAAAAAAACTTTTAATTTTCAAAGCTTAAACTACTTTACTCACATGAGATGAAGGTTCAGTCGTATTAGTGGCATTGAAAAACTACTTGAGTGTTTTTTTTTGTTTTTTTTTTGGTCAGCATACATGATGAACACACATTTTCTAGCAGTGCCAGCTTGATTCACACATTGTAGCCTTCTGAAATGGGTCAGAGCATTTTATACGTCAAGCATGAGTTGTATTCTCAGTGTTGCCACAAGAGGCGCTAAAATGTATTTTGTTTTTTCTTCCACACAATGGTAGTCTTACCAGAGATCAGACATCACTTGAAAACTATGAAAAATATGCCT
Organism: Leuciscus leuciscus; assembly: GCF_965113295.1. Classification (NCBI taxonomy): domain Eukaryota; kingdom Metazoa; phylum Chordata; class Actinopteri; order Cypriniformes; family Leuciscidae; genus Leuciscus; species Leuciscus leuciscus. The sequence goes on from NC_138746.1 coordinate 6,566,492, forward strand.
GTGAATATAATTCAATAACAATAGCTGTATCTGAAAACCTTTTCTTTTGTGCAATGCTGCCTCCATGCCAATAAGTGGCAGTATAAACAACACTATCGTACTAGTTGTTTAGGAAAAGAGCCTGTGAAACATAAACAACATAAATTTAAAGCACCTTTAAGGTCCTCCGCTGCAGAGCAACTTATAAACCATCTGTTGGCTGTGGAAGAGGTTGAAAAGCTCATTTGTCTAAAGTAAATATTTCGTAAACGAGCCTGAGAAAATGCCCTTTGACAAATTACATACCTAAATGTTTAGCATTAACAAACAGATTTTCCCTTATTTCAGCAAAGCAAACTTCTGTACAATTTGGCCGCCGTCTTATTTTCCTTCTTGAGTATTTTACGTAATTTCCCACTGAGTCTCTTAAAATTCATGCCGGTTGGCAAGATCCAAAGGTCTTATAAAATGAGTAAACGGGCAGATTTCTGGGAAGCCTAAAGCGTGTTGACAGCGCAGGAGGCTCGTCTGATTCCACAGCTTGTGAACTCAGTCCCTGTCTGGGCTATTGGAATTGATAAGTGTCAGTCATTTGCACAGTGAGATGGAGAAACAACAGGGGTGTGTGAAATGATCACACTCTGGCCGCATTTCGACCCTCCGCTGAGCTTGCATCTGTTTTGCTTCACTGGCAGTTTAACTGTTAATTGAGCTCTGGTGTGTTGATTCTCAAATAGACACATTCACAAGCACCCATGTTGGATGGACAAACCACGTCACGTGGCAGTCTCAGGCCTCTCAATGCTTTGATTGAAGGTAATTGTATCCCAAAATATCAGGCAACTTTTTCCCCTCACTCTCTCCCACTTTCTTTTCCTCATGCTTTCCTCGCTCTTTTCCCCATCTCCCTGACCAGAAAGTCAACCAGAGGTCTTGAGCTTTTTGACGTTTGAGTGGAAGTTAAGTCAGTGTCCAGTCTCCCTGTTAAACACATATACCTCATTTTTGTGTCGTTCATACTCATCTGTGGAACTTTCTAAAGTCTTTCTAAACTCTTTGTGGGAGTATTTGAATTCATACTTGAATAAAAACTCACTTAAAAAAACAAAAAGATTGTAGTTCCATATAACTGATGAACCTCCACCGAGGCTAAATTATTTGCTACTTTACAATTCAATGAATTTGGTCGTCCAAGAAACCAAGAACTCAGGAATCCCACAGCTCTTCTTCCAAGATGAAAATTGACTTTGAGAATGTTTTTTGCTTGTTTGGAGCCAATACATTCAGGAAAACAGAGATAAATGCAGTCATCATCTCTAACACGTGAACACACACATTTCTAGCAGTGGCAGCTCGATTCACACATTGTAGCCTTCTGAAATGGGTGAGAGCAATTTATATGTCAAGCGCGAGTTGTATTCTCAGTGTTGCCACAAGGGGCACTAGGTCAATAATAGTCATTCGGAAGCAACAAGAGCATAAACAAGTTTATATTTAGCAACCTGAATAATGACACATCCGGTTTAATGGCACAGACATTTGAAAGTAACTCTATCGCACCAGTGAGTGCTGAGGTTTGGTACTGTATTCAAGAATTTGTTGGCCAAGCAAGCGTGTCGGCGTACATGCTTAGAATATCTGGCCTAAAGATGTATGTTTACTTTACATATTGATTTACTGTAAATGGGGAAGGATAAAGTCACCTAACATTGGCAGCATATACAGTTGTTAAAAAAAAAGTGAGACAAAAAAATATATTTTTAAAAGCCAAAATTTCGAATTATATTTAATAAAATAATGTAAAAACAATTTAAACTATTTTAAAATGTGCTCGCTTTTGTTTTACAGAGTCTATACATGTGTTTGTACTTTATTAAAAATGTCTGAAATGACACGACTAATTGGTCGTGTTACACATAAAAAAATATATATGTGGGTCATTTTATTGCTTACTGCTACCTATAAAATGTCCATGTCCTAAGGTTATGCTAATTAAAACATCAAAGAACTTCAAGAAAACCGTAGCTTTGTAGCAAATCACAAGAATTGAAGCCAAAAGATTCTGTCCTCGTTTTGACTTAAGGGTAGAAATATTCTTTAATATGTGCTTGTAAAAGATGGAAAAAACAACAACAACAAAAAAACAAGGGAAGATGAGGAGGGATGAAAGCAAAGCACAGGCGAGTAGAGGGATTGAGAAAATGGCTGATTCAGGTAAACACAGTAAAAGACAATAGAAAGAAAAAAGGTGACAAAGCTCTCAAACTTGACAGGACAAACAAAGGAAAGGAAATGCTGTCTATCTGTTTAATGGGCGTAATTAGTTCCTAATTGCTTTCCTTGGATTTGGGGAGGGGGGTGGGGGGATGGGGGCTGGACACTGTAAACACTGAAACAAAGGCGACTGTCCAGAAAAAAAGCAGGGCAAATAAAGTTCATTTAATCAAAAGAAGTACACATTTTTGGGGGATTTGTGTCGAGGTGACAATAAAAAAGGCTCCAATGTCCAATCCAATAAATACTTCATAGGGATTATAAGAAATCAGCACTGACCCAGGGGGGTGAGAGGTCAGAGGTCAATGTGAGCCTTCAGGGCTTTCTATAGCGTGAAACAGATATTGTTTTACTAAATTAGCAGCAGTCTTTTGTGGTTATCTCCAGCCTTAAACCAGTGCAACATTAAACCTGTCACTTTGCAGTAATTTCGTCAACAGGATTCTGGAATGGATATCTTCTATTACTAGCACAAGAAATATGGCAGGGAAAAAAAATGGTTTCACATTGACGTTGGAATTGAGGGACAAAGGAAAATGTTAAATTCAATAATGAATTAGAAAATGTTTTTATATTGGCCAAATTATATTCTTGGTATTCAGTGTTATCCAGCAAAACTAATGACACTGTAAATAATATCCCATGATACTTTTGGATTCAATTGGTGACACCTCAGTAGTTTTATTCTAGTTTTATTATTAAGAATCATGTGAAATACATTTGCTCGTAGTAAAAGTCAAATTAACCTCATATTAAACTGACATGCCATTACATGAATAACTAAAAATTGCTACCTTCATGTGACCTAATCCTTTTTTAGTGCCTCTCAATAATAACGCAGATATGCACGTCACTGATCTAATGAGTTCTGGTCTCATATGAAAAGGCGATTCAGAACTTCAGAGGAAATGACATAAGCATGACTCCAAGGACGATTTACCAAATAAGTGCCTGATGTGGACATAAAAGAGAGAGGTAAGTCATCTACGTGAGTCTTTTCATACTGAGCCATCTGTTTTAGTCCTTATTAGCTTAAAAGCAGCATTGATGCCAAGGGTTTAGTCAGAAGAGGGCTGATTTCTTCATTATTTTGGACCATGTATGCTTGAAAAACTGAAGGATTAAGCATGAAGATATTCTTCTTTCATATGACAACAAATTACCTTTTCTTTTAACCTTTTCACATAGGGCATGTTTAAAATCCAGAGACCAGATCAGGGAGATTAACATCTAGTAACAACAATCTTTAAATCAGAAGGTGCACAGATTCTAACCTGCTCCGTCACTGAAGATCAAATTCTGTTAGTGAGAAGCTTGATGAAATCAGATTTGGATCTGACTTGGGTGAACACTTGCCTGATTCGCTCCATAGAGCAGGAGAAAACAAATCTGTACTTTGCATGTAATATACTCTGAAGATGACTAGAATTACTGACAAAGCCAAAGAAGCCATGTTTTATGAGTCTGTGTAGCTTTTCTTTCCTGACTGGAGAGATCCCGTGTACACAATCCTGTGATCCTGTGCAAAATACACAATAGCTAAGCCTGTGCTTCTGTACCAAATAAAAGGTTGATGTAATACATGACTTTTCTATCTCCATCCTGGGCCACGAGCACAAATTCATGCATCTAATGCTTCAAAACACGCAAAATTTAACAGATCACATTTATACTGTACACAACCGTCTTCATGAATTAACTTTCTCAAACGCAACATTTCTCAGCACAATTCATGCATTTTCTGAATACATACAGTATATTATGAATAGTCTGATATCAACTGATATGTGTATTTTGATTTTAAATGCATCATCACCATAACATGGATAACCGGATTACTCCAAAAGTCCAGTTTCTAGTAATCTGAAATAAGAATGTCCAAACCTTTTTTATTTTTTATTATATTATTCTGATAATATATTTGCATATGCCCAAGCCATTTTTATGTCTGGAGGAGAAACCAAATGCATTATGCTCTTGTGAACTTAGTGACAAATATAAGTTGATAACATGTCTGTGGAAACGTATTAAAAAGGCAGCGCAATACTTGGCAAGACTGAGCATTTTCAGTTATATTTGGTCTATATTTTGCAAACTAATGGTAGGCTTTTTGAGCCCAGCAGTAGAGTGAATATTGTATGGAGATGTGAATGCTATCTGAATGCAGCATAAAACAAACTTAGAAATATTTGAAGTAGTTAAAGAGTGAGATTTGCCTCTGAGCGGGAAGCAACATCCTCTTCTGCTAAGACTTTCAAGCACTTAATTAGTCTTAGACTCTCAAAGGTGACACACAACCTTTAGAAATGTGCTACTACTATTTCAACTACCGTTAAGGCAATAGCCTGAGGAACAAAAATAGTCCAATAGGAGATTTTTTTCTTCTCCTTTCAAATTCAATAAAAACTGTTGTTTTTGGACGTCTGCCCAGAGCTGTTAACAAGAAGTGAGCGAGCTCCCTGTGAGTAGAAGTGAGGGAATGCACCTTGATGCCCACAGGAAATCTGCAGCAAGCAGGGGCCTCAACTGATGATGCCAGCACACACTTGGCCTCGGGGGAGCAGGACCATGGATCACACACACACACACACACACACACACTGATACACATATGCACACAGACCGCACTGGTTTATGATATTAGACTATCAGACTCCTGGACTGAATGCAAAAACTAAGTCTGCCTACAATGAAATGTACTGCTTTGCAGTGCTTCAATGATCTGGAACATAATGGCAATATACTTTAGGTTTTGATTTTGCTGTGTTGGCTTTGCTAAGAGTCCCATTCAATACATTTTCAATTTAACATCTATCGTAAGGGAAATTGTAGCAGTAACCACATTTTCCAAGAACAGTACTGTACCTCATCAACAATTCTGACCTCAGTGACTGATATACCAAATAAAGATATTTATTAATAATTTAACATAATGTAATGTCATAATGTAATTTCACAAATATAAATGTTAATTATAGTAAATGAATAATGAAATCATGTAAATCATCATAATAAGTATATTCCTTTCCTTGGCCTTATAGAAAAATAAATTTGCCTTTTAAGAAAAATATGCATTTACCAATCTGAAATAATATAATATAATATAATATAATATAATATAATATAATATAATATAATATAATATAATATAATATAATATAATATAATATAATATAATATAATAATACCGCTTTATATGTATGGATGCTGGAACCTATCCCAGTGTTTATATATTATATTATATTATATTATATTATATTATATTATATTATATTATATTATATTATATTATGCTACTGCTAAACAGCCAAAAACTATTTTCCCTCTAAAATGCTTTTTCAGAGCACACTTCTTGTGAAGTGCTGAGTGTACAGTGTGTGCAATGAGTGGAATTCAGCAGGGAACGCAAACACACATGATCTGTTAGGAGGCAGAAAGATTTAGAATCTTCAGGCTTCCAAAATGAAACTATTCCTCCAGCGTGCGACTAAACGGTCCTATTTCAAACAAAAAAAAGTCGAAGTGACCACGAGTTTTTGCATAATTTGATATCATTCATGTTCAGCTGGGAGATTTTATCGGTTCAGTTTACTGCTAATTTTTTATCACCATCTGCAGAAATACTTACAATTTCTATGAATTTAAAACGTGGTGGGAAAGATGTTTGTGTTTGTTGGCTCATGTCCAAAGAAAATCAAAACTTGCATGAATTTCTGTCTTGTTCAAAATATTTGTGAGAAATCTTCCTATAGTGAAATATGCACCATTTGCACTCTCATTTATAGCAAATGGAGACATTAATGCCTGAATAACAATTATTATTCCTTTTTTTTGGTCCCCAGAGATATGTGCTGCTACGAATGAGAGAGCGGACTGGTGTGATGACGTCTGCAAAGATTTCAACATGTTGTGCTTACTTTAAAGTTCATTCAAGCAAACCAACAGAGGAACAATTGTTTGTAAAACACAATCACGCTGTGTGTTGTTGTCTGTTTGTCTTGAAGTGTCTATCTTTGGATTCCTTATGCATCAGGATAAACAAGCAGAGAGTGACTGATGAAAATTTGGTAAATTATTTGCACTTTTGGTTTATTTTCTCATTGAGCTATGTGCATATAATTAAGCCTTTATGTAAACCCAGTTCTAAGAAACAATTTTCATTCCTCTCTGGATTTTTAAATTGAGGGCTATAACATTGTTATAACTAAAATAATGTTCCAAGATTTCCAGACAAGCAAGCTTTTATGTAAAATTTGTTTTGTTTTATCACAGACATTCCAACTGTATTTTTATGATAGACATAATGGAGTTGGGTTTCTATTACACTTAATTTCACCTTCACGGATGCACTATCATGCATCTGTAAAAACTAAAATAATGCTGCTGGTTTTTGGCAAACCACAGGGGAACGACCGTGCATTTCCTAAAACTACTTATTTGAGCAACATTCCCAGAATAACATGGAATATTTTAGCTGAGATATTTAACCACTGAATTTATATCATACATTTTCCTTTGTTTTCGAGTGAAGATTCCTCATGCCACAAATATGTGTACGACCAAGATTCAAACTGATCAGAATCAAATATACAATGCGAATATCTTCTGTGAGAACATCAGGAATAAATATCCAGCACAAGATGTGGTATGTGAAAAACAGACACATTACTCACTCTCATGACTGATAGCATTTCTCTCTCTTTCTTTGTCACCGGTTGTGAATCATTTAGAATTTAACTGAATTTGTATTTAGGTAGCAAAAAATAGAATTAAATCAAACTAAATTAAATAATAAAATTAAAAATAATTAATTCATCAAATAAAATAAAAAGTATTTGTGGTCATACATGTCTTTAACCACTAAGCACTTGCAAAATTGGGTTACACTTTATTTTAAGGTGTCCTTGTTACACTGTAATTATACATTTAAGTACTGAGTAATATTAAATAACAACAAGTACTTACTATAGACCTTATGCGCCAGAGAAACGAGGACGCCGCCATCTTTAGAATATTGTCTTTTAACTTCCATTTTTGCGGTCGCTCTGTATATTTCTATGGCATTGCTGCCCAGGAGTAATTAGCTTTTGAAGTGGATTTACTTAATGTAAAGTTAATGAAAGTTATCATGAGGACTGTAATGTTTAAAGCAGATGTCTTAACAAATGTCAGTCGACCGGGAAGATTTTAAAACGAGCCGTTCATTTATAAATACGCAAGATCGATGTGAAAATACAGACCGGAAGACAAAAGACAACGAGTGCAGCGCTGAAAAGGGGCGGGGCTACATAAGGTCTATAGGGTTAGGAATAGGTAAGTTGAATGTAATTATGCATAATTAACTGTTATCACTACAGTAAGTACATGTAACAAGGACACTGTAAAATAAAGTGTTACCAACAATTGTTAGGTATGTACTTTTTGTGTTCATGTTGTATTGCAAAACACTTGTGCAGCTTTTGAGGTGGGATGCGGGTAATACTAGGGACAGGTGTGGTGGTACGGTTTGGTTTAAGGTTTGGGTTACGTGATAAGGGAAGGGTCAAAAGTGTAATTACAGGTGTAATTTCAGAAATTGATTACAGATGTAATTACATTCTGGTATTTTTAAATATAAGTACAATGTAGAAACATGTACATTGTATCAAATGATTCATTTAAATGTTAGTACATAGTAGTTAAAGACACTTAATATAAAGTGGGACCATATTTTTAATGACCAGTAAACAGAAACAAAATATATAGTAGCACTGTCAAAGTGAACGTGTTGAAGCATACAAACATTTTTTTTGTTTAACGCATTACATTTTTGTTTAACACAATTAATGCAGCATCCGCTTTTTCCCATCATCCTTTGGCTAGTTACAATATTTGATCATGCTCTTAATCGTGCAAATGCTTTTAAACCATTCAAGTGCGATAAGACTATATTGATAAGATAAGATAAGATAAGAATCTCCTGACTGTGTGACACACACACGACTCGTGCGCACAGAAAGGCGCTTCAGACAGCGCTTGAATAGACAAAAACACACAAAATTATGCCAAAATGCCAGTTTTGTCGAGTATCCTCGTAAGCACAGTTACATGAGTTAAATGAAGTCTTAATTCAGAATTTTGGCCAACCCTGTTTCTCTCATAGTCTCATCCTCTCTGCTTCCCTTACACTCCCTCTGTCCATCTGAAGATCTCTCGTCTGTGTCGGTCATGACTCACAGACTACACCTCTCTCTCCCGAGTGAGACTGCTCTCTGGCAGCTGCAGTGTAAAGTAATCACGGGTGAGGAAACGAGATCCAAAAGCCCTCTTCCTGTCAGCAGACATGTCAAGGTGAACTTGGAACTCCTCAAATAACCAGCAGCACGACCCTTTCACCTGACCCTGCTGTGAGGATCAGAAGAAGCCACTTGTTTACAAGAGCATTAAGGTGTTTTTAACTGCAACTGCTGCAGCGTTTTTCCTTTCCTTCTTCTCATGTGCTCTTCAAGTCATAGTATCAGCTGGTTTTAATGCACTGGGTTAATCTGAGCATGCAAAACATAGCTACTTTAAGGTCGCCGCTAATCTTTCTGTGTATTTCTCTCTCTCTAACCAACACACCGCAGTGCTCTTTGATCCAGTCCAGGGGGTCTGCACTGGTCTGTCATCAGGCAATGCACTGGGCGTTCTCTGAGTGCCCAGAATGCCATGTGCTGTGTGCACCCTGTCCCTGTGGGAGCTCTGGAGACGCTCTGACCACTCTGACAATGTGTGCCATTATCCAACAGCCATAATATAATAACATAACACTGTATTCTAACAAATGTGACACAATAAAGCAACAAGTCATCCCAAAGTTTTGGTTCCAGGACGGACAACCAGTGAGCTGTAGGACATTTCGTGAATTTTCTATTTCTTTGGGTAGCTCTGTCCACAGTGAAATCTCATTGATCCAAAATCCTGCTATACATAAATGTTGTATAAGGAGTTACAGCTGGCACTGACAAAAGTAGCGGTACTTCAGAACCAATTCGATACTGAAATTGAAAAATGTCTGCAATTCTGGTAGTATTGAGGACATTCGGTACCCGCTGATGATGAGCGGCTGCTTTCAAACACTTGTGTATTTGTGTGAGTGCTCTGTAAAGAGTGCAAAAGAGTCTATTTACAAGGTGCTTTTCAAGGATTGATCATTGTAGCCAATCACAGAAATTTCTGTTGAGTGCCAAACACAATGACCAATCGGAGGTGTTTAAGTTAGGCCAGAATCCACTCAATGCAGCTCAAAATTAATTTTCGGGAGTTTTTGCAAGAGCTTGTGCTGAACTGAAGTAATCGACAGCTTCAGTGACTCTTTGTTTGCTATCTGTATTGTGACCAGGGATGGAAATTAGCACCCGCCACCAGCCAAATGCGGGTGATTTTCTGATGTGGCGGGTAAACTCGCTTCACCTACCGGCCACCGTGGCGGGTAAATAAAAATAGCATACTGTTTCACACGGACGGCGGACACTTTTAGAGGAGGACACCTTCAAAGAAAATGTGGCGTTACATCGCAGGCGTTAAGAGGTCTGCAGAGAAAACATCTTTGCATTGACTTAACATTGAAATCACTCGCGCGTCCGGTGTGAACGCACCGACGCGACGGTGGAGCGTTTTTAAGATTTCTACTCTGGAGGATGGTTTCACTTTTTTGCGTTTTTAAGCCCCAAAAACGCCGTCGCCGTCTAAACGAAAGGCACATCTGATCAAATATTTTTACGTTTTCACCCGCGAGCGTTCTCGTGTAAACAGGGCCTATTAGTTTCATTTTTGGGACTAAAAACGTAAATCTGGAAGCCATAAAATACCACGAATCATCCAAATGCCACATCCAGGTAAAAAAAGAGAAATATATATAAGAGAGAAAGCGTGTATAAGAGAGAAAGAGAAAATGTAAGTATTTCATTGAGACTTGAGATTAAATAAACTGCTTAAAGGGATACTCCACTTTAAAATGAAAATTCTGTCATCATATACTCACCCTCATGTTGTTTGAAACCTGTATGAATTTCTTTCTTCTGCTGAACAGAAAGGAAGATATTGAGAAAAATATCAGTAAACAGACAGTTTCTGGTCTCATTGACTTCCATAGTATATCTTTTTTCCTACTATGGAAGTCAATGAGACCAGAAACTTTCTGGTTACTGACATTCTTCTAAATATCTTCCTTTCTGTTCAGCAGAAGAAAGAAATTCATACAGGTTTCAAACAACATGAGGGTGAGTATATGATGACAGAATTTTCATTTTAAAGTGGAGTATCCCTTTAAGTATTGTAGATCTTGTACTATTAATTTTCACATGCAGTTACATTGTCGGTTAAAAACAAGAAAGTGGCTGGTAAAAACATTGAGTGGCTGGTAGATTTTGAAATCCACCAGCCACAGTGGCCGGTGGACAAAAAAGTTAATTTCCATCCCTGATTGTGACCCATTTAAAATACAACAAAAGTACCATTATCCTACCAAGTACACAATGCAAAGTTTTGGGAGTGACCTCGGTATTTAAATGCATGATTCAATCCTAAATTGTCAATGATTGACAGTGAATGCTATATGCCAATGTTATAATATATTATTTACTTAGAATTATTATTAACATTATTAATTAACTAATTTATTTATTTAAATGTTCAAATAGTTAAATAAAATAGTAGTTCCAGTAGTTTGTGTTATGGTACAGATACATTTTACTGGCATAGATACTGACTGAAATTTGGTATCACGACAATTCTAGTTGCATCACTAAAACATGGCAATATTTAACCAGTCCATTTAGGTTTGTTTTTGGGTTGTACAAACCTCAATGAGTTGTGAACAGTCTCTCCCTCAAATTATATCTCTCTCCTAGACACCAATGAGATTAAATGTAGAGCAGATGAAGACGTTTGCTAAAGTGTCTGACTTCTCAGATGTTTCTCAAGAGAAAACACCCCAGTATTCTCACAAGTGTACTTGAGAATTTCAAAAGAGATCACAACAACATCTCAAACTGCAAAGTCTGCAATCAAAAGTCTCAAATATTTCTCATCAAATTCACCCAGAGCTATGCCACAATCGCATTTACTCTCGCTGTTTGTCGACAGTTGCCTAATGTGTGTATTTTTATTTCTATTGAGTCATATTCAGGAAAGCATTTGAGATGATACATAATTGAAGTGTAACCGAGAACTCAATTAACCTATGAGCAATACACATTTCCTCTTGGCTGTGTTGCGGTGTTGTACTTTTAGGGATGATGAGGATGTTAAATATGGCAAATATGTCATACATAAAAGTTCCCGGAGTCAGTCTCCGATTACACACACTAGATGTGGCTTCTCTTCGGACTGCATCCAGGTAAACTGTCAAATGTCACTTCCTGCAGTGAAGCTTGAGGCTTTAGAAGCCTCTCACCCTTCCTGTTGTACTCGTGATTAATCCCCTCAGATCAGCATGCAATGAAGCCACTCATCCCGCTCTTCATGACAGCCACAACAATCCAACTGACGACCAACAGACAAGCAGTCAAACCAGTGTCCGTGATGCACACATTTAAAGATAGCACTCTTACTCAATCCCTTACGACCCCTGGTGACACAACTAAAGCCACCAATGCTGGCCTGCGGATCGGAATCCAGTCACAAAGACACTAAATCCTTTGGGGAATCGGGTCTTTGGTTTTTCAGAAATAAGAGCATTGTGGGTGTGTGATGCATAGAAGCCAAGAGGGCGGCAGTCTCTTTCTTTTTCTCGGTTTCCTACAACTACATCCAAGAAAGTGCCATTCAGCTTCTCGGGAAACAATGTGTGGATTCAAGAGTGTTCTGGACGCTTGGGCCTGGATTCAATCTAACTGTCATGGGAGTTTTCCTGTACACTGACAAAGCTGTTGGCAGTAAGCGCCTCTGGCATCATTTTTACAAATCTCTGCAAGAACAAAGAGCATCATATCCATCAGCATGCCACAATTGTCTACACAGTTCATTCACACCTTGAGCGGCGTGCATTTGGTTTTCACGTCATTGTGACTCTTCCATACTAGGGCGGATAAACACACCATTCCAAAACATTTTTTAGAGCCATAAATCATTGTCTTTATGTATACATACTACGTTCTTGTTTTCTCCGATGACTAAATAGCGACAATGCATCAGTCACTGTTAACAGAACTGTCACACATCCAGACATCTATGATAAGCCGCAGATGTCATTTTTTAATAATGATGTTTATATATACACATCTGTTCAAAGGGGCACAGCTAAGAAACATGCACACTGAAAATAGACTTATAACACTTATAAACCAGCAGTTCTTAATGGTTTTCCAAAATGGTGACTAAACAAAAGCAAAAAAAAACTGTTTATTGTACAAAAGTAAACAAAACCAAACACAGAAATGTATTTAAATATTTATTAAAGTATTATGGTAATTTCAACTGGTTTGTTTGAGTGTTTGGTTTCTAAATGTCTCTTTTAATGGTTTCATGCTCTTGGAAGCTAATAAATAACCACACAAAGCATGTTGTGTTCAGCAAAAGTCACGTTTATCCTCACTTCAAGTGAACCCGTATTTAATGTTATCTGGATCAAATTTGCTTTTACCTTGCATGGATTTGTTCATGTTTTTAAGAATGAGGATGTCACACAATCTGCCATGTTGGCATCTGTCTATGATTCTCATAAAAGTTCAAAATATCAAGCTTTAAAATTAATGAAAAATATAACATAAGAACATTCATTCTTAAAAGCAATGTTTCATATGAGTATGAATATGGGCATGCTTAAGTGAAGTACATAGTTAAAACAGTGCCAAATTTTTTATACAAGTAGGGCTGCACAATATACAGAAATAAAATCGATATTGCAATATAAAATTTTCAAATCGCAAAAGCTGTGATTGGTTTAAATAATTATATGCAGATATATATGCCATATGGGTTTATGGGATCCTGTGTTTGTTTCAGAGTTTCATAACAACTTGGCATATATCTTTGGCTGGAGCTGCTGCAACACTGCATCACAAGCTGCAATTTAGGACAACCAGTTACCAAGCAATGCTTAATTTTGTTCAGTCTATGGTGTAAAAAGGTTGCATTAGCAATTAAAGCAAAAAATAAAAGCAAAACATGGTCAGGTCAAAGTGTCTGAATAATTTTGGGCCCAAATTTTTATAAATCTAACTGGTAGTCACTGTATGAAGAATATTTGGGTATAATATGTCATAGTTTACTTTATTTTGCTATCCTCACTTACATAAATTAACTATAGTGTCCTGCACCCACTAGTAAAAAAAAAATCAAAAATTATATCTGGTGGCTGAATAATTTTTGGCTTGACTGCAGCTATTCAAAAGTCCTGTATGTTTCATATTGCAATATATTCCTGTCATGACAACTCGGAGTGTTTGGCATGGTAATGGATATGACAATGTAGATATGTTTGGTCTTGGCAGAATAGATCTGCTGCTGCAGAGCAAGTACAGGACTTGCTACTGCCAATACACACGACATTCTGCTGTGAGCAAGTGAGAGATGCTGCTGCTGTACAATAGCATACATTACCTTAAATAAGGGTGGAGGGTTTCTGAAAGTGCGCAGCTACAGCAAATGCTGACCAAGTATTTGAAGGGTGAGCATGTGAGCTCATTGGCTACTGATAAAGCAGGAACCGATCAGCTGTGCCCTATTGAGAATGATGTGATTGCAAGCAGATTTAGTTCTGAATATTTCATGACTGAACTTCGTATTTCACAGAAAAACTAAATATAACAATTTCCATTTTTTCCAATATTATGCAACCCTATAATCCACATAGGCTAGTTCATCCCTGCGATGTAAAGATGACACTGAGAAGGTAAATACTTCTCTTCACAGTAAGAAACGTGGGCACTGTTACTACTTCAGTGCTGAAATGTGCAGAGCAGGAGGGTAAACAGTTGTGTGTATGAACTGACTCTGACTTTGTTAATAAAAACAAATATTGGAGGATTTCCGAGTGAATGCGAATGGGCCAAATGGGTTTTTAAACACGAGCTGAGTGAATTTAACCTCTGCAGCCTCCTGGGATTTGCAAAACCAGAAAAAATAAACTCATTTGGATGTGTTGAAACATTCCCCAAGCCCATATGCGAGGTGTTTTGAGATTGTAATAGTGCTGCAAAAGGTACAGACTCAGACTAAATCACAGTTCAGAGAAGAGAGAGAATTAATAAAACCACCAGGTAAGTCTTACAGATAGTCACACCACACATCATCTTCACTTAAACACACCGAGCCAAGAATAATACTACACTGTCCTTGAGCTGAACTGCACACGACAAACACATAGCATTCTTTATGAACTTGGAAGAGGAGGCGCTAACTATGCAAACAATTGAAACAATAATACTTTTGCCAATAGAAAAGTTATTATGCCTCTTTTCTAGCTCAAACATTACATCAATGCTATACACATACTGTGTGTGCGCTTGATGAAGGAGTCACAGACTATTGCCCACTGCTGAGCACTCAAAATAAACAATGGAATGGAAGCCATCTGAACACTGCGTGCTGGAATGATTGACAAGCGGCAGCTGGCGACATAGAGAACCACATATATGTGGACACTTCTTTACATACACATATTATTTATACACATGCATTATATAAAAAAAAACATGCACAATGTACAAACTGTGCTTTCATTGAACTATATCTACAGTCACTTCAGCTTTCAGCTAAACAAAAAAAGAAATGTTGCTGATCTTTTGCCTGGTTTTCATCAAATGGTTGAAATGAAGTAAAAGCGCAGTCTGTATTGCGAGATCAGACACTCTCCCACGGCACAGCAGTAAAGACCATACAACAACAAACACGACCATCATCTGGGATGCCTGCTGTTAAACGGTCCCCACACCTGGCTCACGAGTGCCTGTCCACGACATGTCCATCTTAAACTGGTTTCACTACGCTGTCTGAAGTCACTTCCCACTCAGTTAACACAACAATGACTAGTACTGACTAGCCTCATTAACACCGAGATGTCTGTACCATCTGGCCTGGTTCTCAGAGATGTGTAAATTCACACACACACACACACACACACACACACACACACACACACACACACACACACACACACACACACACACACACACACACACACACACACACACACACACACACACACACACACACACACACACACACACACACACACACACACGAGGTTATGTTAGGGAAGCAAGTAAAAATGTAGCTGCTAAAAAGCCACATTATTATAAACAGTGTGACGGACAAGTAGGCCATTTTAATTTGTGCTCATATACATTTTAAAAGAATTATTTAGATATTTAAATTTCTTGAAACGAGTCTCTTATGCTCACCAAGGCTGCTTTTATTTGATACAAAACAGTAAAAACAGTAATATTGTTAAAGTAACAGAAACTGTTTTCTTAATATATAAATGTAATGTGATGGCAAAACTGATATTTCAGCAGCCATTACTCTAGTTTTCAATGTCACATGATGTCGAGTTAAATAAGATTTTTATAATAATAATAATAATACTTTTATTCAGCAAGGATGCATTTCATTGACCAAAGGTGACAGTAAAAACATTTATATTGTCACAAAATATAAAAAAAAAAAATGCTGTTCTTTTAAACATTCTATTTATCAAAGAATC
Source organism: Leuciscus leuciscus (assembly GCF_965113295.1). Taxonomy (NCBI): domain Eukaryota; kingdom Metazoa; phylum Chordata; class Actinopteri; order Cypriniformes; family Leuciscidae; genus Leuciscus; species Leuciscus leuciscus. The sequence goes on from NC_138746.1 coordinate 6,582,411, forward strand.
CTGAAAAAATATCTCATCTAATTTTATGAATATTGAACAAGGCTAGTCCTGTCAAACACATGGATGTGACTTATTAGTGTACGCTGTGAACCTTGCTGACTGTTCCCTGCGCTCAAGAACGCCCACATGACGCCATCCCAACACTGCGGCTTGCATCACGAACCACTCGAACACTAAGTGAAGCCAATGACTGCCAACAGCATGAAAATATGACTGCACCTGTCACAATAGCAATGCCAGTCCGAGGGCACAAGTGGACAGCAAAGGGTTGGGGAGAGGAGACTCTTTTCACTCATTTACATTACATGGGAAATGAGATCTAGTCGACAGGGATCACGTCTCTATCTAACGCCGGGGAAACAAAATATCTTCATACCTGCAGGCAAGAGGGAAGCTCAAAAGGCTTGACCGCAACACACATTCAAATGCATATCAGAAGTAACGGGCGGAGCACAGTGTCCCAGGTGTGTTGCGATCAGGGAGGGTGTGCTAGGGACACATAGGGTTAACAGGCATACCTGGTGGACAGAGGCAGCCGTGAGGTGCATCCCGAGCCGCCCGGATCTTCGGTAGACGTGCAGCTAGTTTCTGGAAATAAACAGACAGGACATTAAAGTCAGCTGTGCAGAAACAAACCACATAATACGTAAGGTATAATGCAAAAGTTAGTTTAGTTGGTGTTAGTTTGTTTGTCCCCCTTGTTGTTTTCAGTCTTCAATTTTCAAGGAAATATTTCCCACACAATCAAGAGTTAAACAAGAATATATATAAAAGTTTTGGTAAGATTTTTAAATGGTTTTGCAAGAGGTCTCTTATTCTCATCAAGGCTGCATTAAAAAAAAAAAAACTATATTACATGACATTTGAATCAGATTCAAATTCAAAAGAAAACGCTCTGAAAATATATTTTTGAATTGACCTCAAAAGCTAAAGCTTTGTCACTTTAACCATCATCAGAGGCACAATGTCTATATTCTCTGCATAGTTTCTGGAGATATTCGCTCTATTAGAAGCATCGCATTGACAGGTGCTGCAGTGTTATTAGTTATTTGATTAAGAATGTATGTGTCCATAGGTCACCGTTTGGAACCAATCAATTCATACATTTTAGACGGACACCCCAGTGTATTGTAGTAAATATATCAAAGTGAACAATTAACTATAAATAAACAGGATTTAGAGAACAGTGAGTAACATTAAACAAAGCTACTATTCCATTTTTATCCTAAACTTACAAAACCCCAGCTAAAATAGACAAACCCACTTTCTGCATGGTAGAACAATCACTGACCAGCTACATCTATGACCGAATTGTAAAGCTTGTCAAACGTCTACAATGTGGTACTATAGGTCACGCCATCCCCATCTAACATTGAAACACTCAAGCTAAATAATTCCGGGGCCGCTTTTGGACATTTTTCTTGCCCCAGTTTATATTATCCACGATCGTTCCAGGGCTTTATTTGGTTGATACTGGCAAAGCCTCTTCCCAGCTGGAGAAGTCTTTACACAGACCGCTCTCAGACACTACACTAGTGTTTTTCCACACTACTGAACTCAGCAGCACCACAGATATTCTAAAACAGAAAATAAACTAATGGAGTTTAAGAAGAAAAGGAAAACCTGAAGAATGTTAAGATGAAAATATACAGAACATGTGACAGCTGGGTTAACCAACAGACATTTGTTCTGCAAGCACGAAAGCCGTGGAAAATGCACTACAGTTTGGAAGGACCCATGTGCTGTGCGTAAACGGCTTTTCCACAGGAGCAACGTCCAGGGATAATGCACACGCAACAGTTTCCCAGAGCTTTAACTCGTGATTTTCCAGTGCCGCATTCCCAGGTTATGTCCACATAAAAGGTTTCTTTTAAAAAATATGTTTTTACATTAAACCATTGGAAAGTGCTTCCAAGACCCTGTTTTTCTTACAGCGAAGTGCTCTCATAAACAGCAATGCAGCGTGACATTGAGAAAACAATAACCAGTGATGAAAAGTTAGCATGAAGAGTTGCATTGAGTGGAAGCACAGTGAACAAGATCAAAAGAAAGAGACTTATTAGCTCTCACTTTGAAGCACATGAAGTTTCTGATGCATTTAATTCTGCTAGGGTGTGTTCCTTTATGCTCAAATAGGTGTTCTTTAAGTCAACATGAAATGAACAATGACCCCATTTACTTTCTTAATACCCATCTCTCTGGACTTATTGTGCACATGATTCATCTGCGCATGTTATTCCAAAGAGATTTTTTTTTTTTTTGGTTTTGTAATCTTTCATCAAAAAGTAACAACTTCACCTCTGAAACCACTTTGATGTCACGAACAGCCTAATGTTTTTCAACAACTTTTTGGAATGCAACACCCACTTTTCACAATCCAGTCATTTACCAATTGTAAAAATTGTGTCCTGTCCTACATTTTTTCGCATGAAATACCATTTGACTTGAAAATGCATCAAATTATGGAAGTTAAATGGTTTGCAAAATTTTTCTTGCTGACTTTAAAGGCTCACTGAAGTGCCTTGAAATGCGCAGCATTATTCAATGTGTTGACGTAATTTCCACTGAAACAGGAAGACAGGGCGGGACATATTGAACAGCTCCACCCCTTTTTTTAAATAGCCAATAGTGTTTGGTTTATATCACAGCTTGGCCAGAGCCATTGAGCTCAGTAAAGCCACAGTTTCCTCCTAATCTCTAACCGTTTCTCCTCCTAATCTCATCCATTATTGCTTTAAAATACAGCATTCTGTTCAGAATTCAAATGGGTCCGATACGTTTTTGTGGTCTGCGCCGACTCGCGCATATGATCCGCTGTGCTGTCGTGTCTCTGGACTGGAGCAGACTGTGTATGTGCGCAGCGGCGGTTCGCATGATACTAACGTGAAACCAGACTTCATTCGCCTCAATGGAAAGCATATTTACATTCTGAATCATTCCCTGTCCCCTATATACTGCACTATGTGCCATTTACCATGTAGAAAATAGTAAATGTGTGAACAAGTGACCGATTTTAGCTGCAGCTTTAGTGTCTATTTATAATGTAGGGGGCGGGACACTTTAGATTCTAGAGCATTTGATTGGACAGAAAATCTCATGAGAAGCTGAAGTGCAGAGTGATGTACCAGTAATCAAAATCACTGATCCATATTGGCGGAAGTGAGAGACTAAGCTTTGGATGTTTATATTTTCTAATATATTCATACTAAAAGCATACAACTTCAATTTTGATTTCATGGGGACTTTAAGATGACGTGATGTAAATGGTAAGGTTGCAGTAATGACACGAGACAGCTGATGCCCCAGTGCTTGCAGGGATGAGTTAGGAGGGAGGGGACATTCTCTGCCTCCCAGCTTTAATGGTAACTCGATGCCCAGTATTTGATCTGGTTTTAACAATCTATTTTGAAAGGATGACAAAACGTTTTACAATTCCAATGTCTGATTACAACTAAGACCCACAGACTTTATGCCCAGAGGCCTAACTCTATCTCTCTTTCCCTCTCATTTCGCTACCTTCCCACTGACCAGATCTTGATTAAACCCCTAAAGGACATTCTGGCACATTCTGTTATAAATTGTGAAATCAGCACCTTTCTAAACTTCAACAGGCACTTCCAATGTATATGTTTCTCACCTTTAATGGAGACTTATAGATGCAATTTTATGGTGATGCTGAAATGTCAGTAGTCAATATCTCTATGAGAAGCATATGCCCTTCATAAAATAACACCTTTGAATAAACTTCGGATGCTTTCAAAGGCCCATAAGTATTAAACAAAACTAAATTATTATAGCCTATTCATAAGCCTATTTTTCATTACAATTAAGCACATTATCCAGCAAAACTCTCAGTACTGTAATGCATCTGGGAATTTGACTTTTTGTAATTGAAATTATGCTGAAGGATAATTCTCATTAGATTCTTATTACAATAATACTGTCATTCTTTATCAGTTTTTTTTTTTGCATTACGCAGATTTAAAAAAGCTAAATATGCTTAATTGTCATGTCATAATGCAAAAGAAAAAGAAAAACATTCTTTCTTTGACATGTTCTTGAAAGATTTCAGTGAGATTCATCTGTAAATGACTCAACTGGACTCAAACTCAACCTCAGATTGACTCACACTTGGCTGTCTCTACAGTCTGCTTAGTCTTGTTCACACACTTAATATTCACCTGCATCATCCTCTGCAAACTCTATTATTTTATGAACCGCAGATAGTGAGATGGTAAAAGTTCTACCCAAGATTCTTTTAACACTGCAAATATTTTACATGCAGCTAGGTGATGATCCACCAGAGGCCAGTGTGAAGGGACCACGGCCGCAGGCAATGCACTGAATATATATTATATATATATATATGTGTATTCTATAACTCACTTTCCTCCACCTCAACACTTCAGGCTCAATCCTTACACACGACATGCGCTCAGCCAGTACTGAAGCTGGTGAGAGCACTAACTGCTTGATTGTTGATGTAAAACAGGTGGTCGTATGGTGACACAATGTGTTCAGCAGGTTTTGCATGCAGCAAATAATAGTTTGCTGCTTACAGTAGCAGATTTGCTTATCATTGAACAGATTGGCTCAGATGTGAAAAATACAGGTGCAGCTACCGGATCTGATCAGTGTTCTTTTATTAAGACAGCTATACTAATGGATGTGTCAAAATGGCAGAAGGAAATTTTGGCTGTATTATTGTGTTATTTATAGACACTTGTTTTACAGCAATGCTAAATAGGATGTGAACAATTTTAGCCATGTAAAAGAGTCTGATCTGGCATCTGGAAAGCTACAGCACCTAACAAATGTAATTTAATAATCAGGATTTAATCGTTTCCTACTCATGATGTGAGACATTGAATGACATTTATTGGTTGAAATATTAATATAAACTAATAAGCTAATTCATATTATCTAGTTTACAGTCAGTAAAGAATTAGTTTTGGAAATTAGTAGGCCTAATTATTTTTTGTTTATTAACAATTTTTATTTACTATTTGTTCGTCAAAAATAAACAAAAGCCCAAGACAACGGCACAGAAAAATAATTATTTTGATCCATGTGCATGCGCTTTTGTTCAACTTCCCAGTGCTCACTGAAAGTGCTCAGAGAAAGTGCGTAAACAACGAGGACCAATAAACAAACTAAGACGAGGGCGAGGAGACTGAGAGCTTAGCACGTCGGTTTCTTTACATTCATATTTTATCACACCTGAACGTAATTCCAGACATATATTCCTCATCTTCAATCACAAAGTCTCTCTACTCAAACTTTCTGAGTAACGCACTTCTACCTCTCGTTAAGACACAACACAAGGTGGGAAAACATGAGTATCTTATCTTTCACTGCCCTCGCACTTCATGACTCATGCAAATAACTTGTATAAAATATGACTAGATATTATTAAAACCGCAGAATAATAGGTTATCTGAAGAATAAAAGTCACGCTCACCTCCTCTAATATCTGATCCAGTCGACTCCACAGGACGGGCTCCACCTGTTCCAGAGAGATCCAACTGGAGATACGGGGATCTCGGTCCTTTTCCAAACTGAGCACCCTGGACTGCAGATCCGACGTCCTCAGGTAAAGCAACACACAAACTCCAAACGAGATCAAACACACGCAGATAGCGCACACGTCCTTCCAGTTCGTCAAAATGCGCTTTTGGCAGGGATGCTGAACGCAGGTCCTCTCCTGACTGGACTGAGGTGATAATAGCGATTTCATGTCCTCCATGTCTGTGAGACGTAGCTTATACAGTCAATTTAATATTTATCCACCACTTTATCAGGCTGAGCAGGTTCGTGTTCAAATAAACTGATTAAAGTTTTCCTTCCAGGTAACTGAACCGTTTTTCACGTGAAAATATCAATCTTCAAAACGACCTCAACAGAGGCATGCTGCTCACTGAAGTGCATGGAGATATTGGTTCAGTGAGGTCCGGCTCTAGTGGGAGTCCGAGTGCTTCGCTCGTGCCATTTGACGGGTTTCTCTGACTGCTGCGCGCTTGAGTCTCTCTCAGAATGAAATCTGACACACACACAAACACACACACACTACACGGCTCTGCAGTGCTCACCACGGGACCCTTCGCTTCTATGTCGCGGACAAGCCCCTCCTTTCGGTTTATTTAGGCTAAACGGTAGGGCGGGATTCACGGAGGAGCTGACCCCGGCTTTGATCCTGATCTCGATATACGATATTTTTAGGTGAACTCACAGAATCAACACAAGTGGACATGATAACCACACAATCTATTTCTCTATGTTGCTCTGTTATAGCTCGAACTTGTAAATATCTAAACTAATATAAACTTTGTCAATTGATGACACAGTTAAAGTAGGCTAGGCTATAGCTTTAAAATTAATGTGGATCTAATCTTTCTTAAAAAAAAAAAGAAAAGAAAAAGGGATAGCTCATAAAAAATGGAAATTCTGTCATCATTTACTCAACCAAGTTGTTCCAAACCTATATATGATTTTCTTTCTTCTACTGAAAAGAAGATATTTTGAAGAATGTTGGTAACCAGACAGTTGATGTGCCCATTGACTTCCACAATATGGGAAAAAATACTATTGAAGTCAATGGGGCCCATCGACTGTTTGGTTACCCATATTCTTCAAAATATCTTTTTTAATTTTTGGAAAAACTTGAGAATAAATGATGGCATCATTTTTGGGTGAACTATCGCTTTAAGAGATCAGTCAATCAACAATCTAAAATTGTCTGTTTATTTGGAACTAAAGGTTTCTTTTGTAGCCAAAGAACAAAGTAGGTTAACACTGCTAACAGTTATGTCTGATTTCCCGTCCCTCCTTTTAATGAATGCCTTGGAAACAAGTAAGTAGTCATTTTAGCAGACATCCGTTTATCCAAAATGACTTACCGTACACTTATTACAGGGACAATTCCTTTGGAACAACCTGGGGTTACACTGCAGGGATGGTTCATTGACTTTATGAGTCTCAAACCTGCAACCTTTTGGTAACCAATCCAGCTCTTTAACCAGTGCGTCACAATATGAATTAGATAGTGTAACTATAAGCTGCCAGTTTATTGCCAACACAAATGTTAAAATGATAAGCCTAGCACAGCATATGGTGTCAGACCGTCAAAACAGTCAAATTAAATGCCATAGATCATTGCTTTGACCTGGGATTCATGAGTTTGTGTGTATGTCAATATAAGAGTCCCTCGACCTCCTTTCAAAATATTCCTCTAGCAATTTGTATCTTCTTGACAGGTGGCTGTAAATTCCTAATGAATCTGGTTGATCTGTTAGAGAAAACTTTATCAGCAAGAGGTAAAAAAAACTAGCCTCCCCCTTGTCAATCTTTACCACCTCCACCACTAACTCTTTGATTAGTCTCTCCTTTCATCCCAATCTGTGTTGAGTGAGTTGGAGTGAGTTGGAGTGAGTTGGAAGGGCTCTTCATTTGAAAAACAAACAACAAATTGTCCCACGCCTCCCACCTAATCAAAGTCTGCAGCTAAAGGACAAAGCAAACTTGCATTTTTATCGCCAAATATCTCTAAAGAGGAATGTTTCTAGGCTAAACAAGAAAGAAGACACAAAATAATGCTTTCTAAAGAGCCAGAGCAAGGCAGTCCATGCACAAGGACAAAAGAAGAATTGTCCTCTGTCCACAGAACACATGTGAGTTGGCTGTCAGGGGACTGTTTGGCTCAGCACTAAGGGCTGATAGGGTGTATGAATGATATCTAATTCTGCTCCTGAGCGCAAGGATGTGAGCGTTGCCTTTCTGTCAAACTGGCAGCTCAGAGTGTGTTTGTGTTTTTTTGCCAGTCATATATTTATGTGTAAAGGCTTTTACATTGGTTTCAGAATACCTCTTTTAATAGATTTTCATTAATCTGTAAATGAAAGGTCATGCCAGTCATAATTACTACTTCATTTGTTTGCTGTTTTGCTGTCTGTAGCAACTGGGCCTGTGGTTAGCTGAGCAGATGAGCTTTGGACCTCCAGAATCAAGATCGCCGACCTCATGCAGTGGCTGCTTTAATTACATTTACAAAACCACACGGGCAGATTAGATTATAGTGTGTTTTCCACAGGCCCACAGAAAGCTTTAAAAAGCTAATAGAGAATTTCCTGGCCCACATTGTGCAGCTGTGATTTTAGTCAAACCAAGAGATGTCCTTCCACTATCAACCACATCTGAGGCTCTGATGGCCCCACAGAGGTTCATTACACGTGAAATGGAGAGTGTCCGAGGAGCCGAATCAACTGAATGTAATTGCCAGTTGATTTTAGGAATGAAAAATTTATCTGGACAAGAGTGTGATAGACTGCCTGTTCAAAATGATCTAATATTGTTGTGCAATGTATTGCACAATTATACATATACCCTGCTGAATATAAAGACATCAGTTTTGAAGCAATACTAAATGTGAACACAAACTGTCAGATACATTTGTGACAGATTGTGGAAACTTAGAAAATGTCTTTTCAACAGACAGGTTAAATTCTCAATATTGCAGAGAGTATCAGTGCATGAGGAAAAGCCCCATCTATTCATTTTTGTTCTTTCTCTCTCTCTCAAGTTCATCCCAGCACATTCTCAAAGCAGTGCCATTTCATCTGGTTCACCATAATGCAAGGGCATCTGGACACAATTTGAACATGACAATTTTCTGGTCAACTACTTAGTAATCATGCAGTGAGTTCAATGTCCTTGAATGGGCACTGACAGTGAAAGATCTTTAAAGATTCAGTGTGTTCTTGCTCTAAATTTAGATGACTTTAAGTATGATCACTTTGGCCCGACTATCCATCCATCCATCCTCTACAGTATATACCTTACAGTATTCGATCTACAGTATTTGTCTGTCTGTCTGTCTGTCTATCTATCTGTCTCCCTGTCTCTTTCGGTCTATCTATCTCTGAATCTTTGCTTAACAGATTGGGAGGTTTGGATATTTGTGCATGGATGCAGCATCCCTTTTGTTTTCCTCGCCGTCTGGATAGGACTTTATTTTCTGTGAAAGCTGCAAAAGTACTTCTGAGGATGATGCAATGCATTACAACGAAATCTTTCTTCAGCTGTTTCATTTATGATCCATAATTTCTCTTGCACTGTAAAGAGGAATATTTTATTGTCTTGCATTCAGCTCAGCTCTGCATCATTTCTTCAATAATATGAAATAAATGAAAGAAAATTCTGTTTTCAATGTCAGTCCCCATCCCAAAGTATTCAAACTTATCTATCTCACACCTAACAACACCCTAGCAACCAATCAGAACACCCTAGCACTGGCCTAGATTTATCTTAGATCTATTATTCTATCTATAACAGCACCATAGCAACCAGCCAAAACACCCTGACAACCTAGCAATGCCCTATCAATTACCTAGCAACACTAGAGCAACCACCTTGAACACCCAAGCAACTGCCTATAGCAGCCAGTTACTATTTTTTTAATAGTAACAGTATTTAAGCTATTACTCTATACTGAGAGTACAGCCCGTTTTCCAGCAGTAATGATCTGTTGAGTGAACATTTTAGTGTGTTTATACTTTATTACCATATACAAGAAATGTAGGAATGTACGTCCATCTGCAATATCACATTTTTGAAGGAGACAGAAATATTGTTTCATTAATATTTTTCTCCATCCTTCTTGTGATAGATAGAACAGGTCATGTTTGCGTTTGAATAGGAAAAAAAGATTTAGGTTTCTAAAGACAGGTTTGCCAGCTAAACTAATACTTAAAGGGTTAGTTTAAATGAAAATTCTTTGTCAAAATTCATGTCGTTCCAACCCCGTAAGACTTTCGTTCATCTTCGGAACACAAATTAAGATATTTTTGATGAAATCTGAGAGCTGGCTCACTCCTCCATATGGCTTCTCTGTAATTGAAACTTGCCAGCCCAGAAAGTTAGTAAAGACAATGTTTAAAATAGTCCAAGTGACTACAGTGGCTCAACCTTGTTTATTAAGTGACGAGAATACTTTTTGTGCGCAAAAACAAACAAAAATAACGACTTTATTCAACTATTCATTTTCTCCTGTGTGGGCCTCTGAGTGAGTTCACGTAGTGTTTTAGCAGCACTTCTGGGTTGTACGTCAGAACGTAGGCTCACTATTGGCCGACGCTGGTCATGTGTGTGATGCGTGACGTACAACCTAGAAGCTCTGCGCTGTTACACTACGTGAACTCACTCAGAGGCCCAGACAGAAGAAAATTAATAGTTGAATAAAGTCCTTATTTTTGGGGGGTTTTGCACACAAAAAGTATTCTAGTCACTTTGTCTTTGCAATTGTCTTTACTAACTTTCTGGGCTGGCAAGTTTCAATAACATAGAAGCCTATGGAGAAGTGAGACATCTCTCAGATTTAATCAAAAATATCTTAATTTGTGTTCTGAAGATGAACGAAAGTCTTACGGGGTTGGAACAATAAGAGGGTGAGTAATTACTGACAGAATTTTAATTTTTGGGTGAACTAACCCTTTAATACTAAACAGTCTGCTTCAAGAGCACCCCGGTGATGATTGAGAAATCAGATCTGTGGTGCATTTATCGTGTGGTCTGGAGATCTTTTAGAGTGTGGTGCTGAAGGATAAATATTATGGGAAGTGATTCTCAAAGGTTTTTATGCCTCCAAATTCAGGCCAGTGACTCACTAACCACATATGCATTTGATGATATCTTATTAAAATGTAATCGCATATTACGCTGTTAAGAATAGCTCTTTGTAAACACAAATAATGGCCCAGATGGTCGACCTTAAAAAATTTGTTGTTCAGGTCAACTAACATATTTTTTAATATTTAAAAAATCATATTCTGTATCTAATGACTCTGATGCTATACAAGGGAAAATAAGTCTTAAGTTATGCTTTATTCCTATAATATATATATAATGTTAGTGAAATCTTTTGTTCCAAAAAATTTCATGGCCATTTTTCACTCTCTCCCTTTTTGATGTTGTGCCTTTAAAGGGGAGGTTAAAATTATTGAGGAAATTTTCACAGGTAAAATCCAGTCATTTCAATAGAAATCCACACAATTTGGAAAGTTCATGTGAGGGTGAAATATTTCCCCATAAACGCAGATTTTGCAACAGGTTCAGTTGGTCACACAGATTCGTTGAGTTGACCAACAGAAAGTCACTTGATTTGAAAGTGACTTCTGTGTGATCTTCATATACACTATTGACAAGATACAATGAACCTGCGAAATTTGAGCATCAGTCCCTTTGTGTGAAAAACTCCCTTTTTCGTCTGTCCTCACATATTGGATCACGTTGTGGTACTTTTACTGTTTTTTCCAGTCATTTCAGAAGCTTGACACCTCCTATAGGCAACCATTCATTTTAATTCTACGGATATTTATCAAAGATCAAGGAAAATCAAATTCCTCGTTACTCCTTTGAACTTCTCGTGATGCTGAGTAACTGTCATGCAAAACATGTTGATCTTCCTTGCTCTGAGTTTTCACATGACTGCTAACCAGCCTATCAAACAGCTGCGGCTCTTAAATATCAAAATTACTACCTCGGCTTCCAGCTCTGTATTATTACATGTTGGGACTGTTATGGGTTGCACGTGTTAAAAGAGTGTCCTAATCCCTGTGCAGATGTTAATGAGAGCAAGCTTTTCTGCCCGCCTCTTTCGTTTCATTTCCCCCTTGCCTCTCGGCAATGAAGAGTGGCCAAAACGCAGAGCTGCCCTCTTTTTTAAGTGACATGAGGTGCAAAGGATGGCTGGCCCTGGGTTACAGTGGTTAGCTCAAGCCTCAGGCCCCTTCTAGTCTGTATGGCTCTCTCACACTTCTATAATTAGGCCCCGGCTCCACCCTCAAACTTCTTTTCTTTTTGGATATTAAAGTATTGCTGACATCCACATCAAATAAATTACAGGCTGTAGAGCACTTATGGTCAGGTAATTTCGTCTTTTTTTTTCTTTTAAGGGTAAGCCGGAGAGAGAGAGGATTTTGTTCATTTTATTCTCACTATATGTATGCACCTGTCTGCCTGTGGCACAAGCTGACCTAAAGTAATGATTCCTAATACAGTCTGCTCTTAATCTACTGTACAAATGAGTGTGCTCTGAACATTTGCCAACTTCTTTTGTGCAAAACAGAAGAGAGAGACGACAGCATAACTAATAGGTGGACTTAAAACTCATCTGGAGGTTTTGACTAAATGCTCATTGGCACATCTATCATGCTGGAAACAACTGTAAGAAAAAGACTGCGAGGGGAAAAACATCATTCACTGCTTCCTTTTCATTTGAAGCACTTTAATGGCCATATGCATATTCAATCAGATCCTATTATTACATTATTGTAGTGTGTGACTTTAAAGACCATTTAAATGAACCTGTTCATCTTTCTTCATCTTTGCTGGTGCTCCACCTCAAGTCATTGCTAGATATAATATTCATTCTGGTTTTCTCACTATTTTGCAATTGTACCGTTGGGTCTATTTACTGTAGGTCTATCTTTAACACTATAAAGCCTATTGTATCATATGTGCATTAGCAAATTTCCAAGGCCTCTATTATCAACATGATCAAAACCTGTTATACACAATCTTCTAAATGCCTTCTGTCATCTGATTATGGTTTATACTTTTTTAGCAAGTAAAAGGCCTTTTATTATAATTCTGAGGGGCCATTTTCACTACACCGTTTTCAACTAAAAACTTTTTGTGTTTTGTTAGTTCATTTACACGCCACGCTTTTGTAATCGGGTTTCAAAGTGCACATTTTTTGAAAACGATACCATTATCATCTCCATGGGGGAAAAAAGTGATATCAGTGAAACTGGTGACGGCATGAATAATACAGTGTTTTTAATCGTTTTCAAGGCATCCTTGCGAACGGAGATCATTTTGACCATGTTGTCGTCTGTTCGTTTTTTGTACATCGCTAAACACCCTAAAATTTTCCGCCTTTACTAATTTTTATAATGCAAACGTAAAAATGCATTTTGTATTGTTAGTAATATTTCAAAATGAACACTATCATGTTAAAAAAGATCAAATACGATACTACCATCAATGTATTGCTGTGTTCCACACCAGAATTAAAACTATAGAGCTTTGATCATAAAACTAAGCATTTAAATATCATCTACTTGGGAGATATAGAGTGACATCTGATATTCATATGCACTTTATGCAAGTAGTCTATTCAGTTATAAAGATCTTATTGATTTACATTACAAGATAGCAGAATTTCATCTTACTTTTTAGCTATATAAATATCAGCAACTGCAACAAATTGTACATTTTTGCTCAGCCATAAAAGACTGATATATCACATATGATACGGATTAAAATATGCTGCATATATTTTGCCTAAAAGTTCAATAAACATGTTCCATATTTAGGTCTATTGTCTCATGTCAGACTACACGTTTTAGTAAAGTTTGAGTAAAGTTTAATTAAGAACAAATTAGAAACAGGTACACATGCAGATGTGGAGCACTTGTTAGTGTAATGAAGAAAGGACAACAAACAGTGGAGTGAAAAACATTTGAACATGATCAGTGTGTTAGTTTAATGCTGCTGAAATCTCTCACACTCCGTATCCTTTATATTAAGTCAAAGTGCATCCTTTGAATCGCTCTGCTTATTTGTCTGGTAACATGTGATCTATGGGCTATTTTCACAGCTGTATTTTTTCCCTCCGATCTCTCACCTCATTGCTCCTCCCCATGAGTCCATGTCCTTTTCTTGCAGTTATTGTGCAGTTAAATTGCCAGTTTACTCAATGCATAGGGGTTATGAACAGCAGGTGATGATAGATTATGTTTCAGGTAATATGGGTTCTAGAACAGGAAATGTAAGTTGTCATCACTTCTGCTCTGGAAAAACTGACATCTAGATAAAAAATTTTTTTTTTTAAATAAAAAAAATAAAAAAAATAAAAAAAAATAAAACATTGATCCTCCTAGATCTTTTCTCAGAACTAATTTAACTTTTCTGAACCATATTTGAAATGCCTTGGATGTATGAAGCCAGTTCCTCTCATTTCATACTTTATTTTGAGCAGTATTCCCCGGTTTCACAGACAAGGCTTAAGCCTAGTCCCAGACTAAAATGCCTGTTTGAGCTGTTTTAACTGAAAGTATTGGACTGACATATCTTAAATGATGTCAGTTCCATTGTTTTGTCTCAAGATGCACACCAGGGGCCGGTTTCACAAAGCTATTTTAGACCGGTCTATAGTGTTAGACAAGTCTAAAATTTGCTCATAGACTAGTCTAATGCAAGTTAGACTGTTTCACAAAAATAAAAGACTGACTTAATTTAGACCAAAAAAATTAGACACCTTCCCCCCAGGCTAACTTAGGTCTAAGACTCTATGTTACCTTGGCAACCAGCAGTAACAATCAGTTACATTACAAACAGCCAAAAGAAAAGGGAAAACTGCTCATAATTTAAACATTTCTTCTTGTTACTACATTCTCCGCTAAATTTCCCAAGAAAAATGTCCTTGTAACTGTTATACTCCTCCAACCAGTGTTGTAGTCAAGTCACCAACTGTCGAGTCCGAGTCGAGTCTCGAGTCCCCGTGTTCGAGTCCGAGTCCAAGTCCGAGTCACCAATGAAGAGACCGAGTCGAGTCCGAGTCGAGTCACCATTACCTGAGTTCGAGTCCGAGTCGAGTCTCGAGTCCCCAGTGTTCGAGTCCGAGTCGAGTCATCAAGGTTGAGTGACTGTGTTATATTTCAAGACTGCCTACATTTCTCTAATCTGGCACCTTTAAAGAGCTGATATAATTATAAAAGAGGGTCTACATTAAACAAAAATGACACCACTGTGTTGACAAATACAAATATTAAATAAATAAATACAATATAAATAAATATAAATAAAAACTTTTGATTTCAATAATGTAGGCTATTAGGCTAAATGTTAAAATTAACATTAACAATGCTGTAGAAGTGCAGTTTATTAGCCTAAATGTTAACTAATGTAGTTAACTAGAGTTTAATAAATGGAACATTATTGTAAAGTGTTTACCGATTTGTTATACACCGATTCAGACGTCTCGTGAGTTCTCTTACGAGAGGTCTCTCGTACTGCGTAAGATATCTTACGCTAGGGGAAAATCCTTTTCCGCGAGATATTGAAGCCAAAAATTATCCTTAATTTTGTAATAATGCAAAACGCGTTGCAGCAGCAATGCAGACATAGGCGAGACAGCTCGCGCGCCTATTGGCTGCTCTGCGGCAACTGCAGCAGCCTATCGAGCGAGGCCTGGCGTGACGTCAGACCCAATCAGGGCACTTCGCGCCCGCTGCGTCACGTCCCGCCGAAATGGGCGTGGTCTAGGCCTATAAATATCGCTCGCAGGCAGCTATTATCTGATTTTTCATCCTTCAAGCGAAGCACACGCATCGCTGGAGCTGGATTAGAAGCCGCGCCGTCGAGAGAGAGCACCTTCAGCGGGACGAGTCACTGAAGTCGCTGGCCGCGCCGCCTTCCTTGCCTTCCTGCTGCACTTTCCGGCATTATATCCTTTCTCTGCTACTGTGTTTATGTATGTGTGTGTGCTCGCCGCCGCGACACACACTCCCATTGCACTAAAAGAGCTGGGCGTCTTTTTCAAGACGCCCCTTTTCCTGATCACGCAGCTCTCGCACTCGCTGACGGCGACTGCCCTCACTGCGAGTTAGGTACTGCCTATGGTGACTCTGAGGACTCACCTGGCATCCTTCTCCGATCCTGTCACCCGCTTGCCTGCACACAAACGCCGTTTTTACGGCTACCCAGATAAATCCCATAAGTGTGAATTTTTTCTGGTGTCCCGGCCACGGCCGATGGTGCTTTATGTGTAAGAAGAATGCCCACTGCCCAGTGCCCATCTCTACACACAAGCACAGCCCGTCACACAGGGCTCGCGCACATGAATCGGCTCAGACCGATTGCGCTTCAAACATGGTGAATGTGCCCAGTAACACCACGTTATGCATGTCAGTTTCTGTAAAAACGAAACCAACGTGCACTCGCTTCACGCAAGCGAACGATGCTTTCGGTGTGATAAATGTGCCCGCTGTCCCGCGCCCACATCCACACATAGACATGACAGTTCCCACGGGAACCGCCCAGCCCTCCCCCTCGCGGTTAACCACCGCAGAGGAGTCGAGCGCGGGCAATCTGCCCGCTGTCATCAGCGCGCCCCATGCCTCAAATGTCACGAGCGACACGCTTGTGTTACAGCACACCGAAGCTTCTCCATCGCTGGGCGAGCGGAGCGCGCTTCATATTCGACCCCTAGCTATCCATGCAGACGCATGGGCAAAGCTACCCGGGGTTTTCGAAGTGGGTGCTGAACATTATAGAAAGAGGCTATTCGCTGCAGTTTCGCCGACGCCCTCGCCGCTATGTGGCGCGCGTCGAGACCACGGTAAAAACAGAAGTAGCACATCTACTTCGAGCCGAAGTGACGAAACTATTGAGCAAAGGGGCCATAGAACCTCTCTCTCAAGATCAGAGCGAGGGAGGGCTATACAGCAGATACTTCCTGGTACCGAAAAAAGACGGGGGTCTCAGACCCATACTAGATCTAAGGCAACTGAACAAAGTGCTTGTGAAGCGACAGTTCAGGATGCTCACGACCAGGCAAATCCTTGTGCAGATTCGCCAAGGAGATTGGTTTGTGTCAATAGATCTAAAAGACGCGTATTTTCAAATACAGATAGCGTCACGTCACAGGCGATATTTGAGATTCGCCTTCGAGGGCCAGGCATATCAGTACACAGTCCTGCCGTTCGGTTTGTCCCTAGCACCCCGTACATTTACGAAGTGCATGGATGCGGCGCTCGCACCCCTCAGAATGAGAGGCATGCGAGTGCTGAACTATTTGGACGATTGGCTGATTCTAGCGCAATCTCGCGCAGTGCTCATAGAACACACGACCATTTTACTCGATCACCTCGAGGATTTGGGTCTGAGTGTCAATTGGGCAAAGAGCTCCCTGTCACCCAGTCAGAAAATATCTTTCCTGGGCACAGAACTGGACTCACTATCCATGATAGCGCGACTATCACAACAGCGCGCGGTAGACATTCGACGCACAGCGAACTCTTTTCGCTGCGGCGCGTCTGTCCCGCTCAAGAGATTTCAGAAGATGCTAGGTCTCATGGCCTCAGCATCGTCAGTGCTCCAGCTGGGTCTGCTCCGCATGCGCCCGCTGCAGTTTTGGCTGAAAGCGCGAGTCCCACGCGAAGCGTGGGCACCCGGTTTGCTTCGCCTCAGGGTCAATCAGAAATGCGTTACAGCTCTGAAACCCTGGAAAGCGAACGACTGGTACCAATCAGGTGTAAGCCTGGGGACTTCCTCGAGGGTGAAAGTGGTGTCCACGGACGCGTCCACCTCGGGATGGGGAGCGCTGCTCGAGGGCAGACCGTTCTTCGGCCAGTGGTCAGAACGGGAGAAGCTCCTGCACATAAACTGCCTCGAAATGCTGGCAGTAGACAACGCGCTGACGCGTTTTTGTCCCCAAATAAAAGGTCACCACGTCTTGGTCCGTTCGGACAACATGTCTGTGGTGTCCTACATAAAATCGCCAGGGCGGCATCAGATCCGAGAAACTGTACAGGCTGGCAGAACGCCTCCTGGTATGGGCTCAGTGCAACCTGCGCTCGCTCAGAGCAGCGCACGTGCCAGGGATCATGAATATAGGACCAGACAGACTGTCCAGGAACAATGTTCCGGCAGGCGAATGGTCTCTACACCCACAGACAGTCCAACTGCTGTGGAAGAAATTCGGCAGAGCGGAAGTGGACCTGTTTGCGTCTCAAGAAAACGCTCACTGTCAAGAATTTTTCTCCAAGAGCAGGAGCGCGCTGTCCCATGTGTGGCCCCGCCGCCCGCTCTATGCTTTTCCCCCCCGTCTCTCTCCTGCCTCAGGTGATAGAACGGATCAGGGAAGAAGGATGCTCAGTACTGCTGGTAGCACCGTTCTGGAAAAACCAACCTTGGTTCCCAGCCGTGATGCAGTTAGCAAGTACTGCCCCGTGGCCAGTACCAGTGAGGAGAGTCTCCTCTCACAGGCCCGCGGCTCGATCTGGCATCCTCACCCGGATCTATGGTCCCTTCATGTCTGGGCCATCAACGGGTACATGTTGGACTCCCTAAAGGAGTATTAAACACGATCACGCAGGCTAGAGCTCCGTCTACAAGACGACTCTATTCTTCGAAATGGTCAGTGTTTTCGGGCTGGTGCACAGCCCGTGGTGTGTCACCCACAAACTGTGATGTGACGGAGGTGTTTTCCTTCCTACAAGAGCTATTGGATGGGGGCAGGGCCCCCTCCACGCTCAAAGTTTATGTGGCGGCTATAGCAGCGTTCTCAGAAACAACGCTTGGTCAGTCAATAGGAAGGAACGATTTAGTCATCCGCTTCCTTAAAGGAGCTAAGAGACTGAATCCTCCCAGACCTCCCTCAGTCCCCGTATGGGACCTTTCTACGGTTCTGGAAGCCATGAAAGGTGCGCCATTTGAGCCTTTACAGTCAATCGATTTGAAACACCTGTCTTTCAAAACGGTGTTTTTGCTGGCTCTCGCTTCGGTGAAGCGCATAGGGGATCTGCACGCGCTCTCTGTGAGCGCGGCGTGCATGGAGTTTGGGCCCAATGACTCAAAAGTTATACTCAAACCTAAGCACGGTTATGTTCCAAAATCCCTCAACACACCGTTTAGGGCGCAGATTATCTCTCTGTCAGCCCTACCGGTCCCCGATGAGGAAAGAGACGCGAGCCTCCTTTGCCCAGTCAGGGCATTACGAGCTTATGTGTCTCGCTCGTCTGTTTTCAGACAGACGGAACAGCTCTTTGTTTCGTTTAGCGGACGTTCTAAGGGACTAGCCGCGTCGAAACAGAGCCTATCCAGATGGATAGTTGATGCTATAGCGCTGGCATACGCCTCCAAGGGCATGCAGTGCCCTTTGGGTGTCAGAGCGCATTCCACAAGAGGCATGGCCTCTTCGTGGGCTTGGTCAAGTGGGATTGCCTTGCAAGATATTTGTATGGCGGCAGGCTGGGCCTCCCCGTCTACATTTATAAGGTTTTATAACCTAGAGGTTCCCGCCCTGCAGGCCAGGCTGCTGTCGGTCTAAACTACCAGTATTATCTGACCTGATGCGTTCAGCTCAGAATGCTGCGTTTGCTGAGCACAGCTCAATTTTCGACAGTTTAAAGCTGGGCAAACTGTGTAAGACCCACATTTTTTCCCATCAGTTCAGGCCGTACCCCGCCCTGTCTGTATGATGAAATTTGCGTCCCTTCGACGCTACTTTATGTGGAAAAGTGAGGCTGCACCCCTCCTTCTTCCCGGACTCTCTGTGAGTTCACTAAGTGATTGTGCACTATATGTACCCCGGGCTTTCGCCCTTGGGTCTTTGGTGTCAGATCTCAGCATGCACGGCGTTTTACATTGGGTCCCCTAGCGTAAGATATCTTACGCAGTACGAGAGACCTCTCGTAAGAGAACGTACTCGGTTACTAACGTAACCTCGGTTCTCTCTAGAAGAGGGAACGAGTACTGCGTATCTTGCCGTGCATGCACACGCTCTGGTTGCTTCGATGATGAAAAACCAGATAATAGCTGCCTGCGAGCGATATTTATAGGCCTAGACCACGCCCATTTCGGCGGGACGTGACGCAGCGGGCGCGAAGTGCCCTGATTGGGTCTGACGTCACGCCAGGCCTCGCTCGATAGGCTGCTGCAGTTGCCGCAGAGCAGCCAATAGGCGCGCGAGCTGTCTCGCCTATGTCTGCATTGCTGCTGCAACGCGTTTTGCATTATTACAAAATTAAGGATAATTTTTGGCTTCAATATCTCGCGGAAAAGGATTTTCCCCTAGCGTAAGATATCTTACGCAGTACTCGTTCCCTCTTCTAGAGAGAACCGAGGTTACGTTAGTAACCGAGTACGTTCGTTGTTGGACAGATGGACAGTTGTTTTAACCATTCATTAAAGTGAATCGTTCAAAGGAGTCATTAGTTCGCGAATCGGACGTGTCATTAATGGACGTGTAGCCTTGTGTGATTATCTCGGCAGTTTAGGGCAGGACAAGATTTGTGTCAACACAGAAAACATGTCATCACTAGATAGGTCTTTTCGTTTATTGAAATTGTGGCTAATGTCAGCTGAATGTGCGGAACGCTTTTCAGAGAAGATAAGGCAAAGGTTTTTTTTTTTTTTTTTGCACAATTCACACCTCGCGGTAATTCAGGAGAAAAAATCTCTGAATGATCTACGTGAAACTTCGGTCTTCCGACCTTTTACTATCGTGTCAATTGATTTTGATTAATATTAGGAGGGAGCACCGCTCCTGTTTTTTGAAGACGATGAGAGCGCGCGCGCGGCTGGGGCTTTCTCTCTGCTCGTTCTTATATGCAGGAAAAAAAGAGATCCCGTCCGGTCTTGGAGCCCAAAACAGGAAAAGTGTAACATCTTATATCAAATTTTAAAACCTATTTAGTCAGAAACTTCATCCAACGTCATTCATTTGATGAATGCTCAAGTCCGATTTTATATATCCTCGAGTCCGAGTCCAAGTACGAGTCATCAGTCCGCGAGTCCAAGTCAAGTCACGAGTCCTGAGAATAGAGTCTCGAGTCGGACTCGAGTCCAGAGAATAGGGACTCGAGTCGGACTCGAGTCCGAGTCCAGGACTCGAGTACTCCATCACTGCCTCCAACAAACACATATTTTCCACTGGGGTAAACTGCACTGAGCGGTTGAATGCGCTTACTCGATCTGCCATGTTTTTTGTTTTGAAAGTGTCTTATTTTACCCAGAATGCATTGCAGTGTAGTCATACTTAAGATAGTCAGAGTCTTAAGTGCTTTGTGCAACGGTCTGATTTAGATGTCTATCTGAAGTCTGACTATCTACTATATCTAAGCCATAGTCAAAGTCTATCTTTGTGAAACCGGCCCCAGTAATGTTTTCTTCCAAGGCATGCTTATAAAAGCTAAGCTACTGTCCCAAATGGGGACCTTGTGGATTAACAATGGCTGCCATGTGCGCATGTCCGAGAGACCGTATGGGTGTCCCATTTAGTCATTGGGTGTTTCTCAAAAGGAAGGCTGCATCCTACCGAGACTGCGTCCTTCCTAGTTCAGTCCTTCTGAGGCTTAGGCTAATGTCTTACTCAGCAATTAAATGCTAATGAGACAGTCTAAGAGTACATGGCTATGTCACATGTTCCCGCCCCCACAGTCACAGCACGAAAATACTATTAAAACTTAATTTTGAAAAAAGACTTTGTTTTACAAATCTTTATATTTACTGGCTTTTTATTAATGCAATACAGTGAACGACAGCCGTCTGCGGTCTCCTAGTGGCTTACATTATTGTCCATTTAGTTTAGTGTAGAAATGCCACTTTGTTTGACTTTTTTTTTTTTTTAATGCAACAATAGTGATACTTTTACTCACCCTCGTGCCTTCCAAGATGTTTATGACTTTCTGTTTTCAGATGAACACAAAGAGAAATCTTTAAAAATTTTGAGTCCATTAACATGAAAGTGGATTGGAGCCTCGAAGTTGACGAAAATCATGCAAAAACCATGCAAATCAAACACGCCAAAAGGTGTGTTTGAGAAAAATACATATTTTAACTACAAACTACCACTTTGAGCCAACTGTCAGCAACGGTCCACATTAAATTCACAACGCTTCACACCGTGCTGAGTTTACATGGGCAAACGCAGGTATGACAAAGGCTAGATAAAGACGGTAAATTCCTATTACTTATGAATAGGGAGAAACTGCAATGTGCAATATGGCGAAATACGTCCCAGCTTCTAAATAAAAGAGCCAATTGCTGATCGCTAAAGTCATTGCGTCACTGTAGCTACCGTGCATTGGCTGGTCTAGCCTGAAAAATAACGCTATTTGAGCATAAGAAACAACATTTATGGGACAGTTCATGTCAGATTTTGTTGCTGATTTGAAATATGTTATTTACTTGTGAGTTCGGCAAGCAGTTTTTTGAGATTTCAGGATTCCCCCATTCAAATAAATGGGATTTGGTCTTGGATGCCCGAAATAGCTGTTGGAGCCTTTGCAAATATGGCCACCGAGTGAACAGACTGTCCTTGAAAGGGAATTTTTTTGACCATTCAGTGACATTGTAATACACATTTTCTCATTATAAACTTTAGATAGTCTCTTCCATTGTGTAGTAAAATGTTCAGCTATGTGCCAGACACATTTCTCTCCAGCCACATTAATGAACAGGTGTGAAATGCATTGGCTTCCAATCAGTGAAAGGAGAAAAAGAGAAGACACTGAGAAGATCTTCCTGCACTGTACACTGTCCATATGCAATGTATTAGCTGACCTCCAGCTAGCATAGCTGTGTGTGTGTGCTGCTTTCCATCAACCTGCTGCTGCTCAGATCATCTTGGCTGTAGAGGAAGCAGTCTGAACAGGTGTGGAGAGGGGGAGGACAGAGAAATGGATGCTTCCGGCACCTCCAACATTAAACTCCATGATACGTGAAGCAGACAGCCTGTCATTCTTCTGACTGATCGTATCCCCCATTAAAGAAAGAAGATGGGTCCAGTGTAGGAGTGTTGGCTTACTATGGGCCTGCCGTGTCTTTCACAAGAAATGACACATGTTTGAGTGATAATAGATTTCAAAGCTGAAGTGAAGACGTCTCTGCATCTCTGAGCTTGACAGCTGTGAGTTGAACAAAGTTCAGCTGGAATGGGCAATGAAAGCTTTGTAACTCTACACCGCTATCTGTCTATCTATTCATAAAGGGAAACGGCATCCCTTTTGTTTTCCTCACCATCTTGATGGGACTTTATTTTCTCTGAGAGCTGCAAAAGTACTTCTGATGATGATGCAATGTATTACGAGTGACTCTTTCCTCTGCGCCGTTCATTTATGATCCACAATCTCTATGGCACTGTAAACAGCAATATTTTACTGTCTTATTCAGCTCGACCCTGCATTTTTTCAGTATTATGAGATAAAATGTCTCAACTATTGGGAAGCAAAAGCCCATGCAAAAAATAAACAAAATATAATGAGTTGAGATTTTTTGCAGTGTAGATGTACAGTCTTTGGAAAATGAATGATTCATAGGAGGTGATTTCACACATAAGAAAGCTATTCAGGATCACTTGAAAATACACATGCAGGTGTACTGCAGGCTGACACGCGAGATCAAACCTCATTGGTTCTTGTGGAAGGTCAGACGTGCCGCGTAACACGAGATATGAACATCATTGGTTCTCGCACGTCAAACGAACATGCTTGAGCTTCCGTTTACCACAACTGATGTGAGTTGATAAATGTGGATAAAAGCCTAAATATAATTAGTTCTTCATATAAACCGCTCAATTCATATGGATTAGTTTCACGATCTCTTTATTAACTTTTTAAAGTGTCAAAGTGGTAGTTAGCTGTCAATCTCACTTTCATTAAAATATCTTTATTTGTGTTCCAAAGATGAACAAAAGTCTTATGGGTTTGGAACGACATGAGGGTGAGTAATTACTGACAGAATTTTCATTTTTGGGTGAACTAACCCTTTAAGTCTCTAAAAACATTACATTTAGTTTGCACTTAAGTAAATTCTTTCTAATAATATTATTTCCATGATAAGCACTTTTTTTTTTTTTACAAGGGTACATCCGCCACAAATGTTTTTTATTTATTTTAACATTCACTTATTCCTTCAGCAATTAATAAGAGTGTAGTTAGCATTCATGCTACCGTGTTTAAATCCATTCCTCTGATTAAAAAAATATATAAAAAGAATCAGGGCTTGGTAAAGAGATCTCACACAGGATTTGATATGAAAAAAAAAAAAAACCCACAAATTTGCACATAAGAATATATTTCCTTATGCAAAGTTACACAAATTGCATTTGGTACTGTGAGGTCACCCTTTAGTCAGTGGAGGATATATAAGGGGACATTTTAATATCCACACATCAATATACATGAGCCTTAAAGAAGCACATTTAGAAAAGTCAGTTTTGGCAATATAAAATTAAATGTTCTAGAAACCAAATACCAAACCCACTTCGTCCCTTAATGGGCACTGAACAACAATGTTTGTGTTTCATGGGAGAAAGGAGATTATAGCAGTTAAAATAAACAAATGTCCTGGTCACTTTCACACACCTTTTGTAGCAGCAGAGACAAAGGACACATTTGTTCCCAGCTGGTTTTGAGATAATGGCCCATTCTAAGCTTTTGCTCATCAGTTCAGGGAAGGAGGAGTACTGAGTCAGGGGAATAGAGCAGTCTGGGGCTAGTTGTCACAAAGGAAAGTTGCAACATTAACATAAAAAAATAAACATTAGAACAGGATAAGGCTTTTTTTTTTATTATTGAAATATTCACTTTCCTTAAAGAATAAATCATGCTAATAGAAAACACTACATTAACACAATGCACTCTATAATGTAAGGTTACTAGCAATATAAAGTAAACATGCCCTTTTACAGAGAGATAATTCAGGTTAAATGCAGTTCTTGAATGCTGGGCCATGTTTTTACTATTAGAGGGCAGAGGATGTCTAATTGCTAGCCTGCAGCTAGATACAACTGACTGTCAGCTGAGAAAACATGAGAGCTTTACTTGTAATCACAGCAATTCAAGGCCTAATCAGACGCCCCAAGAAACAAGTTAGACTGGCGGGGATCAGTGAAATACCAGCATATAGACATTCATCCTGACCACAGTCATCCTCTACAACACTTTGAGTTGTTATAACTATTAGTATCATGTTGACACAGTGCACACAACGCATCTGCACTTGATCCCGATTTCTCTCAACATGGAGACAGGAGAGGTTTCAGTTGTCAGTTGCATTACTTACTTGAAAAAGTAACTCGGAAATGTTGTAATTTGTTGTAAATTTAAATAGTAATGCATTACTTTACTAGTTACTTAAAAAAGTAATCTGATTACGTAACGTTATCTTATGTTACTTGTAATGCGTTAACACTGCTGATTTGTGACATAAATAGTACATTCAATTTGAAGCAAACATTCTGTCATAATTGACTTACCCTCATGTCACTCCAAAACTGTATGACTTTCTTTTTTTAAATGGAACACAAAAGGACAGTTTTTGAAAGACATATAACGAATAACAACTTAAAACATAACGAATAGCAACTTAAAGGCACACTATGCAAGATTTGTACTTTAATATAACAGCTTCGAAATCATTTTGATGGTAAACGAACTCATAGTAGGGCGAATCATCCCGATAGCTAAGCAGGGGGGACGCCGCTGGCAAAACCAGCAATGCAGGTTTGAGAGGTGGCGCCCTGACAAATCTCGCGAGAATCACGACTTGCTTTACAACACGACGTCACATACATCAACAACATATGAAGCAGCCTCTATGGAAGGCACTAGCACGCATTTCAGACGTGAATCATGGCAGAGTCGACGAAGAAAACAAAGAAAGTGCGGTCAGAAGAGTGCAGAGACGGCTCTTCGTCAGTGGTATTTACGACAGTAACGTTAAATACAAGTACTCCACAGCGACTCTAGGGGTCTGTAGGGATGTGACCGTTTAATGGTATAGATTACAATATTTTTCTACATTACTTTTTTCAGCAAGGTACATTATACTGGCTAACTCCTTTAAAAAACATAATATTTCGCTATATTAAACCTAATACTACGTCTATAAATGTCCTTTGTAGCTAGTTTGCTATAAACTATCATGATCAAAGATACTAGAAAAGGCAGTATCCTCACAACTATGTTCCTTTTTAGAAGAAAATGGTAGCTGTGAGAATTTCCAGTCAGGATTTAGACCGTATCATATACTGAGACAGCTCTCATTAATAAATTGCTCTTATCCGATCGTGGTTGTTACCTGTACTTGTTACATCATAAGAAGAATGGCATCTACACTTATATTTACCATACTCAGCCGGATCCAGGCCGTATCCAGATCAGATGAAGGACCTGCGCCTAAACACGACGACAACCAGCCCTAAATTGTCAGCAGAGACTGTGTCAACTATACTATCCCCTGCAAAGGCCTCATCGACACGACAGAAGGGTTTGTCCTCTGTAAGTTATCAAAATGATTCCCGTTCACACGCATCCGCGGAAACGACTAAAAACACTGTATTATGCATGACAGACAAGTAATTGGCAATGTCACTTTGTAAAGAAAGACTACACGCTCGCTCACATACGCATTCAAATGCGCATGGCTAAAAACGTAATATACATGTGCATGCCGTCACCGTTTTCACAGATTCACATTTTTTAAGTTTACACGGAGATAACGGTATCATTTTTCAAAACCCGTTTTCAAAAACGTGCAATTTGAAACCAACTTTCCACGCCGCTGTCGTGTAAATAAGCAGCTAAAACGCATTAAAAGTTTACTGTTTTCAGTTGAACACGGTGTTGTGTAAGTGGCACCTAAGTTAATAACTAATGATTTTTACAACGGAAATTAAAAACTTATACTTTAGCTTGACAATGACTTTCTTCTAGAGCTGCTGTACAGCCAAAACAATCTTTGTTGCATTAATTTCCTTTTATCACTGTAAAGCTGCTTTGAAATAATCTGTATTGTAAAAAGCGCTATATAAATGAAGGTGACTTGACTAGTTTGACTTGACTTAACTTTTACCTCTCTGTATGATTTATTATCCTCGGTGGCACCTTTTGCTCCAATGCTTACCTAAAGTATGTCATCAACTAGGAAATGTATGTACGGTACTGTATTTCATAACACAATAGAAAAAATAACCGTCCTGGATCGGGACGGAACAAATGGCTTCACAAAGAGAATACAGTATTTTGGTTTGATGGTGGAAAAGAGTCTAACACAGCTATGTACCTTAGCACTTCTATCGCATATTTCGCTATATAAGAAGCAGATGCGTAGATTGTTTGTATGTTCACCCTCCTGCCATCAAGACTTTAAAAAAGAAAATAAACCACTATTCTGTTGTGTAACAGGCAGCTGCTCTATAAATTTCCTTTGCCCTCAGAACACCCAATTAAAGGCTTTGTTTTTCTTCATGTGGCATAAATCAAATTCCACACAAACTCCTCAAAGCACTCTCTCTATCCCACCTCAGCTGTCACTGTTTATATTTAGTGTTGAGGCAAAATAAGGGCAATGTCATAAATTTGTAGCTCAGAGAAATCCAACCTGCTGGGTACTTCACAGCCGAAACAGCACTTCCCTATTAAAGCCCAGGTGCTGTGAGCTTTACTACTCTAAGGTGTTTCTCAGTATAAAGTTCCTCCTCAACACAGAGATGTTGCTGTAAAGTCTGGTCCAGTAATTACTCAAAATACCCTCCTGCCAACCATATTTTAAAGTAACAATACAACTGTCTCTTCTAGTATCAGAAAGAAAAATGATCCTTCAAACACACTTCTGTACTGCAACTGACCAGAACGTGGGAAACAAACAAGGCTTATTTGAGTAATTGTTAATTTCAGTATCTTTTACTAAAATGGTTCTTCCTTTGCAACCTATTTGATAACCTACTTAGGACTCCAAATGTATCCATTGTATTATTCAAGGCCATAGTGATATGAAGCATGATTACCATTTAACATATTCAACTTTTTCAGTGGAAGGCAAACTCCATGAATATGATACAATCTGATGTCCAATTACTTTTTCTTAAAGCATTAGAGGCAAAAAAAAAAAAAGTATAGTAGTGACCAGTGTTTAAGGGTAAAGTAATGCAAGTTATGTAATTGGACTACTTTTTCCCCCAAGTACTGTAACTAGTAAAGTAACGCATTACTTTTACATTTACAACAAAATATCTGAGTTACTTTTCCAAAAAAGTAACTTAAGTTACTTTGTTTTCCCATTTATTGACTGACAGCTCTCCTGTCCCCATGTTGAGAGACAAAGAGAAGCAGAGGTGTTGTGTGCGCTGTGTGAACATGATGGTTATTGTAGTTCTAGACTAAATGTGAGCATTTACTCATCTCACTTGCACTAAACTGATTCAGTATTCCTCAAAATAAATAAAAACAGTGAAATAAAAACTTAAGAGTATTAAGAAAACCTGCAATAATTAAATATATACATAAAATATACTTTATGTATTTAATCTCAATTTAATAAACAAAGTTCTTTGCAGCCGACCTTTGATGATACAATTCAACTATACAAAGAAGCAAAGATAATTTTAGCTAAACATTTCATTTGTATTTCATTGTCTTTTTTTGCTGAAGTATGTGTGTTAAACTTTCTTTTCCTGCGTCCTATTCAATCCGGAATGGCAGCACAGCTGAAAGGTTTGTTTGAGCCTCTACTGTACAGGAGTGAATGTGCATTTCCTTCAGCCTGAGGCTTATTCATTACACTTTTGGTGTGAAAGGCCTTCACATTTGGCAAAAAAAAAGCACTTTTTTGTTATTAAAAAACAAAGAAACAAGCAAGCCTAGCCAAGATGAGAAAAAGTAATGCAAAGGTAACAATGCATTGCTTTCCATTAAAAAAAAAAGAACACAATTAGTTACAATTAGTATCATAAATAATGCATTACTTTAACTTTCCCCAACACTGGTAGCAAGAGCTAATATATTTGTTTGATCTATTATCTAGCATAAGATTATCATAGCTTGAGAATTAGGTAGTTATACACATAACATAATTTGTCATAATTCAATTAATTGTCAATAGATTCATTGATCTTTTTTTTATTTTATAATATCAACCTCCTGAGGTTGATGATCCATGCTTTCTGAAAGTAAAGGAACTTCTTTCACTGATCAACTAAATACATTAAAAAAATTTTGGTTTTTTTCAGGACAATTGAACTGATCTATCAAGTTCTAGAATTTATTTTCCACATCCTCAGACACCAAAAGAGGATCATCACACCAAACACAGGGAATAGATTAACCAGGCAATATGCAGGGACTTTCCCAATCCCAGATGGCTTTTACACTCCTTTTATTTAAGGGTGTGGACAAACTGATGACTGACGACTGTCTTGCACAACACATTATTGCAAAATGAAAAGCTTAATGTATCTATCATAAGTGAACAAATAAGTGCCATTTTTATAAATGATCAGCACAATGTGTTATCTGACCCGTTTGATCTTCGTCACAGTGGTCAAGTGAGACATATTAATTTATTTTATTTAGGATAAACAGTGGTGTGTGGAATGGTCAGTGCTCTGAACTGCTCTGACGCTCCACTAGAGTTTGCAGCAGTAGTTGGGTCATTGAATCTCAGCATGTCCTCAGGGATGGATGCGGTACCCAACCTGGGTCAAAAAGAGGGTTAAGTGTTTTCAGGGCAATAAACAAAGAATCTACACATTCCACCAGTGCCTTCGGTGTGGTGCACAACGGGGCCCATTTGGCAAAGTGGGTGGGATGCGTTTGGGGTTTAGGGGCAAGACATAATGAGATTTTAATGGAACACAAAGACTTAATTTTCCCAAAGCTAAGCAGCATCAGTGCTACTGTGCAGCTCCGGTTACCTCATCTTTAATTCAGTTTAACCACAAGGAGAGCCAACTTAACCAAGCAAGTATACAACAGAGCCAAACAGAGCTTAGGGCAGAGACGAAACCGGGTGGTAAGAAAATATTAAGAATCTACCCCAAAATCAGTGACTTATTGGACCCCAGAGGGCACAGGAAGGGGCCCGAATCAACACAGAGAGGAAGTGCAAAGGCTCTATCATAGGTACACCATCGGGGCAGGGGGAAAAGTGTCGAAACATGGACACAAAGAAGAGTTCACAAGTTCAGTTCAGGATGTTGATCATACTATAAAGGTGTACATAAATTTTTTTTTTTTTTTAAATCACAGCAGAACTTCCAGTGGCACAAAAACATTTTATATGACTTTTATTGTGTCACTTTTGCATTGTGTAATATTTATGTTTTATTCTAGAAATACTTACATTTATTTGAAAGTTAGATATGATAGAGAATATTTCTTGAATTCAATTTAATTAGCTTAATTTAGTTTTAGTTTTTTTTTACACATTTAGTTATTTTTAATATCAAAATACATTGTTACATTTATGCTAAAAACAATAAGAAATGTTTGTCAGTAGGGTCATAAAAAAAATAAAATCAGGATATTACATCAAGTTTCATTATGTTTGACAATTCTTTGAAAATGTTTCTTATCAAGCATGCTACTGTTCAAAGTTTGGTATAGCGTGCTTGATATGATAAACATCAGATATGATAAACGGAAGCTCAAGCATGTTTGCTTGACGTGCGAGAACCAATGAGGTTCATTCTAGTGTTATGCAGCACGTTTGAGCTTCTGCAAGAACCAATGAGGTTCATTCTCGTGTTATGCAGCACGTTTGAGCTTCGGCAAGAACCAATGAGGTTCATTCAAGTGTTATGCAGCACGTTTGAGCTTCCGCAAGAACCAATGAGGTTCATTCTCGTGTTATGCAGCACGTTTGAGCTTCCGCAAGAACCAATGAGGTTCATTCTAGTGTTATGCAGCACGTTTGAGCTTTGGCAAGAACCAATGAGGTTCATTCTCGTGTTATGCAGCACGTTTGAGCTTCCGCAAGAACCAATGAGGTTCATTCTAGTGTTACGCAGCACGTTTGAGCTTCTGCAAGAACCAATGAGGTTCATTCTCGTGTTATGCAGCACGTTTGAGCTTTGGCAAGAACCAATGAGGTTCATTCTCGTGTTATGCAGCACGTTTGAGCTTCCGCAAGAACCAATGAGGTTCATTCTAGTGTTACGCAGCACGTTTGAGCTTCCGCAAGAACCAATGAGGTTCATTCTAGTGTTACGCAGCACGTTTGAGCTTCTGCAAGAACCAATGAGGTTCATTCTCGTGTTATGCAGCACGTTTGAGCTTTGGCAAGAACCAATGAGGTTCATTCTAGTGTTATGCAGCACGTTTGAGCTTCCGCAAGAACCAATGAGGTTCATTCTCGTGTTATGCAGCACGTTTGAGCTTCGGCAAGAACCAATGAGGTTCATTCTCGTGTTATGCAGCACGTTTGAGCTTCGGCAAGAACCAATGAGGTTCATTCTCGTGTTATGCAGCACGTTTGAGCTTCCGCAAGAACCAATGAGGTTCATTCTAGTGTTACGCAGCACGTTTGAGCTTCCGCAAGGACCAATGAGGTTCATTCTCGTGTTATGCAGCACGTTTGAGCTTCCGCAAGAACCAATGAGGTTCATTCTCGTGTTATGCAGCACGTTTGAGCTTCCGCAAGAACCAATGAGGTTCATTCTCGTGTTATGCAGCACGTTTGAGCTTCCACATGAACCAATGACTTCACTGATCAATGTTTATATGTGAATACAAGCCTAAATTCTGTTCATAAATTGATCCAGTCTCTTCAGAAAATTTGGACTAAACCGCTCAATTCATATGGATTAGTTTTACGATCTCTTTACGAACTTTTTGAAGCGTCAAAGTTGTGTAACTGTCAATGGAGGTACAGAAAGCTTTAGATTTCACTGAAATATCTTTATTTGTGTTGTGAAGATGAACAAAAGTTTTACGTGTTTGGAATGACATAAGGGTTAGTAAATTATGAATTATTATTTTCTTAATTTTGGTAAACTAACCCTTTAATGCACAGACTGAATTTTTTCAGTAACTAATCTGCTATACATGCGGATGGGTCAACAATCCTATTGGCACTTATGAAATCCCATTGTGTGACTGAAAGAGACAAAATCAGGTTTTTTGTTTGGTTTCATTAAACTAAACTGGCCTCTCCTTGAGAAAAAACATAAACAGGGGAGTCGGCTGTTCCGTTCGATGAACTTCAATGGCGGGTAATTGTAGCCATGCTGCACTTGACTTGACAAAGCCGCCTGAACTAAAGACGCTCATTACACTCAGGCACAGAGGCTGTTGACACAGGTGCTGGAGTTATCATTAATGACCAATGCACCAGTTGCTGGGTGGCAGTTTCGTTCAGTCTTTTCATCTTAATCTTACTCGACTTGACAGTCGACAAGTATCTCTCTTGGAGTGATGAGTGAACGGTTACATGAACTTCAGCAATTTCATCACTATCATCTACTAGAGGTAATACTGAAACAAAGACAACAGAGCTTGTTCAATTTGTTGTTCACTCTTTCTTCCTCCCAACCAGGACCTGAGTGACATTTTGAGAAATGTTAAATGTCTTTAGTGGGGCTGCTGTCATTTCAGTCACACGTGCCTCAGGGCGAATATGGTTCATTTCCATGTGATTGCAGTGTGATCAGTCTCATTGTGTTATGTAAAACGCATGCAATCTTAAAGTGGAGAGCACTCTATGGCGTCCCACTGATGAATTAGTAAATGGCATAACCAGCGGCAGTTTTCTGAGAATACCTCTCAAAACATCAAAGCAAATGTCATCTATAAAATTTTCATATTACATATAAATATACCAGTTTTGCAAACTTACATGCGCTATTTAAAAAAAAAAATCCCTGAAGAAGTCACTCTTCTGGCTATTTCAGTGATATTTTTCAGTTTGTAGTAGCAATTTTTATGTGATATATTCTTTAAAATCCTTACAGCATCTTTAGTATAGATAAAAATAAATTTGACAATTTCTAACTTTACCGTTAGAAAAATGTCACAGAACATGCTGCTTTTTAATTTTGCTATGATACATGAGTGTTAGTTTTATTAAAAAACCTTTTTTTACATTAAAACAAAAGCTTCATAAAAGCTTTATATCAGTTGAATATGCAACATCTTTAAGTAAAATGGCATTATATTTATAAAAATAAAAAAATAATAAAAAATATATAATAGAAGAGTATATCATTTAGTATTTAATAATTTATTTTAAAAAGATTTGTAAAAAATCCAACTTACGTTTTGTATGACAAATTCAGTTTTTAAAGTTTATTCAACTATTTAACATGAAAAAAGTTGAGAAAAGTTGAGATAACTTAAACACGTAAGTTGAGAAAACTCAAAAATGTCCTGCAGCTGGTTGCCTTAAACTTTTACGTTTTCTCAACTTTTTTTTTTTTACAGTGTAGTTTTATAGGACACCGTACCGTTCAAAAGTTTGGGATTTAAAAAAAATCTAAAATACAGTAAAAACACATAATTGTTTTTACATGATAAATGTCTATACTGTAACTTTTGATCAATTGAATGTGTCCTTGCTGAATAAAAGTATTAATTTCTTTCAAAAAATAAAAAAATATCTTACTGACCCCAAACCTTTGAATGATGCACTGTAAGAAATTATATGATCAATAAGTTATGACAACATATGTTTTTACATTGCTTTAACTCATCAAAATAAGTAACTTATAAAAAAATAAAAAATTTAATTTAAGTTGAAATGACTTTAACATCCAAGTTGATTGTACTTAATTTAAGGCAGTAATTTTTACAGATATTCTGGGTAGACTTTTTAAAATGTAAAAGTTTGTGATGATTGCAATTTAATATACAGAACTGACATGGAATTTACTGTAATTTCAAAGAGATGAACATGTTATCTGCAGAGGGTGGACCAGGGTGAAACAAGGGGTACTTCCTAACCCAACACCACTTCACAACTGAATAGGGAACATTTGGGAGGATGTGATGCCTATCATGAAGTGCTTATACAAATAATGTCGGGGCCAAAAAAAGAAAATGAACCACCCCTTTATGACCACTATATGAAGTGTTGTATAATTGCTAGTGACTGCAGAGGGCAGATCTCCTGAAAGTCAGCGATCAAGCACAATAGGTCAAAAAGCATATGAGATACTGGACATGACGCAGGTTAACACAATATAATCTCCAGTTTTGCACAAGCAATGGACAAACAATGGAGTTTCCGTGGCACTCGTGTTGATTCTGGGGATATCCTGCTGATAGAAATACCACTTTCTTTGAAGAAAAAAATAAAAGCATCGTTAATAGTATCAACTGTCAAAAGAACCTTGACATTCAGACATCAATCTGACATCATATTGTACTGTTACATGCCCTGAAACTGTCATTTCCCTTTACGCACAAAAGATGAGTTTCAAACAAACATATCAGGCATGACACAGAGTCGTTCTTCCCAGATTACAGCGCATTCATCTTTTCAGAAGCACTAACGTTTCCCTGCAGATCCACCGCAGCTGTTTTTACTGTCTGCTCGTATTGCTCGCCTGTGCATCAACTAATTGCCTCCTTTGATGCTTTTAACTCGTTTCCAAACTGGGACTTTGACTTTTGCCAAGTCTGATGGGCTCTTCAGGGTCTCTGGGACTAGTTTTTGTGACTTTGAAAAAAAAAAAGTAACAGATGTATTATCCCATCTGGAAGATCACCAGTCCAATTGGTAGTTGTGATTTAACTTGAGTGCACAGTTCTTTGTCCCAGTTTAAGCGAACTGAAGTGTAGTAGCCCGGTCAAGCGACAAAAACGATACGCAGAAACCTTTTCATCCGATGATAAATCTCCTCAAAGACCGACTGCAGACGCCACCATATCAAAAGGAGGTTTGCGTATGTTCCTGACATTGTGGCCTATATTGAAGGCTCCACTTACTTTAGACATGGTGCAAGTGCTATTAATTCTGAGCATTTTGTCTGGAGTAGCTGGTTTTATAATGGCTCGTCTGGCCTTAAATCTGCCATTAAAGCTTTTATGCAATAAGAGACATTTCATATGGATTAAAGATTTAAATAGTAATTATTTTCCATTTATTCAAAGGCTACAATCCAAAGCATATGGTGGAAACATTAGCTCTTCTGTAGTCTTTAATGACTGCCCATGCCTGTGTTCTTGCTTTAGTGATTCTCTCATTTGTAGAGTCCAACTTTTCCTGCCCTCCTGAGAAATCATTGGCATATTGAACTGGTAGGGTAAGACATCAAAGCCAGAGCGCAGACATATTTTGGATGGAGACTGTACCATCTGGCCTCAGCCTCAGGCAGCAGATACCAGTCTATAATCAGGGCATCACGTTCAGTTCAATACACATGCATGGTTAGTATGCAGAAAGGAAGCAGTGGTGAATAAATAAAGATGGATTATCTACATCAATACAGGTCTATTACAGACATAAAATGGCAAACTCTTTCACTGGAGCATAACACCTACAGGGTTCAGTTTTCATCTGAATCAACCAGTCAATATTTTCACCCACAGGCATTACACTACATGGTGTATCACAACTGATCACAGAAGACAGAAAGGGCCTTGCAGAAACACATAGAGGAGAGTAGGGATAAGTGTAACACTTTTGTTCATTTTAGACAGAAAACATTTAACTCAAAGCTTTGAAATTTCTCCTCTTTAAGGAACCAATGTTACTTGAATTTAAACCTATCAATCTGGTTACAATTAACTGGCTAATGTTACATTCGTAACACTTAAAACTGTAATGGTGGTATGTGATTACAAACGTAAAAAGTACAAGATATAATGTGAATGATTCTATATTCTATATGCATAATTATCTTAGTCAATACAAAGCACATCCCTTTAACACTAAACACGTGTGTGTGTGTGTGTGTGTGTGTGTGTGTGTGTGTGTGTGTGTGTGTGTGTGTGTGTGTGTGCACGTGAGTGTGTTTTAAAGAAGACATTATAACCAGCTTTTAAAAATAAAATAAAACATCTGTGTCTATCATTACTAAAACTGTCTATTACTTTTGTCATGAAGAGTTCGAGGCTTGGATACCTGATATGGTCATTATGAGAGTATTGAGCATTAAGCTATTACTGTAACATTTATTCCACATTACAGTCATCTGTTTTCCACTAATATGAATTGTTTTCATCAAGTATCTATGAAGAGGAGGGTAGATGTGAACAGATTAATGAACACTCTTAAAAAGGCCAAACACACTCTTCTATCCTCTTACTATCTAAAGGGATGTTTGTGTTATCTTAACTAGATGGATGTTGTAGAGAGAGAGTACAGTTAACATGCATTCAAATGGTTCAAGTGGAAATGAT
The DNA here is from genome assembly GCF_965113295.1 of Leuciscus leuciscus. Lineage (NCBI taxonomy): Eukaryota > Metazoa > Chordata > Actinopteri > Cypriniformes > Leuciscidae > Leuciscus > Leuciscus leuciscus. The sequence goes on from NC_138746.1 coordinate 6,618,314, forward strand.
CTGTATCCAGTGGGAACCGATAACAAAATGCCAAACAAACACAAGCGTCTGACACAGCTCTAATTATTCAAGAGCCTCATGATGTATTTCATGATTATTAAGGAGCATAATAAGGTTAAGACTGTATTGTAGAGAGGATAAAGTGAGGGAGGCGACCCGTTTGTCATTTGATGAAGACATTATATCATTTAAATAAGTACATCAAATCCACAATTCCCCATCCTTTTTATCAATGTAGTACTATTCATTTGTCCTGCATTACTTCCAGCATAGTTACCTATTAATGATGGACCATTATTCTAGAGTTTTGCCATGCACTTTTGGGGAGTGTCATTGCCTTTGTTTCATGGGACTCGTACCCGAGCATTGAAAGTGCAATGCTGTACCATATGAGCTCTTGAGAAACTTTACTACATCAGAAAATCCATACAGTGCTGGTTATGTGATGAAAACCACAAAATGAACTTTACAAATCATGCACTATGGTAAAAGGTTATAACATTTGATTTGATCTATCCATACAATTGTATCCAATGCTTGGCGACCTTCTGGGCAATAACTCTCCATGCTATCCTGTCGAGCACTGCTTAATGTTCATTTTGGTTTTTGATAGTGTCGAGCCAGCTCCATTTTATTTTTTATTTTTTTTTACTTACTTTCTTGATTTTCAAAATGAAATGTATAAGTCCTCTTCCCGTTTGGCCAGCAAGATTGTATCGTCCGTATATCTCAAATTGTTAATGATTCTTCCTCCGATCATCACTCCAATATTGGGCGAGTCCAAGTCTAAAATCCTCAATATTACATAATATTGTGCAATTAATAATCTGTACCAGTAATGTATGAAGTTGTGATGTTTCACTGCTACTAGTGTTCATTTAAGCTGGAAAATGCAGTGAAATGTAAGTACAATTTTTTGCAGTTTTGATTGAGTTATAGTTTTGGTTAAATTCTTTTTTGCACCGATTTCCATTAAAATAACTCGATTTTTCTAAAGCAAGAGTAAATGTGACCACACAATTAGATACTCCATCTCTCAGTGGTATCTGTCAGGTAATAATGACATTGAATGTGTGATTTGCCAACATTTTTTTCATATTTTGTAGACTTTCATATTCTGTGGACCATCATGAGGACCAGTCAAATGTTTCGAAAGAAAAAAAAACCCGGTTGAAAGCTGTCACTATTATTGCTCTTCCATGCAGTGTTTACCCAATACAGCTCAATAAAACTTATTTGATGGAGCATTTAATAGCCTGGATCTGGCTGACTCCGTTGTTGTTATCCTGGTTCACTACTGTCTGACCACCTCTAGATCAGTGCTGAGTGAAGTCCTGTGAGGACAGAACAGAAGGGAAATCTTTCACATTTTATCACCATGCTGACAGCTATATTCAGCCCTGTAAAATACTATGTTTTTACTTCAGTTGTCTAATTACTGTTGGAAACTTTTTCCCCGAGTTTGAGCTCAACGTTTACATCTTTAACATTGTGACCTCGGCTTACTGAAATATTTTATATTTAATGCTTTGTGCTTTAAATCTACCGAGGCAAAACAGATTTATTGGCTACGGTGTAAAAAAAAAAAAACGTTTAGCCCATTCTGGAGCGCAGAAGCATAGAGCAGAATGTGACATTACATAGCAGCACTGACACATAGCACTTTAAGTGATTTCCTTCACTGCTGCTTATCTAGTGTGGCTTTTTCAATGGATATTTATAGTGTCTTTTGTTTTTCTCCACCCTACGGAAACCGCATCGCACGAAACCTACAGCTCTTCACTCCTGAGACAGGGCTTTAGTGGAAATATCTGTCGGGCTGACCTGCAGTCCGAACTCCAGCCCTACAGTAACTAATTGCTTCCTGGTCATGGTTTCAAATGATTACATGCACAGGAGGTTCATCTATAGGGTCATTTCTGTGGAAAATATAACAGCTATCTATCATTTCAAGACACTTTTTGTGCTTTCAAGAATTATTTAAAATAATTTTCAGTTTTGTAACATATTTAGTACCATTCACAAGTTTGGGGAAGATATTAAGATATTTAAATGTTTTTGATGGAAATCTCTTATGCTCAGGAAGGTTGCATTTATTTGATAAAAAATATTGTAAAAACAGCAATTGTGAAATATTTATACAATTTAAAATAACTTTTCAATGTTAATATTTTTAATACAAACCCGTTTCCAAAAAAGTTGGGACACCGTACAAATTGTGAGTAAAAAAGGAATGGAATAATTTACAAATCAAATCTCTAAACTTATATTTTATTCACAATAGAATATAGATAACATTTCAAATGTTGAAAGTGAGACATTTTGAAATGTCATGCCAAATATTGGCTCATATTGGATTTCATGAGAGCTACACATTCCCAAAAAGTTGGGACAGGTAGCAATAAGAGGCCGGAAAAGTTAAATGTACATATAAGGAACAGCTGGAGGACCAATTTGCAACTTATTAGGTCAATTGGCAACATGATTGGGTATAAAAAGAAAGAGCCTCTCAGAGTGGCAGTGTCTCTCAGAAGTCAAGATGGGCAGAGGATCACCAATTCCCCCAATGCTGCGGCGAAAAATATTGGAGCAATATCAGAAAGGAGTTTGAAGTTATCATCATCTACAGTGCATATAATATCATCCAAAGATTCAGAGAATCTGGAACAATCTCTGTGCGTAAGGGTCAAGGCCGGAAAACCATACTGATCTTCGGGCCCTTAGACGGCACTGCATCACATACAGGAATGCTCCTGTAATGGATATCACAACATGGGCTTAGGAATACTTCCAGAAAACATTGTCGGTGAACACAATCCACCGTGCCATTCGCCGTTGCCGGCTAAAACTCTATAGGTCAAAAAAGAAGCTATATCTAAACAGGATCCAGAAGCGCAGGCGTTTTCTCTGGGCCAAGGCTCATTTAAAATGGACTGTGGCAAAGTGGAAAACTGTTCTGTGGTCAGACGAATCAAAATTTGAAGTCCTTTTTGGAAAACTGTGACGCCATGTCATCCGGACTAAAGAGGACAAGTACAACCCAAGTTGTTATCAGCGCTCAGTTCAGAAGCCCGCATCTCTGATGGTATGGGGTTGCATGAGTGCGTGTGGCATGGGCAGCTTACACATCTGGAAAGGCACCATCAATGCTGAAAGGTATATCCAAGTTCTAGAACAACATATGCTCCCATCCAGACGTCGTCTCTTTCAGGGAAGACCTTGCATTTTCCAACATGACAATGCCAGACCACATACTGCATCAATTACAAAATCATGGCTGCGTAGAAGAAGGCGTAGAAATGGCTTTCACCCATAGAAAACATTTGGTGCATCATAAAGAGGAAGATGCGACAAAGAAGACTTAAGACAGTTGAGCAACTAGAAGCCTGTATTAGACAAGAATGGGACAACATTCCTATTCCTAAACTTGAGCAACTTGTTTCCTCAGTCCCCAGATGTTTGCAGACTCTTATAAAAAGAAGAGGGGATGCCACACAGTGGTAAACATGGCCTTGTCCCAACTTTTTTTGATGCCATGCAATTTAAAATCAACTTATTTTTCCCTTAAAATGATACATTTTCTCAGTTTAAACATTTGATATGTCATCTATGTTGTATTCTGAATAAAATATTGAAATTTGAAACTTCCACATCATTGCATTCTGTTTTTATTCACAATTTGTACAGTGTCCCAACTTTTTTGGAATCGGGTTTGTAGATTTGTGATGCAAAGCAGATTTTTATTAGCATCATTACACATTAAAGAAACATTTTGTATGAATATTCGTATGATTTCATATCAATGTTGAAAACAGTTGTGCTGCTTTTTTTTGTGGAAACCATGATACATTTTTTTTTCCAGGATTCTTTGATTAACAAAATAAAAAAAAGCATTTATTTGAAATGGAAATCTTTTGAACTAGAAATCTTAGAAATGTATTTACTGTCACTTTTGATCAGTTTAATGCATGTTTGCTGAATAAAAGTAACAATTTCTTTCTTTTTTTTTTAATCGACTTAAATCACAAACAAGACTCATTAACAATAACACCCTGGCAAGAGGATATTCTGCTCATGAAGAAAGGCAGGAGAACAATTAGCAATGAAAACTAAATACAATAAATTTAAATTTATATTCTAAACACAGTTAAGATTAATTAAAAATAATCTAGCTGGGTAAATGATATTACTTAGTATAAAAGTATGTTAGTAAAACAATATCTGAAGTTGAATTAACTATGATAGAGTTGTTTTGAAAATAATCTTTGCTTAAAGATAATCGGATAATTTAAAATGGCAGTGATCATCTGCTGTTTCTCATCTCTGGATGACATGACCTTGCCTTCCAGCCGATTGGCTCATTTCTGAAATAGACATTAGCACTAAATTACAAAGTGGAGACTTGTCACTGATTGCTAAAATGTGCCATCTCATCTCCGCTCTGTGTGTCTGTGAGGGTGTGCAGGACATAATTGCCCAGACAGCTGCGAGAGTGAAGAGATCCATGAGCCCCGCATGAGTTATGGACACACTCTACTCCACAGACTTCTCAAAAAAGAACGTCACCGGCTCCAGCTATCCACATTACAAATGATACCATTAGTGCACAGAGGAACGATACATAAAATAAACAGCTCTGCAGAGTGGAAGGCCTTTGAGAGAGCAGATTTAAAACCAGCAGATTATATTGGACAATTGAGGAACAGTTTCATGACCAGTAAAGCAACTATAACACTATAACACCCTAAAGAAACACATTTTGTTATCATATAAATTATCGAATTAATAAAGACGCTGAAACTGCGGCTAAAATCGGTCACTTGTTCACACATTTACTATTTTCACATAGTGCACTATATAGGGGACAGGGAATGATTCAGACAGTGTAAATATGCTTTCCATTGAGGCGAATGAAGTCTGGTTTCACGTTAGTATCATGCGAACTGCCACAGCGCACACACACAGTCTGCTCCGGTCCAGAGACACGACAGCACAGAGGATCACATGCGCGAGTCGGCGCAGACCACAAAACACATCGGTTGAATGCTGTATTTTAAAGCAATAATGGATGAGATTAGGAGGAGAAACGGTTAGAGATTAGGAGGAAACTGTGGCTTTACCAAGCTCAACGGCTCTGGCCAAGCTGTGATATAAACCAAACGCTATTGACTATTTAAAAAAAGGGGAGGAGCTGTTCAATATGTCCCGCCCTGTCTTCCTGTTTCAGTGGAAATGATGTCAACACATTGAATAATGCTGTGCATTTCAATGCACTTCAGTGAGCCTTTAAGAAGAGTAGTTTTGCATCTCTCTGATAACGCTGTTCATCAATACTTTTTCTCCATCATGTCAACTACACGTCCTGATTTTGCCAAGTTAGACTTTGACTTTGCCAAGTTAGACAAGTTCCTGGGTCAACATATTTTGATGATCCTGTAACATTCCTGTCCGAAAATGTAATCCCTACCCCTAAACCCAACCCTACCCATAACTTATCCCTAAAATCATAGGGAAATGGTAGGTGAACAACACTGATGTAGAAGCACCAAACCCTAACCCTAAACTTGACATAAACTGTAAACTTGTCCCTCAAATCTGATTGGTTGATTGGAATGTTGTTCCAGGATCAACAAATATGTTGCACTTGGTGAAATCAGGTTCTGTGGTGTCGTCTCATTTCTCAGACCACCCACTGTCTGTTCACGATCTGTTGTACATTGCATCCAAAAATAGAAATAGCTGGATAAAAATAGCCTGTTCCAATCCGACTGGATAGCTTTAGTCAAACTGTGAAAGCCATTTTTTAATCAATCTACATGGAAACAGAAGTATGGACGCTGAGGTAATGTTTTCACAATTTCAAGTTTGTATCTCACAATTCTGACTTTTTCCTCAGAATTGTGAGATATAAACTCGCAATTGCGATTTATAAAGTAAGAATTGAGCTGAGTTTTCTAATAATTGCGAGTTTATATCTTGCAATTGCAAGTTTATATCACAATTCTGAGAAAAAAAGTCAGAATTTCAAGGAAAAAATATGAAATCTTGCTGACCCCAAACTTTTGAACTGTAGTGTATCTATGATACCAGAAATATATGGTTTACCAATTCATTATAGATCTTTTAGAGCATCAGCATTTTCTTTTTGTTCCTTGATACTTTCTTACAACAGATGCAGGTTCACTAACAGGGAAGTGACCGAAACAGCCTCCATGTCACAGGAAGAGAAAGTGGGACCTCATTCCAGGAACAGATCTCTAGGCTTCCCACCGTTCCTCTTTCCAGACAAGTCCCATCCTGGTCCTCACGGCACAGACTCGAAAGGGGCCCCGGCCTCATCATCTGGCAGTTATCAAAGCAAATTAGAAGAACATATGCTCACAGGCACTGCACTCTGTGTGTAGCCCCTGTTCTCACAACAGCAGAACAAAGCCAGGCCATGGCAGGAAGCTTAAGAAGCACTTATAGGGGGCGCTAGGACTTTGGCCCTCAGAAGGACCTCTTTACCCCCTGGGGGGACAATGAGGCTGTGAAGGCTGGAGATGGAGATTTCCTTCAGAGCTGCCATTCCATCACACACATCTTTATTTCTTTTGACCCAGGAACGCGCATGAAAAACATAACTGACCCAGCAGGCGGAAAAGAACGCTGCAACGCGAGTAAAAATCCTTGAAAGTACTCCACATCCATTAAACATATGGGTCAAATGAGCCATTATGAGGGAAAAGGCTGTCTAACTGAAATAAGCAAGTTGAGCCGTGATCATGGTGGAATCTCATGATAAACATGTTCTTAATGGTGACGTGACATCATCAGCCAAAGGGCTTTTGGAATCAACACCAGAGCTAATTATTCTCAAGTGTTCTGTTAACTAAAAAAGCACATGCTAGCTTAATTTGCTTACTGATTCAAGTCATTATTACAACAGACATGAACCTTTTTATTGCAGGTCAACGAGAATAAAGAGTGTTTTGATGATTTCCTAAATCATTTTAGCTTGGATGGATAAAACAATCTCTGAGCAAAGGTAATGCAAGGCCACATTCTCATTAGATTAAGTCCACATTAAAATGCCATAGTGGTTTTATTGGACAGGTCATAAAAAAAAACTTTAGTAATAGCTATTTTTAGGAGCTCTGGCCTTCCCTTTATAGTTTGTAGGATATTACACTCAGACCATCTAATGCTCATTTTAAGGATTTATTTAATGTCCAGTGATGTGCACGTTGGCGGTGGCTGTTCATCACCATCAGTTGGTGTGTGACAGTTTTATGTACTGTGGGATTGGCCGTGCCATTGCCTTGCCTCCGGTAAGCAGAGAAGGCTATAAACCCCCGCCCACTGGTGACCCAACATCCATATCCTCTCTGATCCCACTGTCTTTTAACTGACACAAAATGAGGGGAGGACTTTGATTGACAGTTAAATGCGGTGATAAAAGAGTTTTCTTTTTAAATTGAGCTTTATTGATTCAACAGCATTTGCAGCGGCACAATCAATAGCATAATATTGATTACCACTAGAAATAATTTCAACTTGTTCCTTCAGCTAACAACCCAGAATTTTTATAATTTTCCCAGAAAAAATAGGTACAGTTTCTATTGTCAATTAACATAGGAATGTATAAATCAGTTCATACAGAAGTCTCTTTGAACCCATGCAGCCTTTTGTTGGTCAGAGTGGCAAATTCGCTTGACCAACTTGAACATGAGCAAAATCTGCATGGGAACTTTTTCAATCTCATGCGAAACTTCCAATCAGATCTACACTATCGCCTCCAGACTGTGCTGTACACGGTGAGGAATTAACTTCTTAAAGCCGAGGTCAACACAGGTCATCAACACAGGTCATTATTCTGACCAAATTCTCGTATGCGGGGCAAAGGGAGGCAGTAGGGAAACCATATTTTGTTCGAAAATAGACAAACAATTATGGAGATTTCCACACTCACACAAAAAAAGCAGCTTTCTGAAGACAAAGAAGCAGGCTATGTTTAATGAGGGTGCTCTTTTATTAACATGCTGGCACACCCAGTGACATCATATGACTGCCGTGGCCAATAAGATTGGCATAATTTCACACATGCTTCAGACACCGGTTTCGCTAAAGCGTTCCCATAGCATCAACAAAATAACGCAGCGGTAAGTTCCCCTCGAAAGGGAACCGGTTTCTATTAGTCAAACACGCACAAATAACTAATAAGTTTAGTTCATAATAAAACGTTTTATTAATGATATACATTGGGTCTAATTTGCTAATTACATGGATTATTTTGAATTTGTACGTACAGGAGAACTTCTCACAAAAATGTCTACCTAATTCTTAAAATATGAGTTTGTTCTTAATCTCGCTCTAATGTTAATTCATTTAAAATATTCTAAATGAGCGACCATGTGCCCAAGGTTAGTAATTTGAATTTTAACACACCCAAACCATCTCTATTTAAGGGCTTCCTTTACAGCCTTTTCGTCACTCTCAGCCAACAGGCTTTCTAAAGATGCTCTCTTGCCTAAAAGTATGCTGAGCAAGTGTGCCATCCTCAAGACCAGCTCAAATACAATCAACACCTTTTATACAGACCCATCAAACACTCTCTGTATATATGCATATCTACATTTTTATACACACAAACCTCACTCAATCTACATCGCACCTTTTCTTGTGTGTACACACGCTAAATGAATGGGGCCCATTCATGACAGTAATATTTTAAACTGTTACCACTTTTTGCATTCTTTGTTACCAAATCTATTTTCCTTAAAAGTACTAAAACAATCATTAATGGAACAGAATCATTCAGAGTTATCAAACCACCAACAGCAGAAACCGGTCACAACTTACCATGATTTAGAAAACTGAGGGATGCGTCAAAATGACATTCTATAGTACTTAATTATCCCACAAATGCTGTCAATTGAGCTCAAATCACACTAAACCTTGAAGTAGTGCCTGGTGGTGGGACTTGTGTTGGAGGAAAGAGACACAGGAAGTGAAAATGGGGATGAGACAGAGAGCTGGAGACATGAGACGCACAGCAGGTGTGACATGAAAGAGACAAGAGAAAGAGATCGGAAGAGAGAGTGAGAACGATGCATTGCAAAAGGAAGACGCTTTCATTACATCCCCTATCATGTGTCCTGATCACTTTCCCAGTCCAACTATCTCTCCCCTAACACAACAAACATATCCCTCTCACTCTCTCTCCTGATTCCCAAACCTGCAAAGCCCATCAGGGCAAGAGGGGAGGGAGCATCCCGCGTTTCTCTCCCCAACTCCCTGTGGCGGAAAAAAGGCTCAACCTCAACAAAAGACAGACAGCTGGTTTTTGGGAGAAGGAGCCGCTTTTTAGATTGGACTGTCTCACCATAAAGATTGGCCGGTAATGAGAACGTCTCTTCATAAAGCCCAGCATATCGTCCCCTGTTGGTTTGTGAATTACTTCCTTTTTTGAGTAATACCTCAACCTGACAGCTAATTATCGCAGGGCATATACCTTACCCTGGTTTTGTGGACCATATCAAGAATTTCACAAGGCACCCAAACCACAGACTTTTTGGAGCCAAATTAGAATGAAAGTATAGTATCATAAATGTCCAGGTTAAAGAAAAGGAAATACATGTGCCAAATACATGTGCCAAGTTCTTAGAAATGAACTCATGTTAGTTTTATGTGCTCTTAAACTTGTACAAATTTTAAGAAGTTTCAATTTATTTTAATAAAAATGTAATTTGGTGAAACATTAAGTAAAAGTAATAACATTTTCTTTACACCTTGAATACATCTGATGCAGGATTTTTTGTTTGGTTTTTTTGTGCTTTTTTTTTTTAAGAAAGTAATGCTTTTATTCAGCAGGGATGCATAAAATTTGCATTCAAAAGTGACAGTAAAGATATTTATAAGCTAACAAAAGATTTCTATTTTAAATAAATGCTGTGGCTATAATGCTGTAAATGAAAAAGTTATTTTAAATTGTGATTATATTTCACAATATAACTGTATTTACTGCATTTTAGATCAAATAAATTAAGGTGAGCAAAAGAGACTTAAAAAAAAACCACAAAAAAAAAACCTGCCAACCACAAACTTTTGAACTGCAATATAGCAGGCTCTCTGTGACATCATATGACATCATCACCTGTGGGATTTCTTCTGCATGTTTCTGAATCTGACTAAATCGCATAACTTTGTTGGATAAAAGTTTTTCAAATATTAATTCATATTTAGTGAAACCTTTTTATGATATAATAATATCATAAAAGGGGTGTATTCTTCCTGGAATCTAATTTTTTTTAAAAAAGAGAGAGAATAAGTCAAAGTATTTAAAGGAATAGTTCACCCATAAATGAAAATGTTGTCATCACTTACTCACCCTCAAGTTGTTCCAAACCTGTATGAGTTTCTTTCTTCTGCTGAACACAAAATAAGATATTTTAAAGCATGTTGGTAACCAAACAGTTGATGGTAGCCATTGACTTCCATAGTAGGAACAAGATTATATGGAAGTCAATGAGGCCCATCAACTGTTTGGTTACCAACATGCTTTAAAATATCTTATTTTGTATTCAACAGAAGAAAGAAACTCATACAGGTTTGGAACAACTTGAGGGTGAATAAGCGATGACAACATTTTCATTTATGGGTGAACTATTCATACAATGACAGGCTTTCTACATCTTCAGAGCTTTCTGTGAGTTCTATGCACACAGATCCTGTGTCAGTCTCCTAACTTCAGTTCCTTCTCACTGATGCAAACCGTCGTAAACAGACACTGTTAATAAGCAGGGTTCCTTTTCCACACAAATCCTATACGCAGTCTGCTTTTCTACTTTGTTTTTAAAAACATCACAAGAATGCTGCTCCGCCCCACAGTGGGATATGTGAGAAAAGGCACCCTGCGCATGTCCCGGTGGGCTTGAATGGGTTCTAGTTCTCTCAGAGAGACTGCTGATGCCTTTTTCAGACGAGGACTTGAGAAACAACATGAGAGGATGCAGCAGAGTGTTTTATCTGCCCCGTCTGCTCTGCTCTGCTCTATCGATACTCAACTCAAGTCATGCAGAAATGCTGCTGGAATCTGTAGAAGAAAATTTATGATTACAACGTGATTTAGAGCTTAATCAGAAACACTAAAAGGACACATGCGTCTAGAGACCGAAACCGCAATGAATTATTTTGTGTGGTGACCGAATGCTATAGTACTGTCCTTACTGTTACCCATCCTGAGCTAAATTTAGATGCAGATGTTCTGCTTTTCAAAGTTCAGTTGGTTTCATATGATAGTGATAAATGTCCCCTGTGATCATGCTCAAATATTGATTCCATCCGTTGTTGCAGAGGAACAGACATTCAATTCTAAGGCTGGATTTGGCTTCCTCTGTTCCTCAGGAGGACAGATCAATCATGTGACCGGTCAAGTGATGTCAGCAGCCTCTGACACTCCTTAACCTTTTTTAGAGAGTTCAGTCATTTAGTAAAATTTTTAATGGTCCCACTTTGAAAGAATGAGCTTTTAATTTTAGGAATGAACACTTAATAAATAAATAAAATGATTAGGTTGGTAAGATGTTTCAAAGAAGTTTCTTATACTCACCAAGGCTGCATTTATTTATTAAAAATACAGTACAAATGGTAATATTGTGATATATTATTATAATTTAAAATAACTGTTTTAAGGTGATAGTTATACGTTACTACATGTACTTACTATAGTAATAACAGTAAATTATGCATAATTGCAAGTAAGACTATGTTTTAGTAACATAATTACATAATTAGGTAAGTAAGACATAATTACAAGTGAAGACATGAAGTGAAAAACTTGTGCTGAAAAGGCTTGGACAGGGTTATTTTTGCGGCTGACCTTATTGCATATGCATTTGTAGGAGCTTCCATTTCAGACGCAAAATTTATGGGAGGTTATTAGTTATGAGAAAATTTAAATGAGTATTTCAATGAATCATGCAAGGTGATTTACTAAGGTTTGCGCTAGTCAATTTACTGGTATTTGCGCCATTATTTACTGCCCCCCCCCAAAAAAAATTCTTAAACCAGACGCTAATTTGCACTGGTCTTGGTAGATTGCGTTGGTCATTATGAAAATGATTCCACTCCCATCGGCGCTTTTTTGAAAATTGTGCTCTCATGTAATTTTGCACTGTTTAGTAAATCTGGCCCTAAATAATTAAGTTTGTGAGGCATAAAAACAAGATCAATAAACGTACGTTTTTAGAGGCAGTTTCATCAAGTGGCCACTCTCTCACACTCACCCCAGGTCAGCAGGATACCCTTATTGTTAAGTCATGTGATTTTTCATGAGGCATTTACGGCTCATGTGATTGGCTCAAAACGTTCTGTGACTATGAGCAAAGATGGTAGATTATAAATCGCATACTTCACCGGCCAATTGAGAAACCGCCATTGAGTAATAGGGATTGTTAAAGGACAGCACTTTTCCTTCAGGGTCAAACCCAAAGCACACCATGATCTGTTTTTTGAAAATGCAGTTAATGAGCTTTGCCAGTATGTTGGGATAATTGTGTGGTTTACCCAAAACTTAAAATCACGAGGTGGCTTTTGTTTGAAGAGTCCTTCATGTCACCTCATTTAAGATAAATACTGATTGCCGGGAGTGTGTTGCTATGATTGTCATCAGCTGTGGGACGTACGCTGCCCTGTTTCTAACAGTTAAAAAAGCCTAGAGGATGACTTGGAGTGTGTCCATCGGTTATTTAGGAGATCACAGGAGAGAGCAGTATGCTTAAGCATTAAATAGTCTACTTTTGAGGAAAAGTGAAAACAGCTGGCAGGCTCTGGATGTCAGCACAAGTAATATGGATGATAGATAAGCCCAAGCTTTAGTGAATAGAGAATACATTTACTCACAGAAGCAGACATGCCGCTCCGTTTGCCCAGTGGGCGAATGGTTTTATGGAGATCATTTGTTATTTCATTAGTATTTTAAAATGACAGTTTAATGACAAAGGTATTGCCGTAATAATCTGCACAGGAAGTGTTATTACCTAAGAGCATTTACATTTCATATCCATTCTGCACGTTCTGCTATCAACTCATGCTATTCTCACCTCTTATATTTAGTTCAATGATGTGATGATATTTTCCTCCCAGATCTACTCAAAGCTACACTAAAAATGCAATTCAAACAGCCAATGATTTGAATACACATCTTACATGATGAACATGATTTCTATTTCTGAATAAAAAATTTTATTGATAATTTTTTATAGGGCTTAATATCAGAAATGTTTAGGCGGTGTAACTGTCCAGAATTGTTATCATAAAGAAAAAAAATATATATATATTTAAAAAGGTTGAAATGCTTGAAAACTAATATTTTGTCATGTTATTGGCATTATTTATTATTTACAGATAAGCAGAGAAGCGTTTTTCAAATATGACTAACATTTGAAATTCACACAGGTGATAGGGACCCTGTGTATCTTTCTCCTGGTGTTTAGTCAGTATCTTTAAATGTCATAAGTTATTGTAACTGTGACTTTAATTGTCTACCGCTTGTAAACCGTTAATGTCTTAAGGACTGTTCCAGGTGCATGTGCAATAATTGTTTATGGTTGAGTATGAAAAACAGTGTTTAAATCTTTTCTAATATAGATCTGTAAAGCTTATTTGGATTTTACAAAATTATCTTTAAAATACAGTATCTTGAAAAGGGGCTGTTTCGATCGATCGATCGATCGATCGATCGATCGATCGATCGATAGATCGATAGATCGATAGATCGATAGATAGATAGATAGACATCCAGAACAGTAATCCCCTAAATGTAAGACCATCCCTTTTGAGTAAGTGTCTCGCTTTATTTACTTTTGTCTCTTTCAAGCAACGACTTTGAGTCCATTGAAAGCAGTGGCCACATGTGTGGTCTGTGTTGTTTCTTTTGTTTCTCAAAATATGCCAGTCACACCGAAGTAAAAAGGAGCAATGTTATGACAGGGTTTGACAGGGGTGGCAGCATCCTGGACTGGGATTGTGCTCTGACTGTTAATAATAGTACAGCCTTCTTTAAAAGCTTGTGTCAGAGTGTTCGGGAAACAATGTGGATGTGTTTAGATACCCAGCAGACAAGCTCCACACAAAAACTCCCATCTCCAAAATGGACTGACCTACCACGTCTATCATAACAACATCAATTTATACGCATGGGAACACAAATTCTGTCTTTTTTCTCTGAAGACGTGAAGTATTTGCAAATTCCTTTTCAGTGTGACCCAAGGACTAGCTCATGACAGGTTTCATCATCAAGTTCTCCTCTAGACTATACAAAGCACCTCACTGGTCCTCAGTGGCATGTTTTCAGCAGGTATCATGAAAGTCAAAAGAAACCGTTATGTGAAAACTCTGAAGTGTGTTAGTAAGTGTGTCTCCAAATGTGCAGTCTCCATGTGTGACGGGACCAGTGACCTTGAAATAGCAGCTTCTGCGATTTCAGTAAGAAAAGCCTGGAGTGGATTTGAATCGGAGTGGATTTGAATCGGAGTGATTATGGAACACTTTATCTGAGTCCCAATTCAGAGGCTGTATCCTTTGAGGGCTGGCATTCGAAGGATGTGGTGCGAAGAAGGCTGACCCAATTGGAAGGTTCTTTCATTTGGTGCCTAAAAATGTGTCCGCCTTTCCCTGGGCTGTGAAGGATATAACTAGTGGATCCTTCGCAGCCTAGCCTATCCCAAGATTCATTGCACACCAGTGACAACAGAGAAAATGCCAGATTACACCCAAATTTAAAAATTGGGTTTCATCTAATTAAACTTTAAAGCAGTTCACATGTTGACTTGCATCTTACCAAGATGCGATGCTATTGACAGTTTATCCTCTTTATTATGTACATAAATGAACCAAGGTGAACACATTTTGTTTTCATACAGTTGAATATAACCTTCAAAAAAGTCCAGTACAATCCTTACTGAAAGACAATAAAAAATAAAATAAAATTGGTGCTACCTGACTAGAGAAAACATAGGAAAAAAGCTGTTGTCTTCCCTTGTGTCAAATAGGTAGGAAAACTTCACGGCCCATAATGAAACTGGGTATGCTGCCGTTCAAGTCCACTCCCACCAGTCTGCTATGGATGCGCTTACCAGAGTCAAATACCGCCCTGCTTCAGTAGGAAATACTTTTTAGCAAACTTTTAGCCATAATGGTGTCGACTTGTATTGTTCCTGGCTGCAAGAATTCAAAGAGTAAACATTTAGCGGGAGTGTGTTACTTTCGGTTTCCAGTGAAGGATCCAGAGCCTTGTAGGCAGTGGCTAAAGGCTGCAAAGAATCGTAAATACGGAGTGAACGGCGCAAAGGAAAATCTGAAAAACCTAAAGTATAATCTGTAGTTTGCATCAAAGCCCTCGAGCTATCAAAAGTCCCCCAGATGACGCATTTTGGGGAACTTTTGCTGAATAGTCCAGCTAACATGGAGAACGAGAAAACATTGTTCATTTAGGACTACATATACTGTACTACTGACACTGTAGCTATACAAAGTGGGTTGAAAATCGGCAAAGTTACACTTAAACAACACTTGGTTTGACCTTTGCAGTCTTGATGCAACCTCTGAATGGGGACACAGCTTTTGAGCAAAGAGGGTAAATCTGTCACGCCGCTCCACTCACATATGCTGGCTTTCAGTCTGTGTTGCTTTGGCTCCTGTTGGAACTATTTTTCTATTGCTATAGAAGAAATAAGCCAATTTTTATGGCCAAATTATGTAGGCTATACCTATTATATACCTCTAGAGGGAGATTTAGAACTTCAAATTAAATAAGACAAAAAAAATTGTGTCTAGAAGAAGCAGACATCGCTAACCTGATCCCCGTACCAGACCCACCCTAGACCAACTCTAATGTTTCCATGTTTATGCACGAGCACATCTGCTTCTCAAAGAACTCTACAGTCAGCCTTTCAAATGTGCAGATGTGAGCTGTGCTCATGAAAGAAAAAGAGAGTTTGGATTAAAGTGTTTTATGTGGAAGTGTGGTCAGTCTCTAGCCCTTCGCGGTGTAAACCTGTCCTTGGCTCTCACGGGTACCTGTGGCTAGAGGAAGAAGGTCAGACTTCAAAAGAGCCTTACAGTTCTGAGCCTTCACCCACTGCTGAGTTTACTGTCCACTCAAATAAATATGTAAAACCTGCATAAATTACTATTTTGCTTTCTTCCAAAAAGACTTTAATGACAGTTCACCCAAACATTAATGTTAAAGCTGCTCTACAGGGCTGTCAATCTCTTTATAATTATATTTTATGATTCATGTCAATTAAATCAAATTAGCTATAGGGTCTGAAGACGTATGCCAATGTGATATTATACATTTCATATATTCAAAAACTTCACTAGTCAATGATTTCAGATATTTCATAATGGTTGCACTGCACATTATACAATGGTAATGACCAGCTATTTCAACCAACATGTTTCTAGAGTGTACCTCCTTTAAAATAGATGGCTAGCAGAATTAATTTCATTCTTAAAAGCTCTTTGATTCTGCCAAGTACAACTTTTGAACTTTGAGTTTCTGCTATTAATCACTACATTTCTATGGCTGAACAAAACCTGAACAAGTTCATTCTAAAACAAAGGACAAACAGGAAGTCTCTCGGAATTTCTCACACTAAATTATACGGCACTCAATACAGCACTTAAGAAGTGCGGATTACATGTTGCTGTCCGCACCGAACTGGACACTTGAAGCGGGCGGTGGGCAGGTGATTTATGGCAGGTAGCTCAGACCTCCCCCTCAAACCTGCTGACGTCTGTTATTACAATGTGATTCATTCTCCCTCCAACAAGCCGACCTGATGATTTTAACAGCCACACTGGGGCAGCCGTCTGAATTGAGGAGCTGAGGGAGGAGGATGGAGATCTGGGATGGGGAGAAGGAGGCGCCCAGAGAAAGGGTCCAGCGTTGGTGATAGGGTGAGACCAAAATAAGTAGTGTGCACTGTAAACGTACATATTATTACCCTCAGCAGACTGCTAGATGACAGTAATCTGAATGATGGTGCCTTAGTACTGTCGTTATATCTTTTTTATTGCGTTAAAGGTGAAGGGTATCATTTTTTTTCAGTTAAAGTACTTTCTTCTACTCAGTATAAAGTGCAGAGACTACAAGTAAACCATTAGTTGATTTACCTAAAAAGCTAAACAAAATGAAAAGGTGAAGATGAAGAAAAATGGGCATTTACTTTTAAATTGTAACAGGACTTTTAAAGGAACCGTATGTAAGATTGTGGCCAAAACTGGTACTGCAATCACTTTCAAATGACTGTAGAGCGGTGTATCCCCTCCCCCTCCCCCCTGACTCGAGGTTGCCAGTTAGGCTGCAGGATCCAGCAGGAACGTCGGCTGATACAAGGAGCTTCCAATGGCAAGTGACGAGTCCTACACAGTACGTTTTTTTTTCGGACTTTGTCACGACGTATTTCGCATTCATAACGAGGGCTTTTAGGTTTCGTAACGTTAGACATTTTTTATCCGACACGTTTGTAGCTGCAGCTGTGGTAACTAGAGCAGAGCTGGCAACCCGGATGCCGAAACACTACTGACTTCGTGATTGGTAGATAGGTGGAGGGTGGAGCTTCAGGCCAAAACACAACATGACAACATCAACATCAGTTGAGGGCTGCAACTTCACTTTTAAATGACAATATCCTGGCCGGACTACTGTTGTCAGTGATATAAGTATTTGAAATGAACATGATTTCTTAATGTCTAGTGACATATCAGGGCCATTTTATGATTAATTGAAATACATTTCTTACATACGGTTCCTTTAACATAACATGTAAGATATAAGTTTAGCATGTGCAGTATGATGATGCATTAATTGTGTGTCAAATGTGTTAAAGCTAGGGTAGACAATGTAGACCAATTTTTGTTATACTGGTTGAAACTCTCTTCACATCCTGATAGCAATCAATAAGAAAAGTGTTCTAAATATATAAAAAAAAATTTTTTTACATAAATCTTCTGTGGAAGTCTCAGGACCAAAACATGTGCGTCCAATCATTGCATTCAGTCCGAATGCAATGATTGGATGTCCTACTGGCCTGTCAACATGTATTTGCATACCTCCACGCACCCTGGTCATGCTGACATCACGTCATCAGCGTGTTCGAGGCTATGCAGAGTTGTAGACAGACAGTCACCGAGTGCCACAAACAAAAAGCCGCCAGCTTTTACAGTTCCTTCTGAACCAAAACAATGAGCTTATGCTGCGCTCACACCATGTCATAACCATAATTACGAGATGGCAACCCGTGACGTTCTACTCTGAGCTGTCAATGCTGAAATGAATTTGCTGTCAGCTGGTAAAAGTAAGAGCTTGTTTACGTTCGATAGTATTGTAATGTTATGTGCTACAAGACATATTAGGTGGCATCATACCGCATTGTACCCTACTTTTATTCAGTAAGGATGCATTCAATTGATTACATGTGGAAGTAAAGACATTTATAATGTTACAAAAGATTCAACTGTTTCAACAAATGGATTTGGCTTCATATTCTTATCAAACTCAAGTGGACCTAGCATGACAGCCTTTCAGTATTTATTCATATCATACACAAGGTGACTTTTTTAAATACACTTCTGGTCCATATATAACTCCCAGTATCTATAGGGAATGACTTATTTTGCTTTCCATTACATGGCAGTATGCCCACAGAGGTTCAACGGGAAACACTTGTCCAGAAGGTGGACAGACAACACAAACATCCTTTTCCGAGGGGGATAGGACAGCCCTTTGGAGTGCTAGAGCTGTGTAATTGATAGTTCCCAGGCATCTGGGAGTATTATGCCTGCAGCTGAACATGCCCTAAAGATAGACGCGGGCCCACTTTTATGCCATTCATGTTTCCACGCATCCACAGAGCAGTGAAAGAGCGCGTCACTGTGTCCCTCTAGCCAGCTCATTACCAGACTACACTTCACATGCTGATATATTAGCTCTTCTTGTACAGCATGCAATCTTACGCTTTCTGTTTAAAATGTACGCTAAAGTGCTAAAAATCTCATCTGAAAGAACAAAAAGTCTTTATGTTAGTACAGTTAAAAGTCATCTAAATAAATAAATAGTTAAAAAGTAAAATATCTTAATGAAATAATATACAATGATATTCTTTTTTTTTTTTGGACAACCTAGAAATCATTGCTGCACATCTGCAACATTACTTATGATGCATATTTTCCTGTGCTGGTCTGCTATTACTCACCTTTAAACGTGAGCCAAATTCATCTAATGAACTTTCATTGCCTTCAGAATGACAAACAAGGAACTAAATAAATCACTCTCTTCAAAACACTGAAAACTAATTCTCATTCAGATTAATATATGACACATATAGCATGTAACAGAACACAGGTGCTATAAATGCTTCAATATTTTTAGATCCAGGATATGGTATTTGATTTCGGGAGCCAAGTTCTCTCTATCTTTGCTCCATGTCTGCATTTGGACTTTTTCTCTCGAAGCACTCATCATCATGCAGTTTTGCAGGAATTAAGCCTAATGGGTTTTCTAGGGGCTGTAAAATAAAAATGCAAGCATATTCTAGCAAAACCACGATTAAATTAGGAACAGATTCATGTTTTTTAGGTTATAGTGCAGGAGAAGTGCACTAATTATGACTCATTATGAGTAAGTAAGTGATTAAACAGCAACTGGGTAAAATAAGTTCTAATTTTGGTATTTTCCACAGCTACTTTGTGTCTTGTATGAGAACAGAAGTGCATATGAATACTGTATGTTATTCTGCCTAATTGACAAAAAAGTTGTCAATCAAACCCTAAAAGTCCATTTCAAATATGCAGCAAGCAAAGCAACATGATAAACAGTCTGTAAAATGTTCAAGCTGTGCAAGAGAAAGAAAAGAAACAGCGGACATTTCTTTTGGTCAAGGTTTGGTGTCGTATAGAGATGACACTGTAGGGCTGAGCATCCGTTTCCCATCTCTTCATCGCTACAGTTATTCACACCTTCCTCAAGGACTTGTCTTCAATGTGTGGCATGAGAGACATGAGAACCTTCAAAGCACAGGGGCGGAGCTAAATGTTCTACTCATTTCCAATGGACACTTTTCAGCCATGCAAGCTCAGCGTCTCATTGGCTGATTCACTCGGATATAATCTTACATAGTGCGTTCCTATAAGACGCTGCCAGCCCATTAAATACCTGCATAACTCTGCTGCTTTTTTAGTGCTTAAATGTTTTGCATAACTTTCTGCAACACATTTTAAACTTGCGGTTTATTTGAAGCATATTAATGAATTATGGCCTGTTATGATTTTTTTTTTATCAAAACTTTCCTCACCTATACATAAAGTTATGTAGGATTTTAAAAAGTCTGCAGCTCATTGGATATTTGAGGTTAAACCTAAAAAATATATATATATATATATATATATACATTTTTTTTTTTTACATATTTATATAAAAATATATTAATATATATATAAAAACAAATATATATATATATATATATATTTTTTTTTTTATATATATATTTTTTTTTTATATATATATATTATATTATATTATATTATATTATATTATATTATATTATATTATATTATATTATATTATATTATATTATATGTTGAACCAAGTAAAATATATCTTTCTAAAGCTACTTTTTTTTTAATATCTATTTGATGGTTTTCTCATTTAACACAATAATGACATTAAATGATCTTTTGGGGGTAATTTCTCAGCCAAATTTGATATGTGATTAATTCAATTAATTAATCAGCACATCATGTAATTAATTAGATTTTTTTTTTAAATGTAATCTCTTGACAGCCTTAATTTCAATTTTAGTTAAAGTTTTCTATCCAATACTTCTATTTTATATTATTTCTGATTTATTTCAATTAACTAAAATGTCTATAGTCTTAAGAATAACAACACTGCTAGCAAATAATAACAATTTCTCAAATTCATGTACACTTTGCTAATAATATAACGTGTACTTGAATTTTTTTATTAAATTCCGAAAATAATGCAAAATAGAATTTTCACTGATGGTCTAAGGTACCGCTGTATATAAGCTACAACTAATTATGACCAATTAAAACAGCACAATGTAGCTCTTCACAAAAAAAGCTCTTGTTGTTGGTGGTATTACAATAACTATGGCTTACCAAGAAAATGTCTTAATGTCATTAAATACTTAATGCTATAAATCAAGATGGATCCAGCTAGTCTAACTAGAACTAGTTTCCCCTGCACACAGTGGTCAGGATCAGGGTGATATCACTGGTCTTCTGTGGTCAGAACTCGTCTCTGACAGAGTCCCATTCTTGGCCGGGACCTTTCATCTCCCTCTTAGTTCTGAGGGTCGCAGGACAGGCCGTATATCATTTCAAAAAGAACAGAAAAGCTTTCAAGTGAGCACGTCCCTGAAAGGCTAGCCAGACTGTAATTATAGTGTGGTGAGGATTTGAGCTTTGAGCTGCACTGAAGATAACTGTGTGACGCGGACGAGTGCCGCTCTGCATCTCTTAAGAGAGAACGAAGAGAGGGAAAACTCATGGGGAACAAATCTCCAGAGGACATAATGGGTTTTGAGGTTAAACCACATAGTACCTCATAGTAAACCACCACAGAGACCATAGAAATAGTGAAGATATGGTAGAAAGCCTCAGAGAAGATCCAAAAGTCTCACACCACCCTGAAAAACAAAAAACAAAAAAACATTTAAACTTGCCACTAGGCCACTAATCAAATTTGAGAGACTGATCATGTGACTTCTTTATGCAAAAGGTCAGCTGTTCTTACTTGGCTGCAGTTCAATTTGTTTTTCACCATTGTTGTGGTGGATTGATGTCTCAAAAGCTGTACAGTCACAAGATTATTTAAAGATCTTCCTTTTTTTCACATCGGGTTATCTTTCATACACTGGCTCTTCTAAAACCGTTTTAACATCTGTCCAACCAGCATGCTGTTTTTAGTGGGAACACCATTTCCAGAATCCGTATATCTGCCTTGGACATTTCAAGGAGGAACACACAAAACGAATCAAATAAACCTGATGCAAACCATATGTTTGGGTTGGGTGATCAGATCACACTCACATCTTTTCCCTATTCAATACACATCATTGCCAATATATACTGAAGTCTTAGGCACGTTAGTATTTTCACCCAAATAAATATGGTTTTAAGCCAGTTATTTATATCTTTTGCAAAGGTTTGTCAGTAGGAAATATCAGTTTACATTTCCAAACATTCTTTTTGCCATTAATTGTAATAATCCAGTGAGATTTGTGCATGCACAAGGAGTCTGACAACAGTTCAGCACAGAGATCTGATCTCTCCATCATCAAGTCTGTCTGTGATTACATGAAGAAACAGAAAAAACTGAGACAGACTAAATCCAGAAGGACTCTTGACGAAACCTACCTGCAAAAGTACAGTTCTGTGAAAAGTATTAGGTAAAAATGCTGTAAAGGGAAGATGCTTTCAAAAATATTTATAACCAAAAACTTTTCACAGAACTGTACTTTTGCAGGTAGGTTTCTTCAAGAGTTCTTCTGGATTTAGTCTGTCACAGTTTTTTCTGTTTCTTCATGTAATCACAGATGGACTCGATGATGGTGAGATCAGATCTCCGTGTGGATCATTGCACTAAAATATCAATTTTAGTAAACAGTTAGTTTTAAACTTGAGTACAAAAATATTGGATCCAAAAATGGGTAACCCTTGATTTTTATGATCCATTTTAAACATTCTGGTGACTATAAGTAACTTTGCAACTACATGTCAACTAACTCTCATTAGAGTATTAGTAGACTGTCTGCTTAATATCTGATAACTCTTTGTTGTGATGGTCCTCCAACAGAAATTCTACAGAAATAGAAATACTACAACTACAACAGAAATACTAACTATAAGTAACTTTGCAAGTATATGTCAACTTATTCAAACACTACCAGTCTACTAATACTCTACTAAAGAGTTAGTAGACATGTACTGTAGGTGCCATGCAATTTGTTACTTATAGTCAACAGAATGTGTTAAAGGGACCATCAAAATAAAGAGAAACCCAAAAATGAAAAGATTCAGATTTGTGCTGAAGATAAGACAGATTAGCTTGAGATAAAGTCAAAGGCTGGTTTTGGTTTAGCATTTTCAGCACACAGAGAAAAGTCCTTGAATTCAGGTCAGTGTAAGCAGTGACCACCTGGAAATGTCACATGTCGTGCGCCGTGCAATGAGGTTGTGGATCTCGTCCTCTACATCTTTAGGTATGCAAAGGCTGCAGAGCTACTTTGGGCCTCCTACAGGGTCGCTGTAGCATAACCCTTCCCTTAACATCCACAAATCACCCTCTTTCTCAAGGACCTGTCATCCACACAGCGCTGAGATAGTCCAACACCAGTTAGTCTTGAGATTGCGTTTGTTTCATTTGGCAGCTTTGTTGGTCGTATACTGTGGATATCCATAACATGTTCTATTGTCTGCATATGAAAGTGCTGCGAGTTATAGTGCAGGAGAACATTACAGCAATTTTCTAAATTACAAAACAGTGGGATCTGAAAGCTTGAGGCCACTGGAAAAATGCTTCTATTTTGCATTCTTCCAAAGTTGAACTGAAGAAATTAACACAAATTAAAAAATGTCTTAGTATTTGCTATGACAGTAGAACTTGAGCTGCATGAGCTCCACAAGTTTATGTAAAACGATGATGATGATGATGATGTTCTCAGCATGATTTGATGGAAGCAAGAAAATCTTACATAGTCTGTACAAAGACTCACATGATTAGTTAGCGATCTAGAAATAGTGCAGAATCTTAAATATGTTGCTTTTTAATTTTATCACAGTAAGTCTTTGTTTCTTTTTAGGATATATATATATATATATATATATCCTAAATCTTTTTTGTTTTTGAACCCCACTGTATATTTTAGGGAAGGTCAGAGGTGCAGGTGAGTCAGTGTCACTCCTGCCGTCACAGGGCTGGAGGAACAAGGCCGCGCTGAAGAGGTCTGTCATTGAGACATGCCCTGTGTTGACCTCTGGGGCACGCAGGGTGACATTCTTGCTCAGGTTAGCACGCTGTGTCAGATTGCAGGACGGTCTGGTGATGGAGGAGTGGACAGGTGTCTTTCTTCCGCAGCTATATTCATAAATCATATCGGGATTGTGCATCATATCAGGAAAAAACATCTGAAAATGATGGAGCCCCGCACATGAAATGCAGACTAATATATATAGAGAGAATAAGAATTCATTCCCTCGTTTTAGTAAATCATGGCCATGTTGAAGTTATTTGTTTCCTCATTTTGATTTAACTAAAAACAAAGGGACAAATTATTAAAACGTGGCCACTTTTGGGAAAACGAGGAAACAAATTATAATATTGTGCACACAATTTACTTAAAACGAGGAACAAATAAGTCAAACGTGCTGATGTACAGTATTAGTAAGTCGTGGGGACAAAAATTAAAGACCAGATACATTTGAACGAAGGTGCTATCAATGTTACTGGAAGAATGTTTGCTCGTAACCTTAAGAAACCTGTTGACTAGATACCAGCTTCACTCCTGTGATCAGCAATTATTTGCCGGGATTACATTTGATCTGATGAACTGATCAGAGATGGAGCTGGTACACCTCTTTTGCCCTTCTCCATCATTATGTGTTCATGGTACAACAAAGCAACAGGTGTGTCGTTTCCATATTCATTTATCTATATATTTAGATAGCCTCCACTGGCTGAATTAAACACACATGGCTTGTGGTGAAGTTCTTCATAGCCATTAAAGGCAACGAGGTGATGCATACCTGAAAGCCTGAGCCACACGGGCCGTCGCCAAGGGTCAAGGATTTGTTTCGGGTTGCTCTGCCAACAGGTCACCACCCCATTATGAGTGTGGCTCCAGAGGTCACTGAACCTGCTTTGCAAACGTGTGCCTGGCCAAAAAAAAAAAAAAAAAAAAAAGTGGAGACGCAATGAATGGAGCTCATGTCACAGCCTTTGTTTCCGTGTCCAGCTCAGATGTAAGAATGCCCCCTGCTGGGTCACAATCAATGACTGTCAGGGGTATTTATCCTGATATTTACATCCACAAACTCCAGTGATAAATGTATCAAAATACTTACATCATCATAACTATTATGAAATAATACATTTACACTACAGAAACACATTTAATACATTATGCTAATAGTGAAAGTCTTGTATACTAACTACGTCTTGACAACTCTGAAACGTCCTGTTTAGGCCCCTTGTTTATTGGCTCGTCACTTTGAAGGACAGTTACCGCAACAACATCACATAACAGTGTTGAATTTCAAAGACATGGCGGCATGCAGGCTGCTCATGTGTGCATCCCTTTGAAGCCCAACACTAGTATCCCATACAAACAATACTGGATAAATATAGAGGCAGGACCATTAGGTATTACGTGGAAAAGCAGAGCGGAACCTCACTACCTTTCACATATAAAACCCACATATAAAAGAACACTGTTCTTTTGAAGTTTCTATTCATCAAAGAATCTTAAAATAATGTATCACCGTTTTCACAAAAATATTTGTAGCTTTTTCTATTCATGGGTTTCATCAGGTCCCTTTCCACAGGTGTATAAAATCAAGCACCTAGATTATGAATGCAGACTGCATTGTGCTTGATTACTACACCTGTGGAAAGGGACCGGATGAAATCCATGAATTGGACATATTGATAATAAATAAGTAGATTCAGCAAGGATGCATTAAATCCATCACAAGTGACATTAAAGACTGTTCTTTTGAACTTTCTATCCATCAAAGAATCCTGAAAAACATGGTTTCCACAAAAATATTAAGCAACTCTGCAGAAGAAAAAAGAAGAAAAATTTAATTGGGGAAAAAAAAAGTAGACATGTACTATGGTAATACTATGGTATTGTTTGTAACTCAAGATGTATTAATATTTGCATATATAAGCCTAAGAATAGGATGAAAGCATCTTGTACAACCTCCCCATGTTACATCTGCTTAATTTGGCTTTTATATAAATGTAGAAACCTGCATTTTCTTTAAAGCTGCTTTGACACGATATATGTATTATGATATATGTATTATGCGCTATACAAATAAATGTGAATTGAATTATCAAATGACAGATAAATTTGCGCCAAAATACTGTAGTCACCTAGTGTTGTTCTTTTTTGAACTTTGTATTCCTCAAAGAATCCTGAAAAAAATGTCTAATGGTTTCTACAGAAATATTAAGTAGCACAACCCTTTCCAAAACTGATAAAAGAAGAAATGTTTCTTGAGCAGCAAATCAGCAAGGATCATGTGACACTGAAGACTAGCATAATGATGATGAAAATTCAACTTTGCCATCACAGGAATAAATTACATTTGACAATATATTTCATATTAATTAAGTCTTGGTGGGCATAAGAAACTCTTCCACAAAGATTAATTGCAGATTCATTTAACACAATCAAACCTCTGCTTCCCTGTCAGTGCTCAGATTCGAATGTTCTACTTCACTTCACTTCTCTCTCATTTCACACAACATAGCAGTGTTTATCTTGGGTAAGCGCTTGGTGTGCAGGGGTACACAGAAAAGGTGAACTAAGCGATTCAGCAGATGGTGAACGCTGTTGCTGGGAAAGGAGTTGCTGCACTTCCAGAAACATCTGTATTTGTGAAGGCAATTCTATATGTTGCTGTCGTAACTTTTCTCTTTTTTCATGATAGACCCCCATTTCGGTTGCGGGTCCTGTTGCCAGCCTGTGATAGCATATCTCTCCGGATCCTCTGATTTATGGGCCAGACTTGTTTTCCAGATGGATGCAAAGCTAGGACGCTGGCCAGATCCAAAGTCTTCTCCAGGTCTGACATATGCTGCATGACACACTCCTCCAGGTACCGAGTGAGTGTTAGAGAAGGGCCTGCACCTCTATGTGTCAAACCACTAAGACAGAAAAGGGACAGTTCACTGTAACTTCTGTCATCATTCACTCACTCGTATGTCTTTCTAAGCCTGTATGACTTTCTTTCTTCGGTGAATCACAAAAGTAGTAACATTAAATGCTTTATATATAATGCATTAAAAAAGCATTTTAATGCATTAATTATTCCTTGAAAAGCACCATATAATGCATTGTACGGTCTCATGAATTATTGTAACCACATTATAATACGTTACGCCTTTAGAACGTATAATGCATTAAAGCACATGAAAAACAACCATTTTTAGATGTAACAAGTGATCTGCAAATAGTATAATGCTCTTAAAGTTTGCAATTTATTTATGAAATATATAATGCATTGTAATGTACATTATGGATACCTTTATAATGCATTATACATAAAGGCTTTAAGTAGTGTTATTCAGAAAAAAAAATTGTGCTTATACAATTTTTAAAAAGTCAGCAGGGTCCTGTTTTGGGCCCCTTTGAATTTCATTGTTTGGACAAAAACAGTTAAAACTTTCTCCTAAATATCTTCTTTTGTGTTCCACAAATAAAAGAAAGTTATCAGCTTTTGCAATGGAGTAAATGTTTTGGCAAATATTTATCTTTATATTGAGAACATTTCTCATAGTAATGACATAACAATGAGAAACTTTCTTATGGCTTAGTAACTCTTTGTAACAGGATGTTAATGGAATGTACAAATATATCCATTTTTGTAACAGTAGGCCATTCAGATGTGATGTTATTAACTGCTGAAATTTGATTGGCTGCTGGTGGCCATGTTGGCCATGTTTTTTTTAAGTATCCGATTTATATTAGATATGTAAGGATGTCCACCACAGAAGATGCATACCAATTTTCAACTTAATGAATCATACAGTCGTGGAGTCAAAATGTTTTTTTAGGTATAGCGCCCCCTATTGGCTGAAACCCCCTACTGAAACTTGATGTGCATCCTCAGATTGTCCTGTGTGTCAAGTTTTGCTACCTTTGGACATTGCATTATAGGCCAAATCATAAAAATGGTTATTGTCTGGCCAATTAACTTTTATCTTTGCAATGGTTTGACAAATCAGAAGTCTCTAGCTGCTGTCTGCCTATTTCAATGAAGATCGGACCAAACGGCCTAAGAGGGGTTAGAAAAAGTATGTTTTGAAGAAAATCCAAAAATTGTATAGGTGGACATGAAATTGGAGATATACGTTTTGTAGGGCCTGACTCATGGATTGGGGGGACTGTTTCTAGCCCTTAGGGTCTCAAAATTACAATCCAAAATGCAAATTGCCTTATTATAGTGCCACCTAGTGTCGCACAGGAGTGTATCTGTGCGCCTGAAAAACGGCGCACAATTGGGACCATCCTGCCGAGTTTGGGGTCTCTACAATTTATGGGGTCTTACCCCTAAATATTGTTACAATACACAGGTACTTTTGAATGTCTGTCAAGGAGACATAATTATTATTATTTTTTTATTTTTTTGGCTACCAAAATGGTGTAGTTATGGCATCTACCAGCAGGGGCTAATTGGATCATGCTAACCCACCAAACCTTGACCACTTGTCTGATATTCTGGTCTGTAATGCATATTTGTCACAATCTAATCCACTCCTGATGAATAAAATCAAGACCTACAAGCTGTTTCACTTATACAAACATTGAAAGACGTCAAATGGTTTGCATCTCACACAGGGGTTGCTAACTGCAAATTGCGCTCAACTTTTGCTGTTACTATATTAAACGGCACATCAGGTGGTACACGAGGAAAGGATTTGTTTCTAGTGTTATAATTCCAAAATAGAAGCTAAATTGGTATGTGTATAATGGTGTGTGACACTTTAGTCGGTCATTAAAATTCATATTTCAGTAAGATAAAATGCATTTAACCACCTAATTCATATTTTCATTAAGTCATACAATTAGTAAATTGTCATCTGCCACCAATTGTTTACTGAAATAGTATTAAAAAAAAATTTAATTTATTATATTATATTGCTGTTGGCAAACCTAGTCATACGATGACAAACTCAAACTTTTCAACCTTATTCTGTAAGTGTGAGGTCATGGAAAAGACCATCTTGAGTATAGATTTTACGCTTTGGAAACAATAAAATAATTTATGCATGGATTTTACTTATAACATCAAGGATGAGTACAATAAAACTCTCAGTTTGTCAGAGGATCATAAACTCAGATCCGACAATGCCAGTTCCGTTCAGCCTTTCGTCGCCAATTAGCCCATGTCACGGAAAACACTATCTTTAGGAAACATGCTGTCATCACCATCCTGTCTATCCCAGCTCCAACAAAAAAGCAGGCACTTATTCAAGCATCTGTGACACTAGAGCTGATTTCACTACCGCTGCCCTTGTTAACAGGGAAGCTGTCTTGTTCATTTCACACACTTCCAATGATCTATGTCTCCCTGTGGGCAGAGTCAAGGGTATTCTTTTAATGCAGAGCAAACATTAAGTGTCAGATAAGTGACAGCTTGCTCTCCACAGAGCAGATACAAACAGAGATGGCTCAAATCCAGTGCTTTATGAGGGGAAATAATGGGACTACATGAAATCCTAATGCAATGTTCACGTCTCCTTCAAAACACATGAACACACACAGCCAGAGCAGAGTCTGCAAAGCGTCATGAGAGACGGCGTTAAATGACCTCATGTCTCAAAGCACATTACATTACAATAATAATGAACGTAGACAACTTAGAGCTCGGACATGTACCGCCTGACTGCTGCAGATTCATTTAGGCGTCTATAATGTTACCAAAGAAACTCATAATTCAGAGTTCGAGGACGTGAACAGCACCGAGTAGAACGTCACGGGTTGTCAACGATAATTATGAGCATAAGCTTGTTGTTTTGGTTCAGGAGGAACTGTAAAAGGTGGCGGCTGTTTGTTTGTGGCACTCGGTGACTGTCTGTCTACAACTCTGCATAGCCTCGAACACACTAATGACGCCAAGTCAAGTCAAGTCAAGTCACCTTTTTTATATAGCGCTTTTTACAATGCAGATTGCATCAAAGCAGCTTGACAGTGATAACATGAAAATAATACAACAAAGTTTGTTTCTAGAAGAAAATTGTGTCATCGTCCACCCTAAGGCAGATCAATAATATTGTTGAATATTAAATGTCCCCAACTAAGCAAGCCAAAAGCCAAGGCAACAGTGGCAAGGAACCAAAACGCCATCAGGTGACAGAATGGAGAAAAAAACCTTGGGAGAACCCAGGCTCAGTCGGGGGGACAGTTCTCCTCTGGCCAACGAGCGAACAGTGTATGATTATGATCCAGGCAGCGTTACAGGTCAGAAGTCAGGTCGTGTCGATGAGGCCTTCACAGGGCTGGTGAGGCTGGTACTTCAGGGATGCGTCATGGATGGGTCCAGGTGCAGGTCCACCATCTGATCTGGATACGGCCGGGATCCAGCTGACTTCAGTAAACTGGGAGGGACTATCATGACTACATTTACATTTACATTTATTCATTTAGCTGACGCTTCTATCCAAAGCGACTTACAATTGCTATATATGTCAGAGGTTGCACGCCTCTGGAGCAACTAGGGGTTAAGTGTCTTGCTCAGGGACACATTGGTGTCTCACAGTGGATTCGAACCCGGGTCTCTCACACCAAAGGCATGTGTCTTATCCATTGCGCCACTACCACCCCACTCCATGACTACGTGATGTCATTGCGAGCAAGGTGCGCGAAGGTATGCAAATACATAGGTTGAACGGCCGGTAGGACATCCTATAATTGCATTCGGATTGAATGCAATGATTGGAGGAAAATATTTTGGCCCTGAGACTCCACAGAAGATATATGTACATTTGTTAATATTTAGAACACTTCTCGATTGCCATCAGGATGTGAAGAGAGTTTCAACCAGTATAACCAGTATAAGTGTTTATGAAAAACATTGCCTTTAACTAACAAAGTTGGACACATGACGTGTTGGTCATTCTGCCCCCATCCACATAAACAGTGATCAGAGCAACCGCTCACAGCCTTTTCACAGATCTGCATCAGTGTGTGTACGTCACCTTAGTTTCGGTTGGAGGACCACAATTAATCACTTTCAATAATGAACAATGCTCTATTGTGTGCTGGTCTGTAAATGAAACTGAAAGAATTATAAAACCGAGGTAAAACATCTATTTTTAGACAGGCCCTGTCAGGGTGGGCGTTTTTGTTGCAGACCTCCCTCTTTTACAGGAACAGGAAATACTGCAGATTGCCTGGGAGTTGATACTCTGCCAACTTTAAATGCCACCTCTAAAAATATCCGGCAGGAATGTTCGGCTTGGCAAAGGGGTAAGGTCGGTGGCCCATGGTTTGTCGCCACTCTGAAGGCCTATTTTGACACGACAGCCCCCTTTGAGTGTAATCTGAAACCCTTCCTCTGTTACCCTCTCTATCTTTCTCTCTCTCTCTTTAAAGCTCTTTCTGCAATGACACTAGACCTTAGAAGGACGGGTTAAACAGAACAGAGCCTATTCACAGCATCCCCAAGGGTGTTCTCGTTTTGTGGATTCTGGTCTGGGAGACGCACCATCGCCTACTTGTCTGAGGCCTAAAAATACCTGTCAAAGGTAGCCATGCTGGAGCTGCGTGATGGGGGTTATTTTGCTGCTGGGTTTTTTAATCGTGCCACTGGCAGGACAGCTTGTTCCTGTTAAGGACTCCTCACAAACAACTTGTGCACTTGTTTTGATATATAAAGTCTTGACGACATCATAAAAAGACTGTGGCCACATATCAACATTAGTCAAGAAAATATTCATAATAAGGTGAACCAAAACTCAAATCAATACAGGCATATGCCTACTGTCTTTATAAAAACCAGAATAATGTCTTAAGCCAGGGACACGCTTAAGGGGGCCGCACACCGGACGCGCAGCTCAGCGCCGTGCCGCGCCACGTCTAGGACAACTCTCACCTGAAAATCCGATAACATCAGCAATTTTCTGATTTCTGTAAATAAATATAAAACTAAATGTATATTGCAGCACAGGGTGAAGTCCGTATATACATTAACAACGATTTGAGACACATAAATGTAAATTTAATATAAAACTATGTAAATGGCGCTCTGTGGCGCGCCAGGATTTTGAACACGGTCCAGAGCCGTTGCTGGGCGCCGCGGACAGACACCGAAAGGCGCCGCCGGTGTGTGTACTCTCATAGAGAATAATGTGTTCGAATTTAAAAGACGTGGCGCTGCGCGGCGCTGAGCTGCGCGTCCGGTGTGCGACCCCCTTTAACAACTGTAAGGCCGATTATGAATGGAATTTAATAAGACTGATCATGCCCAAACGCACCGAGTCAGAGACAATTGAATTCAGTCGGTGTTCACAGTCGGTTTACAATCTGCTCGAGTCGTTGAAAACAGTCTGTAAGTGTGTTCAGTTCAGTCTTAGAATGTTTCAGCTAGTCGTCAAGTGTGTCACCGGCTTTAAACTGGTCACAGTAATCAGGGTTACGCTTCTTACATAATCAGAATATGTCCCAATTCTGATTCAAATCTGAATATTCACAGGTGATCTTTCTAATCTCTATATCAATGTAAAATGTTCTGCATAAATGTACAACTAACAGAGACTTACAAGACCAGGTAAAACTTGACAAAACATCTCAACAACTAAGACAACAAGCTAGCATCAATGGAAACCCAAATGTATGAAACTGAAGCCTCAAGTCTTCCATTTAAAATGTAATCTAAAGAATAAATGTATAATGGGCAATACATTAAAAATAAATAAATTGACAGGTTACCATAATAACTTCTAGAGAGAATAACAAGGTATATATACATAAATCAGTGGCGTATTACTTGGAATAGTGCTAAAATAAGCAAGTAGGGGAAATTAATTCACAATCAAGACACCAAACAGCTATAAGAAAACACAGATGGAAATCATACAAAAATAGCTTTATTTTGCATGGAACACATGCAGGTTGGGTTTTTATGCTCTACCCCACATGTATATTTTGAGAAATCAGATTTCATCACAAATAAACATACTGTCATAACATACTATTGACATTCAGTTTGTAGTATTAAAAGAAAAGAAAATGATTTTCAGCACAATCACATCATTTTGGTCCCTTAAGTAGACAGCATTTTTCAAAAAATCACATTTAATTGAGCATATGCCATACTTCTATGTGAGCGCAATATCATAGAGATGCTGGAGCCGAGGGCCCCTGTAGACCAGGACCAGTCATCACAAGCTCTGTGTTTAGATTGCTGGAACCAGGTGTTTAGACAATTCAGTCTGGCTAAGAGCACGCATGTCACTCTTCCCAGCATACTCCTGGGCCCGTTCAACAGGCAAGGCTTGCTTTATCTCTGAAAATGCCCAAAAAGAGCATGCAGGGCTGTGGAAATGATTTTCAATGTCTCACTGTGGTAACTTAAGGAATCTGCTGCACAATGGGTATTGCAGACTCTTTCTATCCACAGAACAGTGTCCTACAATGGCAGTGGCTGGGCTTTATTAATGAATCAGAACTAGATTTGGCTGTTTTTGCTGTCAAAAACCATCTGCTGTTTTTGCTGTTTTACCATCTAACATTTAACACATACAAAATACATTTCTGGTATAGGCTAGTATGTATTTGTTCATAAGCACGTTCACACAAAATCCTGTAGTTCTCTTTTAAAGAAGCACGTCTGTAAAATGATTGAAAATCAATTACAATAAGTAATCAAATATATGCATGTAAAATGGTGGGCAAGAAAATATTCATGCTAAAAATATAGGCTAGTGGAATATCCTTTTTACCTACAGAGCATCAGAGGTGCACTTATCTTTTAACAATTCACAAAACTCAAACAATAAAATAAATAAATGCATTCACAAGCTCGAACATAACTGTAGAGTATTCTTTTGTTTAAAATTGCTCCTTTTCACTGGAACAAAAAAAAGAGTGTAGCGCTTCTTCTTAGCGAAAGGTTTGGTTAGATCAGCCAAGAGTTCGGAGTTTATATACGATAAGTAATTTTTCAACCCCAAAATGAAAATTCTGTCATCATTTATCTTCGGAACACAAATGAAGATATTTTTTATGAAATCTGAGCGATTTCTGTCTCTCCATTTACAGCTACGCAACTACCACTTTGACGCTTCAAAAAGTTCATAAAAAGATTGTATAACTAATCCATATAAATTGAATGGTTTAGTCCAAAGTTTCTGAAGAAACTCGATCACATTTGATCAGATTGAATTTAGGCTTTTATTCACATGTAAACATTTTGGGTATTTTGGGGATATTTTGGGTGAAAACATAAAATTATT
Organism: Leuciscus leuciscus; assembly: GCF_965113295.1. Lineage (NCBI taxonomy): Eukaryota > Metazoa > Chordata > Actinopteri > Cypriniformes > Leuciscidae > Leuciscus > Leuciscus leuciscus. The sequence goes on from NC_138746.1 coordinate 6,652,572, forward strand.
AAATGGCAATTAAATATTAAACTCAGTCTTGCCACGTGTAACTTGTTATTTTTAACACGCTAATTAACACGTATTTTAAACAATGCATATGCTTTAAATGTACATTCAAATACATAAAATATTTTAATATATATTCGTCCCCGAGCAATGCCTGTCCTTGTCAGAGAAAATATAATACAATTCCGCCCCCCACCGGACCACAACAACCAAACAAGTATATTTTAACTCTGATCTAATACTGCCCTCTGTGGAACCAGTTCAGTCTAGCACAGATTTCACAGACACTAAACGCAATTGAAACAGGCCATTATTCGTGTCTGCGGAAGGTTCGTTTTTAAAAAGTGCATATCAGATCGAGTTCATCAGGCGTCAGGAGAGAGTCTATTCATGTGAAAACGAATGAAGATCACCACTCACTCGAGTAGGGACCAGGTGAAGAGACAGATTTATTTTTTTACAGTAAGCATCAATCACCCAGACACCTGCAGCTGTCTGTGACGAATTATTTTTGCATGCTGCTCTCAACTACCTCTTAGATGAGAAATGATGGCTTGATAATGCATTATATCCACATAATGTCCCTTATTTGCCTGTATGCATTTTGCATGGACTGCATAGGGTGCGTTACTGTATTTGATATCTTGGATGTAATGTTTTTTTTTAAATGAGAAGCAGCAGCAGTAGCCTAAAGCCTGCCTCCATCGACAGTACGGTGGTACTGGCTGCTGTAGTTTTTCGCGGTCTCTCTCCGTCTCAAATTTTTTTTTTAAGGAACAGCAGAGAGGCTCGGCGCACAAGGACAGGGAATAGGAATACCAGGAACTCCTTATTTGCGCCTGTCAGAGGACAGATATATTTCGTACATGACGCATTTGTAGAGAACAAACAGGTAAATATTGGCACGATGTATTGTGTTGATAAGCGCGCGATGCGATGCATGCGAATACAGCTCGAGCTCACTGTACACGACGCGCGCGACGATACAACATATAAAAACGAAGCTGAACGCAGCTCGCTTGCAGATGCGATGATAATAACAACGCTTCAGTCGCGTCGCGTCGAAACGCATCACTCGCTTGCGATGTAGATTGGGTGTTTAATCTACATAAATGCAACGAGGTAAAAACAAAATGGGGGTTAGTTAATGTGGGAGGAGCAGGGTTAAAAACCAAGAATATGTATTTGTGCACGACCTAATGTGGTTTGAAAAGAAACATGTCCGGATTTGCATGTGCTTTTGATAGAAAAACAGTGAAGCGATGGCGAGGCCTTTGATAATACGCTTTGAATCGCGGATTCGGCGACGGCCTCTCGATCACGTACCGCATCCCGGATGAATATAATGGTGTTAACGTGCTGTTGCTGGCAGGAGGCGGGTCTTTCATTACATATATTTGTGGCGAAACTTTTCATAGCGGGGAGGAATCGCGCTCTATATTTATAAATCTTCGCTGTTTATCTTAAAACATGCGCTGCGCCTTTAATTTGGGATGGCAGTGCGTGGTCGCTGCAGGCTGTGCCGAGAGAAGAGCCCTTGTCTGTCGACGCCGTAGTTCACAGTCTGCCATTCACAGACCCCGGGTCACATTTAAAAAAAAAAAAAAAAAAGGGTCTAATTTTCGTGCTTTATGATAGATAGAGAGATAGATAGATACTTACCAAATAAATATGACATGAAATATTGATTAGTCTTGAAAATCTGCCTAGCAGCAAGACAAACAGCAATGGTAAAAATTGAATTATTAATATTATTATTATTATTCATCAGGAATCCAAGTTACAGTGTATATGGAGTAGTTAGCTAAACAATTAATAGGGCTGCACAATATTGAAGAAAAATGCGATTTGCGATAGCCTAACCCATTAACTAATGCAATATTCGATATGCTATATGATAAGGCTTAAAGTGTGTAACTTAAATTATATTTAAAATTATCTAACCTACATACTTTTCACTTTTTTTTTTTTTGTCAGAAGAAAGCATCCCTACAACTTCTGGAAGTGAACAGCAGTGTTTTACTGTAGCATAAGTAGTAAGTGTCATTTTAACATCAGTGTAAACCAGGGGGTTTAGGTTTCTGGCTGTCCTGCATTAGGTTTAACAACAGAAACTGAATAATCAAATGTAAACATAAAACACTGTATGAATTAAATATACACTGATTCTTATTAAAGCTACAGAAGTTATTCAGTCAAGAGCAGCGAGTGATTTTCTCTGTCTTTTGTTCATGACCCCAAGTTATTGCAAGCTGCTGCGATTTGCATATCGCATGTACATTTGTGATGTTTCGATATATTGCGCATCCCTAATAATGTACTAATTACTAATGTAACATGTCTTTATTTAATTTAAGCAATGCATGTAATAAGTATTTGTATTTCTTACCTGTTCTTTGCTGTTTTTAACTGTTGGCTTGTGTCCTTTTAGCCTTTCAAGATTTTATTATAATAATAACAAAGTGTTGCACAAAGTATACTTAATTTTTTTAACATGCATAATAAGGTACGTATACAGATGTGAATTTCATCATCAGCATGGTACGTTTTCTAAAGCCCAAAGAGTAAATTTGGGTCTACGTACAGTGCGCGTGATCATCAACATAATATGTGTTTTGTACACATGCAGTCATATTTTCCTACCTGTGCATACTCACGTTTAGCTTACAAATAAACCTTGAATGTTTTTGCTCTAATTCATTTGTTCACAAGGTGGTCACACAGTCCGGGACGTTGTTTCAAAGACGAAAAACAAACAGATGAGATGAAAACAACTAACTAATATAGTTGCAACATCTATAGACGTGCGTGTTTAAACAAGTACAAAGACTGGAGAGAAACAGTGCAGACACTGAACAAGAATGAAACTTTCCACTGTGCATTCGACGATAACCTGTGTTTGTGTACGCAATTAAATAAATACACTTTGAAAGGCAATGTGTTTGGCTGTAGGCATACGCTATATGTTTGCGTCAAAACTGTATACTTTGGCCTTAAATATTCATACCTGTTTTTATTCGCAAAATGTTACCAATTACCCTTTTACTAAAGTCCCACCTTAGTTTCCAACTAAACTTTGAGAATTTGATTTTCTTCGGATATGGCAATGAACAGGATATGATGTCACCCTAAGGCTTCAGGTGAAAGAAACCCAAGCTGTAACTTTTTAACGTGTGTTTGTATTAGATTTATTCTTGTTCTAGTTTAGTCATTAACATGGAAAAGAGAGTGTTTGTGATCATTATCTGTTGAAGCAGATGGAGACTGTCGGGTTCAGTCACATTCAGGATGTTAACGAATGAATCATTTTGTCTTGATTTATCTGTAGGTACTCCATCCAGTGGCACTGTGAGTCAAGAGGAGGTGGGTCTGCTCTGTCACTCACATGATTGATGTTTTGATTACATGTTGCTGAATGGATTGTTTACTTGATCAAAAATGATTATTGAAGAAATGTTTTCATTTTTTCACCACAGCAAAGGCAGGATGTCAGCCAGAGGAGGAAAGAAAAAGATCACCAAGCTGTCTCGGTCTGCCCGAGCAGGAGTCATTTTTCCTGTCGGGAGGATGATGCGTTACTTGCGCACAGGAACCCATAAGTATCGCATTGGCATGGGCGCCCCCGTCTACATGGCAGCTGTCATTGAGTACTTAGCAGGTGGGAATCAAGAAAGCAAGCAGATGCTTTTCTTTCCACCAAAAATATTTTCATTATGAAAAATGTAATTACACTGGCCGTCAAAAGATTGAAAATGGTTCTTATTGCTCTGATGTTTTTGTAGCTGAGATTTTGGAGTTGGCTGGAAATGCAGCAAGAGACAACAAGAAGGGGAGAATCACTCCACGACACATCAAGCTGGCAGTGGCCAATGACGAAGAACTCAACCAGGTAATGAGTTACATGTTAAAATAGACTGAGGGTGGTTAGGGTTAATATTTAGCACAGTCTTGTCCAAAAACAACTCACTTTATCGCTGTAGTCTACCATGGAGGTAGAGCATTAAAAGCAATGAATTTGCCACCTTTGTTTAAAATAGCCCACTTCTATCCCATGTAGGCTAATTAACCGTATACAGCGAAGCAAAATGTTTAAGAGCTGGTTTTGTTCTAATATTTCTAATAATAATAATAGCAATGCCATTATTTTGATGTATTATTGAATAGTTGCTCAGAGGGGTGACTATATCAAATGGTGGAGTTCTGCCTCGCATCCATCCTGAGCTGCTCTCCAAGAAGAGAGGCGGCAAGGTGAAGGTGGAGACTCAGGTGACCGTTCCGGAGAAGAGGGCGAACAGGAAACCCATCAAGAAACCCAGCAAAAAGAGCAAAGGAAAACCAGGCCGCAAACCCAAAGTAAGTGCAGGACATGCATGCGTTGCTCTGGTACCATGTTTGACTCTGAGAATACAACAAATGTTTATTTTTGCAGAAAAGCACAGAGAATGACAAAGAGGCAGATGCCAACACAACCGTGGAAGACGGACCAGGAGAGGGATTTACTATTCTCTCTGCGAAAAGCTTGTTCCTTGGACAAAAGGTGAAAATAGCTTTGCTTATCACACATTATCAAGAATGTCATTTTAAGTTATTTTAACACTTATAGAGCACATTATAAACTCTGTATATGCAAGGTACATTTATGAATATAACTATATAATTAGCATATATAACTTAATTTTTCATGGGCCAATATAAAGCTATTATATGTGATGTCATGCTATCTAAAGATAGTAAATATTTACAAAAAATTATTAGAAATGAATCATTTCAAAATCACTTAATTGGAACAAACTCGACCACCAATCTTAACGGCCAAAGAAAAGGCACCTTAAAATCATCACAATATTTTTTATTCATTTTATATTGGCAGTAAAATCATGCATTGTGAATACATTTCTGCAGAAATTGATGGTAGCAAAGCTAATACCCTGGCGATTTATGGCATAAGGAGTTAACTCTGGTTTCTTTATCAGCTGTCCCTTACAGAGAGTGAAATCAGCAAAATCGGAACGATCAAAGTGGAGGGAATCATCAATCCCACAAACGCAGAGATTGATCTGAAAGAGGGAATCGGTCAGTACACTACAAGATTATTAATATTAGCTATGTTTCCATTCAAAGTTGCGAAATTAACCATTTCCAATACCATGGTGTTCAAGAGAACAAAATCGTCACTTCCTGGGAAATTGGCACAAAATATCTGTAATAAAAATGGAAGTGGCTGCAATCGGGGAAGCCACTGTGGCTCTATTTTCCTACATCATAAATGACTTGCGTCTCAGAGCGCGCTGACGAAATGCAATGAACGCCGTAATGTGATCTTGCCTGATGATTGGGAATGCAGTCATGTGAGATGCTTCGTGGAGGGAATTAAATCAAATCATTCTGATGACAGACTTTGGCTCGGGCATTTCAGAATGATCAAACCAACATTTGAGATTCTGTGCGATTTGATTGGTCCGCTGGGTTAGTCCAGTTATCAAATCACATCCTCTGTTGAGGCAAAGTCACGTGAGCTTTTTTGTTGCGCATTGAGAGATCTATTCAGTAAATGTGTTTCCATTGTAGTTAATGTGCATATGTTTTTAGTGGATACAATTTTTTACCACCTCAATTGAGCGCATACGTTTTTTTTGTTTATCTCGGCGTTTCAGTTCAGCGTTTTTTAATGCGATATCCCAAAATGTGCATAAAAATGAGTGGATGGAAGCAGAGCTATTGAAGTTAGCTAATACAAAAGTGTCAAAGAGGCCTATTTTTGAAATGTGTCAAAAGCTATTAAGTTTTCCTTTGATACAGGTAACGCTCTGGAGAAAGCAGGAGGAAAAGATTTCTTAGAGACCGTCAAGGAGCTGAGAAAAAGCCAGGGTCCTTTGGAGGTTGCATCAGGTTAAACACACACACACACACACACACACACACACACAGCTTGACACAAGCAGACAGAAAGCAGACTCAAATTAGTGTGTGCTCTAGAAATGTTCAAAGGGGCAGGAAATGACCTTGTTAAATATTTTAATACAGAAAAAAGTACAGCTGTCATGGAAAACCTGGAAATATCAGGAATAATACAATGATCATTTACAGGCCTGGAAAAGTCATGGAAATGAGCAGAATCTAAAAAAGTCTACTGAATGTAGTTCTGTAGTACTGAAATATTTAATCAGCTAGATAGGCTTGTTAGTGCTTGTGTAAAGTAAAACTTGTTAACGAGTCAACGTGCAACATTGGATTGTGTGTTGGGGGTCTTTTTGAAGTACTACCTTAATAAGTATCATACAAAGATGAAAAATCAGCCCAAACTGTTTTTGGTCAAAATGTGTTTAAAGGGGTCATGAACTGGCTTTTTATTTATTTTTATAATGTTGTCTGAGGTCAACTTATGACGTTCGCTTGGTTTCTACGTTCAAAAACATCAAAATGAATAAGTAAAAGGCTATTTTCTACCCTGGTTTTGAGCCTAGCTCCTGAAACACTCGGTTTTTATGGGCGAGAAGACTTGGAAGTAAACGCCCACTGCTATGATTTGATAACAGTTTTGTATAATATAATGAGTTTCATGTAATGTGCGAATCGGTGGACGGGGCTAAAGGCCAATTTATACTTCTGCGTCGGGTGCGCGTAGAAGGTACGGCGTAGCATACGCATTGACGTGTACCATACGTCGTACCCTTCGCCGTACCCTGACGCGCACCTCCTCAAAAATGTAACTACGCGTCGCGGCGACGCGGACCGCAAGATCTGTGATTGGTCGGCTGGATAGCATCGCGTTTCCTCCTACGCATTTCCGGAATGATCTTCTGCACTCTGCACCGGCCGCCCGCCATTTTTAAATTCCGAAGATCAGTGAAGAGCCATGGAAATAGACCAAGTGACCGAGAGATTGCTTGAAGAAGTGCGGAAATACAGCCATCTGTATGACTCCTTCAGTCGCCGTTGCTCGTAGAAACCTAAACTCAAAATAGCTGCGAGAAATGTAAACACAGTGGAACTGGAACATTAAAACCCACCCGCGCCAACTAGCGTTTCGGCGGTGTAACTGCAGAGCAACACAGACATTCGCAGAAGTATAAATGCTCACGACGGCGTCGCCTACATGCGTAGCCTACGACGTACACTACGGCGTACACTCGACGCAGAAGTATAAATTGGCCTTAAACAGGCAGTGTTGAAGTAGGCGTTGATCTTCTTCTGCGGAGGCGGTGTTTGATACCCTTTCACGTCATAGATCCCCACTTTGAAAAACCTGTCGTTCGCTGTGCCTGGTGTCAATAAAAGCTTTTATTGGACTAACAAGGAAGTTTTCAGTTCTGAAACTTATAGGATATTCTTATAGTATGATGATGACCTCTTATATGTCAAAAGCTCAAGGAAAATTTTGTTTCTCAGTTCATCACCCCTTTAAAAGTAAAACAAGAAAGAGAGAAAAAAAAAGAGAAAAAAAACCTTTCTGTGTTGTTGTTGTGACTGGAGTATTTCTTATTTCCTCTGCTTTGCAGTGGCTGTGAGTCAAGCCAATGGGATGGCAGCACGTTTCATCATCCATTGTCACGTCCCTCAGTGGGGTTCAGAGAAGTGCGAAGATCAGCTCGAGAAAACGGTCAAGAACTGTTTGTCTGCTGCCGAGGAGAAAAAGCTCAAATCGGTGGCCTTCCCTTCACTACCCGCTGGACGGTGAGCATCAGAATCATGGGGCTTAAAATTACCTTTTCAAAATCAAATGCGTCTACAAGTCATTGAAGATAGTTGCGACTGCGAGTACGCACAGGCTTACAGATCAGTAGTTAACCGAGTTTCGATACGGTTATGACCAGAAATAGTTCCCAGAAAATTTAAATCATCTCACTTTTTTAATTTTTGTTCCCGCAGAAATGGTTTCCCAAAGCAGACAGCAGCCCAGCTAATACTGAAGGCCATTTCAAACCATTTTGTCTCAGCAACCACATCCTCTCTGAAGAACATTTACTTTGTTCTGTTTGACAGCGAGAGCATTGGGATATACCTGCAGGAGATGGCCAAGATGGACACCAAGTGATGTTCGGTCGGGGGTTTGATTTCTTTGAAAGTGTAACAGCCTCGATGCAGCTCTGTTTTTAGCTTTGCTTTGACTGGTTTTGTCGGCCTCGACATTGAGGGAAGGTAAAATGAGTTGAACATGAGCTTTAGCAGAGAGTGCATCCAGGCTAGTAAGAGCGTTCTAAGTGGAGTGTAGTGCAGCTTGGTGAAAGATGTTGTAGGTATATGTTTTTGACAGCAGATTATTTGAAGGTGTTTAAACAAGGATATTTGTGAGTGATGTACTGTACACATTTATGTTTCACTGTTCTCCTTTTAAAGAAAATACATTCATTTAGACTAGATCAACTTAATCTTCATTGTTTGCCATTTTTATCCTTAGACTGAACTTGTTTTTACATTCCATGTTCAGAGATGAACTTTTGAGCGTTGTTTTTGGCTAGATATCAAGTGTGGTTTCTGACAGTTTTGGTTTATCAAAAAAAAAAAGTGTTTCTTGTTCAGCTTTGAAATAAAAAAAAATGTTTTACACCACAGGATGAGCTTCCATTTATATCCAAATAAATGCAATAGTTTGCTCAACATTTACTCAGACAAAACAAGTGTTGGGGGGTAGTAACACATTACAAGTAACGTAATCGGATTACTTTTTTCCAAAGTAACTTGTAAAGTAACGCATTACTTTTAAATTTACAACAAAATATCTGAGTTACTTTTCCCAAAAATAATCGCGTTACCTTGTTTTTCCATTTATTGACTGACAGCTCTCCTGTCCCCATGTTGAGAGACATCGTAAGTGCAGAAGCATTGTGTGCGCTGTGTAAACATGATTATTACTGTTACTCATCTCACAGAAACAGATTCAGTATTCTTCAAAATGAATAAAAACAAACTTAGAATATGATGCAAACCTACAATAATTAAAAATGTTGAATAACACAAATATACTTTATGTATTTAAACTCGCTTCAGTCCAGTGCTTATTCATTGCACTTTTGGTGTGAAAGGGCCTTAAAAAAAAGAAGAAGAGCAAAGGGTAAGGAAAAGTAACTCAAAAGTAATGCAACACATTACTTTCCATTAAAGGTAACTAAGTTACACAATTAGTTACTTTTTGAGGGAGTAATGCAATATCGTAACACACATTACTTTCAAAAGTAACTTTCCCCAACACTGACCTTCCAAATCCAAACCCATAATTTCTTTCTTCAATGAAACACAAAAGATAAACAGCACATCCAAGCAGCAGTTTTGCACAGAACTAATGTGGATGGTGATTTATACAATCAAAATCATAGGAATAGAATGAAGCAAATTGTGAATTGCTGGAAAAAAAACCTTCCCTTTACTGGAACTCTCAAATCTCATTTTCTCTAATGTCTCTCATAAGATCAGATGCACCAGGTGTGACAGTCAACGCCAATAACAATTAGTTCTTGCACATTATGTGAGATGGACTACTTTTGAAAAAAAAGTATTTTCTTTATAGGAGCTTGAATGTATAAATCAACATAAACTTTTATCGAATGGGAAATATTCTGCCAAATATATTTTTTTATTTCATGGACGCTGAAACATAAGGTTAAAGGTCCCATGACATGCTACTTTTTGTAGGCTTTAATATAGTCCTTAGTGGTCCTTAGTACTATCTTAGTGTATCTGAAATCTCTTTCCAAAAATTCAGCCTGGGTGCAGAATTATAGCCACTACAAGCCAGTCCCAGAATGAGCTTCCTTCAGACGGGCCGTTTCGGTGTCTGTAGCTTTAAATACAAATGAGGAGGAGAAAGGCGGCGCAAGGTGGAGGGTGGGTGTGGCCTTGACCATCTTGCGCAACGGTACCATGCATGTTTGTTTATGTTGGATATATTGCAATGGCACGAAGACACGCAGTCGTTCAAGCATTTCAGTTTGACCCAGAATCTGATCCAGATGGAGAAGCAACGGATGAAGAAGTTGCAACTCAACGGCTCCAGCAGGACGTTTCCGAATGGTTAGTTTAAAATATTATGCCTGGACACGGTACTTTATTCGGATAGTTTACAGTCATCATCATGTAACTAACGCGAACCTACTGTTGCCTTTTCATGAGAGATCTGTAACGTCTGTAATTTATCTTATTACAATAACATCAAGCTCTGCGATCTTGAAATGCGGATATCGCGCGCGCCATATAACCAACAGGAAAACGGTTATCAAATAACAAAGAAATGTACAACACTCGCGTTACAGTATGTGTAACTTGATGCTGTATACCTTCACATTAGCGCAAGTAACTGCATAGCAGCCACATTCTACGTGTAAGAAGCTAGGTAACCATAAACAGTAAAGCAACACATTTATATATAATTTGTTGACTTACTTGTCCGACGTTCAGCAAGCCCAGCTCTGTATTGACCATTCGATGTTCATTTGTACATCCAATTATTCAGCAATTATTATGCTTCGCTCGCTCAAAAGCCATAATATCTCTCGTGGACAAACTAAAATCGCGCGCGCGCGTTCTACTTCCTAGCTCATTTTCTCATGGGCGAGAAATATTCTCTGGGCGGGCAAAGCAGAGAAAGGGGAGGTAACATTTATCCTTATAACGTCATAAGGAGGAGATTCAAGATCAGCCCGGTTGAGCTTCCATTTTCTCAAAGGCAGAGAAAAATAGCAAAAGCTCGATAATTTACACCGATTAAATTTTTTAGAAACTTGGGGACCATATACTAGGGGAACTCATATTAATGTTAAAAAACCTCAGAAAGTGGAAATTTCATGTCATGGGACCTTTAAATAAATAATTGGCACACAATAAAAATACTGCCATCACACAATGTAATTCCAAACAGTTTTGTAGACTTTAAATTGATAAAACAAAAGATATTTTTATGTTCCACAAACGACATTTATCAATTATCTGTTCATTCATTTTGGGTGAACTATCTAAAGTGTAACTTTTTCAGCTCGCTTTGTATTATTGTTTGTATGACTTTTGACAGCTCCAGGATTTCGTGAAAACTACAGAAATGTACACACGGATAGTGGGGTCGACAGAGGGTTATTAACAGAACAGTTTTTGTAAGGGTAGGTTTATTACTGAAAATCGTTTTATGTCTAGCATTATGGGAAAAAAATTAACAGTATAGCAAGCAACAGCTTTTTCTTACCTGTACGCAGTGGATTGGGTGGAACTGACAGAACGCCAGTTTCCCCCTCCTTTTGGCCAAAAACACTGTGTTTGTTGTCATCCAGTTTGAAATGTTGATTACAAATACATTGGTTTTTCATATTTTTCCACTGCAGTGTTCTCTGGAAACTTCAATAATACGAATAATTCACTCCTGCTAAACTTTTACTCTTTGATTCTTGCACCCGGGATTGGAACAATACAAATTGACACCATTGTATTACTAAAAGTTTGCTAAAAAGTATTTCTTACTAAATAAGCGCGGATGGACTAGGCTAACGTTACTTGCACTGAGCTTTCCTGACGCACTACCGTTTTGAAATAGAACAACTAATTTATTTCCGGTTATGAATATTTTCCATGTGCTACTCATAGGTGCTACTTACCTAGTTGACTAAACGCAACCTAAAATTGGTGCTAAAAAAAAAAAAAAAAAAAATATATATATATAATAATCTGGACGTTTTCAGAGACAGGAAAAGAGATATTCTGATGATTAGGCTACTGTGTAAAGAATTTTCCAAACTCAACTGAACATTAAGCAGCTGCTGGTAAACGTAAATATACCAGATAGCCTACCTGATGAATACGAACCTTTATTTATTTGCATTAAATTGTGTGTCATTTTTCACTGTCAATAATTTTACTGGATGTAATTTACATGTTTATGGCCAAAATTCTTAATTAATATTCAAAGTAGTTTACTGTCATTCTACTGTATGGTGTGTGTGTGTGTGATACGGCTTAAGAGTAATTAAATATTTAAAGCTGCAGTGCGTAGCTTTTTTGGGTTAAAAATGAAATAAATTTTTGAGCAAGTACATTACCAGCCAGTGTTCAAAACTATCTGCTTGCCTTAGCTCGATTCAAAATGGTAAGCTTGTAATAATGTGTTTAATTCCAGTGGTACTGGTGGATTTCCGCAGGAAATTCGAGCAAGTCTTACTCTTCGCGTCATTACGTCACATCTGTACACATAAAGAAGGTGTCTCGGCTAGTATAGAGCTAGCCGAGCTATATAGAGCTGGTAAGTCCCGCCCCTTCCGCTAATCCCACTGGACCTCTAGGTTGAAAAATCGTCAATGCAAGTGAATGTGAGAAAATAATTATTTTCTGGTCCCGTTTGAATTTTGCCATGAATGTGAACATATGTTGTCTGTGAATTTTTTATATAATTTTTCGTGTGAAGAATGCTACAATTTAGCGGGTAGAAGTTTGATACGGTTAGACTTTGTGTGAGAGCACTTTGTGGACTACAACTCTTCGCTGCTTTCGACGCGTTTCAGACGGGAATCTGAATAAAGAACAGCCCATTTGGTTTGAATGGTGACATTTGGGTACAAAACACACAGGCATCTCGATCTGTCTCCATAGATTATCGCAGCATTAGCACCGTGATTTGACCTTAGACAGTATAAGAAGTGGACAGAGCCATCTCATTGGAACTCAATTGAGACAAGTGAAGCCCATTTTTAGCGATTTTTTAGCACTTCCGTTCCTGACGCGCAGACTCAAACCGTCTCAAACTAAGCTTGATGACGTGAGCAACCTGTCTGACAGATGTAAATCTTCTAGTAGCTGTGCGTGCAAACTGCCAACGTTAATCTTGCAGAGACGGCGAGCTTGAGCAAAGAGTTATTTGGCGTGAGTGAGCAGGAGTAAGTATTCTGATTAATTATTTTGTATAGTATTTATTTTAAAATGTAACGCCAGTACGTCCCCCCGATTGCCCGCGAGCTTCTCCTCCTGTCTGTACGGTAATTTCTCTACGGTGCAACAGAGAGTCGAGTGGTTATGACGCAATCCCTAGCCTATTTTTACAAAAACTGTTTCTACGGGGCCATAATGTAACATAGAAGGTAATGGAGCCCTTTATACATTGTCATGTTTCTTTAGAAATAAATAATGGACAAATGGAGTCTTTAAACGCCTCAGATGTAAAGTTATTCGCTGTCAAAGTGACGCCAAAATGAATGGGAGTCAATGGAATGCTAACGCAAGTGAAGTTCTGCTACAAGATGGCGGCACGCGGCCGGCTTCAACTTCCGGTCGATGGATTACCCGCCTGGATTTGACAAGTGGAGGGAAAATGTGTTATGGGGTGACGTCACATAGGCGACATGTAGTCTTTCTCGTTATGTCTTTTCCACAACTGCTAGCCAAAGAATCATACAATATACTGTCAAACTCGTAACATGAAAAATTATATAAAAAATTCACAGACAACATATGTTCACATTCATGGCACAATTCAAACGGGACCAGAAAATAATTATTTTCTCACGTTCACTTGCATTGACGATTTTTCAACCTAGAGGTCCAGTGGGGTTTTACGGATGGGCGGGACTTATCATCTCTATTGCGTGAGGATGTTGGAGGTGGAGATTTATTGCCTTTTCTCACAGCACTTGATATAATTAAACGTATCAATTTTATGGCGGACCAGAAAGGTTCAAACGGCAATCATCAGTGACAACTGGAGATTCACCCGTTGTAAAATGCAAAAGACTTCGGAGAAAAAAAGAGACTGCAACTGGCCCATGAGAAAACAAGGATAAATACCAGAAGGGCATTAAATGTAGTCACGCAATGCTGATGTTGTTAACATGAACAATTTGAGAACAAAGTATAATTTGCACGGTTTGACGTGATCGTTAGATTTAATCAGCGCGATTTACTGCAATGCTTTTTTCCCCTTAGTTGGACAGAACAAAAGTGGATGTTACTTGTTCAGACAACATTTTCCGGTGAAAATTCTTATGTTGGTCATACTTCCAAAAAGTAGAATGAGAATCTGTGATTGCGAATGACAGTATCCACACCGGCACGGTGATTGACAGACTTGGATTCATCCGCGCCGTGCCGTGCCGAGGTACAACCCACGTAAAGTTGATAATTCCGCAAATAACTGCAATTGCAGATTTCAAACAGAGATGGCGACAAAGAGGAAAAACGGCGGACTGCAGCTTTAAAGGGACTGTAAGAATTTCTCCCATCTAGTGGTGATAATGTATTTTGCATTCCAAAAAAATAGTGCTCTTCAGCGCCTCGCTTTTTCAAATGCGTGTTGCATCTACGGTAGCCATTATGTACCAAAAAGCTATGACAGGATGTTCATCGTCAAATTTATTTAAAGGTCCAATATGTAACAATTTTGTAATAAAATTTCCGGAAATAACTTGCACAGTGTGATATATTTCCTCCAGTTGTGTACTTACAATATCTCAAAAGTCTCCAAAGATTTTTTATTTCAGAGAAATTCCGATTTTAAATAACTGTCTGTCCCGGAAAAGAAATGTCGCCTCTCAGTGACGCAATGTCCGCACTATCCTTTTTTTCCGGTGTGGACCATGTAATATTCCACCACACCGGAATATCACTTGGTCAAATGCGGAAGTGGTGGTTATAGCGTTATAGCAGAGAATGTCTAATAGGAAGAGAATTGGCACTCTCTGGTTACTTCCGGTTTCTGGACTGGCTGCAGTAACGCGTCTCTGTCCATGCGGGGGCGCTCGCAGGCGAGTGCAGAATGAATGGAGGTCTATGGCGCTATATCCATCAAAATCCACTTTTCTCAGGATATAATTTTTTGTCTAGTAATTTGAATGTTGTATTCGAAAGGAGATGCAAAGAAATTACACATTGCTGGGTGTTAGATTTTTTAGAGTCACTTATTTGCTTTAAAAAGTCTTTTAAAGTGTCAATGACGTCACACACATCGTACGACCAGAGATACTGCTTTACGGCAATCCTTCAGTCACTTTGGTGCGTTCGCGCTCTGCACTTTCTTTTCTCTCGAGGCATCGACAACACAGCTGACACAGGTAAACACACGTGCTAGAAGAGTTTTTGTTTTGTTTGTTTCTGGTCCCGCTTCGGATGACACGATGCCATCAAGCGGCATCTCTGGTCGTAATCAGTCCTTCACTGACCAATCAGCGTTCATTAGCAGAATGCTAGCGTGTTATGGGCAACAACAACTCAACTTGTAAGAAATCGAAAGGACATAAGTACTCTTTCATTTCAATTCTTTCAATTTTCGACCTATAACCCATGTTGAACCTGCAAAACCTACAATAAAATCTGAGATTTCTCAACGGCAATCGGGTGAAAGAGACAAATTTAGCCGTATAGCCCCATTAACTCCCATTCAGTCTGCACTCGCCCGCGATCACCTCCAGTGGAATTCTAATGGAACTGCAACCAACCATCTATACAATGGGGCTAATAGGAAGTGCCAAGGCTCTCCGTAGACGGGCTCTGGTTATAGCCAGAGCCATAGAGAGAGAGAGTTGCGACACTCCCATAGACCTCCGTTGTAAATAATGGCGGCGCTTTTAACCGCCTACTTCCGGGATATGAAGATCGGAATAGTTCCAAACACTGTCATTTGGGCGTTGGACACCATTCACTTACATTGCTGCGCGTCGAGTTGTTCCAGAGTTAAGTTGCCGAAATATCGACCTCTTTTGAATTGTCAACTGTCTATATTGTATCAGAGGCCCTTTGCGATGCTTATACTGGTCTTCATTTGTACATGCACAGCGTAATTATTTATATTTTATGTTGGTTGTTTCAACCAATTTTCAAGCACTGCCTGCTAGCTAACGTTAGTTAGCTAGCGCGACTTCGTCAGCTAAGAGTTCGGTAATGAATCGCTACCACCTTTATAGCAACTTTTATTTAATTTAATTTTTTGGGATATACTAACTTTTCATTATGTTATTATTGTCTTGAGTGAAGCGGCTTGTGAGAACAATGCTGGACCTTTAGGATTGTTATGGCCATCACCAGTCCTGTCTGTTTCATGGATCACCTGCCCCTGGTTTTTGTTTTTCTTGTTCACACACACAAGCACACATTTTTGTTGTCTGTCATTGTTTAATAAAAAATATTTTATTTGAAAACCTTCATTTGTATCAGCCATGCTTAAATTCGTTTTTAATCTGTTATAGTTTTGATAATGTGTATGGCCTTAATCTTAAAATAATATTCTTAGTCTTAACATGATTATGTTTCACGTTGTGGTCCTGGGGATGGCCACTTTCATCAGAAGAAGTGAGCTAGCTTCTAAGCGAATTCTGAACGGACCGCCACGGCAGACCTCTTTGCGTGATCACGAAGGTAGGCTAATGGCTGAATCAAAATTTATAAGCAAAATCACGGGAATCAATAGCCTAATACAGCCCAGTTGTGCTAAAATAAATATCATGAGACGTCCATCATCAGATGAATGATATGGAAAAGTTAAGTTAGAGCCGCTAAAGCCAGTGCTACTACCCATGCGAACATGAACACTAAGCTTTTCCCTCCAAAAATATAGCTTAAAACTTATCTCCAAATGCAAAACTGACATTAACAAAATGCAATAATGCAATAACAGCTGAAAAAGTACTTGGGTGTGTGTTTTATTTTATATTTACCGTTCAATAATGCAATCGCTGCTGTCTGTCCCATAGAAGAACATGACAGCCAGCGTACGTTTTGGAACTATTGGGGCTTACATGAACCACGTGACAGCCATAGCGGCGACATCAAAGAGTGTCGCAACTCTCTCTCTCTATGGCTCTGGTTATAGCCATAGACGAGCGGAGTGGAAAGAATATATTGCCAGATATTGCACGAAAAACATTCAAAAACAAAACAAAAAATAATAATCCGAAATAAGTTCAAACCTTGTGTTTTTTTGAAGAAAATGTATATATCACTAGCCTAGCCCTAACATTCAACTTCCCACTTTATTAACTTCCTAAAGTGTCACAATAAATTGAAACACGAGTCCAAAAAGACGTATAATATGTGGATCTGGCAACACGGAGGCTGCACCCGCGCCCTCACTCACAACACGCTCTCAAGCCCCGTTCACTGTTCTAGCTTCTGGCAGCGACATGAATCTTTCTGTCTTTCTTTAACTTTGCTTATTAACAACTTATAAAATCGTCCATCATATGGAGTTGCACAGGCGGAAATCGCGAGGGGGTCGGTAAAAATATCATTAAAAGCATGTGTACAATTTATTACATACTTTATATAGGCCTACATGTTTGTGAAAGTACTAGTAAAACAATACAAATGCAAAATATGATTAGAAACATTTTGAGTCCCCCTCCGTGTGACAAATGGAGGAATAAAACCCGGATAAATATCGGCCAGGGTGTTTTCGAGATGGAGAGAGCTGCGCGACAATCTTGGACTTGAGAGAGAGGTAAGCAAATCAAAAAAATGTTTATTGTACAAGTAACGTAATAGTTACAGTAAAGATGATTTTAATAGATATGAATTACACCACATGCCTGTAATAATATAGCATAACATTTCCCGTTCCTTGCAGTTCATTAATTATGATGCCATAAAATAATACGATCAGACATACAGGTAATACAAAAACGAATAAATTACCTCATCCGTGATCATGATTCATTAATTCCATTTAGATACATCGCTAGATAGTGAAAACGCATTAAAAACGACATCTCCCATCGTCACCTCCTTCATAGCGTCATCAAGCTTCGCCTTTGTTATTGTTGGAAACTGCGCCCGCTTGTGGTGAAAAAAAATATTACATATTGGAGCTTTAAGGCATGTACCGTGCATTTATTTTATTCAAATATTTTAAAAGACTGGACTAAGAGCACCAGCACACAAGCAATTCGTTTTATCAGTCAAATTCATTTATAAATGTAAACTCAACAGATATGAAATATAAGTTAGAGAAAACATGGATAATAAGACGAGCACTGGACTGCTGCAGGTTATGGGGAAATATATTGATTTATTATTCAGAATGCACAGCTGGAAAGAAAATATATTTATATGAACATTTAGGCAAGTTAAAGATAATTCATGTTAACGCAGAGAACATGATTCATTGTTTTAATCAATTGACAGCCATAAAACATAATAATCTGCGTTCTCATGTTTGTAGGTGTGCTGAACGCTGTTACCAGAAACTCCAGAGTTGTAATAAGAAGAAAGCGGAAGCAGTTGTGCAAGCAATACATTTGACCCTGGCAAAGACCTTATATTTGACTTCATTGCAGATTGGTGGAAGTGGCCTTTGACGCAACATGCCCAGTGCATTATGGGTTGAAGTTTCCCCATCTAGTTGGCAAAGAGAAGACAATAGCTTTCTCTCTAGTCAGGTACAGTATCAGCGATTTCAAAAACTATTTCGCCTTTCTACCATATAGGCTGCCAAGTTTTATTGAAAGTGTCACTAAGTAAATGACTGGGTCTCAGCTTGTTAAAAGACTTAAATTAAAAGAAAGCAATGAAATAAAATTGACATGGAAGAGGAACACAGTAACACATGATTAGGATATTTACCATATATTTATTACATTGTAAAAAGTACATTAACTTTTATTCATATATACAGATTATTTTCATTGAGTTACCTGTTGACTACAGAATTAGTTCCTGATGTATCTAAGAATGCAGTACAACAAGTGCACATACAAAAGAAAAGAAAATGTCCGTCTGTCCACAGCCGCCTCTTAGGTTTGTGTTGGTTTCATTGATCTTCTGTCACTGAAGTACAGCAGTGACAATCTACATTAAATTACAGTACAATTCCTTAAAGCACCTACAGTTTCTGTACTGCTCCAAACATACATGCTGAGAGGAGAAACCACGAGTGTCAGGTCATACACTGATCTCTAGATGAACTTGAGCTGTTCTCGGGAGCTCTTGGCTGATGCAAGCGCAGGTGCGGGTCTGAGAACGATTATATTTTTATATTAGTGAATTTAACAGCTCTCTTCTGGCATCAACTTTTTATGAAGCATTCATTAATTCATACAAAACTAAAAGTGGTTGCTAAACTTCCAGAGTCGAGATCACCACAGTAAAGGGATATGGTTGATAGAAAGAATAGCAGAAACGTGTATTTGAAAGAACTGATCAATATCATCATGATCATGGCCAGGAGAAATTCTCGAAAAGGGAAACTTTTAAAGAGCAGAAGTGCCACAGCGATACAGCATAAACCTGAGCAACAAAACTCTCTCTTTAAGACGACTTGCGAATAAAATATACCCATCCAAATAAAATAAAACCTGACATTCAGAGTTCACCTGGTTCATTTAGTTGAAAACATTAGTGACGCGTCTGGAATGTTGTAGAGGTGCACGGTAATGAATTATGTGGCGTCATCAAAACAAGTCTAGTGGGAACAAGCCATATTTTATTGTTATCAAGCAAAATAACTTCTGTAGACTTAAAGGGAAATTTCATCCAAAAATGAACATTCTGTCATCATTTACTCGCCCTCATGTCAAATCAAATCTGTATGACTGACTCTCTTCTGTGGAACAAAAAATACACTTTGAAAAATACAATGGTCCATACAATGGAAAGTCTAAATTTTTTTGTGTTCTGCAGAAGAAAGTAAGTCATACAGGTGTGGAACGTCACAAGGGTGAGTAAATTATGACAGAATGTTCATTTTTGGGTGAATTAACCCTTTAATTTCCCCACTAAGGAACCATGTATGGCAAAAAATAAGTGGCTACTTCTCTGTGACCGTGTTTTCTGGACCGATTTACGGCAAAGCAATGTAAATAAAGTGTAAAAGCCACAATAAGAAACAATATGAATTGTCAAAATAAATTAAGTTTTCTTCATCATACTGTACAGGTTCAATTAGCTTGAGCAGTGTAGTTATTATGGTATCATTAGCTGGACCCAGTGTGCGATACCTCTACCAATCAGCCATTCTGTCATCACTGACTAAATCTCACGAGTAACAACTGAGCACTAGTACATTAAAACCTGCTCTGACAGGTGCAGCTAACCTACCAGACCCCCCTGACTGAAATATATGTAGTCTCATCAATAATGGACTGTCCTCCATGGTGACACCTTCCTGTTTTGAATAAATATGATCATCTATGTAACATCTCTTTACTGAAGGACATTCGAGACCGAGCAGTTTGGGAGTTGCTTTGATGTTTGAAACGAAAGAGAGGCAACCATGCATGTCAATGTCCTCTCATGCGCTCTTCTTCCAGGTCCTGCTGTTACATAATCGAATAGTGTGGGCTACAGATGTGGAGAGTGTTTGCCTGCAGGAGAACAGTGAAATCAGACGCTTCTTCCACTGTGTTTCTCCTTCAAACGGCTTCCGTTTGACGGGCGGGTCAGTCAGCGGAGGGGCGGGGGAGCAGGGGCACAGGTGAGGTAGCCTCTATGAGAGCCGGGTTCAGAATGATTGGCAGGGACATCGGGGGAACGCCCACTTGCAGCGGAGAGGCGAGGGGCTGCAGGATGAGTGGAGACTGGCCGAGAGGGGGCGGGGACACTGGAGGACTCATCTTTGTTGGAGTGGGCATCGGAGGTGTTGAGGGAGGAACTGGAGATGATCTATCTGTTCCTGCACACAGAAAAAGGAAGTTGTGCTTTGAAAATTATCCACACTTTGACCAAGATAAAAAGAAATTAATGCTTTTATTCAGCAAGGATGCATTAAATTGCTTTTAATCAATATTAACTGTAAAGACATTTATAAAGAAACATTATAAATAAAATATTTATAAATAAATAGTGATCTTTTGAACTTTCTATTCATTAAAGTATCATATATTCATTACAGTTTCCACATACACTACCAGAAAAAGCTTGGAATTAAGATTATTTTTTTAATCTTTTTGAAAAGATGTCTCTTCTGCTCACCAAGGCTGCAGTTATTTGGTTAAAAAAAGTAATATTGCAAATAAATTAAAGATCACAACTTTTCTACTTCAGCATATAACCAATAACGCTTACGATCACCGTTGGCACTAGGTGTCTGCATATCCCGAGGCGACGAGGGTCTGCTGGGAATATTTGGCTCTGCAGGGGCAGCTGGCACTGGTGAGGGGACTGGCACAGGGGGAGAGGCTGGAGTAACAGCAACAGGCTGTGGGACGGGCTCCACGGGAACATTACACACTGGTTCTGTACAAAAACCAAAAGGTATCAGTTAACGTGTTATGTGGTTGAACTCAATTAAATGGTAAATGGATATTTGAGTGATCATTGCCTGGGATGACAGCCTGTTTGAAGAGCTCTTCCTTTAGCCGGGGCAGGAAACAGTCAATTCTTTCCCAGGTTATTTCCCACAGGTCAGAGTAGCCTGTACGAGAGTCTGCACTGTGAAAGATCCCTGCTGTGTCCATCACCAACAGCATGTTCTTCAGAGACTCAGGGATCGCCTCCAGCTGTGCACCAAAAGTCAGACACACTCATCAGCGTTCAGGATTTAAGAACTTTTCTGCTGTAAATCTTGTACACCTGAACTAGGGGTGGGCGAAATAGCAAAAATAACATGCCACATTTGTTTCAGGCAGGATCACAATCCACGATCATATCTCAATTATTTTTCATTTTGGTTTTTAAGATTATTTTGCAAGTTACTGAGCAGTACAGCCAAACTAATTTCCTTACTTTTAAATATATAGCCGTACAAGATAACAAAACATAAGGTAATGACGCAAATTACTAACAATAGGACAAATGCAATATAAGATACAAATTAAATAAACTGCTTTAATTTTTTCAGCTACAGTAGGTCTATTTAACTGTAGCATTCAAGCAAAAAAAATGGCTAAATCAAATGTAAAAAATAAAACACTGCATAGTCTTCACTGTACGAATTAAATATACATTGATTCTTATTAAAGCTACAAAAGTTCTTCAGTCAAGAACAGCGATTGATTTTCTCTTGTTCTTGTGTTGTTTGTTTAACATTAAACGTGCTGTAAGCAATCTCTGA
The DNA here is from genome assembly GCF_965113295.1 of Leuciscus leuciscus. Lineage (NCBI taxonomy): Eukaryota > Metazoa > Chordata > Actinopteri > Cypriniformes > Leuciscidae > Leuciscus > Leuciscus leuciscus. Next base: position 6,674,512 of record NC_138746.1, read on the forward strand.
AATAAGCTGTTGAAAGTGGAACGGACCAGGAACCACAACACACTTGTAGCCAATCGGCAGTAGGGGGTATACACTCATGATGGGGGAGGAGAGAGAGAGAGCAAGAGGGAGATGGCTGAGAGACATTACAACAGAAGGATTATGATTTTGCTGTTTCAGAGAATCAAGATATGCTGTTGTTGAATTTTAGCTTTAGTAACAGGACAGTCGAGCATCATTGTCTGGAGCTGCTTTTATATATTTGCTTTGTTATACTCTTGTGTACAGTGTTCTATTTCGTTAATCCTTGTTTTTTTGTGCATCATCTTCGCTTTATTTTTTGCGAAGCATTATATTGCTTTGCTTCAGCTATGATAGAGACATCCACTCTTGCATTGCGTGTTTTATGCATTTTGAGTGTGGAGCAATGAAGGGAGGAGTGTGTTTGTTTGGGTTGATTTCAAATATCAACAGTGTTTCTCAGAAATCACTTACTGCACCTTTAGGACACAGACAGCAGCAGGAATATTAGGCTGCTGTAACTTTAAGACAGACAATGTGCAGATCCAATATATTGATACTAGTGGTCGACTTTTTGTAGCTTGTACAATCGAATCCAGCTGTGATATCTTGTGAAGTGTGCATTACTGTCTGCAAGTGACGGTCGGTCCGTGCGAAGTGAGTGAATGCGAACAGAAGATCAGCTTCACAGGAGACGTGATCGAAAAACTTTAAATCCTTCATTTTAAAATAAGCTGATATATAACCAGTTGCCAACTGTGTCATATTCATATCTGTGATATATCCAGTTGCCAACTGTGTCATATTCATATCGTTTTCACTGTGCTGTATGTAAAATTAGCGTTACCTTGTCTTTATTTGAAAAAATATGATTATTTCTCACGAAATTACCAGATTACTGAGTGCCCTGTTAGTGTTTAACTTCTTTTTATTCACATATTCATATATTTCTAAACAATTACTTTGTGAAAAATACTGTAATAGGATTGCAGATTCAAGAAGTTGCCATCTAAAGTATAAAAGCATGTTTATTTTAAAGATTTGTTTTCTAATTTATTTCTAATTTATTAAATATTGATTAAAATAAATATATATATAAATATCGGCCACCCTGCTCTCTAAGATATCGGCATCGGCAATCAAAAAACCAATATCGGTCGACCACTAATTGATACCTATTTTTACTTCGTTAAAACAACCGATTGTGTTTCTGAACCTTGTGTGTATTTGACAGTTTAAGCACAGTAAGATATGAAAGAGATCTTAGTTTAGTACTCACACACTGGCTTTCTGTGCATGCTTTGGTAATGTGCACTCAGAAAAATCTGAACAGAACAGCATGCGTGTAAAATCGTTTGAACTGCCGAGGCTTTAAAATGCATGCAAATAAACTTCCGTGATGACAATGAAATGCAATGTCACATGAGCGTAACCACAATAGAGATAAAAAAACAAAACAGGCTTTGAACTGCATATGATAGAATGCATACTGTGGCACGATATTACCCATCTCTCTGCAAAGGCAGATTGTGGAGATGTTTTAATAATTCCCATCAATATCAGACACCCTTAACCTGAACAAGGAATCATTCACACATAAACGGCCATTATTTATAAAAAAAAAAAAAAATTATTATATTAAATCCCATGTGATGCATTTCTTTCAAGTCAGTACAGGTGATTCTTATGCTCATCTGAGCTCTCACCAGAAGGTCGCTGGAGCCAGCATGCATGTACTTGTCCATGAAGTCTAGAATGGTGAGCCAGAGGGCAGCAAAAGTGGGCAGAGAGAGCAGAGGAGAGAGATGCTGCAGGAACACCTGAGGAGACCAAAAACACTTATCAGAATCACTTCAACAAATGAAAATCAGTATAATCTCCTTTCAATTCATTCAGGTTTAAGTTGGGATTAATGAGCGAAGAAATCCTAGGCCAGACCTTAGAAAGCAGTGTGCAGGCCCTCATCCTGGTCTCTTCCATGCCGCCCACATCAGCTGGACTGATGTTGTCTAGGAGTTTTGTCAGCAGAGGAAACAGGACCTGAATAAAGACAAACATCACCATCTTTTCTCAGTTCTTTTTAGTGAAGGAATTGTTTTCCAAAAATGAAAATGCATGTTAAACTCCTCAACTACAGATACAAACAGAGCTAGTTCACCTTGTTGAAGCAGGACTCCCACTCCACCGCGTCCAGAGTTTGTAGATCGTGCACAAGAAGTGCTCTCTGTAGGTAGGTGAGAGCTTGCATGCGGACTTGTCTCCGTGCATCACAGCACAACCAAGCCATTCCTACAAGGCCAAAATGCATAGGTTATAGCACATCTCTGAACATCCAGTTTCTTTTATACATTCAATAATATTACATCAGATATTACAAGTGAGAGGTTTTACTTATTTTACAACAAAACCGAAATATTGTAAGCATATGTATGAATTTTGATTGACACTGAGGCTTGCAAATATGCTGTTGACCAGTCTCTGACCTTGAAGGAGTGGACACCAGCAGCTGGACCACAGTGTTTGAGAGTCCGCCTCGATCTTTCTGCCAGCATCCTCTAGATGGCGCTGTTCCTCTGCCCAAGAGCTGTAGATGCCGGCTGCTCGCGTGTGCAGTGTATGCATCAGGTCTAACAACTATATGGACAAACAGGTTTTAATAATCACTAAACACTCAGGGAATGTCTGGTCTATTAAATGAATATTTGCTTTCCTTACAGACTCACATTCATCTTATTAATGGGGACAAAATTAATTATTGTTATACAGACATATGGCAGGTAAACACGTGGAAGGAAAATGACAACATGATATTGTTTTTGATGTGCACCATTCAGGTTATGAAGATGGGGAAAGCATGCTGCCCTGGGTAAATATCACAAATAAATGTCTGGGTCATATTTCCATGCAAATATGAGGACAAAAAACAATCTACATTTTGTTTTAAATAAATAAATAAAATAAATATGACTTTTTAAAATGATAATTAAGAGCCTGTTACTATCAATATTTAATCATTTAAAAAACGATCTGTCGTTACTGTGAAAATCAACCTGGTCAGATAATTATTTTTTTTAAACAGTAGTACAACTAATACTACTATGATAATTGGATTTTACAAACGTACTTTATAGATTTAAATAATTCACAATATTTCATGAAAATAATATAAAATAGGCTTGAGTTTCTTTAAGCAAAATATGGAAATATATAATAAATAAAATGCAGTAACAGTAAAAGTAGTGTATATACTTAATTTTTTTATTTTTTTGTTCAATACTTTTAAAGTTTTATTTGAAACTACAGTTCATAATTTTGTCTTTTTTGTATTTTGTCTGAATTTATTACAATTTATTTTTTACTAATGCAATGTGCACTTAATGTAAATCATTATTATTTAACTTTCTAACTAAAGCTGTGCTTAGCATTTTTATTTTAGTTTTTGTGGTATCAAAACTTATTTCAGGAAATGCGAAATTTTACTGGTATTAGTATTATTATTGACAGCTTAATTTTTCTATATTGTAAAAGTTCTGAATCAGAAATGAGGTCAGAAACTAAACAAACCTGAAAGCAAACCATAAATATTTCTAAGTTTAAAATGTGAAATCACATGCCTGTCCTTCACCAAACAAATCTGCAAACATGATGATGGACAGATTTAGGAATTAGGGAAAGGGCTGTTGTACTTACGTCCAGACTAACCTGAAAAGACACCGTGTGGTAACTAGCCGGCACGCCCTCATCTTCTTCATCGTCGCTATGGGAACGGGCGAGCCGCTGACTGGACGGTTTGGCTCTCCGCGATGCGCCATCCTTCTCGCGTGGCTTCTTTCGGAGCCGGCTGGATTTGGAGTCGTATTTGTGGCTCTTTTTCTTCTCGTGGGTGCGGTACCCTGCGGAGGGCGTGGAAACAATCAACAGAGTGACTAACAAGAGAAATCGAATTATGCTTTCAAGCGCACGCCGCCCCATTCTCACGTCCGTCAAGCACGGTAAAAGCCTGTGCCGTTTGATTATGACTGCAAACAAAGCTATGGGAATGAATCACAGGTGCTATTTTCTAGTGAGCTTTTCTCCCATCTTCACACCCTTTTATTTGCTGGTTAGAAGAACCTGTCTCAGACATATCTCGGTCAATTTTGGGATTGCATCGAAAATATTGTGAAATGAAAAGAGAACACAGCAGATATCTACCATATCATTATCACATTGCTTTGCCTATTAGATGTTCAAAACTTAAAACTTTGATCTGCCGCCCTCAAAGTGAGCATGTAAGCCCCTGATGACAGCAGGTATCTTCCCAAATAAACAGAGGACTATAGCTCATGAAAATAACATGCTGATTGGCAGAGCTATAAAGTGCTGAATGAGTCTTGACTAAGCCTACTGTAGATCACAGACCACCCTGGATAGAGGAACTGAGAGGCAGAGTGAAGGATAAATGGAGAGGGCACACAAGACAGTTGAATTGCCCCCGAGTTAAATGACTCACCGGAGGAGCACAGCTCAAGATACAGCACTAAAGAGATTACAGGCACTGACACATCCAATTACAAAGCCACGGAAGTGAAGCAGACATTCTAATCCCTCAAGGAGTCAAACTTCCAAGATGAAGTTTGAATAAAAAGCCCTCCAAAAGGTTTGTTTGGAATGAAACCAATCATAAAATAAAATGTAAATTGTATCGTGGCAGCATTGAATATTTTGTTATTGAGGCAGCATGCAAACTAGAGCAATGGCTATGTGTCATGTGGTTGTGTAAAGATGAGACATCATTTGTTTGTTTTACACAACAAGGGCAGGTTTCAGTGTTGAAGATCGCACAGCATATTCAATAATGAAAGCATGCAAGAAATGCCTTTCACATCACACACATAAGCATTTTTACCCTTTAAAAGGGCAATTACTTCTAACCTTATTAAATGTTTGTCATCTTTTGTCAAATTACAGTTCATAAACTGAACAATGACTTTCTTCTAGAGCTGCTGTACAGCCAAAACAATCTTTGTTGCATTAATTTCCTATCATCAATGTAAAGCTGAAGATGCATTTACACAGACCGTTTGATGCAGCTCAGAGGTGGCAAATTAATTTTCACTGGACTTACAATTGCATAAATAATGCTATGAGATTCACGTTCTAAACATTACATTTCGAATATAAAAAATATGAAATGATGGGTGGGAAATGGATAAATAAATCTGACAGAAGGTGGCAATAAGCCTTAATGAGTGAGTCTTTAAATCATTCTTTCAAAAAATTCATTCAAAATGGCTGATTCATTCAGGAATTAAGCAAGGAACTGTTTTTTATGAATGGTTCATTGAATTATTCACTCAATCCATTTGTTCAAAAACACATTCACAAACATGGACATATATTGGAAAAACAGATCAAATCATATGTTATAAATATAACAAACAAGAACTCAAACGGGCACTTTTTTGCTAGTACCATATTTAGAATTTTGTGGGATTTTTATTAATTTAGGTGGCAACCCCGTTCATTTCCGATCCTGGTTCTTTGCTGTATAAGAGATGCGTACCTCCATTAAGGCTAGCCTCCACAAAGACTCGTATGGCTTTAACACAAAGCTCAAAGTTTTCTGGAGTGACGTGGGCAGCATCGCGGACGATGAAGGACAGCGAATCCACGCACTTGATGAGGGACTTGGTGTCATGGAGACCCACGTCCTGCCCGAGAGTTAAACTGTACTGGTTAATGAGAGGATTGGTCAGGGGCTTTGAAGTTGGGATCACTGTGGCCTTAGATCCATCCAAGTCATCTTTACCAACCTGCCCAAAACAGAAAGAAGTTATATAAGGGGACACGTCTATTCAAAGCAACATTCCTAATTATGTTACATTGACATTAGTGACGGTGGATTTGTCTCAAACAGGCTTCCTGTCTGGGGTATGGTGTGAACACTCACCACTAGCCAGCCCACATCCACATCGGTAGCTGAACGGGGTATTCTGGATTTGCCATGCTCTGTGTAAACCTCAGAGTCAGACGTGTATCCTCGGTCAAGACTAACTTCAGTCTGATGATATGAGCTCAGTTCACTATCTGACTGAGCACCTGGAACAAAAGGATTACACAAGATAAGCCAATCTGGAAATGGACTTCACTCCACTCTCGACTGTGTCTTGAGGTATGTTAACAGATAAAATTGTTGAAAAGGTGGGAATGACTGAATCACCTGTGTCATTGTCTAGGTTGGTGCTGGTGACCTGCATGGCAGCAGGAGGTTTGACCCCAGCCCCGATACACTCCAGAAGGGAAAATAGTGTGTACCAGTCATCAGTGCAGTGGATGTTTGCAGCGTTGGTTTTAAGCAGCTCGTGCAAGCCGTATGCCACCTCTCGACTGACTCTGGACAGGACGTGAGGCTTCATCATCAACAGTAAGCGAAGAGAGAGGAGAACCTATCCAGAGAGAGGGAGGAAACTTGTAATCTACTTTTCAGTTCTGTTAATCAGTGTTGTAACAGCTAACACAACAACAGTTTGTACTTTACGTGTGTGTACCTGTGAGCCAATGTCCTCTCTGCGTAATAAGCGTATAGCAAGTCTGAGCAATCCCACCACTGATCTCTCAACCAAGAAGCAGCTCTCATTAGCATGGACGCACAACTGGTACAGGTGATCCCGTACCGTTTGCCATACACATGATACTCGGTCCCTGCAAACACACAGGCATCTCTCTATAAAAACCTTTTCAACTAGTAATTCTCAATGCGATAATGCAGCGTGATCATACATGCAGTACCTGTTTTCAAGAATAATACGTAGCAGCATTTCTAAACAAAAAGCAGCATCTTCTTCATCATACGTTTCCTCATCAGGGGTCACCGAGATGAGAGCCTGGAAACATTAAAAAATACATAATGAACAAACCCAAGTAATACTGTGAGAAACACACCAAAGAAAATGGTTTCTGTATACACACAGTCTGTAAATGTGGACCTCACCTTCATGAGCTCCTGTAAAGACTCCAACTGCAGAAACTTGCTCTCTGTAATCAGCTTCTCTGGGTCACAGTGCTGACATGAATGTGAAGAAAATTGAAGAAATGTGAGAAAATTCTTTGATTCACGTGTGATAGCATTTTATACATGGAGCAATGAGTCAGACTGACTTCTCCTGCAATGTCTTTTGTAAGCAAAATGTGTTGGCTGTACCTTTATGCAGAGCAGGGCAGCTTGTTTGGCCTCCTGGTTCTCAGTGGATGGGCCTCTGAGCCCAGACTGTTCACTCAATGTTAACCAGCTGACAAAACTCAATACAGCGGACTCACCCCTGACAGAAGTACAGTGGCAGAAAGGAATAGATTAAATTATTGTTGACAAACAAACACTTCCAAGATTTTAACACACCACAAATCATGATATTTCATGGATCACAGTCAATATTATTGCTCTAATAAGAGCTGAATGACCCCCAGCTGGTGTCAATCAATTTGTATTTCACTACGGCATCACACGAAAGTAAGAACGACAGATTTTCACTGACAACACTGTGATAAATATAAAGCTAAATACACGAATATCAAATATTTAACATATCCCAATCGCTGCAGCATCATGGTAGAAACCAGTCTGGTCAAAAGTTACTGTAACAAAACCATGCAATACAGATAATATACATCTTTACATTTATTATGAATGTTTTAGTACCTTGTAGAATCAAATGTTTTACTTGGGTGGTCAAATGTGCATTTAAAAAGTATTCAAATAAACAGTTTTACTTATGTCACATTTCACAAAACAAATGTGCGGATGTTTTCAACAGCAAGCCTGACAAATACTCTGAAGTTCCAAAAAGTGCCTTTATTACTGCACTAGAAGCCAGAGGTACAATAACTAAGTAAACTATATAATAATGATGTAATAACAAACAATACATTATATAATGTAACTGATCATTAGAGTTGACTAAAGTCAATCACTAAAAGCAGCTTGTTTCAACCTGGAAGCGTATATAATAAAACATTAAAAAAAAAAAGCTTAAGTACTTCCAAATATTATCTATAATAATATACCTGTTTGATGGTGTCTCTTCACGCTGTAAGGATATCTTCTCATTAGGGTCTAGAAAGTCCTCAACCTTTTAACAAGAATTAAATATTTTGTCAAATTTACATTCATTCATATAACAAATCTATACAGATCTTCCTTTGAGACAGTAGGTGGCACTATTGCCTGATCTAATAAATATCTAGGAGCAATGTGCCTGCTATATGCAGTTGGTTTCTTCTAAGCAAGAAGTGTTTGTTAGGGAATTTCTAGTGATATGTTGGCAATCCCGTCTTACCTCAACCATGGACTTGGGTAAGAGCTCAGCCCTGAAAAGCTGCAACATTGAGTCCATAATGTTCTTCCATCCTTCTCGTAAAATGTCACCATGATTATGGGACAGGCTGAACACAGTCTTGGCAGCGACTTGAGCCTTCCTGTTACTGCCAAATACGGTGGGCAGGTTCTCTACAGACTAAAGGCACACAAATCCCAATCAGATCTTTTCACTAATGACATAAAGCTGCTGCAGGAATCTGTATGCATCTGGTCAGGGGTGCTTCAAGTCTTACCTCAGAGCTGAGAGTAGTAAACTTGCAGAGCGAAATGATTAAGTTATCAAAGACGTCACTGAAGCCGTAGTGTGCAGAGATCATGGCACATTTCCTGAAAGGAAAAAGGAGAGAGGCATCATAATCAAAATCTAAATTTTTTGCAGAAACACAAACTACTTAGCAATGAGTGCTCTAATAAATTTGAATGATTCAAAGGCTGTGTCCGAAACCTGTCTACCAATCTGCGGGTCTTACCTGAACCCAGTGATGGCCTTCTGAATGATAGTGTCATCCAGGCTCTTGTCAAAAACGTAGGAAAGCGCGGCAATAGTCGGTCCCCAGGTCATAGTGAAGAGGTCGCGGTCGTAACTGCTGCCAGGCACATGCAGGAAAATCCCTTCAGAAGAGGCTCCTCTGTGCAGCAGAACACTCCACACATAGTTCTCCTTCACCAGCCCCGTCTGCTCGTCGGGCATCACAATCTCCTCATTCCTGCAGGACCACATACGTTTATCTCAGCTTATCCCATCTGAGCCATTGTATACATCATTAGCAAGAGCTATTATATCCACACACTTAAAGACCAGAGACATTAGGTTTATAACAGAGATAATAAACATCAGAGCTCAACAATGACCTTTTCAGCTATTTAGCGGTTTCGATTTGTACTTATTTGTGTATGTATATATACACATACATAACATATTTTCACACACACACACACACTCCAAAAGTTACATCGTAAAAAAATCTAAAACAAAATCAAATGAATGCTGTACTTTTGAACCTTCTATTTATCAATGAAAAATCATTGTTTACACAAATTAAGGAGCACAACGGTTTTAAACTGAAAATAATGTTTCTTGAGCACCAAATCACATGCCCTGAAAGTAAGTAGCAGCAAATTAATTATTATTAGTATTATTGGAAATTATACAGCTATAATGTGGCAGCTATAAATTCAAACTGATAAATACACTTTTGCTGGTAAACAATGGCATACTAGGATGTATAATTTTTAACTGATGCGTCTTATTGAAAGTCATTCTCACAAAGTCAGCAATCTCATATACAGTACTGTATGTCAGCCAGACTGATAACTTTACATTAGAGTCAACTTTATATCAGAATTTGCATCAGATAAATGTAATACATAACTGAAAATCAAATGTATAAGTTTGTGAGCCATTTGTCCATTACCGACAAATGTAAGATGTAGTGACTGGATATAAATAGCCTGATATAACAAGTGACTGTTGCGTCCACAGGCCCAAAACTCTCTCACACTGGCTCTGGGTAAGTGGGCCATCCTTAATTTTAAATGTGGTTTTATTTACAAGTTACCAATGAAAACGTATTGTGTAAACGTTTCACCATTTTATATATTTTATATAATTATATTAAAACTGTTCAACAAGTAAAAGGTAATGAAAACTATACATAATCACTAACTTGATGGCATTGTAGATGTCTTCCAGCATGTCTTGATCAAAGTCATTTCCTCCATTCACACCTTTGAGATTCTTCTTGAATTGCTAGACAAATAAAATAAAACAACAAACAGAAGGAGGAAACTGATTAAAATGCCTTCATTCCATCCAATTACAGCGACATCCTCCAACTATCACCTTTCAAATCCAATAATTGGTCTCGGTTTATTACTGCTGGTGTCACTTAATAGGTGTTAGTGTTAAGCAGGCTGGTCTAAGGCCAACCTCAGCTCAAATAAACACACAGACGTCCGCTGCTGAGTGATGGCGTTAGGCCACTGTTTTACTGCATACTTTCTTAATGGCAGGTAAAGCAAGGGAAACCTGAGCTCCCCCCCCGAGAGAGAGAGATGAACAGAAGGAGAAATAAACAGAGGAGTAAACAGAGGGACGGAGGGTCTTTCCAGGACTTCATTTTCCATGGCTGGAGAGTAGACGCACACACGCTAGCTGACACAGAGACAAGACAGCTGGACACGCCGTCTGCCAAAAGCCCAGTCCTGCCTCGTCTCGTGCTGCTCGACTTTCACTCCTCGGCCGTTTATCCCCTCTGTGCTCAGGCTGAATACCTGCTGATTACCATTCCCACTGCTCCTGTATTCCTATACAACACCAGTGCTTTTAGCAGGAAGGTTTGTGTGATCATCTGTTTAATTGGATCTGGTGCTAATGCATGGAAAACTCAAGGTGTCAGTGGTTGCTGAAGTAAAGATGCTACCAGCTGCAGCCACTTATCTTACCAGGGCACATTTCCCGCCAAAAAATAAAAATAAAAATATGAAGAAAGAAATTGTGCAATAAAGAAAGCCTATGTTTTACAAAAAAAATTTTGGACCATGAAAACGTTCGGTACTTATTTCAATACCTACAATGCTACAAATATTCTGCGATTAAAATACACACACAAATATTACCACAACCGTTTAAAAGTTTGGGGCCAAAAGTAAAATTGGTCAAAAGTGACGGTAAAGACATTTATAATAGAATTGAAAGATTTCTGTTAATAAAATAAATGTTCTATATAACTTTCTTTTTAATCATTTATAAAAAATTAAAAAAAAGTTTCCTGAGCAGAAAATCAGCATATTAGAATGATTGCTGCAGGATCATGTGACACTGAAGACATGATGCTAAAAATTCAGCTTTGTAATATTTCACAATATTAGTGTCTTTACTGTATGTCTCATCAAATAAACGTAGCTTTAGTGAGCCTTCTTTCAAAAACAAAAACAGAGAAATCTTACCGACCGCAAACTTTTAAATTGATTTTCAGAATTTTCAGATTTATTTATTTATTTATTTTGCATTATGGTAATGACAATGGGATTTACAACAATGAGTGCAATTGTTTTTTGCATTATGGTAATGATGGGATTTTTTGAATCCATAAATGGAATTAGAGGATATCAGTTTTGGTAGAGCACGACAGATTAAAACGTGGGTTAGAGTGATATACAGTACGACATAAAGTAAAATTTTTACATCCATGCTTCACCTTTAGATACATTCAAGTGTTCTTTCTTCAAATGATGCAAGTAAAGTCATTAACTCTTTCCCCGCCACTTTTTTAAAATCATTTTCACAAAATTTCCATGGCCCTCACAATATTTTGTTGTATGAATATATGAACATGCAATATAATCAAAAGAAAGAACAGAGTGTCTGCTTTAAAAACAAAACAAACAAAAAAAAGTTTTTTTCTAGCTTGATGCATTCTTTATCAACGTAAAAAACAACATTTCATTCTGTAACATTAGGCAGTTTTGATTTATATGATGTTTAATGTTGATGATTGTGTTATTTTACATGTGCATCTGCTTACATATGCTATCGCTTGTTTCTGCCTCTTCTTAGCCTGTTTTGATCAGGAGATTCAGTACTCTTTTAGAATATGTGTATTAGTGCACCCTACCTTACTACAGTGAAAACACGGAAAGCCGTGTCCGTCAATGGTGGGGAAAGAGTTAATATGTACATGTGTGACTGCTGTGGCTTGACATTTGCATTTCATTTGACCTCAAAGCCCCACTAAATTGAGGCCAGTTGTCTGAAGCACATAAAAGTGAGGCATGGCTGCATAACAGTAATCTGCATGTGTGGCAAATCTAGACAGATGGTTTTATAACACACTTACACGCATAACATGTAATACACTTATCTTATACTGTTAAGTCAAAGAGCTGAAACTGATCTCTCAGAGAGAGATTTGCGTGTGTGGCCCTGAACATGTGAATGACTTCTGGATATTCCCATTGGTAACAGGAACATGTGTCGCTCACCTCCAACGTCATGGGGATGTTCTGCTTTCGAACGTTATGGTTGTGCTGATCGGTGTTTAGCATGATGACGGCATAAGCCAGGGCGAAGCCAGCGTCGTTTGTCAGGAAGGGATTACCGTTCACTTTCTGCACACAAGAGAACAAGGCCATTCAATTGACTGCGAGAATAGCATCGTCAACTCACCTAATATGTACGCTCATCTTTACAGGCGCGTTTTGAAGGATCAATCACCACAAGAAAAAATATAAAAGGGCACAGTAATTCTTCCGGGATCTCCTGCCAGTGTAAATGTCAGACACTGACTCCATTCCCGTTTCGATACATTGCTGCATCGGGGAGGGCACAACCCCCATGTCTGTGTGGCATAATCACATGAGCTCATTCGTAGTGATTGAGAATGGTGACTAAGAAAAGAAATTACTACGAATACTTTCCAGGTGACACACAGAGAGCTGCCTTTTACATGCACGTAAGTGAGCGTGTTCGAAATGTTCTCGGATCGCCGAGCTGCTTACTGCAGGGCAGATGGATGTGTCTCACTTCCCAGTGCAACATTTTCCTCTTCCCCGATTACCTGCGTGACTAATGACCCCGTCCTTGATCCCGAGTGAACTGCTGTTCCACTGTCCCTAATTACCTGATGATGGGGCCAGTTGGTGGCCAGGATTGCCTTGGAGTGTGGTAATGGAAGAACTGTAAGAATGCTTGTGTCTGTGACTGCAGCGAACCTACAGCCTATTTAAAGAATATATATATGCGCGTGTAAATATATTCATGTCAGTCCGTGCTTGTGTGTGTGTGGCAGCTGACTTACATGCCAGTTGTCAGTGAAGGTTTCCAAGAGCCGATGAATGACAGGCGCTTCTCCAGGAAGACGGAATGCCTCCAGATACAAGCGGAGCGCCTCGTCTATGCGCAGGCCCTGGAAGCCGAACGTGCTGAGGAAGAGATAGAGATGGCCTTAAAATAACTTTAAGGTATAATTATCTCAGCCTCCATACTGAGTCACTTTGAGCCTGATAGTAACCATTAGTAAGAAGAAAATCTAAAGCTAGAAGACCACATCGGATTTCCAGGCGTTAAGACTTGATTACATGAGTGTCTGAAAAACAAAAAGTTGGTGTCGATGAACGTTAACAGAACAACCAACTCAACTTCTTGAGTTAAGACACTACCAACTCTCTTTAAGACACCAATAACTCTTTTACTTAGAACCATGAAAACATTTTCATGTGAAGTATGCATACTTTTACCTAGTTTTTTACTGCATTTCCCATATTGTCATAATTCTATTATTACAGTACTCTAATACTTTCCTTAGTAAGATTTTTTGTTGTTGTTGTAAGAAATTAATACTTTTTTTAAAATCAAGGATGTATTAAATTGGTCAGAAGTAACAGTAAAGACATTTACATAAATCTGTTTATCATATAAAGTGATCATGTCTCTTCAGAAGACTTGGATTAAATCGCTTGATTCAAATGGATTAATTTTAAGATGTCTTTATGCTTATGATAGTTTTCATAAAATTCAACTAATAACATCCCCAACCGATGTTTTGAGTTGGCAATATGCAGCTAGCCTAACCCTTGCACCAAAAAAGTGCTAAAAAGAAAAGGTTTACTTGACAAAACTGTCCAGCAGGTCGGTGTTCCTGCGGTCGCTGATAAACTCTCCGATCATCTTCTTGTCCAGGCGGGGGTTATCTCTCAGCCACTGGGCCACCTCATTATTATCCATGGGGCTGCTGAGCAGGCCTTTCTCCTGCAGGATCTGAATGCCCTTCTTGGGTTTCTGATTAAATTGCTCTGTACCCGTGATCAGAAGCTATGAAGCAGACACACAAAAAAAAATTCTAAGGTTTTAATATTCACAAATATAAAGAGCAAAGAACTGCAGATGAAAGTATGGTCACCTTCTTCTTGTTCTTGATCTCCAAAAGTTCCTGAGAATTTGGAAGACAGCTGGTGAAACGCTGAGGCTTCTTCGAGTTTTTCTTCTCCGCTGGATTAAGACAAATAAGATTACTCTAAATCATCAAATGTTTACTGCAAATCAATGAGTATGTTGTCCAAGTTGTTTGTTGCATTTCATAGGCAAAACATCAGTTAAGTACCTGTGTCCATCTCCTCCTGGTCCTGTCTGCCAAATCTCATCTTCTCTGCCATCAGATGTCCGCTGGTGGGAGGACAGGCAGCCCTCGTCTCTGACACCACAGCATTCTGCCCATTACAACCTGGTACAGATTTGCCAGCCTCTGTAAGTAGCAAACAAAAGAAGATTTTGCAATTATGAGAAACAATTAAACTCCTTCGTTAACTGCAGTTTACTTAGTTCTCTTCATTTACTACAGCACTTCTGTTAGTGCCCATCCTGGGACTCTTGATTCTGCCCACCTATTGTTGAATCTGTGATTGTATTGACTGAACTGTCTCCTTCTACTGTTGAGGATTCTGATTGGTCCAGCTGTGAAGCACTGTTGAGCACTTTGGCCTGACAATGAGCCTCTGTGCTGTCAATCACTGTCAGCAGGGCTTCAAGTGAGAGGAGATGCGTAGTGTAGAGCTGCCCAGACACTGGAAAGGCATTCTGCAAATATAACACAACATATAATAAACATAACTTCATAATTATTAATGTGAGAAACTATCAGGAATTTCTATTAGAGGTGAATCATCTCCTGTAAAAAATTTAATTAAAAAAAAATAATACTAATAATAAATATAAATAAAAAATACCATGTTGTGCATTTTGCAGAAGAATGTGGTTTAATGCTTGTGAAACATGAGCTTAAAAGTTTTTTGGGAAAAACAAAAATTGTCAACCCAATCATCAATTGATTAGTTAAAATATCAGTATCTGCCTCAAATTATAACTGTTTAACCACTCATAAGAATGTAGCTATAACCTGTGACCACAGAACCATAATACAAACTGAATCATGAAAAAATTAACTGTTACTCTGCTAATTTTCAGATTATTCAAATTTTATTTATTTTTTATAGACTGTTGCAATTAACATTTTGTCAGAACCACTGACTAGTAAATTACATGTTACTTTGATTAGTTGTCTATTCAGAATCGTGGGAAAATTGTGATCTTTTAAACAAAACAAAAACTGTGATTTTCAATTATCCAGAGTCATTCAACTCTAGTAGATTGTGAAATATTAATTTAAGGGTGACAAATACATTTTTGCATATCTAGAGGCATCAAATATTACCCAAGGACTGTTTTCAAACTTTAAATCAATTTCTTTCTCATAAGTTCCTGCTAGAGGGATGTCTAGAGTTAGAGTGCCTCACCTTAGAGAGCAGTTTGGTGAGGTCCTCAAACAGGTTGGAGCTGTAAAAGTCACAGTCATAATTTATATAGAGCTCTGTGACAAAGCTGGGAATTCTCCAGATCTGTACAATGGCCTCCAGGGCCATCTCCTTCATCTCATAGGGCATTTTAGGGTTCTCAGAGGTAATGATGTCCATTAGCTTCTTCAGGTACATCTGTGGAGGCATATAAAGAGTGACACCCTGCATCTGAGATGGCATATATCTCACCACAGAAAGATCATCATTCAGTCACATACCTCAAGCTGGAACTTGAGATGTTCTCGCATGCTTTCAAAGAGAAGAAAGCATACACGTATGGAGGCGGCATACAGATTCATTCGGTCAATACTTAACAACTAGAAAGAGACACATGTAGAACATTTAGTACAGGTGAAAATATCGGAAGAGCTTGTCGTTCTAAACCCCACTTTTAAACCCCGGTGAACGTTTCACACCTGTAATTACAAAGCACTGTGCTTTACCAGCGGTTAATCCAGAGCAGGGATAGCACCACTTTTGCTGTGTTAACCCCATATTGTGGTACATGTGTCCAAACGTGTACAGTGTGAAACAGTGTTAGAATGTAATGGCTAGATGCTTAGAAATACACAGCAAATCATATGCGTGTTGTATAAACAGTAGTCTATGTTTCAGAGTTGGAGGGGGGAAATATAGAAGCTTGTTTCCACCACAGAATTAAACATTTAAAAAATATAATTGTGACTTCTCACAATTGCGAGTTTACAGAATTGCAAGATATAGTCAGAACTGCGTGATATAAAGTTACAATTGCGCGTTATAAGGTCAGAATTGCGTATTCTATAATTGCGTCAGAATATCTCTCATTTCCTACTTTATAACACGCAATTGTGAGTTTATATCTCGCAATTCTGACATCTTTTCTCAGAAATGTGACATATAAACTCGCAAAAAGAATTGACAGCACAGTCAGCAAAATATAATATGAGGATGTGCAATATTAGAGCCTTTATGTAAACGGGTCACATGCTGTGTTCGACTAATCAATGCCAAAGACACTGCAAACATGCAAATAAGAACGTTAACACAGGGTTTTGGAATGTACAGTGTGAAACGACAGCTTATGAATACCCAGGATTCATTGTCAAAAGAGTAAATTGTGAGCAATGTGAAACGTGAAGCAAGATTACCCGGGATTCCATTTACCCAGGATATAGAATGATCCAAGGTTAACTATTTCAAGTGTGAAAAACCCAAGAGAAACCCACAAGTTAGGTTAGAGAAGAACCAAGTTTTACCTGTATGAGGTGTCTACAGAGCTCATCTTTGACCAGACAGAGCAACGACTGGTAGGGGGCGATGTGTGCGGCTTCTAGGGCCACGTTCAACAGCTGGAGGCCCATGTGCATCATCACATCAGAGTTATGGCGGTCATGTGGGTTGGTGAGAGAGATGAGGAACCGGAAGAGCTCTCTCAGACACGGGAGACCATACGGGATTAAAGCAGCACCTGGACAAACATAATGGGACTCCAATCTCACTTCAGGAAGCTTGAGTGTAAAGGCTAGGGCTGGGGGAAAAAATTATTTCACATATGAATCGCGATTCTATCTTCTGCCGATAGGCATTACTTCACAAATTTAAAAAATCGATATTTTAAAGTGTTACATTTCTTAAACTTTGCGGTACTTCTTAAAGTTATTGATATGTTAGAGATATGTTAAAGAGTGCTATTAATCACAATATGCCACTGTGCAAACACACAGCTGAAGCACAAATGCCGCCTATCAGATGCATGCAATCCTGAATTCAGTTCTCTCTCACAGCTTATTGCACTAGAATAGTCAAATACACACACAATTATGTCAAAATGCACATAGTGTGGAGTATTCACGTAAACACAGTCGGTTAGGTCCTACGGGAACATAAGTTGGGAGCAAATGTGTAACAGTATATTAGATCTGTGCATTAGTTCTTAAAGGGACAGCAACCTAATAAACTGTTGCCATCCGTTTCATTTATGTTAATAAAAAAAAAGAAAATAATTTTAAATCACTCACTGTTTTTGGCAATCACTTTTGTATCTTTATTATGAATCAATTTATGTTTAATTCATACAGTGAAGACTATAAAGTGTTTTATTTTTATATTTAATATTCTGTATACTCCTATATTTCTGTAGTATTTCTTAGGGCATGATAAATAAAACTAGGCTGCTATACCTGAAAAACATTTCATTTGTATATTTTTTCTATTGTATTTGTCCTATTGTTAATTTATTTTCCTTTTATTTACCAGTTTTGTATTTGAAAAAGTTTAGATTTTTTGTATCAAGGAATTTTACTTATGTACTAGGTAGTTTTTGGTACTAATTTGTTGCTGCCTTGCTTTATTTACAGAAGACAGCCAGTCATGTTTATAATGATTTCAGTTTTTTGTTGCTTTAAAGCAATCTATTGTATAAAGTGGTATATAAATAAACATGACATGACGTGACTTGACTTGAGCTGGTGCAAACATATCCATAACGCTACGATAAGATGCTTTCTTATCTGTAGTTTTCTCACCTTTGTCATTTTCGTTGTGTTTATTTTGTTATTGAAAAGAAAGCCCACAGCACATTAAAATTCATCTAAACGCTTCTCTCAGTAGCATGGATGGCATAGGGATGTGGGCTAACAGTTCTTTTTACATCCAAATGAAGAACGGGAAAAAAACTTCACCGCGAGGCGCAAGTATATCAGGGCCTTAAAGTAATGAATTTTGGGAAAACTTTCTCTTACCCTCTCTCTGGGTGGACTGCGTGAAGCGCACTCCCCTGGGGTTCACGTAGTCCATGTCGTGAACCGATGCCGAATCAGACTGGTCAGCCAGCAAGTCTCTGTCTTCCAGGACTTCAGGAATGGACTCCACTGAGGCTGACTGGGAACGTTCCACTTCCCTGCCCTCATACTGATGACACCACACACCATACCATACCATCAAGCTCAGAACATATGTACTTGGATAGTTTATTGATGGTTTGAGGGTTACCTGTGATTCTAGTCTGCCTGGCTCTGCGGAGGGTGTCATGGGAGTGGTGGCCGTTGAGCTGCTCTGCTCCAGGTCTGTGAGATCTTCCTTTGAGGTGGTTTTAGAGCCGGCGTCTAAGCCACTGTCAGTGGTGGGGCTGGAGATGGAGGAAGCTGCACTGTCTGAACCAGGAAGGATAGAAGAGCCTCCACTGTGCTGCTCTATGAAGGGAACTCCACCTGAAATAGACATGAAGACAGAGTGACCACACATGATTCTTAACATCAAAGTCATGGCCTAATGGTTAGAGATCCAAAGGGGTTTGATTCTCAATTTCATGACCCTTAAACATTTTGAATCTAATTGGCTTGAAAAAAATATCAATTACAGTTTCAAGCCATTTTAGAGCAATTGATACTTTATAGATTGTCAAATGCAATTTAAAGACTGAAAAATATCAAGAAAATTAAGCTATATATGCTCCGCTCACTTTAACATGTCGGTATACCTGAAAGGTTGTTGGTGAGGGTACTGGACTGGGCTGGATCCATCTGTCCTGAGGGACTGCGCACCATGTGACGAGGGGGGCGGGGAGAACGCTTCTGTTTCTTCCACTTGGACGACTCGCTTATTCCCCCGGCTCTCATCTTCAGCTTCAAAACAAACATGGTCTTGTTAAATCAAGCCAAATGCTCCAGATCACCGCAAAAAGAACAACGCAGGAGGAAAAGACAAAAACAAAATCTCATGATACCTCAAATTATCATTCAAAAATGCCAACACATCAAAAGATGCATAAACACTCATATACAGGGATGTCATTTTTTTAGAAAACCTTCTGGGTCTGTATGTATGCTGAGGTGATTGTGTGTATTGGTATATACATTTACAAAGACAGCAATATTAATCCAATTTACTTGATTCTTATATTTTATTATCTCTATAGGGATGCTTGGGAAGTGAAAGAAATGAAACCATCCTTGTTCCAGTAACAACTGTATTAACATTTATTTGACTATTTTTAACCTAACTTTGACTTTACAGTCACCCAACTTCCACACTCCAAGTAACACAACTGATTTCAACTGAGCGCAGAAAAAGGTTTTTATAGTAAACTAGAACGTTTGCGACTAAATGTCACCATGGTGAACAAAAGTACCATTTTGTATTATTAGCCTGCAGGGTCTTTATCCAGAATTTTTTTTTCCTTCCATTTTTCCATTTCCATTATTTTGAATTGGTAACAAGCAGATGTCAAGAGTTCAAATCCCCCAATCAGAGCTTTTATCTTAAATTAATCTTTTATCTTAAATATTTTCTGCCCAGTGTTTTACTTAATCTTCTCATCCTGGCAACCATGCTCATGTCTGCACTGCAAATAAATAAATAAAAATAAAAATACAAACAGGGGGGGCTGAAACCATGCAAGTTTGAGTTTAACAATCTCTATAACCATATTTTGCTCAAACGAAAGTGTAATACAGCCAGTTTGTGTTCCTTCACGAGGCCGTTTGTGCTATTTGTCTCTAAATAATAATAGTGAACTGTGATAAATCCAAACACAAATCTTTGTGATTGTGGTTGCTGAATAAATGCACTTACATGGTATAGGGAGTCTGACTATTACGTCGATTTCAGTGCAGAATGGGAGTGGGCAGGCACTTAAAAGTTTGCTCACCAGTCACGATTCTCTGATTGATGAGTTCTTTGCCGAATCAAGGGTAATAAAACGATTATTTAAAAATAAGTTGACAATGCACTGATAGCTTCAACAAAACATCAATGGAACCAAACTTCTAGAAAATAATTTACAATTTCCCAACTCTACTTAGAACGGCAGTTCTAGGTGTATTACGAGGCTGCAGCTCGTCTTGTCTTCAACGAGCCCAAGAGGGCCCACGTCACTCCTCTGTTCATCTCTCTGCACTGGCTACCTCTAGCTGCTCGCATCAAGTTCAAGGCACTGACGCTTGCTTACAGAACTATCACAGGCTCAGCTCCCTCCTACTTTCACTCACTCCTACGAGTCTACATCCCTACCAGACACCTACGATCGGTCAACGAGCGACGTCTCGTGGTTCCATCACAGAAAGCCACAAAATCACTTTCCAGAACATTCTCATTCACAGTTCCATGCTGGTGGAACGCTCTCCCCACCCTCATCCGGAATGCAGAATCCCTGACAACATTCAAAAAACAGCTGAAAACCCATCTCTTCCGTGAGCACTTAACCTTATAAAAAAAAAAAAAAAAAAAAAAATCCTTTCCCTTTGAAACATCACTTATCAGGCTTATGCTACTCTGAATAATACCTGAACTTCGTATTTTGAGCACTTCCTGCGTTGTTGTTGCTTTTGCCTCTTTATGATGACTCGCTGAATTTAGTCCTAATTTGTAAGTCGCTTTGGATAAAGGCGTCTGCTAAATGACTAAATGTAAATGTAAATTAAAGGTATAGCGGAGGATCTTTCCAAATTTTAGATAAGACCCGCCCTCTCCACTTTTTGAAAAGTTTGATTGATTCACTAGAATGATTGACAATTAGGAGGACCAATAGTTTAGACTACCCACCAGGAAGTAAAACATCCTCTGCTATACCTTTAATTGCATTAAAATGTATCACAGTGTAACCAGCTAATACTTGTCTCAGCTGGTTCTACTGCCTTAAACGTCCTTCAAAAAAAAAAAAAAAACGTATTCAATGAATTATAACATTAAACCTGGAAGTGTAATACTGTCAAAACATTATCATAGGTTAAATACATGGGGGTTGTACAAGGTTAAAGTGAGTCTGATCGGTGATGATCTCTTCTTCCTTACCTGCACTCGTTTGTTTTTCCATAAGATATTGTAAGCCTCAGGAGAAAAGGGGCAGGCCCCGGGATTAGTGATGGACATGTCTCAAACTCAGAGAGACACACATGACATGGGAGCACATATACAACTACATGCATGGGGTATATGTGGGAGAAACCAACACGCATACCAGTACAACATTCATGCACACACACACTCATTATCAGTAACTCAACAACACCCATTCAGCGACAGTAACCCAATGCATCTCTGAGAGGAAACGGGGGGAGTAGCACCTCAGCATACATTACAAATAAACATGTGTTACTTGAGGAGACTAACCGAGGATAAAGATAATGGGTGCAATGAACAGATCAGGAACACACAGAGCATGCAAAATGGCAGTCAAATAGGATTTCTGGTCTTTAAAGAATTGACAAAAAAGACCCATTCGAATGAATATACATTCAAATATAGAAAGTAACATTCAAATGAAACTATGGAACCAAAATGAAAATATGAAAATAAAGGTCCTGATGTGGTTTCACCTCAGCTCAACTCATTTGCATAAAGTATAAAGCTAGACCTAAACTATGTTACATTGTTTACCCATGACTGTTCATCTAATACTCTGCCTTTAGACTGAGACATCTCTTTAATTTCACTTTCACACACTTGATTGAAGTTTTATTCACAAACCCGATTATTTCCATATTTACAATACACGAGAATCATTATTAACAGGTTTGGCTAAGAATAGATAGAAATAGCTACTTCCTTTTTTGAATGGATGTTTTGGGTTTAGCACAAGTTAAGCTCTGTTGACCGCATCTGTGGCACAATGTTAATTAATCACAGACAATCATTTAGATCAAATTATATAAGTTCTTACAATCATATAAGGTTTACTGCATGTAATAGACTTATAATGGATGCTTATTTGGTCTTGAATAAACATTGCACATAGATTCAAAAGTATAAACTGTTCACTATTCTTGTCTGTGACTAGTAATAGTAAAGTTTTGTTTAGTTTTACAAGCACTTTTGTTTTCAGCTCAGATACTTTTTTGTCTAGAAAAATTAACAGAAGCATTTTAGCTAGTCTCTAGAATGCTTTGCAATATTGTAGATTATTATTACAATTTAAAGTAACTATTTTCTAATTGAATATATTTTAAAATGTAATTTTCAGCTTTGCCATCTTTTACATTTCAAAAGATATTTAAATGGAAAACATTTCTCTGAAAGTGCAACAATATTTTGCAATCTTCCCGTTTTAACTATGTTTTATCAAATAAATCCAATCTTGTTCAATCACATTAAATGCAAATAAATGCAATCAATGTGATTGAACTGATGGAACATGACAAAATGACATGCTGCAGACTTTGTCAAAATAGCTTAAATTGTATTGGACCTGGAATATACATTTAAATCCCTTTAAAAAGACATCATGTTTTGTTGCTATGACAAATGGTCGCTTTAATTCATTAGCGAATCTCCCCACCATGCATTCAAACATAAAGCCATGCGTCCCGGCGTATTTAAATGCACTAGCTACAACTCAATAAAACTGCTGTTTTAATGCATGTAAATGTGCTATACCCTCTCTAAGCCCGTCTGATTGGTGTTTCTAGTCTGCTCTGCATAAATAAAATCCTGTGTGTCCAGAATACAGCCTGGGATCTGCGAGTTGGAACAGGTAAACGGGCAAAAGATGAACTCAACAACAATCAGGTATGAAAAGACAGGAGAAGAGAGTGTCTATGATCCCTGAATAATTGCAATGAACAGGAGCAGAGTTTTTTTTAAATACAGAACCAACTGTGGCTAAAAAACAGTTTACTCTCACTAGATACTATTTTCCATCTCCTGACCTGATGGAAGACACACATACACAGGTATAATAATTATGCAACAGCAACTGACCTCAATTATGGGTATGGAGACATCTACGTAACAAAGCTCAAAGTAAATGAGAAATGAAGGAGGCAGATGGGAAACGGGTGTAAAGGGTCTGGATGGAGAATGGAGATCTGGGGGGATTTTATATTTACCTTCTTCATGTTTGTGCCGACATAACTCTTGGCCTCCTCTTTGAACTGTGGCAATCTGCCCAAAAAACAAATATAAAGGTTTGAGAGTTATTTCCATCCATGCATTTATGGCGACATTTTTATATCAATATTTTGCAGGTGAAGTCTGAACTACTAGTGGCACCAAAACAGAAACGCAGTGGCCCAAGTGGGTGTGACATAATATGGAACCAACAGTAGGAGTTTGGGCCAAGACTACCGAATGACCAATGACAGTTAGCACTTACTTTCACAAATTCGTTTGGTGCAACTAGCTGTGCAGAAATAACACCATTCAGCTTCAAAGCTCAATGCCTTTCTAAAACGCACATGTGTACAAGTCAGGGATTTTCAAACTCCAGGCACACTTAAACTTTGGACCATGAAGTGGTTTCATAATTGATGAATTTTTCAAGATTTTTTTTCAATGACAATTATTTTTGTTTATTGCTGTTAATCTGCTTTGAAAGAAACCATATAGTATAAAGTGCTATATAAATAAAAATGACGAATTAGGGGGATGAAAGGGGGTGCTAAAGGTAAGAGTGTTAAAAAATAGGAAATATATTAAATGTGTTTCAATTTGCTTTCTAATGGATGGAAGATGCTATATGGCAATCATGAGGTTAATCAAAAATAATTATTTTATTTAAAATATTTACAGTATAAATGGGTCATTATTAATGAAATGATATAGATGCCATTATGTTTTAGAAAAGGGGTTACTCGCAAGGGTTTTGTCATGAGCTGCTTTTCCACTTGCGCTTGGTACGGCACAGCACATTTACAAACTGTTCTCGGCCCAGAATTCTCAGCATAGTTGGCTAACCGCGATGAACTGTGCTCGTAAAATGCGTGTATAGTGGCTACCAGTTTCTCGGTCGCTGGCTAAGCTCGAAATTTGAGCGAACTAAACACAAAAATGTTAAGAAATATCTGATCATCTTCCATACCGCAGTCAATATTTACATCTCATATCATCTGCAAACTCTTGAGTTAACAAGGCAACGACTTGTTCTTAGGAGTCACATCTAGTTCCCCAAACTGCAATTTAATTAACACATTTGGAATGATCATTCTGAGAAACCTCTCTAAAACCAAAACAGAGGAGAGGCAATATGTCCGAAGAGTCAGCATTTTTGTTCCCAGGGCGTGACTTTCGACCCCCTGTGCCGATTCATTAGCTGAATTAGATGGATGATGTTCTCGGCCCGAACGCATTGTCTGCATGTGTGCGTGTTGTGTGGACACTGCGGCTTTTCCTCGAGTGAGATGTCAGCGCTCGCACAGGCAGGCTGGGAGAAACGGCTCCTGATGTTAACTCTGCTCCGCGTTAATGGAGTGTTGTCTTGCCGGCTTGATTATGGGATGATCTGTGAGTCCAACAGATTAACATCCCTAATGCTTTCAGCAGGCTGCTTAAGCCTCCTTCTGAGCACTCAATAAGATCCGCTGTTCATTACTCTGGCTCTCTCGACCACACACACACACACACTACATTCACTGCTTATTACCCTTAGGCACACACACTCATTATTAAGGCCTTTCACACCCTCATTGTGAAAGCGACGTGGACAAGAGGGTCTGGGCAATAAGAACGTGCACAATGGGAACAGCAAACTCGGGTTGTGAGATTTTGACAGAGTGTGTGTGTGTGTGCGTGCATCTAAGATTAAAAGGTGTTATCAGCTATAATTAAAAATCAGTAATGAATGCTATACTCATCTGAAGGACGTTTACAGTGCATGAAATTATAAAAACAAACAGAGGATGTTTACATGGTTTTGAAAACCAGATCAAAATGCTGTAATATTATTCATATTTCTCTTTTATGCAAAACATTATCTGTTCCTCTTTGATTGAGATTTTCATGAGACCAAATTTTGTCATTATGTCTTTGTTCCACGTACATACGTATGTGTGTGTGTCCCTAATCTATATGCAGATGGGTAGAGTGAGATGTGCTCTGCGGTCTCATCCTCTCGTCTGTGAGAGATGTGACTGGAAGTCTAATGTGAGTGGATATGCACCTCTGATAAATGCCACCATATAATCATGTTATTGCATTAGAGCAGCAGTGAACTATGACCTGCACAAGACGACTACGGGCTTCCGCTCACAATTGCGCCACAATCATATAACTGCGTGTTAGATATGAACTAGTCAAAACTAAAATTTTAAAGTGCATATTTCTAAATTGCGCATCATACAATGTCCATGTCACAATATGTGCCATTTCAAGTAAATAATGATGTCCGTGAACTATATCTGCACTTAATATTCTTATTATACTTAACATTTTTGACCAAGAACTTTTTGAGTTTTGAAAAACACTTTGGACTTGAATAGTCTTAATACTCTCAATACTTAATAATAATAAATCTGTAGTTTTTTCTATTGATGTATAAATAAATAAATAAAAAATTTAAAGGGGTCAGTAAGATTTTTTTTTGTGTGTGTGTGTGTGTGTGTGTGTGTGTGTGTGTGTGTGTGTGTGTGTGTGTGTGTGTGTGTGTGTGTGTGTGTGTGTGTGTGTGTGAGAGAGTGACAGTAAAGACTTTCACATTATTTACAAAAATATATATTTCCAAAAACGTTCCATCCATCAAAGAATCCTTGAAGTCTGTGTGAACTGGAAGTTGCGAGTGAAACGGAATTACTGAATGGGAAAAAGAAGGATGCGGCTTGTTTTTTTTCCCACTGGGAACTAATTGGATCTAGAAAAGTAGGTGTTCCATTCAGCTCACTGTCAAAGTTCAGAGCAGACTGAGAGTTGGATGGGATATTCTACCCAAGCCGTCAAACTGACGTCATCAGAGAAGGCAGGCCATTCCAGAAGGGAAGTAATTTTCTAATTTTCATTAAAGATTACAAATGATTTTTTTTTTTTTTGTGGATTTTTTACTAGTACCACAAGACTAGTAATGTGTGCTAACAAAGTAAATAGGGTCAATTTTGAACTTATCAAATGGGAAAGGGTTCCCACAAAAAAATTAAGCAGCACAACTTGTCATCATTGATATATTGACAACAAATCAGCATATTAGAATGATTTCTGAAGGATCATGTGACACTGAAGACTGGAATAATGATGCTGAAATTTCAGTGTTGCATCACAGGAAGAAATTACATTTTAAAATATATTAAAATAGAAAATTGTTATTTTAAATTGTAATATTACAGATTTTTCTGTATTTTTGATCAAATAAATGCTAGTGAGCGACTTTTAAGAATATGAAAGAAATCTATTTGGCGCTAAAATTTTGAACCGTTGTGTAAAGAAATAATCACTGAAACGCAGGTACGCATTTCTTTCCCCTTTGCATTCATTGAGGTCCAGAAAGAAGGCACTGCAGCAGCAGATTCTGTGTGGGCCTGGTAATTAGCCATGCTTTACATTGTCAGAGACTGATGCTTTCACCTGTCCCTGTCTGCGTGCGAGGGGGAAGTCGGAAACCCTCCGGAGGTAATTGAGAGAGGCCTGAGAGTGAAATCGGAGCCCGTTACGGAGACAGACCCAGTTCCTGTTGTGTTTGGTCTCAGGTTTGGTTTGATTATGTGAACAGCAAGAACACGACTCAGTTCCTAATCCCCATCTCTACATCGCCTCTTCCATTCTCTCTCTAGTTACCTGGAGAAGAGCAGCTGCACCATGTCCACCAGCGTGTGCTCAGCTGACTTTCTCAGCAGCTCTGTGATGAGAAAAGAGCAAAACCAGAAAAAAACAATAGAGAGAAAGAAAAGGAAATGTTAGTCCAGAGGACAAGAGCAGCACCTCTGGGGCTCAGAGTCCAGACTCTGTTTGGTCAGGATTAGAGCAGGGTTTATCAGTCCTGAGAGCGCAGGAGGCAGATTCACATATTGAGCATTTCAAGAGTTAGGATATACAACAAAATGTAGATTTACAGAAAATGCTTTTATCAAAGCGATTGACAGTGCACCAGTGTTCGGGAAAGTTACTTTTAAAAGTAATGCGTTACAATATTGTGTTAAAAAGGTAAATAATTGAGTTACTTAATTACTTTTTTTGGAAAATTATGCATTACGTTACTTTTGTGTTGTACTTTTCTTCACCTGGGCTGGGCTTATTTGTTTGTTTTTTAATAAAAGAAAGATTTTGGCAAATGTAAAGGCAATTTTACACCAAATGGTTGATTGAATCGGATCATCTAAGGTCAGCAGCAAATACACTGGTTAATAAAGTGAGATTACACACAAAGAATATTTGTATTATTTAATTGCATGTTTGTGTAATATGCATTTGCATTTAAATTTTTATCCATTTTGAGGAATACTGAATCTGTTTTTGTGCAAGTGAGATGAGTAAATGCATGCTCACATTTAGTCAAGAACTACAGAAACAATCATGTTTACACAGCACACACAATGCTTCTGCACTTGATTTCTCACAACATGGGGACATGAGAGGTGTCAGTCAATAAATAAAATAAATAATAAAATAAATAAAATAAATAATTGGGAAAACAAAGTAAATTATTTGGAAAAAGTAACTATTTTGTTAATTTAAATGTAATGCATTACTTTAAAAAAAAAAATGAACCACCAACACCACAGTGCACTTAAAGTATACATTTCTCCCTGGAAATTTCACTTAATTTCACTTACCACTTAATCTCATTTCAAAGCATATTCGGAAACAGGACTGCATGATCTCACAAACGGACTCATTGGTAAGATGGGCTCCAACTGGAGTAAGCAGCAAACTCCTTAAAACCTGGAAAGAATATTAATAAAGACCAAATCTTCTACTGAACATATCTGGATGCATTTTAGACAATTATTTATTATACACTCCTGGATAAAAGTCTGGGGTCAGTAAAAATTTTATTTTTCAAAGAAAGTAATACTTTTATCCAGCAAGGATGCAATAAATGTATCAAATGTGACAGTAAAAACATTTACAATAATAAATAAAACAACAGTTTAATTAAAATGTATTTCTAATTGTAAAAATATTTGTATTAAATTAGCCATTTGTAAACGGCACCAGTTTGTGTGATTGAGAATGTGTTACCTGGAGGATTTTCATCAGTACAACCTCATCACTAGCGGGGTCGGTGCCCACGAATCTCGCATGTGTGACGGCGTCGGCCATGTTCTCGATGCCCTCTGCTGCCCCTTCATGATTGGCATCTGTGGAGGACAGGGACGGCGAAATTTAAAACAAACTAAAAATATCCTAATATATTCCCCCTCACTCTCTCATTAATGCTCCTGATTCTCAGCCAGATAAGTTGTACGTGGGTCATAATGACATGACCATGGTTACATGATTAATCTTACACAATTAACCTGGTCACCAGTTCAGCCCCCACATCGCTATCAACTAACCACGCTCCATGTGAAGAGCGGCAAACAGCCATCCGACATCTAATCACCAGATGTGTGCGCTTTTGTGGACGGCCTGGTAAATTGGCTGTCTAGGCAACGATGTTTTGAAACCCAAGCAGGGCCAGATAGCAGGCTGGAGCCAGGCTGCTTTTCCTTTCCCATCGCCTTTAAAGAGCATTTCATTAACTAATAAGCGCAGGCTGCCTGGGGAGGAAGCCGGGGCTGTGACTGCAGGTAAAGCCTTGACACAAGAGTGCATTCCACTTATTAGCAGGCAAATAACACACAGAGAGAGGGAGAGAGAGACTGAGACACAGGACAGCCTTTACTCTGAACTCTGAGTGAGCACCAGCATGGTTATTAAGGTCTAGAGAAGGGCTTCAAATCGCCAAACTCTTTAATAATAACCCAGTTATTGAATAGACGAGCAATATACTGGTCGAAGAAGAAATCTAAGGATCATCTCTATCCCCATTACGCTAAATGTTGTCACATAGTTGGACATTTATTCCAATCATTTTAACGCTTTACCACCATGTGATATTCAGAAGAAAGATGGAGGAAGAGCTTGTGCGATGCTGAGGCTCCACCAAACCCCGCCTTCTTGTTACTGATACTAATGCTTTCCTATGAAAACCTGTTTCACCACTGCCAAACACAGAGAGAGAAACAACTGGATTAAATGGATTAACTTAGGAACTAATTATAGAACAATGTGCACTTATATTTAATTAAATATACATAAACCACAAATAGGTAGGTGTGTGTGTGTGTGTGTGTGTGTGTGTGTGTGTGTGTGTGTGTGTGTGTGTGTGTGTGTGTGTGTGTGTGTGTGTGTGTGTGTGTGTGTGTGTGTGTGTGTGTGTGTGTGTGTGTGTGTGTGTGAGAGAGAGAGAGACAGATATTCCAATACAAAAAAAAGTTTAATATATTGTTTTCAAATAACTGTTTTCAATTTGATAATTGATAAGTAATGTTTCTTGAGCACCAAACCAGCATATCAGAAAGATTTCTGACATGAAATCACTGACTCATGAAATCAGGATCATGTGAGTGAGACTGGCGTAATAATGCTGAAAATTAAATACGTTTTAAAATATATTCAAATAGAAATAAAAGTAGGTTGTTTTTTTTCCAATTGTAATATTTCACAATATTACTGTTTTTAATGTATTTTGATCAAATGAATGCAGGCTTGCTGTGAATTTTTAATATACATACATAAATTAAAATATTAAAATTTTAACTATATTCACAATAGCGCATGACCTCCTGTAATGTACCTTATTGCTTAATTTGAACACCAGGTATGTGTTACATGACAATTAAAGAGCTCTTTAAAATCAAAGCATTCAAATGCTTTTAAATTAAAAAATGTTCCCAGATTTACATCAAGATCCTTTTATACAAATGACTGTTCAAAGAGTTGGATAACTTGCTGACGTGGCACAATGACTGAGCAACTAAATTTCGAGTGAAAATCTGCGAGTGAACTGAACAGCAATGAAGAGGCAAGCCCATAATAAACAGGACCCCCTTCCAAACAGCCCATCTCCACGGAAACAAGAGCCATAGTCTATTCAGCACAACATCAGAAGTCATCTAAAATACTAATCCTCACTTGGCAAGGTCTACACAGCCGAGCGGGAGAGTCATTGTTGAAATAACTGAAGTCTGGGTGGGGCTGGAGGGTCTTTGTGCATGTGTATGAGAGTATCAAAGAGGTTCAAACAGCTGTCGTGTACTAAAAGGTTAAGTAAAAGTACATTCAGACACCAGGGTGTCCCTTAAGTGAAAGAACTGCTCATTGCAGAAAAGGGTGCGTGCGTTAACCCTGAAACCAGGCGTGCATGGGCGCCGATCTGGCTCTTTCAGCCAAAAAAAAAAAACTGAATAGAATAGAATAGAATAGAATAGAATAGAATAGAATAGAATAGAATAGAATAGAATAGAATAGAATATGTCTACTCCATCTGCACGAAATCCATTTTAGATTGTATCGCATCACATATTGTAACTTGTTTTTAAATGAGTGCCAACTTTTTAACTTAAAACAAGGTACGATCTGAAATGCACATTTCCAAACACTCCACGTACATGGGTTTGTGTGTGCTGGCTGTCATAGCTTTCAGAGGGATAAGTGGCTGTGTAAGTGAGCCTTTGGTTTGAGTACCGGCCTGGGAAAAAGAAGAGTGGGAAAGGGAGAGTGGGAAAAGTGGGATCTGGATATCTGTCAATACGTCCGTCCCCCCGAGCCCACCGACCTCAGGCCTGAGATTGAGGGGAATTAGCCCTCACCAAACAAATTCACAGTGTGTGTGTGAGTGTGTGTGTGTGTGTGTGTGTGTGTGTGTGTGTGTGTGTGTGTGTGTGTGTGTGTGTGTGTGTGTGTGTGTGTGTGTGTGTGGTTACAGGGAGACCCCCCAGTGTGCCGTAAGGACTCAGGTCTCACTGTACACCAATAGAAGTCCTGGTGCATTTGACTGATAAAAATCACATGTTGTGACTCTTGGTGAGCAAAGCTAAAGTGCTCCTCTGCTTAAAAAAACTAAAAGAAAGAAAGAAAAGAAAAAAGTGTTTGGTGTGATCGGTTAGCCTAAAACAAAATTACAAGCAGCAGAGATTGTCCCAACTTCACTGTACTGACATAGGACAGGTGAACGACTAAGAATTCCCTATGGGGATCAAAATAAAGTGTACCAAAGATCACTGCATTTCTGTTTCTGGCCAATAGATGTCAGTATTCTGTCTCTGTACTGAAACGGCAGTGAGTTAAACAGTCACTCTCCAAAAGACCAATAATATTTCTGGGACCAGCATACTCTCTTCTGCCTATTTGTAAAGTTGAACCTTATAAAAAAAAAATATGTCCACTGAAGAGGACATTTGGGTTTTCAAGACTATACAAGAAGACATACTAGGCTTTTCAGACATAACTATTTTGATTGGTTTATTAAAAAAATATATATGTGGTTGGTATATGATGATTTTCAAATTTTGGCTTGAAAATTCACATCTGAAGAATGATTCAAAGCTGCAGAGCAAACAATACAGGTTAAAAGGGGTAAAAACAAAATAATAATATTCCTATGAGATATTCCGTGTGAGTTACTAGTATCATTATTAGGGCCCGAGCACCGATGGTGTGAGGACCCTCTTGGAATTGCTCTGTTTATTATTATTATTCTTCTCCGCATTTAATCACATTTTTGAGGGCCTAAACATGCTCGAAAACTCACGAAACTTTGCACACGCGTCAGAACTGGCGAAAATTTACATCTGATATAGGTTTCAGAATTGGGCGTGGCAAAATGGCTCGATAGCGCCACCTATAAAAGTTCAACGGAGTGCGCCTCCCGCTATGTTCCACGTACGTTTACGAAATTCGGTACATACATGTAAGGACCTAATACCTACAAAAAAGTCTCTTGGAGCGTAGCCCTAAACACAACAGGAAGTCAGCCATTTTCAACTTCCTCTCAGATTTTTGTGCAGTTTTTGCCATTTTCATGCCTCGTACTTTAACGAACTCCTCCTACAGTTTTAATCTGATCATCTTCAAATTTGGTGAGTGTAATCTTAAGGCCTTTGCGACGTTAAATTGCGAAGATCTTGAGTTTTCGTCGAAGGGCGGGTCCTCGGCGGCCTGACAAATTTCGATGTTTCGCCATGAAACAGGAAGTTGCTGAAACTCAGGCATGGAATGTCCAATCTGCGCCAAACTTCACACGTTTGATAAGCGTTCTGTCCTGAACACATGACCATGCTCATATTCAGTTACAGTCATAGCGCCACCTGCTGGCAACAGGAAGTGACATGTTTAACACTGTTGTGAACTCCTGATAACATATAAAAAAGTGCCAGCAAGTGCTAAGCATGCTAACAACATACTAGACACATGCTAAAACATGCTAGCAAACACTTAGCTAATTGCTAAAGCATGCTATTACTGCAATTAAATAGGAATTTGCTGTAACTCAGGCACGGAATGTCCAATCTGCCCCAAACGTCACACGTTTGATAAGAGTCATGGCCTGAACACATCTACATGAGAATATTCAGTTATAGTAATAGCGCCACCTACTGGTAACAGGAAGTGTCATGTTTAACACGTTGATGCCGTTCTAGCAACATGTTAAAAATGCCATTGACTTCTAAACATGCTAGAAACATGTTAAAACATGCTAGCAAAACTTAGCTAAGTGCTAAAGCATGTTAATTCAATGAAACAGGATGTTGTTGTTATTCAAGAAGGCAATGTCCAATCTGCGCCAAACTTCACACTTTTGATAAGCGTTCTGTCCTGAACACATGACCATGCTCATATTCAGTTACAGTCATAGCGCCACCTGCTGGCAACAGGAAGTGACTTGTTAAACACTGTTGTGGACTCCTAATAACATATAAAAAAGTTCCAGCATGTGCTAAACATGCTAACAACATACTAGAAACATGTTAAAACATGCTAGAAAACACTTAGCTTAGTGCTAAAGCATGCTAATACTGCAATTAAATAGGAATTTGCTGAAACACAGGCACGGAATGTCCAGTCTGCCCCAAACGTCACACGTTTGATAAGAGTCATGGCCTGAACACATCTACATGAGAATATTCAGTTATAGTAATAGCGACACCTACTGGTAACAGGAAGTGTCATGTTTAACACGTTGATGCCGTTCTAGCAACATGTTAAAAATGCCATTGACTTCTAAACATGCTAGAAACATGTTAAAACATGCTAGCAAAACTTAGCTAAGTGCTAAAGCATGTTAATTCAATGAAACAGGATGTTGTTGTTACTCAAGAAGGCAATGTCCAATCTGCGCCAAACTTCACTCTTTTGATAAGCGTTCTGTCCTGAACACATGACCATGCTCATATTCAGTTACAGTCATAGCACCACCTGCTGGCAACAGGAAGTGACATGTTAAACACTGTTGTGGACTCCTAATAACATATAAAAAAGTTCCAGCATGTGCTAAACATGCTAACAACATACTAGAAACATGTTAAAACATGCTAGCAAACACTTAGCTTAGTGCTAAAGCATGCTAATACTGCAATTAAATAGGAATTTGCTGTAACACAGGCACGGAATGTCCAGTCTGCCCCAAACTTCACACGTTTGATAAGAGTCATGGCCTGAACACATCTACATGAGAATATTCAGTTATAGTAATAGCGCCACCTACTGGTAACAGGAAGTGTCATGTTTAACACGTTGATGCCGTTCTAGCAACATGTTAAAAATACCATTGACTTCTAAACATGCTAGAAACATGTTAAAACATGCTAGTAATACTAAGCTAAGTGCTAAAGCATGCTAATATAATGAAACAGGATGTTGTTGTTACTCAAGAAGGCAATGTCCAATCTGCGCCAAACTTCACACTTTTGATAAGCGTTCTGTCTTGAACACATGACAATGCTCATATTCAGTTACAGTCAAAGCGCCACCTGCTGGCAACAGGAAGTGACATGTTAAACACTGTTGTGGACTCCTAATAACATATAAAAAAAATGCCAGTAGGTGCTTAACATCCTACCAACATACTAGAAACATGCTAAAACATACTAGTAAACACTATAAGTACTAAACCATACTATTACTACAATTAAATATGAATTTGCTGTAACTCAAACATACAATATCCAATCTGCCCCAAACTTCACATACTTGATAAAAGTCCTGCACTGAACACATCTACAAAGCAATATTCAGATATATAACCCCACCTACTGCCAACAGAAACTGAACTGGTTAACACAGTAATGCAGTACTAACCACATACCTATTGTGTACTAAGCATGCTAAAAACATACTAAACATGCTAGCAACTACTATATACTGTATACCTCCTTAAATGCACATTGCCCAACCATGCTCTGTCTTCCTAAAGCCAACGAGTGACGATGGCACGGGTGCGAGGGCCCTTTCATCGCTGCTTGCAGCTTTAATTGTTTTTTGTTGTGGCATTTACAAGTTTCCTCAAACTCATCAATACAATATTGTAATAATAAATATAATATGTGAATGACAACACACATTGTGCCCATATACAAATATATTAGCAAGAAAATATTATATGTGAACAAACATAAATATTCTGTAATGTCTTTGAGAACATATGTGCATAATTTGCCAGGATTCTGAGCAGAACCAGAAAATCGGAAACATAACACACCTGTCCAAGTCTTTACACTGGCTTCCGGTTACATTTAGAATTGACTTTAAAGCACTATTACTTGTTTATAAATCCCTCAATGGACTAGGACCTCAATAGATTGCCGATATAAACCCAACAGATCACTCAGATCATTAGTAGAAATCAGTTAGAAATACCAAGGGTTCACTCAAAGCACGATGAGTCCGCTTTTAGCCATTACGCCACCCGTAGCTGGAACCAGCTTCCAGAAGAGATCAGATGTGCTCCAACAGTAGACGCATTCAAATCCAGACTCAAAACACATCTGTTTACCAAATAAGCACTGTGCTACTGACATCCAACTTTAGTTTATCCGTGTCCCCTTTTCATTCTTTCTGTTTTAATACACTTTAAATACATTTTAATCAAAGTTCTTATTCTTTGTTTTTATTGTCATTCTTATTTTCTATGCACTTCTATGCACTCAAAAAAAAAAATCCTTTTTATGTAAAGCACTTTGAATTACCATTGTGTATGAAATGTGCTTTATAAACTTGTGCAACTGTTCTGATGCAACTTCACAAGATCAAAAAGGTGCGTGGAAGAAAAGCAACGGAATTTCGGGACAATACCAGCAACACCTGCGAAATGGAGAGATCAAAATAGTCAGCTTGTCTAAAACTAGCCTTGCCTTGCCTAGTTTGGTTCATGTATATTGATTTGAAGTTGAGGAGAAAACATGTATTTCCAACATTTATGATATTAGGTTCACAAAGATATACTAATCAGACAGAAATTGTGACTTAAGTCCCAATGTCCTCTATAGGTGACACTAAAAAACAATTTAAACTAAATAAATAAATAAGTATTAGTCCACACTCCACATTTTTTTTAAATGTGTGTTCTCAGGTGTATGGTTAGACTTCAGCTTCTCACCCATACAAACCATACTATAAAACCATATCTGACATATATGAAGAGTCAGTGATCAATTATAGTCTATTACCAAAATCCAAAGTTAATACCCCTGCATCACAGTGAGTTGGGAATCAATCAGAGCTGTTAATGTAAGACCTATAATGTGTGGCTGTACTGTATGTCTACGGAATGCTAATTGGGAGTAATGATAATGTCACTCTTCATGGCAGATTAGAGCAGTCTGAATGAGCATAACCCATCAGTCAGCACACAGCCTCTCACATACCTAAAGGTCATTTAATCACACACTCATACGAGTGCATTAATATGTCACGCTCGTCAGGAGTGCTCACCTGGGATTAGCACAGCTCTGTGTGTGTGAGAGAGAAAGAGTGTTGAAGCTCTACTGAGAAAGAAAAGAGTTCATTCTGTATGTTACTCAGGAAAAAATTAAGTAAAAAAAAAAGAAAAGAACAAAAACAGACAGCCGAATACATGCTGCAGTGCATTGTATTTTAATTTATACAGTATTCGCTTAACTTAAATAAATATTAGGCCAATAACATAAAAAAAAAAAAAAGAATTAGCATACTAAATTGCTTAAAAAAAAAAAAAAAGACACATATGCAGCCAGGTGTGCTGCTGCTAGTACTGTTAGACAAACTTAAGTATTTTGTACTCCAGGAAAATATGCATGTGCGACTACTAACCCTTATCCTACAAGTAAAGGGGGCCGAGCTTTGGAGATCTACAGCGCAGGTTGCCATAGCAACCATTCCTGATGAGATGCTGGCATCATGGGGGATTGGGAACAAGGGTGCATCTGGGGTGACAGCAGCTCGCAGGGTGTCCAGAATTAGTTTAGTTGATCTGTGTGTCTGTGTCTATTGCATTCCAATAGTGAATGTACTTCTGTTTTTATATACACACATTCAAGTGTGCATTGTTTTTCTAATAACTCAATGGCCAATTATTCCGCTTATACTACGGTTACCACACCTCAAAACATTGTTCAGATGATGCATTTCAAGACATTTGTCAAGTTTTTGTCCTTCACATACACTTGTGTGTAGGACTCCGTTACCTCTGTCGCCTCTAAACGGTGTTCGGCAGCAGCGTCTCTACTAATCTGCTTCAAGAACAGCGCCTTTATTACCTCGCTAGTGAGAAATCCATGTAGCCTTTAAGTTGCTAAACTATTTTACTGATCAAATCGTCAGAGCAAGCGCTGACAACATGTTTCTGTGTGAGAGTGTGTCCATACTGTATATATGTGCGTTTGAGCGGGAGAAAGAGTATGTGCTTTCCGTACATATAAAATGTAATTTTGTGGCAAAAACACGGAAATAATTTGTCATTTTTATCCTATTGTTTTCTATATTTATTTGCTTGGTCAGTGTCGTTGTGGGTTTTGGTTCTTGTTGTTGTAGTCTGTAAGGACCTTTGAAGTATCTGAAATCATTTGGTGAAGTGATATGGAACTGTAATGCGGTCAAGACCTTCCTGGAACCTAGACCTAGCCGTGCGTTTCTGCACACCTTGCACGTCAACCAATCAGATTCAAGCATTCAACAGCCCCGTAGTATGTATGTGTGTGCGTGTGTGTGTGTGCGCGTGTGTGTGTGTGTGTGTGTGTGTGTGTGTGTGTGTGTGTTATATTTAGTGAACTAAAGAATATTATAGAATCTTGATCTTAAAATTGATTTTAAGGCATAATTTTACTTTTGTTTTAGATTTTTTAAAATGCTGAAACTTTGTTTATTTCCAGGTTTAAATTTGATTTTTATTCCTAGAATTAATGTGTAATGTAGAAAATAAATACATACAAAAGATTTACTTCCCAGATATCCACTCAGTACTGTATCATGTTATGGCTTAGAGCACCTGTAACATCAGTAAAACCATCCTTCAGTTTTGCAAACCATGCCGCTGCTTGACAAGTGCTCTCATAGTCGTTTTTTCAAACAACTGACTAGTTATAGGAGAGGGGAGAAAAACTAGAGACGGCTTGTATCTTGAACAGGGTGCTGGTTTCACACTTTGAACCGGCACTAGCAGCATCTGGCCATATTTCCCTAAGGAAAGGACAGTCTGTGCCGATCACAACTTCTGAAAAACAAGCTCTCCTGTGTCAATGAAAAAATAAACTCCATCCATCAAGACTTCTGCTGAGAAGTGCATTCAAAGATGACACTGACCAATTGGGCTGAGATGCAGAACATTAAAAACTACCCTTCAAAAGTTTTGGGTCAGTAAGAATTTTTTTTTTTGAATAAATAAAATAAATCAATACTTTTATTCATCACGGATGAGTTAAATTGATCAAAAGTTACAGTAAAGACATTTATAATGTTAGAAAATATTCTGTTTGAAATAAATGCTGTTCTTTTGAACTTTCTATTCATCAAAGAATTCTGGAAAAAAGTGTACACAACTGTTTTCAACATTTTCAACAAGTTTTTTGAGCAGCAAATCAGCATATTAGAATGATTTCTGAAGAATCATGTGACACTGAAGACTGGAGTAATTTAAATTGTAATAATATTTCACAATTTTACAGTTTTTTTATCAAATAAATGCAGCCTTGGTGAGCAGAAGAGACTTCTTTTAAAAACATTAAAAATCTTTCCGATCTAAAACTTTTGACCGAGAGAGAGAGAGAGAGAGAGAGAGAGATCCATCAAGACTTCTGCTGAGAAGTGCATTCAAAGATGCAACAAAAAAACAAAAAGACCATTAAAGAGATAATTCCACCAAAAATGTATACTTCATCCTCTCACCCTCATGTTGTTCTAAACCAAATATGTTATGAATTTTTTTTTTTTTTTTTTTTTTAATGATGCACATTTTTATGATTAAGTTACAACACATAAATAATAATAATTGTCATTTCTGGTGCTTGACAGCCCTTGGTCACCATTCACTTTCATTGTATGAAGCAGCTGCTGCACTTCTCTTTAGTGTTTCACAGATGAAAGAACATTAGACGGGTTTAGAAGGACAAATTTAAAGACTGCATTTTTATATTCAATTTAATTAAAAACTATTAATTTAAAATGATCAATGTTTGTGTTAATATTTATTGAGGACAAAATACACTACTATTCAAAAGTTTGGGGTCAGTAAGGTTTTTGAAAAAAAGTCTCATGTACTTCACACGAAATGCGTGAATTTTTATTGTAGGCTCACAATATAGGCCTACAATTCGTTCCCATGACTTACTAATTCATTCCCTCGTTTCACTAGATCACCACGTAGATATAATTTGTTCCCTTGTTTTAGTTAGTAAATGAATTCGTTAAATGTGGCCACAATTTACTAAAAACGAGGGGACGAATTAAGTTGTGGAAACGAATTCTTAATTCATGGCCACAATATATTTCTCTGCATGTCATGTGTGGGGCTCCATACTTGTGCTCACCAAGACTGCATTTATTTGATCAAAAATACAGTAAAAACAGTAATATTGTAAATTACTCAAATTTAAAAAAACTGAAACATTTCTTAGAATTAATGTTGAAAATGGCTATGCTGCGAAACATTAAAAATGTATTTACGGTAAATTTAATATATTTCTGCTGAATAAAAATCATACGTAAAAAAAAAAAAATCGTACTGACCCCAAATGTAAGCATTAGTGTATTTATATTAAATGCATTCATATTTCTACATTAACACTTGGATAACCTAAAGAATATGGAAAACATGCTTAATTACATTTGATTTAGCATCTAATATTCTGGAGCAAGAAAAAAAAAAAAAAAGCATAAAAGAGTCGTCTTCTTTTTTTCTCAGGCACAATAAAAACTTACCTATAAGGCCATATGACAAGAACTTGTTGACCGATGTGAGAGCCAGGCCTGTGATCGGTCCAGTTGTGTCCTCTGAGCGGATCACCTCCAGGAAAGGTCTAAGAAACACATTGGGTTCCACATCGGAAAGATCTAGAATTACAAAAGATAAGTCATTAGGTCAGAGGAGAGCAATTCAACCTACTGACAAACACATGATGAATAAGATACTAGTCAGTTACTATTTTCAGCTAGTAGAACAAATTGTTCAATTGCTAAAAATAATTACGTTCTTTATAAATCATTGGCATATACATGACTGAAATTACAAACCTGTGTTGCATACATGTAAAAAAGATGCAACAGGGCAGAAAGGTACAACCAGGGAGCGGGTTAAGAGAGGGCTGTTTCTTATTCACCTTGGCAGAGTGGAGTATCTTATTACAACTCTGTTTCCAAAAGCTCTTGTTTAAAGCAGCTGTGTAGGATGTAGGATTTAGCATTAATGAAAATGACTGAACTCGTTGTGGTGGGAGGACTCTGCTGCTAGCCTGCTGAAGTAACAGCTGCTGGGAAAATTAAAGCCTCTCTCTCATCATTAGGGATGATACCGCTTTTTAGAAACGGAGTAAGAGTAGTACTTTTTTTTTTTTTTCTGTATTTCCCAGTATCGATACATATATTTTTTAGCAATGCTACAATTTTTAGGTAAAGTCAAATTGATGATTTGAGGGTAGAATGCTTAATATTTTCATGAATCAACTCTCACATTAGAGATTTGTTCTGGGTCACCATTACCAAGGATGAACAATGGATGGTGCAGTACATGCAAATACTAAAATGCAAAATAAATACTTTTTCAAATGGGATGAAAAAAAAAACAGGATCTTATGTTGTTGAGAACTTAGATTTAGTTGGTTATCCATGCATCATATTTTTTGAAAACTCGTTAAATTTAAGTATCAAATATCAGGCTTTTGATTAACATTTATTTCTGCATATCTCAAATCACCATTGTATCACATTGCATTACATATTTTTCCCCCACAATAAAAAACTACATTGAAAATGCTTACTTTATTGAGTTTTGAATATAAAGGTATACCATCTTACAAATAAATATTATTGGGAGATATAGAGTGACAACTGTCATAAATATGAGCAACTGCACCAAATTGCATATTTTTGCTCAGTTTGGACCTCTGAATAATTGGACCTATCCTCAAGTATAAGCTCCAATTTTATCCTATATTATTCTATATGAGACATAAAAGCTAGATGCATCAAATGTGAACAAAAAAATGTGAACAAAAAAATGTAAAAAAAAAAAAAAATGTATGCAAACTTTAAGATTAGGTTCAATAAACCATTCAATTTGTACAAACAAATAGACAAGAGAAAGAGCCATTTGGAAAACAAAAACTCACATTACAAACTTCATCATGGTAATATTAATATATGACCATTAATAATGCATTCGTATGTATGCTGCATTGTATTGGTTTTAGCACAAAAACATTACCCCAGTCAAATCCATTACAGATACTACCAGATTATATAGTTGTGCAGACCTCCCGATGCTATACTAAAAGAGCATACAATTTGCTTATATTAAAGTTGAAAAATCAGATGCATTCTACACAGTACGAGTGCGTCCCATACAAAAATTCCTGATGAGAACAGCAGAGGCCAAGAAATAAACGGCCAGTTGCATGATACAAATTTAGGCCTGCAGCTCTGAGTTTATTGATGAGCTTTTATAAGAAATAAGCACCACACATAAAGCCTTAATCTAACAGAGCCAACAAAACACAGCTGCAGCCGAGGATGCAACATACTTCATTATCTTCGCCGAGCTCTTTATTTGTGGATGGGAAAGCACCTCGGGCCAATCCACCCGAGCGCGGGGAACAGCCCCTCTGAGAACGCCGGCGAGAGGGGGGCGAGGGTTACAAAATACAAACCAGGTAAAACAACAATGGAAAAATTAGTGGAGTCACGAAAACCTGCTGCGAGTGTCGAGTCGAGGCGCAGCTTGCCATAGCAATACTGGGCGGATTAGGGTTCCCCCGAACAGCTACTTTGACGCAAAAAAACAACTCGTGACTTCAAAGCCCGAGTCGAGCCTCAGCCAATTTTACAGAGCGCACATATGACTGCTGAGTATTAGCTTGTGATATCTAATACGCCTGCGGCTTGTTTGGAGATAAAATATTAAATCATTTGAAAATTTCCACACTTTGTCTTATCCGCAGCCAGGTTGCTTCTAGACTCTCTTCCAAAAGCAAATCTTCTGTTGCGCAGTTTCTTTGGGGAACTTGATGTTTTCTTTGTATTCTCGTGGGGGAAAAGCTCAGTAATGCTCCATTCCTACAGTGAAAACTCTTTGACGGTGCTGCAGTATCTGATAACAAGGGTCTCAAGTGCTTACCACTTAACCCAAGTTCACGAAAAGCCAAAGAAATTGTGGACGGCAGAAGAATAACAAAAATTACTTTGAAATCAAGTCGAAGAAACAGTCGCGAAGCTTCGAAAACACAGGACCAAACAAACTCTGCCGTTAACGCGTTTCTTCAAACCCAGAAACTTTTAAAGGTGGGCTTAGACTATATTACTTTACAGTGGAAGAGAGAGTCTGGAGTGAGGTGGTGGCGATGAAGGGAGAGGGATCTCAAATGAATCTGTCAATAGAAGCTAATAAAGTCTTCATCAGAAGCTATCACCCCATAAGTGCCACCTTCACTGCAGCTAGTCTCTCAGATTGGAGAACTCAATTGTGTTGTATTGATCCAGCCGGCCATCGGCGGCCCGTCGTACTGCCTCCCCCCACGTGCGCCAATCTTCTTAAATAAAGGCTAAATATGACTCGGTACTTCAGTGCAATCTCCGGGGCCACGCAGGGAAATAAAGAAATTGAGGCGTTGGACCATGATGGTGAGACAATCACACAGTAACCAGGGTGACCTCTGTGTGACATTGGCCAAAATAAAAAAGGGATTAAAGTCGGTCACCCATCCATGTATGCCACGGCTAAGGGTTTTGAGTCTCCAAGTATGTGCGTGTCCTTGGAGAACAAGCTCAGAAAATTGAGAAACGGTACGGCACGGCTCCTAACAATCTCCCTTAAGATTCAATTGTGCCTGTACATAACTAGCAGAGGAGCTGTTAGCAAAAACTGAGGCTATGGCTCATCTCCATGATATTTTACTGCTTCATAATGCACAAATACAGCATTTTCACTGTATTTTAAGTTTTGCAAAATATCCAGTTTTCCCACCGCATTGTAAACTGCACAATGGTCTGTTCTGTTGTAGGTCTAAACTCTGATGAGTGGACCGAGTCTGGTTTAACAGCCGCCTGTGCAGTCGAGTGTGACTGGTACCTCCGCAAATATCCCCGGACCCTGGGGCCCCTGGGAGCACCTAGAGGAGATGCCGCTGCCACACATTACACATGCACATCAATTGGCACTGGTGCAGAAAGAGCTTAAAACAGAGCACAGTTTAAGCGGTTGAGGGTCTGAGCTATAAATGTACATAACAGCAGAGCAATGTCGAGAGCAGTATTAAGAAAGCACATTAAAACTGTGTTACACTGATCCAAATGCATCCTGACGAGCACCAAAGGCAGGTTTTCGAACAGAATTCAGATTCAAAAATATATTTGAAGAAATTACAATTAACCCTATTTTCTAAATGCATGTTATAGATCTAATTAATTCATGTATGTGTTCCTGTTTTTAAAAAGAAAATGTAACTTGTAATGTTTATTCAAAACGTTGCCATTTCCATTTCACTGCAATTTCGTCCTTTGTTTTATGCCGCCCTTTGCTTTTCAGACCCATAATACTATACATAATGAATAAAAGCAAATAAAAATAACTTATCAAACTCTTTGAACTGTTACTGAGGAGAATAAGAGTTTACAGAGTATACAGTTCAGTCAGTGTTTCCTACAAGGCGTTACATTATGTGAATCTGTTTTGAAACACACCAGACTTTTTTTTGGATTTATGCATTTGGCAGACGTGAATAATAGCTAAATATAAGATATTAAAATTGTATTTATCTAAATAACATGACTTGTTTTTAATTGTATTATTTTTAATTCAATTTTATTTATCATTTTAAGGTATATTATCAATCCATCAAGCTCCAAATAAAAGTACTACAGATGACTATAAAAAAAATTATTAAAA
Organism: Leuciscus leuciscus; assembly: GCF_965113295.1. Taxonomy (NCBI): domain Eukaryota; kingdom Metazoa; phylum Chordata; class Actinopteri; order Cypriniformes; family Leuciscidae; genus Leuciscus; species Leuciscus leuciscus. The sequence goes on from NC_138746.1 coordinate 6,718,446, forward strand.
AAAGATATTACCACTAAGTTATTTAAAATATAAGCCCTTTTTGTTGATTTAGCACAAATAACTTTTGTGAAATTTGTACCATGATATAAATGTGATAGTGATAGCATTAACATTTTGGTATGCCACCCACCCCTATACAGTATTAGTAGGTGATTACTTTGAATATTCCTCTACACTCACGGGAATTAAAAATAAAAGAGGACGTAACTACAAACACAGAGATCAAAACTATCCAAATAATCCAGTATCCAGTTTCCTAAACTGTTTGAGATTTCCCCCCTGTAGTAAATGTAACTAAAGCATCACTGACAGATCAGAATTCCATAGAAGCAACGTTACACCACACAAACAAGAGGAGGCAATTTTCCAACAGGCTTTATAGACCTGTGTGTGTGTGTGTGTGTGTGTGTGTGTGTGTGTGTGTGTGTGTGTAGGACAGCTATTCAGAGAAGCAAATGATCAGGCTACAGCAGCAGTAATACAAACAGTGACTGACTCTCAGTACTAGACCCGCTGGGCCTTTGTGTTTGTTTAATCTAATCACAAAAGAATGAATAACTTAATTTGTCAGACCGCTGTCTCACATATTTTAGACAATTATACAGGCCAAGTGTCTTCTGTCAGACTGAAAACAGCTATGCTCTTTGCTTTACAAGTAGGGTTGTTTGTTACGGTACTAAAGTTTCAGGGTATTTTTTTAGGGTATAACGTTCACGCGCCGTACAGATATGATTGTGATTGGCTACAATGCTTAAAGGACAAGTTCGGTATTTTACACTTAAAGCCCTGTTTACAGATCGTATCTGATGAAATAGAACGGTTAAGATTAAAACTTGGACACATGCTCCTCTCCCGAGAATTTTAGGTTTATTTCGCTTTTGTGGACCTATTTTGCCAAACGCGTCACACCCGTGATTCTTCCGTTGAGAGCTTGAATAATAGACACTCCAGCCCAGTTGGTGGCGATAATGCACCTTTGCCAATTGCAAGCAAACCACGGGCATTTCATTGAATACACAGAAGAAGCAGAAGAAGAAGCGGCGGAGTAATACCGTAAAGGTGCTGCGGTCTCACAGCACGTCCTATTAAGTCAATGGAGTTGGACAAAAACTACGATAAAACCTGTTGGAATGCATCTTTTTCAGCGATTTTTGAGTGAACATATCAGTGAACACCCCTGACCACTCGGTGAGTTTCACGTCTTTGTAAACGAAAGTTTAATGTGTTTTTAGGACGGAATCTTCCAGTGCATATAGACAACCATTGTGGGGGTGGGGGGGGGGGAAGCGAAATAAACCTAAAATTCTCGGGACAGCAGCATGTGTCCAAATTTTAATCTTAACCGTTCTATTTCATCAGATACGATCTGTAAACAGGGCTTTAAGTGTAAAATACCGAACTTGTCCTTTAATGCAGGGGTTTTCAAACTGGGGGCCGCGGCCCCCTAGGGGGCGCCAGGGGGGCCGCAGCAAGTTGGAAAAAAAATGTGTTAATATGAGTATTGTTATAAAATAACATTTTAATAATTTGTTGCATAGCCTATCTGAACATTATACTTTTAATGCTAATCTTTTAGAGATTAACTGATTGATCGGCTGGTGACCAGAATTGGCCGATTTTCACATGATTTTCAGTCTGACATAATGCCGATTCAAATGCACTCGGGCGCCGCATGATTAACATCGCGCAACATCAGCATCACACGTGCACACAGAACGCACATGTAGGAAACCTTGTGAATTACGGCCGTTTCAGACCGCGAGCGGCGCGTGAGTAGCGCGATTTTTTTTTCGCCGTGCATGTTCATTGAGTGCGTTCACACCGCGAGCAGGAGCAGCGCGTGAGCGTCAAGCAGGAGCGTCGCGTGCTGTGAGCAGTAGTGAAGCGGAGGGTTTCGGCGCCGAGTCTATTTTTGCTGCGCTGCTCACGCTCAATTAAAGTGAAAGCACACTTTTGATGGACAAAATAAATATGATTTCACACAAAAAGTACCAAAAATGCACATGATTTGCATGTATAGTGTTTTAACAAGAACTTCAGTAGGCTTCAAGAAAATGAAGACTCAAAAATATTTATAGAAAATGTACCCATTTAAACTTGTTTTTATTAATCAGTTTGGATAAAACTGGTGTTTTATAAAAAATATATATATAGAAAATAAATATTTGTTTGTGCTGTAAAGTGGTTAGAAAAAATTAAATCAGAATCGGCTAAAATCTGTATTGGCAGGTCAAACTCAATGACAAATCGGAATTGGCCTTGAAAATTGTAATAGGTTCATCTCTATAATCTTTCTGATTGGCTGGTGTCAAACACCATCACATAATCTGATGTTCACCTAGATGTTTAATTTATTTATTTATACATTTGCCATAGTATTGTCGATGGGTTCAATAACACATCCTGCAAAAGGGGGGCCTTGGCCAGAACCTAGTGGTATTTGGGGGGCCTTGTCATGGAAAAGTTTGGGAACCCCTGCTTTAATGCTTATAAAAACACACTGTAAATAGAAACCATTGATGTTCAGAGAGCGCTCAAACAAACACGAACGAGAGCGTTTGAAAGCAACGTCTATCAGCGGGTTCCGAATATACTTGGTATTCTGCACTACTGGTAATGCAGAGATGCTGGTACCATCAACTTTTTATTTTAGTACCGACTGGTACCAGTACATTTAGCAACCCTATTTACAAGAGCATAGTGAATAGGGATAGGCGATATACCGGTAGACACAATTAACCAGTAGAAATTTGTCACCCGATAGAGATTTGGGAGTATAGTCTCTATCGCAGTTATGCTTTCATATAATGTTGCCGTGCTGCACCGTCACGAAAACTTGTGATTTGTATATTACCCATTTAAAAAGTGATTTTAAACTTCTAAAGCGCAATAAGCAGTGAAAGAGAACTCATTTACATATATGCGCGCGTTCGTCTGAGAGATGGTTTCTGAGCATTGTCTCAGAGATTAAGCAAAAATAACTATCATGAACTAAAAACACTCATATCGTGATAAAAGATTTTGTTCATCCCTAATAATGAATGAAACTAATAAGGATTTATCGAACAATTTCACCGTTTCAAAATGTTTGGAAATTGCATAATATATACTCTTTGAATGAAAGAAAGAATAAATGTATGCGCATCAAACCTTCCTGGCCCACTCACTCCATACAGACAAGCGCCAACTGAGACTCAATTGAGACACAGTTCACAAGCTCACAGTGTAAATTACCTCCAAACAAAACGACCCTCAGCCTACAAGGGTTGCGAATGGGGGCGAGCAGGGGAGGTGGGGGGGTGGAGCATCCCGTGACCAAGCCAGCAGCCCAAAACCAAACACTGATGGTTATTGATCTGCTAGTGGAATTAGAGCCGGGTCTTTCCAGTACCCTGCTCTAATGCTGCAAGAGATGGGACGAACTAACAAGGCCAGCACGGCTAAAGCAAACCCAGGGAGACTTCTCATCTCAGGCCCCAACCACAGCCTGATCCATCTACGGGGAGGAGTTTGACGCATGTCAACGCGCTTCTCGCCTGCCGCTCTTTTCTCTCCTGCCTCTTGAAGAAAATTGGCACTTGTCGAAGAGGGCAATTAGGTTGTAACAATGTTATGGAACTCCATACGGTCGTTCAGTACAACCCACAGTGGTGTTTTATAAATGCGCAGAACAATGCTCGCCACAACCTAAACAGGCAATTTGAAAGCCCCAGAGAAATTAAAACTTTTCTAAAAGCTTCCCAAGTAACTCATTGACAATGTTTCCCCTTACAGTGTGATATTAAAGCTGTATTTTAGAATGAAGGGATGAAATATTGTTTGCATTTATAATGCACAGGATCTCAATGTATTTCTGATTTTGCCGTTTGACCCTGGAAAAAATATCTTTAAAAAAAAAAGAAGAAAAAAAGATTAAAAATAAATAAATAAATAAATCTTAAACAACTTCAGTTGATTTGAACTACAATACTATTCAAAAGTTTTGGGTAAGTTTTTTGGGGGATTCATTGTTTTATTCAGCAAAAGATACATTATATATTGATCAAAAGTGACAGTACAAAAGATTTCTATTTCAAATAAATTTAGAGCTTTCTATTCATCAAAGAATCCTTAAAGCTGCAGTCCGTAACTTTGAGTTTAAAATGATCCAAAATAAATTTGAGCAAGTACATAACCAGCCAGTGTTCAAAACTATCTGCTTGCCTTAGCTCGATTCAAAGCGGTAAGCTTGTAATAATGTCGTTAATTCCAGTGGTACTGGTGGATTTCTGTGGGAAATTCGAGCATGTCTTCGCGTCATTACGTCACATCTGTACACATAAAGGAGGAGTCTCGGCTAGTAGGCTATATGTTGGAGGTGGAGATTTATAGCCTTTTCTCACAGCACTTTATATAATTAAACTTATCAATTTGATGGCGGATCCAGAAAGATTCAAATGACAATCATCAGATTAACCCGTTGTAAAATGCAAAAGATTTCGGACTTTGGAGAGGCTACAGAAAAAAAAAAAAAAGAGACTGCAACCGGCCCATGTGGAAACAAGGATAATATCGGCAGGGCATTAAATGTAGTCACGCAATGCTGATGTTGTTAACATTAACAATTTGAGAACAAAGTGTAATTTGCACGGTTCGACGTGATCGTTAGATTTAATCAGCGCGATTTACTGCAATGCTTTTTTCCCCTTAGTTGGACAGAACAAAAGTGGATGTTACTTATTCAGACGACATTTTCCGGTGAAAATTCTTATGTTGGTCATACTTCCAAAAAGTAGAATGTGTGATTGCGAATGACAGTATCCACACCGGCACGGTGACTGACAGCCGCACATTCTCAAAACATTGAATTCATCCGCACTGTGCCGTGCCGAGGCACAACCGACATAAAGTTGATAATTACGCGAATAACTGCAATTGCAGATTTCGAACAGAGATGGCGACAAAGAGGAAAAACCACAGACTGCAGCTTTAACAAATTATATATATAATATATATATATATATATAATATATATATAATATAATATATATATATATATATATATATATATATATATATATATATCAATCAAGGTTTCCATAAAAATATTAAGCAGCACAACTGTTTTTAACATTAATGATAATAAATGTTTCTTGAGCACCAAATCAGCATAATAATACACTAAATAAAGCCTGTAAAAATAGGGCCCAATGCATTGTGGTACTATCAAGGAATTTTTTTCTCATTTTGAATAAATGTTTCACATTGCACTGTCTTGTGTTTTAGGGTTGAAGTAAATGCCAGTAAAATAAACATAATATCCTGGTAGAAAATTAACAGTACATTTTCTGGTTTTCTATGGATTTTTTTTTTCTTACATTGTGTGGTTTCTGAAAGTTCATGTGACACTGAAAACTGGGGTAATATGGCTGCTAAAAATATAACAACACTACTGTTTTACTGTATTTTTTATCAAATAAATCCAGCATTGGTGAGCATTAGACACTTCTTTAAAAAACCTAAAAAAAAACTTTTCAATGAGTACAAGCAAAAAGAGAGGGGAAAAAAGGCATTAGAGAGAGAGAGAGAGAGGGTAGACCATCATAAATAATGTTAATTGTTGTGATGCATCAAGAGGCCTGTTCTTGAAGATCAAAGCTCTTAACATTAGGTAAGGTAATGAGAAGGGGTTCAGGAAAAGTGGTCTTACATTAAAGCACTACTGACCGGGAGCGCAGAGCATGAGGAAGAGTGCGTTTTTTATGTGAGGAATGAGAAAGTGACAGCACAGCACTACCTTCACTGCACAAAGATAAACAACTGGCCTGTTTAGCTAGCCCTCACCCCTAATCCCGGCCTTTTCTTCTCTCTCCTCCACCTCATCACTCTCCCCTGCACTCGAGGGGCAGCCGGGGATTTGTTTGCTGCACCTTGAGGCCGATATTAAAAAAAAAGAAGAAAAAAAAAAGTGCAGAAGAGATTTTGAGTGACAAAGGCAAACAAATAAACAGCAGGGCTAAAGACGACCTTTGACCTGGGGGGCTTCGTTTAAATCACCCTCCAGTCATTTTGAGCAGATTCAAATGCTGTTAGTTTTGACAGAGGTGAAATGCTGCTAGTGTGAGAATGAACTCTACTTTGATTTAAAAGGGGGGGGACTTTTAACTTTGGGTTAAAAGTGGAAAGGTGGGAGTGGAAGCAATGATAAAGAATTTAAGGGTTCTGCAGCAAAACATTTCATTTTTAAATCTAAAAGTGCTGAAAAACAACAACAGTATACTAGTATACAGATACTTTAAGAAACAAATACTTCAATTAGTCAAGAATACATAAAATGGTCAAATGAAAGTAAATACATTTATAAACTTCAAATAAATGCAGTTCTTTTGAACTTTCAATAAAAAAAAAGAAAATATCCATCACCGTTTTTTCCGGATCATGTGACACTACAGACTAAAGTAATTATGCTGAAAATTCAGCTTTGCCCTCACAGGAATATATTTTTTTCATTTTTTTTATATATTTTTTCACAATATTACTGTTTACTGTATTTTTTTATCAAATAATGTAGCCTTGGTGAGTGCAAGAGACTCCTTTCAAAAAAATCTAAGTTAAACTGATAACTTTTTTAAATATTATTTTAATAATTGTAATATTTTTTTTAATATTATTATTACTGGGAAACAACAATAGGCCCCAGTCCAAACATGATGCATTCATAAACCATGACTTCATTAGTACACATTCCCTGCCTAGCCAGCACCTGTTATCCAGCAAATAAAATGTATTTTTTATGCTGCATACTTTGAACAGAAGTCACATTATTCCGGCTGACCACAGCGCGGAGTGGAGCCGGGCAGTGAAGAGCAGGCCGGAGCGTACAGTAATGAGTTTCACAGCTAGCTGTCTTGCTCATGATGGATGGACTTGTGCTCCAAAATACTTTACGCTCAATCACCTTATAAATAACGGATGTTTTATCATGCTGAATTAAAACATTTGAAAGATGGCAAGCATACAGATTCCAGTTCCGCCGTGCGTGTGTGAGTGTGTCTCCACCGAGCGCTTCCTGAGGAATGTGTTGCTGAAGGTTCCTTCCTGGGTTCCATAAGTCTGTGGTGGGAAGTCTTTAGGAAGCATCCCTGTAGCGTTCAGAGTTGATTTACCGCGTGACATGGTGGCAGAATGATGTGGCCATCACAATGTGGCAATAGTTTCAGTTCTGATACATTACATTAATCATGTAAAGCTGCCACAAATTTTACAATGTCACTTTTGCCTGATGTATCTAGACATTTAGATTCTTTTCTTCTGATGCAATTCAGTGTATGACGGTTCAAATTTGGTAACATCCATGTCTCTTAACACTAAGAATACCCTTTCATAAAATCACAGCGCTCCAAACAAAACAAAAATCCTTATAAATACCACTCTGACTTCTATGAACATGAATCACGATTCAATAAGAGAATCAGTTGTGAAACTGAAAGTGGATATTTTTGACTGACTTGAACTGACGCGTGAATCAGACATCACGGCTCGCTGTGTTTGTTGTTGCATGCTCTATGATGTCTGATGAAACCACATATAGACGCACACTAGCTTTCATGACTGCCACCAATGGAACTACATTTGTTGTTTTGTTTGTAGCATTTGCAACCATTTTAGCCAAAAACTGGAGCTCTGAAACATTATCAGACAACAGGAAGGGCTACATGATCACTGTTCATTTAATTACAGAAATTCTTTGCCCAATAATAATTTAAATCCACTCACTCTTGGTTTTCTAATTAAATTCAATCCTTATTCTTTTTATTTAGAAATAGAAAGCTCAGACATCCCCTCAGTGTGTCCTTCAGCCGAGGCAGCCCCAAATTAGCACCTCTATTTAGAGGAAAAACAAACAGCCAATATGAGACCCGCTATTTCCGTCGCATCCTTTGAACGTGTACCCTTGCAGATACCCTCCTGTGTGTCTCGAGTGAGGGTATGGGTGTCCGCAGGGGGTTTGACTGGTGTACAGCATGGGGTTAAGCCTGGGAGAGCGTCAGCTCGGCAGGATAAATCACCACACATGCTCTGGCTCGGAGTTCATTTCACACCACTCCTGATGAACACTATCATCCACAACTGCATGGAAAGAATGAGGGAAGGAGAAAGGGCAGACTGGAAGAGGAAAAAAGAACAAGGGAAAGAAAAAGGAAAAAAGCAAGGTGACGAGAGGGAGAAAGGGGGAAAAAAATCTGGGCCTTATTTGTTTCACCTGCTGTGTTCCTTCAGTTCCACACTAATAGCATTCCCATGGGAGTGTGAGAGCATATCCTGCAACCACGCACTGTAGACTTAGACAACAGTTCACGGCTACTGTGTTAGCAAGACACTGTGAAGCATACTAAAACAAGCCCTGCCTAGACCACGGTTTGAGGTGATATACAAGGGGAGGAACAAAGGTTGAAAGGTGTGCTTCAGTAAAAAATAAAAGGTGTTCAAAAATATGGCAATATTTCATAATCATGATTTATAAAACCATGACTCTCTTATGCTCAACAAGGCTGCATTATTTGATCAGAATACAGTAAAAACAGTGATTTTGTGAAATAGTATAACAATTTTGAATAACTTGTCCATTTTATATTTTAAAATGTTATTTTTTTCTGTGCGTGCAAAGATTCATTCTCAGCATCATTACATTACAGTGTCACATGATCCTTCAGAAATCATTATAATATGCTGATTTGTGATTAAAACAAAATTCAGGATTTATTGATGAACAGGAAGTTCAAAAGAAAAGAATTTATTTGAAATAAAAAGCTTTTGTAACATTGTAGCATTATATAATACATTTTTGATGAATAAATTATTCTTTCTTTTTTTAACGTAAATGACCACAAACTTTCGAATGATAGTATATAAATTTGTGAACTGTTGTTTGCTTTGTGACTAAGCACATATATCCCTAAAACACTGACAAACATTCAGGCTATTTCATTTCTGTTTTGATTGCTTGGTCCTTTGGTTTTGGTTTTTTCACAGGTACATTTGCTAAATCCACTGTACTGTAATAATTAGGGCATGCAAATACTCAAATTATAATTCATCAATAGCAGTTCACAGCTTTCGCACTAATGCCGGGGACACACTTAACGAATAGCTGAAACATTCTGACTGAACTGAACACACTTACAGACTTTTCAACGACTGCAGCAGATTTTAAACAGCAACTGTGAACACAGACTGAACGAAACGGTCTCGGCGCGTTTGGGCATGATCAGTCGTAAGTATCAAGTTACATTCAAATCGGTCTTACAGTCGTTAAGTACGTCCCCAGCTTAAGTAAACAACTGATTTACTTGGTCAATCGGAGTGTTTAAATACATTATGAATAAAAATGGCAACAAGGCCGAAGCAGAGCTCTTCACTGCAGCAGAGTACAGCTGATTAATCTCAAAGGTGCTGAACTCTCTCTCTGCCTCTCACTTTAACAGAAGCCAGCTGTGTTGCTTACTGCAGCCTGTCTTCATACTACCATATGCCAGAGCGCAAGGGAGTCATAGCCGTTCAAACCTAAATTAAAATGTTGTCCTTCCTTACACCTCATGTCTTTTCTTAGTTATTTCCAAACTTTCCTTGACTTCCTTTTTTTGTAGAGTAAAAAGGTACAATAAAAGGGCATTGGGATCATGGCTGTTCCATAAAATACCATAAAACTAGTGTGAACAGACACAAATTGTTGTTGTTATTCACTGAGTTTTACCCTACAGTGAACCATTAAATCGAGAACTGCTGTAAACGGATCACCAAGTTCAATTTCTGAAGCGGATCAACTGAAATCACTGAAAAATAAGACTGATAAAACCTAAAATATAACGAATTTGTATGTTTTAGTTGTTTTCTCTTTTTAGTTTTTTTACATCATTTTTGGGTCACCATAAAGTGTTTTTGGATGGGAAAGAGCTGCATCATATTCTCCACAACAAAAAAATAACAGCATACGGGTTTGAGCAACATGAGGGTGAGTAAATGAGCGAACTGTCCTTTTTGGATGAACTATTCTTGTCAGTATGAAGTCACCTAATGTAACATGGATGCAGTGAAGGCCTCTCTGTCCATTCACACTCAAACTCTGCACACGCTCTTCATTTACATTTACCATTCAGCGAAGCCTTAATCAGTATTAAGTGTCAGACCGGCCAGTATTTATGTGATGCTGTGTTTCCAGCCTCCAAGCATTGACAGCAAATCCTGCGTGTGTGTTTTATAAAGCACGGTGGTTAGATGGGTTGGATTAGGCTCAAGTCACCTAATGACTATATTATGAGCCGGTGCATTAAGGAGGATTAATCTTAATCTGAGCTGTTTCAGTTTGCTGTGTGCGAGCGAGTGAGAGGGCAGAGGACCTAGTGAGGAACAACCCAAACACAGCAGAACAGCATTAATGAAGAGCTCTGGAGGGTCTGAACTGATCAGTCCAGTGTGGACTCCTACAGTATGTGAGAGTTAATGGCTGTGTTTACATATTAGGGGTCTGCGTTGATTAGTCGTGGATTAGAATATTTCAGCTGTGTTTGTTCTATGCACAGCGACTGCAGAAAGAAAACGGCACTGTCTATGATCTGTGTGTAACCTGCAACAGCATATTATATTTGAAATTTTGTAAAAGTTGGAAAAAAAGAGCACTTAGTCTTCACAAAGGATATATAATGAGGCAATAATATTAGGTTCAAATAAAATATCAAAAACAAGTGATCATATGGTTTCATAGAACAACACTGCGTTTACATGGACAGCAGTAATCTAATTATAGACCTTATTCAGAATAAGACAATATTCTGATTAAGGTGTTTACATGAGTTGCTTTTAGTATTTTCCTTTCATGTTCATGTTTTACATGTTATAGAACATTAATGGTACACGCCATTACGTCACCATGCCGGCGTTCCCTCCTTACCAACATACAGTTTTCATACATCTTCGTTATGGTACCATATAGTTTCATTTTTTATTTTACGAAAGCTTAAAGTGCAGTTCATTATTTGTCATGCTATATGTGCAAATAGATGGGGGGGGCAGATACAAATTCTGAAGCCATGCTCTCGTTTGCCATCAAACGGTTAACTGCCGCAAAATCCGGTGAAAACTCCCACATGACTTTAATAGTGTGATTAAGGTGTGTACGTCTATAATGCACTTCGATAATGCGACTAAAATAGAAATACTCCACATGTCTTAATTTGATTTGTGTTTACTTCAAGTATATCAAGTATTTAGCCGGATTAAGGTAATCAGAAATCCCTGTTTACATGGTAGTTTCTTAATCAAAGTATTGTCTTAATATATTGTTGTCCATGTAAACATACTGACAGTTATAAAACATAATATACATAATATAAACAAATCATCTTATCTACATTATGTATTAACAAATTCCTGTAGAGGGCACCAACCCATTCCTGTAGGGTTGTTGTTGTTACACTTTACAGCAGATCAAATCTTCGTTTAATTTTGTCCAAAAGACATTTAATTCAAATGTTTACGTAATCTTTAATATTTGGCCACTTCTTTATGACAGAAATGCTATAGCCACTCTAATTTCTTGAACAAAAATATGCTGACATCAAAACATCGTGATGAACAGTTTGCATATTTAGAAACATATTGATTTATTCTTCTGTGTTGGAGTAGGTTTAGAAATGATGTACCTTACAAATCTGATGCAATGGCGCACATTGCGTTCCGAGATGAATGTTATAAGCAACCCAAACTCACAACATGTACAGAGATGGAGTTGGAGACATGTAAATGGTAACAGATCATGTGGAGCAGCATTTACTGTGAATGGAGCCGCTCTGAGACGGACGCAAGTAACCTACACGCATGTAAATAGAGCGAATATGTTAAACTCGTGGGGCATATATGCCTTTGTGAAGTCACAAAAGCACTATGATATAGTATGGTTTTTAAATGGTTTTAATACATGATGCAGCCTTAACAAACGGTCTAATAATGCGGTTCATGGATTCTCGTCCGTGGAATGCGCCACATACAGTATTTTGCCGGTTACTCGACACGAGTAAATTGCAATCGAGGATTTTTTTAAACAGAGTACTCAAATTAAATATAATCGTGACAGCCCTACACAAAATTAAACAAAACCAAATGAAACATGAAAAAAAAAGAAAAAAAGTAGACAACGATTTTAAACAATATTTTCAATATTTTTATATTGTCGATTAAAAAAAGTTAAGAAGTTAAGTTTTAAAAAGTTGAAAAACTGAAAAAAAGGAATGCCTGTCATTTAAAAAAACAAAACAAAACAAAAAAAACATAATGACTATCCATTGACATTGTAATACTGGGAAAACAAAAGCAAACTGCCAGGAACAATCAGAGTGTAATCATCCACCCAGACCAAAGGAACTAAACTTCTGTTAGTGCCAGTATCTCTCTCCATGGTAACAGCTGGTGACTTTGAACAACACAGGCTCGGGGACCACATTTCTGTGCAGTGATACCACAGGGTCTCCACAGTGGGCAAACATTAAAGCCTATCGGGTGTACTCCCAGTGGGATATTGAAATGCTATGCTGAGAGTGGCGGGCAATGCCCTGCGCAGCTTAGCAGACCAAGGCGACAACTGTCATAAATTACTCCCCTGTGGGTCAGCATGTCTGCAGTACTGTAAGCAGTCTTGAATGGAAAGAGGGGTGATAGACTACAGAGTGATTTCCACAGGCCGGGACTGGCATCAGCTATGCCCAGTTCAACTACCATAGCCCTCAAAACAAACCGCCACGCACAGAGACGCGCACACACACACACACAAAGCTGGGAGAGCCGCTCCGGGGAAGAAAAATTATGGAAGGACTTGAAGACTCGTGCATGGCCTCAACTCCCTCTTAGTTTCCATTCATGGGCTGAGAGTTTGAAGAGCAAAAGCAAAAGTACTCGAGCCAAATTCCCATCCCATCTCAACCTTTTCTAGTGATGTCTAAAGTGCACTTCCCTAGGGCTTGCTGTTTGTCATAAAACATCTCTCAGCACATAATTTACCCCAAACCGGAGAAGCAAAAAAGAAATACAAACACAATTTACAGAAGTGGTGGTGGACCAGAATACTGTAGCCGTTTGCCAGCAGAGCGGTAATTTTAAACCGTCCGGCGTTAAGTGGCTCTTCCACCATACTGTGTGGTAATGTGGGACAGCTGAGCACATGGGCCCCTGGCCAGGGAGTGCATTATCTTTATGAATTCATGACAAAATTCTTCTTAGATAGCAACAGCAAGATAGGTGTTTGTAAACATTCAAGCTCCGTTTTCACATGAGAACATCTCGAACAAATGGAGATCAAGCTGAGACGTCTATGTACTACGCAAGCAATCGGTCATGCTCTCCTAGTCGCAAGCGAACTCTGGCAGTCAACTTGCTTTGCAAAAGCACTACATTATTATTCGTTATTGACCAACACATAGTAAAAATAATAAATACTTTTTTTTTAAAGCCTTAATTTGATACAAATTCTACAGCACACAAGGTTTCCACATTTTTTAAAAACATTTTATATGACATTTGTCTAAAAAAAAAAATGCATTTGAAAAAGTTTGCAACCAGAACACACTCTTTAAAAGGTATCAGAATCCACATGCCAACAATGCTCTGAAGATTTCAGACTAAACTTGACACAATGTTGCTTACATTACAGGCTTTGCTAGGCTTAGTTTATAAGTGCATAATTGAGACCCTCATTCCCTTTCACACTTGTCAACTAGACCAGTTTTTTTAGCCAGTCCCGAGATAAAACGATGACATTGATATGGATTTATTAACCAACAATACAACGACTCCATACAGAATATTTCATAGTTTTTATTTGTTCTTTAGATGAACAAATGTAAAAGAGGACTGTAAATAATTACACCACACTTTAACAAACTATCAAATCCTTGCATTTATCATGTGTTGTTTAGTTTCTTTTGAGCCTTGTGACAGAACACTTTCCCATATATCGAGTTTTTGCAGTCTGTTGCATCTCCATCTCAGCCCGTTCGTTCTGCACACGCAAGGCTGCGCCTATCCAATCCGACTGGCATCACTGCCATGGAATGCTGAAGTCCACATTTTTCCCATTCAGCAAGGAAAAACGGCCTTTCAAAACCAATCAGCTAGAAATGTTGCTTTGTTTTTATTTTCAACTGAACTTCCTGGAACCTATTATGAAGCTGTCAGGGATGTATATTTAGCTATGGCAACAGTGGGCCTCCTCGCCCACTTGCGCCAATGGTCATGTCACCTCTGATAAACAGAAAAACAATTGGCTATCCCCCTTTGTCACCTTAAAAGAAAATGGCCGAAAACGTGCAGGGGAAGAGATGACCAATCATAGGCAGAAGAAGTGGAGATCTGACAAATACTATGGGACTTTTACCATGGGTGATCGGTTCCTCACGATTCTTATTGACATGAGATAAACTAGTCAAGATTAAATCTAACAGTTTGCCCTAACTGAGGGTATTTTGGTCTGGACCAAAATACCCTCAAAATACAAACTTTTATGGAAAATAAAAACAAACATTCAGTCCTGGTTCGCTTAGCGTTCACATTGTCATTTTTAAGACAGAACCTAAAGATACAACCAAAAAAACAACAGGGATTTACGGCATATATTTTGTGACGGAAACACACCAGAGTACGATTGGAAACGGACCACCTTTTCAGGGGTCTTGGTTCGCTTGCATCAGAGTTTGTTTTAATCTAACCAAACTTGCCAAATGTAAACACACCCTAAATGACAATTAAGAGATTCATGCCAAAATGTCAGCGAGTACATAAAAAGATGCAACAGGATGACAGAACCTTAAAGATTGAGTAGTCTGGGCAGTTTTCGACACCGTTCAGTGCACAAATACCCCCAACCCTGCAAAAAGAAGGGTGGTGTTTATTGGCTTGCTATATTGAGAGCAGACCCATATATCTGTGCTGCTGAGTTTGATGGAATCTGTGCATTGAGCCCAGGATTAGCCCAACCTAAACTTGACTAAACAGTAACAAGGCAGCCGACTGGTTCACAAGTTCAGTCCACTGTTCCCTCCCCCACATCACCCCTGAGCCCACTTTAAAGAAAAAAGAAAAAGACAGCGGTGCATGTTCCCAGGTCATAAATTCAGGGTCAAGATTTCATCACTCATAACCACTGCCAGCACTGCCAGTTTAGCAGGAATTTTTACAGTTTAAAACCAACACAGGCTTATGTGCATAACTGGGATGGCTAAAGACTGACCTGCACATACCGGAGCAGCTCAACGGGGGGGTGAGACGTGAAAGAACAGTCATGTCAGTCAAAACACATACTATGAAGCATTTTTACGTGTGCGTTTGGTAGATACGGCTTTCCTAAGTGATTTCAAGGAGTAGGCTATATTGGATCGGTCTAAATTCACTGGGAGCAGATCCATGACCCAACCAGTTGAGCTGGTTAGGTTTAATCTCTAAACTGTAATTTTATACTTTTAACACATTCAATTCATAAAAGGCGATAAATACTAAATGAAAACAAAACGTATTCCGCTACACAAATTCTGAGTATCAGCCGACACCAATCTGATACCAGTGCTGTTTGATCATTGTAGAATATCTATACCTCTGTGTGTGTGGAACTGATGATCACTCTTTTATGTGTACATTATGGCCTAGAGCACAATTTCTTTATTACAGAGAAAAACTAATTAATAAAAGTAAATTATTATAATCTATAACAAATATATCATAAACTATAAAATTACTAATATATTATAGGTGAGTGGATAATTTAGTCTTTTTCAAACTATCATAATACGAAAGGTTCCAATACAGAGCAACACAAATCGCTCATGCACATCCCTGGTACAGAATCAGCAGCTTTAAAACAACATGGCGTCAGAGCATTGAAAACTTCATGGCACAAAAAGAGATATTGTGTACACAACTCTAGCGTATTATATCTATCCAATAGTTGAAGCCTTTTTTCTTCACAGTTTTAAATTCCAGTTACTATGCCTGTTATCCCAATTCATAGTCCTCTCTACTCCAAAGTTGTGATCTAACAGACACCCAGAGTAGGCTACATCTTTTAGAAACAGCAATAAGTTTGAGCAAGATAAAGTCTAGATAAAAGTCTACAGATAATGGTCTATAAACGACTTCATCTTGCTCGAAGTTATTGCTATAAGTTATTATCAAGAGTAATAATGGAAATATTGAATGATTTGGGAGGACGTTTTACCGTGCTGACTGTCATGACAGAACGTGACACACTGTTTAAATGATGAATGGAGAATGACTGACAGCCACCAGAGAGGGAAGAGTTTGTGAACTTTGATTTAACAATGTGAATATTTGTCTGTCCCTCACATTAAGCAATCGAATGGCTTCAGCAAACTTTTATGGTGCTTTATATACATATATACATAGATTGACATCCATCCATGCATCTAAAATCTATAGATGTGGTATTGTATATAATAAATATTACATATCACTCTTCCCTATTTGCAGAATTATGTCCAGATCTTCAAATGCTGTTAAGTCTTTGTCTAAGAGTGGAAGGCTAAATTGCAAAGCTTGGATAGCACCATGCAAGGCAGTAAAAGAAGCATGAGCACGTGGGGAGGGTCGTTGGCACGCCAGTGTACCAGCAGGTCTATTTTGCTTCCAGAGCAGTCAACACCTCCTTGTTGTCCTGGGTTGTTAGCATGTCCCCGGGTCAGCTGTGGGAGCTCTGCCCGAGCCACAGTCTCCTGTCCCTGTCAGCATGACGGCTTTTGTCAAAATTTGGAATCGGCCGGCGCTGATCTGATTCTATTTAAGAAGGGCTCGTCAACAGGTTTAGAAGAATGGCCGCACATGTCACCTCTCTCGATTGAATATTTATGCAGCCACCCCCTCAAACGAATGGCTGACAGTTGTTTAATCATCTGAGAGTGTCTGTTTCTCCCCCGACGGCGACAAGAAAGTTCTGACCCATGTCACCTTTACGACGAGCTCTGCTCTAAACTCAGCTGCTGGCCTAAAATAGGAGCTGGTTTTTAATGCCAGGCCACTTGAATGTTATTGACTTTGCCAGCGTTCTGTTCTTTGCCGACAGTGGGCAGCGGGCATAAGGCCTTTAATCGTACGGTTGAGCTTTGTCACAGCAATTCAATGAAGAGTAATTGAGAGTGATGGGCGTCACTGGACAACTTCCATGGATAGTGATTAATGAAGTGACGGTAACACACAGGCTCATCAAACACGGACTCGGAGATATTCCATACATCTGTTGTACAATATACTCATGTCTTTTTAAAGAAACTCAAGTTGAAAGTAAGAAGAAAAACCCCATCCACTCCCCTTCAGATAAAGAGTGCAGTTATTTTCATTAGGTGAAGAGAGTGAGAAGATGCTTTAAGGAATGAGTGACAGCCACAGCTTGACATAAGAGACTCAGAGGCTCAAAATTTTAGCACGGAAAGCTCCAAACATGTGCAATTTATCCAAACAATCTCTATTGTCTGAGTAGAGATCAATTTTTTCCCCATTCATTTTATCCATAAATATTTGTAATAAATTATTACATAAGAACCACAACATTTGATTCTAAGCAAACCTTTTTATAACATTTAACTATAAGAAAATGTTGAAAATATTGAAATATAATAACGGAAAATGTTTTAAATAACTTTCCAAAGACCCCCCCTCCAGTGCCTTCACGAACCCCACAGGCCCTAAATGAGTTTGTATGTGTACGAAATATATAGGACTCGCTCTTGAACCCGTCCTGGTTGACATGGCGATAACCACAGCATAACCATGTTTTGGTGTCTCATGTCTGTAAATAAGAAACATTGATACCATTTGGGTGTGAGCTATTTTTAATGAGAGAAATATTAGCAACCGGAGACATTAATTTTAGTAAACCAATGTCGAAATGTTTACATTTGTTAAGCTGCTCCTCTCTAGACTACTGGTTATTAACTTTTTTCACACGAGTCCACCCATTGTTAGCAACAATATTCAAAAGTCTTATTGCTTTTCCATTTTTTTATGATTTACAGAATAACAATTTACAGGATAAGGATTGGGGTTAAGAAAGTTACAATTTCTACTGGATAAAACGATTATAAAATAATAATAAAAAAAGTTATACGATTTTATTAATTTACATGTTTTTTTTCTATAGGTTTTTTCCTAGAAATCAGACTTTTAAAATTAGGCTTCCTCATACCAAGGTTTTCTTCACACACACACAAAAAAAATTTGTTTGAGGGGGCGAGTCACAATAAGAAATATCTTGATTTTTAATTAATGTTGTTAATGCTTGTTTTGTCTTATTATAAGTCACCTTGAGGGCCCTTTGGATGTTTGCTAAGGGCCCTCAAGTGGACCCCGGTGTCCTGCTTAAGAACCACTGCTCTATGCCATAATGTACAGATTACAGCTAGACTAATGGGTGGTGAGAGCAAATAGAAGAATTGTATCAAAATCTGTGAATGAGTTGCATGTTCTGTTCAGTTATGTACACACTAAATGTACTGTATTTAATATTTACGCACTTGTCACAATTGTATAATGCGGTTGTCACTCCTCTAAATATCCAAACCAGTACTGTTACAGAATGGGATTACCAACTCAATAGATGAATGACAGACACATTTAGCTGCAGTGTGTATGTGGGCATAGGGTGTTTGATCGGTCCTGAATAACACACATGATTTTCCTGTATCCTCTGCATGCACTTAATCTCTATCCAAATATAGCTTTGGCTTCATGATACAATACTTCAATGATATACAATTCTTCAAGAAATGATGTTTGAATAAAGGAGTAAGAATAAAACAGGGATTCACTCAATTGTGTTTCAAATAAACTGAGTACTATAGGACACATTAAATAATGAATAGTGAAATAAATAAAAATGAATATGAAAGGCCTAGATAAAGTGTAGAAAATAACTGACACAAGATCAACATTCACTATGAAATCTTATCTGCCCATAAAACTATGGCTTTTGCGTGTATGCTGTATATGTGACATTGAGGGAGTGTTTGTCCTGGCATTGACAAGGCAAGAGTGGTTTGAATTTTATTTGCCAATAAGCCTGTCAATCTGTGTGTCTCTGAGTGTGTGTGAGTGTGAGTGTGTGAGAGTGTGTGTGTGTGTGTGTAGAGCAAGGAGCGAAACAAGACAGTTGGACTTGAATGCACACACATACACACACCGATGCCTATTTAATTAGAAATGTGTATTAGAATGTTCGTGGTCACAGGGTCCTTATGGGGCATGAAATAACAAGCAGCTGTGTTCAGGGTGTGTGCGTGTGTGTGGAGAGGTTTATTAGCTCAGTCCATAAAGGCAGTCTGGGATTCGCACAGGGACGCCCTAGGCTTAAGATCTGAACGCCACACAAGCAAGGCGCTGCCTCTGAAATACTAATATTGGCCCTTATTTCTGCAAACCCCCCATCCCAGACCATTCCCCCTCTACCAGGGCTTAGTCTACTGCTGGTCTGCTGTGCGCTTTGATTTCTCCAGCCTAACAGACTTGAAAAAAAGAGAACTCTCTCAACATCATAAGACACTCCATTGTCATTAAAATCCGAGTAACCTCTACTCTTGCTCTAATGTTACAAACCTCAATGAAATCGGACAGTGGTAATCATGCACCTTTCCTCTTTCGGCATTACAGACAATTTTGGTTAGCTTTACGTTGACCAGATTCAAGAATCCAGAAAGCACAATATCTGATATACTTTTTACACCTATCAAAGGGTAATAGCTCCAGTCAGAACCGGAGAGGCTTTCTATTAATTTAGCCAGGCCTACATATGAGCCAGATTTAGTGAGATTCAGTGTGACCGACACCTATAGTTATGCCTCCTGCATGTGACTTGCATCTTTTTCTAGCCTCAGGTATTGATGGGTAAACTCACTGAAAACAGACCACAAAGTATTGCTGACATGACCAAATTAGTTCACCATTTCTTTAAAAAAGACGCCACTGGTAACAAAGAGCCAGAGTCAGCAAAAAATATGAATTTTCTTTTTCTTTGATAATGGGGTGAAACAAAAAAATGGGGTTACAGCTTGGTGCTCAACATTTCTTATTATCAAAGTTGAAAACAGTTGTGCAGCTTATTGTGAAATCTGTGACATTTTTTTCTTCAGTAAACCTTTGTTGAATTTAAAGATCAATAGAACTTAAATCATCATTTATTTTAAATAATATAATCTTAATGTAAAAGTCTTTACTGTCACTTATGATCAATTGAATGTGTCGTTGCACATTAAAAATTAATGAAGTAATTTCTCACTGACCCAAAACTTTTAAACAGTATTATGACGTAGTATCCATTTAAATACCTTTATTTTATTTCCATTACTTTTTTTTTTCTTTTTTTTTTTTTTGCATTACAATAAAGCGAATAGAAGAGCCATTCTTTAATTATGAATATTGTTAAGAGATAATTGAAAAATGCTAGGACAGAGATTTGAAAAGCTAGATTTTCTAGATTTCAATCATTTCTAGATGAATTTAAGATGAATGAGAACCTCTTAATTTGTTTAGAGCAGTCATCTAATTTTAGATTTGACTCAAAGACAACAGACAACAACAACAAACAAATGGTTTAATTCTCTTAGTCTTACATTGGCACCTTACTGGTTTACTAGGATTCAAGAGGATACAAAAGCATTTCTGATGGACATTCTCCGTTATGACAAATAAGCTTTCTCCAAAATGATTGATCAGATGTGAAACCACACTGGCAGGAGACACCAGCAATACAGCTGATAAAAACAACCCATAAAAAAACACAATTGAGCCACCCAGCCTTTGCTAAATTTGACCCGGGCCTCCTGTTGGTTAAACATAGCGACAGTACGATTTGCACATCAAAAACTAGCACATGGCACTTGCAGAAACTGCAGATACCTGGTCATTTTGTAAGTCCTGGAAATGCAGACTGTCCCGTCAACATGTCACCACACAAAGGGTTGCGGGATGAAGGCAGAGGTGTTGAAACGGCCCAAAACCCACCTTAATACCCCTCAGTTTGAGAATGTCTTCGGCTCTCAATGTGGAGTTATTAGGGGCCAGTGCCCTCTCCTTCAGCGGTAACAGAGTGAGCAGGCGTCTAGCACAAGTCTCTCAACCCTGGGCCAATTACCACCTCATAAGAATATGCTTAACAGAACATTAAAGAACCATCCAAAACAGCCGCACAAAACACTCAATCCTTCTGCCAATTACAGATGACATCTCACATTAGGAAGATACAACAGACTGAACTGCAATCTGTGAGTAAAACTGCAGTCTAGTAATGAGAATAAAAATCGTAATGGTCCTAAAAGGGCCGTCATTTTCTTTGAGCAAAATGATGTCTTTCATTTCACTGAAGAAAACTCCCCATCATTCCTCAAAGCCAGTTTGAAGGACATTTTATGCTGCATACAAACAGTGCTTTCAAATCAGCAGAACGCCTGTTTGCATGAGTGTAATATTAATTCAGAAGGCAGAAAGTAATTAAGCAGTCTTGTTTGCTAATCATCATCTGCTGTGCTGATGAGGGATTACTGCAGACCTCACAACAAAAGCTGCCAGTGTAACTTGAGTCAATTTGCATGTCTTCGCCACTCTCTACAGAAGGAGCTTGACTATTTTGAGAGGCTTGAGGACAAATCAATTTTTCTTCGGTGCCATGTAGAACAACAGTATGTTTAGGTGACGGCAGGATCTATCGATGAAGCAGGAAATTAGACAAATGGGCAGACCAAAATGGTTTTGTTGATAAAATGCAACATTTAACTAATTAAATCACTATGATCCTCCAGAGTGGACAGTGTCTTTGCAAATAAAAAGTAGTTGCATGAATCCCATGTAAATACTTTGATTGCATGATCACATCGTTGTTCTTTTTTGTCTATTGCTCTCCAAATACAGCACCACTCAAAAGTTTGGGGTCAGTAACGATTTTACATTTTATGTAAGTCTCTTACACAGTGTTCCAATCAGACGCGATGCAATATTGTGACATGCAATAAATTGTATTTAATGAAAGTTAATCAGAGTTTCTGTCCAGCCACGACGGTGATATGCGACGAGCGACAGCGGATTCTATTTTAGAAACAGTTTCTAATTCTGAAACAAAATACAAATATGACAGTGATAATCTCAGGTACTGATTATTTGCTTTATTTAATGTAAAATTTAACATGAGTTTGAATATCATTTTTGCGTGACCTTTATGGCCATACGGGAATCAACAATGGATAATTCACCTCAGATCATGAAAATAAAGGAAAAAAAAAAACATTCAGAACTGTGAACTCAATGTGAACAACCAAGCATGTTTCAGTCATGTATTTTTAAATGTTAATATTAAAATGGTGCAACATTTATGAACTTGATTCTGTGGTTATATTGGGTGCAGTGGGCTTGCAGAGACTCCACCCACACCTTCTTCTGATTGGCTGTGTTATCTGATTGATTGTGATGCGTTTTGTAGTTGCATCTGGTGAGGACAGACAAACTGCCTGTTGCTGGAATCTTATCACATTGCGTCTGGACACAGTGTTATGCTCATCAAGGTGCATTTATTTAATCACAAATACAATAAAGACTGTATTATTGTGAAACATTATTAGAATAACTGTTTTCTATTTTAATATACTTTACAAATGTAATTTATTCCTGTGATGCAAAGCTGAATTTTCAGCATCATTACTACGTTCATCAGTACTTCAGAAATCATTCTCATTTATCAATGTTGTCCTGGTTAATTAATTAATATATTTTATATATATATATATATATATATATATATATATATATATATATAATAATAATTTCAGGATAAATAAAAAGTTCAAAAGAACAGGATTTGAAAACAAAACAAAATGTAAAAGTATTTTCATTAATTTAATACATCCTTGCTACATAATTTTATTTTTTTTAAAGTTCATACTGACCTGAACATTTTTAAAGGATAGTGTATATGGAGAGATTACTTTTACATCATTTAAAATATGGATAAACTGATATTAAAATTCTAGCTGATAATGATAAGCTGATAATTATTTAATGTTATGGCCTGATAAGCAAGTACACAGTTTTACAGTGTAAAAAATGGATATTCATTTGTTAAAGATTACATGTAAAAGTGTCTAAATTAGTTTTCTAAATTAGTGTTCTAAATCTAAATTAGTGTTTTTAAAGATTAAGTGAAAGTTAGATTAAAAAAAAAATGTGATCATGCATAATTAAATATACATTTTAATCAATTCTGGTAAACTGCACAAAAAAAATATACAAAAAAATAATGACTGACTGACTGACTGACTCACTGACTGAATGTCTTACATTGGCTGATAAGGTACGGTACTGATTAAGGTACTGACACATACTGTGCATAAAATTTATATTGTATAACCAAAACCTCCCAATCATAGATTTTAACCTAAAACACACTGTAAGGAAGCTAGAAAAAGACAGAGGCAGAGTTATTTAATTTAATTTCTCTGGCCCCTATAGTTGTTTTAACCTTTCTACTCACACGCCTTTTAAAGTTTCCTCTTTAAAGCACAAGTTGGTGGGGTTAGATGTTTAGGATGGGGGTGTGAAGCTGCATGGAGTCAGCCGTCTTGTTGTGCTCCATCTTCTTGTCCTCTGTTCCTGTCAACATCACCGCGCCACCAACGACACCTCCAACTCCTCCATGCACACATACCCCTGCCCCGTAAGCCTTTCATAGCACAGCGCATGATTAATAGTTGTGAGCTAGGCCCCTCCGTGCACTCAGCACATTGTTGAGAGGCTCTGAAACAGGACAACAGTTGCATCCCCACCTAACACCGGGCCTAAGCCCTGACTGTCAGTCCTCGGTTAGAGCACTGTTAACTGGCCAGATTTACAGCTACTAACCAGTGCTCGGTTGCTGCTTGGCAAAGAGGAGACAAGCATCCATCATCACAACTTATGGAGCGTTTTATTACAGCGGGACAGAGGCCATGATGAGTGCGCTGCCACCCCGAGTGACACCAGTACAATGCTGTGGGTGTTAAACTTACCACAGGGATGGATGACTTGCATATGAAGCATGTACTGTGGATTTACAGAGCTAAAGTAACACTTCAACACACCTTCGGAAAAGCATCTGCGCGACTTCAAGCAATGCATTTTATTATTCAAGCCCAAGTGCTTTAGCTACAGAAAAGTCTGTTCTACGCAATCGACATTTAATGCAAAGCGCATGCAATAAAATGAAATGGGGGGGGGGGGGGGGGGGTGTCTTTATTACCTTTCTGGACAAGGACAGAATAACGTACATACATTTTCAATGAAGGGACAGAAAGCTCTCGGACTAAATCTAAAATATCTTAAACTGTGTTCCGAAGACAAGTCTTACAGGCTTGGAACGACATGAGGGTGAGTCATTAATGACATCATTTTCATTTTTGGGTGAACCAACCCTTTAAGCATTTGTGAATGTGTAAGAATTTAGATGCAATGTTAGATGCAAATTACTCAGAATTTGCTCATATTTACGAAAGTTTCACGAATAAGGCCTACTGGTCAGATGCAAAGTTATACCATTGCTTAAGCCAATGATCAAGATGATGAAACCGTGTTAGCAATGTTAACACAATGTAAGCACTTTTTGGGGAAATTAACCCCAAGGTTTCTCAATCTATCATAAAGTGGATAATCATAAAAATAAAAATAAATTACTCATGACAATTTAGACTTGTCAACAAATCAAAGAAATTAGCAATGTGCGGTATCATTTACAAGGTTAAAACATAAGCAAGTATTATTTTCTTATCTCTCATTAAGACGAGAAAGGGCAAAGAGGATCCAGGGACAGTTGAGAATTGTTTTGTGATGGAAACCTAGGCCAGCAGATTGGGCGTAATGGAAGAAGGCCTCCCTCCTCAGGGGACAGAAGTTGTAAATTCCTTCAAGAGAACGCTCTCGCTATTCAACAGGTTAGGTTCCTATCTCATCTCTTTGACATTCACATCGGACAGTAACCCTACCTTTAAACATCCAGCTTAGCATTAAAGGTTAATGATAGTAGTTTGGACATTACGCATGTTCCACAAATTGGTGCAATGTCAACACAAGGCAAATATCAAGTCTGCTCTGGTGAACAATTACTGTCAATTTGTCAGATCCAAGACTAAATGTGACAGTCTCTGTCACATCGTTTTAACTAGGTCTGGTTGTTGGAGGACTAGTCAACTAACCAAACACCGTGACCTATCCCTCATGCTGAATTCAGTGAGGCTGAATTCAGTGAGGCTGAATTACTGCTGGGTGTTGTGCTAAAAAAAAAAAAAATTACGTTACCTTATCTTCTCTGAAAAGCGTTCCGCCCATTCAGCTGACATGAAAAACACTTTCATTAAACAAAACAAAGCTATGATGAAATGTTTTCTGTGTTGACAAATCTTGTGCGATGTCCTAACTTCCGGCATAATCACACAACGTGTAGGCCTACAAGTCCGCTAATGACACGTCCGATTCGCGAACTAATGACTCCTTTGAACCGATTCAACCAAAACAATCTTTTAGTTAGACTGTTTGCGGTAAATGCAGTTGGGTTGTCGAGGTCAAAACTCTAAATAAGCTGTGAATCAAATAAACTTACTATAAATAATGTTATGTCATTTTTTACTCTTACACTGAATATTTGGATTTTGTGAAGGTGTGAATCATTTTTGATTAACATTTAATATAATAAAGTTCTGTGTAACAGATTATTAACGGAGATTAATAATTGTTTTAAATCATGTAATCTTTCATCAAAACAAACTTCACCTCCCAATTGCAGTGACATTTCTTCTCTAATGATACGTTTACTGGCGCCAGTGCGGGGAAACCTGTCACTAACATGACATCACAGCAATAGCAAACCACAACCATCCAATGATGCAATCAATTGCCAATGGACAAAACCAAGTCCCATCCTAATTTTTTTTTATTATTCATGAAGTGGTTTCACTCGGATACGAGGAAATATGGAGCATACAGAAAAGCTCAAGCAGAACATGACAATCAATTGAAAAAGCAAAGCATGGTGTAAAGAAATAAAGCGATAAAATGATTTCCTAATCTCTGTCCTGTAAGTCATTACTGTTCTTTCTGTCTGTATTATTCAGTAACTTTAAACCCGAAGTGACTTCCCTGCAGGAGCATTCATCACATTGATGTTGAGAACACACACACACTCTACTTGCTATTTGTTTGCCATCTCAGATGATGTTACCAAGGACATGAGTGGCAGACCCTCATGTTTTTTCCCCTCTCTTCCCTTGAAGGGCAAAGGGAATTTATTTGCTCCATTTGCCATCATAAGTAAACACATTTGCATTTGTGTCGGTCTGATCAAACTTATGACTATGCTCATTTCTGTTTGTTTGACAGATCACATTCTTGCAGATCATGTAGGTATGATATACAAGCACATATTAAATGGCAGAGAGTCCACAGGGCCTTAAAGGAGCAGGATATTCCCACGTGCCCCAGAAGAAACCCTGGTTGGGACGCCAGCACAAGCACAGCTGTTGGCCTGAGACAGCTCACACTTGACCTTGAGCTATAGTTCACTATACATGTGTGTGTTAAGACTGAAACAGAGGACACCAGCAGCCAGTTGCATTAACTGCTTGGACTAGACTTCAAAACTTTTCTAAAGTCAGTTATATAAAAAGGTGGATAAAAAGAATCTGAAAAGATGACCAACAAGCAATTAGCAAAGGGGTAATCAAATAATTAGTTCTGAAGACACATTCTTAAAGTGGCTATGTTTATCCCCTGTCATAAAAACAATATCGCAATGCTAAAAAAAATTGCTTTTTTCTTTAAGCAAACAATAATTTCCTGCTACTGATCCAGTTCATTTTGATTGTCCCAAATTGCTTTGCAACATTGGGGGAAAGCTCACAACCATACAAACAAAAATGACTTAACATGATCTGAGATGTCAAGTATAGTTTCAAATATCCATACATATGGAGACAAGAACTAGCAAATACTGTACTCAAGCCCTGTCAAAGGCATTGCAAATTTCTTAATCAAGAAGACACAGTCAAAGGATTCCTCCACAGCCCATTGTTCAGGAGATGAAGAGATTACAGAAAGTGCCTGAAAAGAACCAGCGATCAAAGTATCACTGTAATGTTTACTACAAAACTCAGTCGACATCCAATCATCGGATGGTGTGGTCTGACCTATTAGAGGAGTTTCTTTAGTACCTGAAAACCAAACGAGAGGAAATGCTAGGGGTAAGTGAGAGAGTTGTCAGTCAAACAAAGCTCTGGAATTGGAGCTACCAGGTGGCGTCTTTAAACCTGTATTTGTATGAATAAAAATGAGAGGATTTAGTCTGTCGGCTTCCTCTACAGACTTGTCAAAAACCTGACCTTTGACGCGAAGGGAGGGGGAAGTGTTGGAGGAAGATTCAAAGCTCTAAAGGACTAAAGCTTGGGCTGACTAGTGTATAAAAAGGGAATACTATGAGAAGGTGAGACATCTTCATTCCAACAGTCGTTTCCTTCCCTCCTCTTTGCCTCAATGGTACGCTATTCGATGTAGAGTGGATATCAAAAACATCCCACAGAATTACCTGACCTCATACTGAATCCTAGTTCTCAATTTGATGTTAAACAGAACACGTTTCATAGCTAGAAAATCTCCCTTACAAAACCAATAGATTCATAGAGAGGTTGTCCACCAAGCTGTCTAAGAGCCATTTGTCACCCCAAGTTGCTTGTTTGTAATTCCAGAGGGATTCCGGATTAACAAGACCATCTGACTGGCTTCTGCTGCCAACAGAGGACTATTGTACTTTACGTTTATTTTATATATTGGCAAAAATGTAAATATTATATATTAAAATAATGGTCCTGGAGGCAATTATAACTATCCATTTTCAATTCAAACTTAAAGCAAAATGCTTTCAACTCTTCTTAAAGAGAACATTCCCATTTCCTCATGTCGCTACAAACCGGTATGACTTTTTCTTCTATGGAAAAAGGCAACCATTGTCATCTTTTCCACAGAATAAAGTTAGTCAGATTTTTGAGTGACATGTCCCTTTAACACATTTTACAACAGCTAAAATAATTCCATATAGGCTAACTTTCCCTCAAATCAAGATAGAAAATGCAAAAGTCTGCAGATTCGGTCTGGGCATGCTTATCAGCAACTAAGCGCAGCTCACTCCAAGAGTCTTGTGCAAATAACACCAGATGAAATAGATCATTGCTGTCACCACCTTCATGCTTGAGATTCCAAGACAAAAGACAAATCGAAAACTCAGCGATGACTTCAGTATGTCAGTCAAAAAAAAAGTAGGGTACTTATGGTATCTATAACAATATGTAACCTAAATATCTGTTGAAATAGGTAAATTTCTATTTAATTTGCTACTTAAAGAATTTTGCCAACATGCAAATCCAATTTTGTGGGGGGCGTTGGACAATATGCAAACTTTTTTTTGTCTTGTTCAGCACATCTGACCTAAAACTGGCCTACCACAAACACTGCTTGAATCAAGTGTTGTGTACATATTAGGTGAGGTAGCTTAAGTACCAACACATGTTTCTGATGTACTAAACTCAGGACTGGAAACTCTTTGTTTCACAAATACGAAAATGGCCTCATTCAAGACGAGAACACTTTTTTGTGGAGGGAGAGACAACACTTCCTTTCCCAGAACAATCTATCTCTCGGGTTGACAAGTCTCCCTGCTATATTTACCCAACCTAAACTGCAGATGATATACTTCCAGCTGCATTCTGCCGCCATACGGCACATGTGCCTGCCAATCAAACGGCTGGTGCAGAGGAAGGAGAATGAAACCTTTATCAAGTCAGTGAAAGTGGCTAGTAAACCTTTGGAGCTAATCCACATTTCCTTTGGCGGTATCTTTTGTTGTTGGCTAAGATAAAATGGCTACAATGTGAATGGAATTATAGGCTTTCATTAAGAAGACAGCTGGGCTATTTAAGAGATACATATATAAATTTAATTCACAGTACACTGAGCCAAAACACTGGCAACAAATTATGACCAGACCCCATTCAACCCATTTTATAATTCTTGAAAAGGCATTGAGCAATATTTGTGCACTTCTCACTAAGTGCTTACGGTTTTAGATCTATTATTAAGAGACAATTAGTAAAACAAGGCAATCACTGAAATAAAGGCTGGTTATTTGCTTACAGCTTTCAAGATTTTTAGTGATCAAAGGATGGGCAAA
Organism: Leuciscus leuciscus; assembly: GCF_965113295.1. Lineage (NCBI taxonomy): Eukaryota > Metazoa > Chordata > Actinopteri > Cypriniformes > Leuciscidae > Leuciscus > Leuciscus leuciscus. The sequence goes on from NC_138746.1 coordinate 6,747,697, forward strand.
GGACGAGTGTAGCTATTTCCTCCAGAAATAACTACACTCATTAATTTGCATCCTACAATACGGTTTAAAAGCTTGGGGTGAGAAAGAATTTTTTTTTTTTCTTAAAGAAATTAAGATGTGTATATTCAGCAAGGATGCATTAAATTAACCAACAAACCAGCATACTTGAATGATTTCTGAAGGATCATGTGACACTGAAGACTGGAGTAATGATGATAAATTCAGCTTTGCATCACAGGAATACATTATATTTTAAAATCTATTAAAATAGAAAACTATAACTTTAAATTGTAGTAATATTTCACAATATTACTGTTATTACTGTATTTTTTATCAAATAAATGCAGCCTTGGTGAGCATAACAAATTCTACATACCCCAAACTTTTAAACAGTAGTGTACCTAGGCTTGGAAAACAAGCTAACATCACCCACTTTATTCACTATGAAGTAGGTGAATGAAAGTCAACACTTGCTCAACAACGCAAGAGAACTAACAAGGCCTTCGAGGGGAAGTTTGGTAGATTTCTGCCTGGGTCCAGACACAGCCGCTCCTGTCCATCTCAGAGCAGCAGTATTCTCCAGAGAGAGGACTCCCTGTCCAGGGCTTCAATTACAGAGGCATGACGACATGCAGACAGAGTAGAGAGCTGTTGCACATCTCATCAACTCACACCCCTCCATTAATACACAGAAATTCACTATGATTAATCAGGCTGGCATGCTTAAGCAGGACTTTTAGCAACCAAAGGGAAGTCATGTTAGTCAAGATAGTTTGTGCCCTCTTACCAAAAAGACAGTCTAAAGGGCTTGTTTTAATCGCTCATCACACTCATTAAAGTTACACTAATGTTACTTGAACACAAAAGCTCTTAAGATTCTAGTGTAATTCTGTAAACAAGCCATAGATGTCACTGTTGTGGACATAAGCGAGCACTTTATAGTAACATATATTAGTGGAATTTAAAAGTTATAGGTACTACCGGTGACTTCTTCAATCAGTTTTCAGCTTTTCATGTCATAAGGAGATTATGACTGTTAAATTGCAGCAATTTTCATTTAAGTCTGTAAGTGTTGTAACATAACACCACAACAGAGAAAGAATTTTCATTTCTTTTTGAAGAGGAACAATTGCATAAAAACATAGCATAACATTTACCTTAGCTGTCCTATTCATTAAGAGGTATTTGGATAACTAAATGAACAAACACTGACATAGTTTCCATGGGACCCCAAAAATTATAAGGTGGCATAAAAGCCCAATTATAAGACATTGAGAAAGATAATATTGACTGATTTGAAAAGGCCATGCCTTTTCTCAAAGGAAATTTAGCATACACCTGGTTAAATATGCTTTCGTTCTGTAGCAGGAAAGAAGCACTTTGGCGAATGATAAATGAGTCTGTTTAGTTTGATCCCGTCTGGTGGGATTCAGTCTAGTCTTAAATAAAGGAAACGAAAAAATGGTGCTGGGGCAGAATGCTTGTGTTTAAGACTTGTCAACAAAAATCTGTATTATGAGGATTTAGAGGGAGAAGGGCATTTCAACAGCCACTGTTACAAAATTAAGAGGCTGGATAAACTGCCTACTAAATGACAGAAAACTGTCCAGACACCTTTTTCAGTAACCATCTTAGTTAATTACTCAATCCGGAGTTTGATCAAGTCTAACCTTTTATGTTATTGAGGGTGTCTTTCAAGTGGCTGAAGCTGTTGAGTAGTGGGTCCTGTTCTTCATCCTGTCAAAGAATGAGAAAATCATTTTAGCATTCTAGTTAGCAACTTGGCATATTATGCTTTCACTAACAATATCATTTGATATGTTATTTATATATGGGATGCATTATGTATGGATACCTTATCAGTTATTGACCAATATTAGAGTTTTTTTTATATGATATTCTATATGGGTTGATGCTGGATATTTAACTCTGCATGCAAATTTCTCCTATTATTATTATTATTACTATTGCCAACATTTAACACTCACTTAAACTTCATCTTAGGGTGCTTTCACACTAGCACTTATTTTGGTGTTTACCCGGGTTTGATTGACATTAGAGTTCGGTTCGTTGTCGTCTGGGGTACGGTTTATGTGAACTCTGGTACAGTTTGCTGCTGATATGAACGCAATCGCACTAAATCGCAGAAGTGAACCGATATTAATGACGTATGATTTGATAAAAATGTGTTTGTGTGGTGACTGACGCACTGCAAGCAGAAAGCTGCATATTTTATTTCTGCTCGCCTTCGATTTTCTTTAGAGCATTTGCAGAACATTCGCGGCAGATAGACGCAAGTGCCGTTACATACTGAAGCTTTGGAAACAAAACCAATGGTTCAAAAACAAAAATATTAAACTGAGGTTATGAAACGCTATGCATTTGCATATTGCCGCCTTCTCCTGCATTGTCATTACCAAGCAATGGGATAAACAGCTGCTGATTTGATGATGCAAAATCGCAGTTCATCGGGGGCAGGTGGAGGGGGGGCAGGTGGAGGGGGGGAGCAATCGAACTCGGGTTCGGAACAGGCAATAGAACCAAGTGTGAAAGCACCCTTAAAAAATATTTAACATAACACTGTTAAATGTAATCTTTAGCACATCTCAAAATGAAAATCTAGTTTTCATGCTGTACATTTAAATGGTATGATACAACCAATGCAAAAAAATTCTATATATCCTTATCAACATGTATTCTTTACTTCAATGAGCTCATTGTTTCTGCCTTAAATTAATACATTAAATTACCGTAATACATTGTTAGCTAACAGCGTGATTTGCATATGTACATTTCTGAAATATTTAACTTGGACACAGTCACCTCTGATAACAGATCACAAATTGTAATGTAGACATGCATTTTCTGTAAAGATGCTATGAAACGATATGTATTGTGAAAAGCACTATACAAATAAATGTGAATTGAAATGATGCCTAAACTCACTTTTGGCATTTAAACAACTGATTTATTTTAGACAAAGCTATAGAATTATCTGTTACCAGCTATAACATTAAATTATATATCGCCTTATCAATTTCAGCAATAACTTTACTATCCCAATAACTTAAATATTCAAGAATTTTGAGAAACATATGGCCATTAAATGTGTCCTCATAACAGATTTTATATATTACAAATCACCATAGACAGAGTGACTAGGATCAGTATATGGTCAGGCTAAATATCACTTGAAATATCTCTAATAGTACATCAGGCCCTACATTTCAGATAATTACAATATTCTTCAAATAAATCTAAACTGGATCACTTACCAATGGAGTATGGGTACTCCATCTAGAGTTCCTCTTGATAGCAGAAACAACAACAGAAATCTCCCCTTGAACGATGTATATATTCTTGTCCACCATAGTGAATCTAGAGTGCAATTAGAGATATGCAATTACACACAAGTAATAATCTCAAAAATAAATTTTTTACTGATGTCAAGAGAGAGAGATACACATTATATATGATGATCCTAGTCGGACAGCTCAACTAGACCAGTGATTCTAGACCAGAGCTTAAGCTAGCCGTAATCTCTGTGTAAAGCATCAGACAATGCAGCAGACAGGTAGTATCAGCTCAGACTTCATTATGCCAGATAGTGTCTTGTGGGGGCAAGAAAGGCAGTACAGAAATAACAAAAAATGTAATATGTCTCCAAAAAAAAATAATAATAATAATATTAGAAATCGGACCATACATACAACTTTGGGGATCAAAGAGGCTCTGTATGACCAAGCAAACGTACTTATAGAAACTTCAGAAAGTATTTCCAATAAATCTTTTTTTTTTTTTTTATGCAGAAAGACTTGCAAATGTTCTGGTAGGTTTAAACTTAAACCCATGGTATTATGGGATTCACAACAGAGTGGTGCAGGGATGACGTCAAAACCCGGAAATACTAATTCACCAGTGGTCACCTTCATATAAGTATATAGATAAGAATGTTTGGGATGTGAACGTGTGCAGTTGATGTTGCAGAGCAAAATGTTCAAGTATCGTCAAGTTATGTTCACCACAGACCTTATTTTACTCATAAATTGAAAAACCCCATTTTAGAATCCCATAGGAAAATCTCGAGGGAACCACCGGTGAATTACCCTGAGTTTTGACATCATCCCTGCATCACTCTATAATGACTAGATATAACATAACAGTTTATAACATTTCACATTCGCAAGCCCGAATGATTTTTTGGTCATATGGATAAGAGTTAGATAACATTTGAAACTGTAAAGTGTCTACTTTTATTTGTGTACACTCACAATATCAAAACTTTGTGCTTTTGTAAAATAAAGAAAACTAACAGGGTGCGCTTTCTGCCGTCTCAGTCTACTAGTTGACTTACAAATCTTTAGTCAGGGGCAGCCCTAGTGTGTGTGTGTGTGTGTGTGTGTGTGTGTGTGTGTGTGTGTGTGTGTGTGTGTGTGTGTGTGTGTGTGTGTGTGTGTGTGTGTGTGTGTGTGTGTGTGTGTGTGTGTGTGTGTGTGTATTTGACCGTTCACACACAATAAGCCACGAAAGAGAACTGGCAAACATGAACAGAACTTCACTGATAATACTGTTATACAAAAACTTCTACATGCCTTCTGTCATCTTTTTTTGCAAGTGAAAGACCTCATAGTATGACTCTAAAACTGTCCAGCTTCAGGTCATGGTATAGGCCTACACATCTTTTTGCTATGAAATCTTGACTGATTTTTATGAAGTAAATACAAGAATAACTTCTACATTGTTAATAATATTTCAAGATGAACACTTGACTGAAGCAACTTAGGTTTACTAAATTATCCATACATCATTTTTATTAGAAAAGTCATGTTAAAATGTGAGTATCAAATACTAAGCTTTTGAGGAACATTTGTACATCTCTCAATCATCATTGTATTGCATTGCATTACATTACATGTTTTGCCCCCCACAATAAAACCACAGAGCTTTGATGATAAAACTAAATATTTAAATATTATCTAGTCTGTCAACTGATCTTTGCATTTTATGAAAGAAGTCTTCTATATGGTTATAAAATCTCATTGGTTTTACATTACAAGCTATCAGAATTACAGTCATAAAATTATACAGTCATATAAATATCAGCAACTGCACAAAATTGCATATTTTATCTCAGTTTGGGCCTTTGAATAAAAAAGGGTTCCATAATGAGTTTCATATTCTCTTATATCATACCACATGAGCTACAAAATCCTGATGCATCAAATATGATACTACTTTTACAGGGTTAAAGAGCATTTAAGCTCAATGTCTGTAAACTCAGCTGCATCTACAGTGTAATTACAGAATCCTCCTCTGAACCTATGCATAATGAAGAGAAGTTATGTAACTCTAAAGTCAAATATCTGAGCATAAACATCAACCCAACTAAAGAAGCACAACTTGACTGCTATCTCTTACAAGAGGGCCCGGGTCATTCAGTGATGATGGCCACGTAAGTTCCTAACAACCAGCATCATGATGCTATAGCACATCTTCATGACAGCCATCCGGCACACAGCAATAGATCCGTTCTCTTGAACAGTATAAGTAATAACAGCATCTTATGATAACAAACAGTCTGTCTCACTGCGCTGTACGATGTACAAAGGTTGACGAGGAGTGGGAATTGATTATAGCTGAATTGATCAGTAGGCCAATAAGCTTAGCGAGCTTGCTAGCAAAGCTTGTCAATAGCAAAGTACACCGTGTTAAGCGACCTGCAAATGATCACAATATGATCATATATCTTCCACATATCTTCTATTTCGAGATGCGACTATGAATGAGAAAAACAAAAGACTTATGAATAATCAACAGAGCTATGATGCAGCCAACCAACCTGTCAACAAGCTAGCAATTGGTTTGTCATGCTGACTACTGCTGCTAAACTGCACAAATAAACGTGTGAAATGAGACCTCGTTTTGTTTTATAAGAGCTTGTGTCTCATTCTGAGTGAACGCGTCAGTCAGAAAACAGAAAAACATGAAAACACTGCTGTCGACTCTGTGGCAGCGAATCCAAAATGGCGTTCAGATTCATTTCCACTCGTTTAGCTAACTAGTTTAGCAGGCGGCCAAAAGCGTACAGACAAGTAATAAAGCAGCAATGACTGCGTTGAATAAAGGCTTACATTTTAGACAGTTCCACGTAGAGTTGTCATGCCCTGCTGTTTTTCTGTTAAATCACTAGACAGATATTCTGTCACCGGTAGGTAATGTCCACCACAGGCAAACTTACTGACGTGGAAATGGTGTAGGCGCACACTAACATGATACTTCCTGTCAACTGACAGCTGTTTCAGCCAATGGTCTTCTGACTCTAGGGTCTTACTTCCCGTGTATTTAAAATAGATTATGTCGTTATTTCGAAGCAATCACAAATCATTAGCTTACTTTTAAACGGCTAGTTTTACGTGTTTATATATTTCAAAGCCAATAAAACTGTGTATCATTGTCGTAACATTAATATATTCTCGGGTTCGTGTTTAAAATGGGGCGGCTCTTTGGTGAAATCACATCCGAACAGGGTTGGTTGAATTACACTGATGACGAAACAGCACGACTGACGCGTTCAGTTCATAAACACGGGACAGAAATGAAGAATACACGTCAATACAGAAACTTATGTCAGTGCTGCAAACCAGTTGAGAAGGTATATGAAGGTGTTTGCTAACAGGAATAGCATACACCTAGTGATTAAAATAATTATATGGAATTATGCACAAAAGTTTATATCCACATTCAAGAACTTTGCTCAAGCATATGAAATCTATCCATAATCTATTGTGTATCAAAGAAACATCAGCAGAAATAGGCTATGCAACAAACATAGGCTACATCTTCAGAGTCAAAAAAATATCAGCATTTCTATAATGTCATATAGCCCACAAGGTGCTGAACCATGAAACAGTTATTTCGTTTTTCTTTTTTTTTTTATAATTTTTTATTATGAGGCGTCTGTTCATTAGGCTACGTACATTTGCGTGATAAATAAACATTACGAAAATGCAAAGTAACTTGAGATAGCAGCTTATAGTCGTGGAGTTGCACGCAAAATGACGAAAATTATGGGTCGATTAGTATTAAACCCTCTGAATGTCCTCAAGAGAGAATCATATCTGCACACATCTGCTTTAAATTAGCCTACAACTGATTTAGGCATGGTTTTATTTTATTAAAATACATTTATTTTATTTCTATTTTTATTTAAAGGCTAGGCCTACAGTAGGCTATATTCTTTATTGAAATATAGGCTATAGATTAATACTGTAGGCTATATGGATAGATCGATAGGTAGATAACGCTTAAAAATTCTTAAGGTTCCAAAAGATGGCATGAAGAACCTTTCAGAGAACCAAATTTCTTAGGCCCTATATGTCTTGTAATAATCTGAAGAGGCTTTTCCAATATAAAGAACATTTTGTCCATTTGAAAGGGATTGTTTTAGGTTCTTTATGGAACCATGAATGCCAGCTAAAACCCTTTATTTTAAGAGTGTTTGAGGAAACGTCCTGTGGGGTTGAGAAAAATATTCTATTTAGACAACAGAACTAACTGAATTAACTAATCTATGAATGTTCACGTTTAAATCTAAGGTTTTGGAGAAGCTGTGGAAGGTAGCTCAGGGTGACTGACTGAAGCCTTGATTTACTGTGCGTATGTTTAGCGAGCGCATGTGTGAGAGACTGAAAAAGAGCGTGGGAGAGAGAGAGAGAGAGAGAGAGAGAGAGAGAGAGAGAGAGAGAGAGAGAGAGAGAGAGAGAGAGAGAGAGAGAGAGAGAGAGAGAGAGAGAGTCAAGGGGTGGGCATTCACTCCTGCCGCGGACCTGTCGCACGAGATATTTAGCATAAAGTCAGTTCCCCTCTGCATGGGGATCGAGCCTTCACTCTCCTCTACAAACTTATGACAGGCAACACGAGAGAGAGAAAGGGGAAACTGTCTCTTTTCATTTGCCCAAACTAAGGAACTTTCTACATTACGACTGCATCGTTTCAGAAAAGCAGCGAGCACGCGTTGTACTCAAGAGTTGTACATTTTTCGAGGATTACCTCCACTAGACCGGGATTCATGTGAGTAGATGCATGACAAAAATCACTGTGGTGCTGATGCTCTCGTGCGATGGAGGAGCTGTGGGGATGTTGTCTCCTTCCAGTCTCTCAAAAATATAGGCTAACTTACCTGTCGTGTCAGACTAAATAGATCGCAGCACATTTTGCTGATATGGCATGGTGCTCCAAAGCCGTAGAGATGAAGATCCGTTTTGATCGGCGACTGAGGAGAAACACGGGACGAGCGAGCGTCGTTTATCATCGGGCTGAAGTTGATGTGATGATGTCCGGATGTGCCGAAATGTACAAACCTCAGTAACCTACAACATGTAGGCTACTCTTTAACTTTAAAATATGCAATATCGTGTCAGGTCATAGTGCTTTGTTAATATTATAGCCTACGGTTATATATTGATTTATTCGACAATATTTTAAATAATAACCCTAGATGATTAGAAGCAATTTATTAACTTGATAGCACAATCCCTTCCATTATGAAAAAAATCATAAGTTTCTATGATATCTGCATTCGGGATCATTTTGATTTAAACCCTGTTTTTTTATTTTTTATTATTATTAATTATTTTCAGTTAAACGCTGGCTTGTGGAAGGCTTTAGTTAATGTTTTTAATTAGTTGTATGTTAAACGAAAAGATTATATTGATTGTGAGTTAAGTTAGCCGATTTGTGCCTTCAGCTAAATTTAATTGAAGAATTGGCGGCGGTTAGGAAAACTTTTGTTAGCTTACATCTTTTATAACAATTGTGTTTAACTCGCATTGTAGCCTATTACAAAAACTACAATAGTAATAAAACCTCGATATGTATTGCTGCATATCATTTAACCACGTTTTTACGGGATTGTTATAGGCTATAGCCTATCTATAAGTCAAAATATTAATGCAATATAGCCTTTACAATATGATAGGCATGTGCTCCAAAGCCAAGATACCCGCGCGCACTGAGCTCAGTTATTTCGTATAAAAACGAATAAAAATATTCATATAATATTTTAAAACAGCTCGCTTTATAAAATTGGAATAAAGGAACAATGACATGCAACAATTTCTATTGGCTACATTAGCCTACTAGCTTCAGCCAGTGTTTGGGGGCATTTCTGAAAATGTAAAATAGCCTATAAAAATACTCAAGCAAACGCACCTGTTTATCTAAATTTACATGCGGCCAAATAGTCAAACAAGATTGACCGAAATATTTTTGCCAGTGTATCAAAAAACAAAAATGAATCGGATAGCTCCATTTCGTTTAGCCTATTTATTTAGTCTAAGTTGTATTTTATTACAGTATAGCCTATATTTAAATAGGCCTAGTTCTCTTGTTTATAACGAATGCTTGTTTTTATTTCAACGATTTTTTTTTATTATGATAAATAGCCCTACCCTATAATAGGCTGTCATAGTCTAAATATACAACAAGCGTTCAAAAGTCAATCATAACCGCTAAATATCGTTTAAACAAAATAGCTAATACCTTTAAAAAAACAATCAAAACAGTTCATATGTGTGTGGTTAAACCACACAGGCAGAACAGTGCGTGACGCTTGTGTTTGGTCATATGTCTTCTCATGTTGCTTTCAGTGGGGATATAATACACAAACACAAACAAGCCTGTGTAGGCTACTTCGGCTTCAGCTGCGGCCATATCACTGTAAAAAAAAACTATATGATCAATAAGTTATGACAACATAGCCTATGTTTTTACATTGCTTTAACTCATCAAAATAAGTTACGCAATTTTAACTTTTTTATGTTATACAACATTAAACACATTTTTTAAGCCAGTTTATCCTAATTTAAATGAAAGACTTAAACATCCAAGTTTATATAAAAGCCTAGCCTTTATTTTCTTTACATTTTGCTAACAAACAAATATCAAGAATATTTGTGGATGTGATGTTTCATAATTTCATTACCAAAAACATTAGTAGGCTATCTCAGTCGAATAGCGCGTGCGTAGCGCGTAATGTAATAAACATGCCCGATCTTATAGTGAGTGAGATGAGCATCTCCTACACGGATTTTCGGAGCTGTGCGTGCAGGAAAAGCCGCGCTTTGACATACACAGCCAAATGCAAATGGGTGTTAGGAGGGGAGAAATTAACATCTACAAACATTGGGTAGAAATTCCATCTGCCGCCGGCTCGAGTGGGCCCTTAATAAGTTCTCAGACAGCAAAGTGACACACATCTTAATCAACTCTTAATCCAAGGAATTAATTCTAAACGCGTTTATGAATAATTCCTGAGATAATGCAGCAGCCCGTGGAAATGTATGCTGTCTGCCTCTGTCGAACCAACAGATGGACCCAGCAATCTTCTGAAAAACGAGAGGATTTACCTCTATTATCTCTTCTCTTATTAGATATATATATTTTAATGAGATCGATGTCGTGTATATAAATAAACTGCCTCCTCACTGACAAGAATCCCCTGAGCCATGTCAGTACCAATATCTCAAAGGCACCATACATTTCCCAACAAATGTGTGTGTGCCACCGAAGAGATACACAAAGTTTGAGCCAAACTTTATTTCACAGAAGATCTAGCCTACAAAATAATTATTATTAGTGCATTTTAGCCTTTTAACAATTTGGAAATAAAACCAAACTTTTGAAAAATTGATTATATAGCCTAAGCTATGATAGACAAGGTCAGAAAAGCCAGGTCACTTTCCCATTTGGTCTCCATTTTTTTACATTTAAGAAATCTATCAGCCTTGTTGGCCCACAATCCTTAGAGGCCCCTTGATAGACTTTGAAATGTAATAATGTCACAAGTCCTGGCTGGGATGGGGGGGTTTCATTGACACCTTTCTCTGGATGAAATAACCAGCTTACGTCACCTATAGCATTGGGAACAAAGCTATAGCAAAAGAAACAGCATCTGAGCAGCCTGCCTGACAGATAACCATTTATCATGTTGAAGTATGTTTCTGATTGTAATTCTGCTTTCTCGTGATAGCCTCCCCACAAACCAGCTGCATTTACAAGGCAAGTTACCTCAATTGTTTATTAGATTAAAGATAAAAGTGATTATAGAGAGGATATTATATCTTAAAAATTGACCTTTTGTTTGATCAATAAAGTGGAGTAAGAAAGTAAAAGTGTAGTGCTAGAACATATAGCAAATCGAATCTTGATTAATGAATGAATGCTAATTGGTTAATTTCATTTATAGGCCAAATTACACCAGAGACAGCACAAGACAAAAATATGTAAAATCAAATGGCATGCTGTCCTGTGCACAGTTCAACAAATCATTATGTTTTAACAGGACACCCTGCTTTGTTATCCAAATGTTTTTTTTTCTTTAAGGATGGGTTGTATTGAGTATAGCCTATAGGCCTATAAGCCTAGTTGTTGTTATCTGGTAACAAAACCTAATTAGGGACTCTGAAAAAGGCATCTAAGTAAACAGTGTTTTGGTAGAAAAAGTTCATAATCAGTGATACTAAAATGTTGGTCTGTTATTTATCACCACTGATAATCTCCCCAGAGAAGGGTCTGTCACCTCATGAATACTGATCACTTCCTGAATTTTCACTATTCTTCTAATGGATGGAGGATTCCAAGCCAGCCTTTATTGATTGTACATGAAGAAAGAAAGAAAGAAAGAAAGAAAGAAAGAAAGAAAGAAAGAAAGAAAGAAAGAAAGAAAGAAAGAAAGAAAGAAAGAAAGAAAGAAAAAGATGAATTATGCTCTCCATTTATCATAATCATGAATATATTTAGCAAAAAGTGTATATAACATTCCAGTAACTGATTAAATTAGATTAATCTGGCTGGACCGTAATGAGACGCTATTGTTAATTACTCAATAAGTTCTAATGATGGGAAAGTCGGCCATCACCACCAATTCACGTTTATAAATGCCCGATTTTCAAACTTGTCCGTATACGGAGCTGTCGGGTCTATATGGTGCTGAACTAAGGTCAAAACTTTCCCTAAACCCCTCAGCAAGTTTATGGACATGGATCTGAAAAGTTATTAAGCATATTTCTTATTTTCAAAAACATCACTTAAACCATGGTACACACATCAGGACAATATCACTTAAGGAAGAATGTGGCAATGGTAAACAAGGGCGCTCATTTAGCTTGTTCTTCTTTTGAATAATATTTGTGAAATCAATTAACCTCTAATTTTAAAGAGTATATGATCTTTGTATAGCAAAGTTATATTAGTTGTGTTAATCAAAGTAGGCCCACATTATGTGATCTGTCATGTAAATGCAGTCTTATCATGTTGCATGCGCAGATATCGTTCTAAATTAGTTGTTTAACCATACTTATATTTTCTCGTATATAGTAGACTCTAATTGAATGCAAGTATATTTATTGCCCTTTCATCTCTGTGAAAGCAAGGAGAAAGATCTGCTGAAGTTGCACAAGTCAAGTGTAGTTGTCCGATGCGTTCGTTTATTTACGAATGTTTTGATAACGATGATTTTGGAAACGTAGAAATTTACAAATTACGCGCTCTTTGGAAAAAGGTATGTGACTCATTGGCTAAAAATGTTTTTATATATATTTGCGTAATCTTTAACTGGTAAAATGTTTAACTGGTAAAATGTTTTCCATGAGAAAGGCTATTTGATTGATGTTGGAAAATGAGAAACCTAAGTATGTGTTTTGTGTGAGTTCATCATTACATTGAATATTAACTTAAAACGGCAACAGAAAATAATTCAATCAAGAGAATAGGCTATTTTGGAGTTCTAAGATGTGAAGAAAATATTTTATTTTTATTTTAAGTGTGAATCTCGTTTCATTTACGAGCTTATAGCCTACCAGTCAAACCTCCACACCTCTAACAGTCTATGAATCCTTCAAGAGAGGTGAAACCCAGCAGGAAATAAAGAGAGAAAATCACATGTTGTGTAGCCTGTACTCGTTCAGTTCCGTAAACTCTCCTCGGCGCGCGAGTTTCGGTGCCGTTGGCTTCATCCAGTCACATAACAGATTCCAAAGAGAGTGATTATGTTTCTATATCTCTGGGGTGTTGCTGCTGTTACATAAATAAACGAGATGTTATTTTAGGCTCTATTACGAGGCTGCTATTTAAAGCTTTTGGTTCACGTAATTTTGAACTTTGATTGATCGGTGTCTAGTCCAAAACGTTTTCAGACGTAAAGAGTACAGTCCCGTAAACGGATGAACCCATACCTGACAACTTGGAGATTTGCAACACAAAGCAAATGCGCTGGCTTTTATAACTACATCTCATTTGATATGATGAAACATGCAAATAATGCTTATTGCACATTCGGTCTCATAGCTGTTCTGATTTATTCTAGCAGGGGGGTTATTTATTTAGGTTTAGGCTATGTCTTATTTTGGGGGGTTAGATTTAATTTGGGCATTTTTTTTTCATCTCTGTTTCGCTTGTACTTTTTGCGCAGGAAAATATTATCAAAAGCAATTAACAATAAAAATAGGCCTGGCTATTTAGCGAAAGCATTGACAAAATCATTGTTTAGTTTATAGACCTAATTTAACTTAATTAAAATACTACAACGTTTGTTTAAAATGAATACGGACAGTCTGAGTGTAAAAATATTTTTCATCATTATGTCGTACAGCGTTGAAAAAAATCTTTGTTTCCATCCTTTTAACCCAACATTGCAGTAATTTCTATTCTGTTAAATGGGTTCTTACTAAATTCTTTTCATCATAAATAATATCCAAGGTTGTTGAAACATTGTAATGAACTTATCGTTGCAGGTTGTGACTTTGCCACCAACTTTTAATGCAGCAATTCAACTTTTTGAATTGCTATATTATAAAATTATGAATTGTATCACGTTCATCGTGTATCATTTTGTGTTAACACTTTATTTTAATGTGCCCTTGTTACACGTTATATTTATTATAGTAATAACTACAAATTAGGCATAATTACATGCAACTAACCCTAAACCAAACCCTAATCCCAACCCTACAGTAAGTAGCCTACATGTTGTTAATTATCACTCAATTCTTAAATTTATAATTACACTGTAACGGTGTAACCCACTTTTTTGATATTCCTAAGCGACACTGATCAGTCGTGAAAATAGCCTACTATAGGTCTGTTTAAGGAAATCTAATGATAACAAACATTACAAATGTAAGAATAAAAGGGGATTTGTGTCTTTTATTTCATAATCACAAGTCAGAATTAGATGCGTCCCATGCAGTGAATCTGAGCAAACAATGCAGTATCATGTGTATTAGCTTGAGCTTGTGTCCATGGGGTATCAGCCTTCATGTAAATATGACCCTGTGCTGTTCACAGAGCCTGGCAGTCGAGGTGATGGATTTTAACCTTCTAGCGGACAGTGAGGCCCGAAGCCCGGCACTGTCTCTGTCTGACTCCGGGACTCCTCAGCACGAGCCGGGATGCAAAGGCCAGGACAACAGTGGTCAGTACATGTTCATCAATGCACAAAAATCCATTTTTACCACGCTTACTTCATTTTAAAGTCAAATCTGTTTATATAATAGTATATATAATGTTTTCTGGCAGTCCAAATTCAGTGCATGCTGTAATGCTTACCTATGAACGCGTTCTGTTGGGTAGACCCAGGGTGCGATTTGCCGGGGGGGATGCGTGGGATTTCCCCCTTTCTGGTCAATGTATCCCTGCCTCTGCTTAATTATTTTTATCCCCGGTGGGGATAAATTTATCCCCCCCTCAAAGTGATCAGTGCTACTACACTAGTGGCGAGGCGGATCACAAAACTTATCACGGATCCGTGGTTTGATTAAAATCCTTTTTATTTTAAAATGCGCTACTTTGACTGGCTCCGCAGCCTCTCTGTAACCACCACTCTGCAGACTTGCTCAATGTCCCGCCCACGGCGCTATATGATTGGTTACACCTCACGAGTAATAGCCTATCAACACTTGCGAGACGGTTGCAGGTCTTTTTTTACGCTGCATATGCAGCATATTACTGAAGCGGGAATAAACATCACAATCTGATTATCTGTTTCTATGATGACAAGCAGAGTTAGTGCTGAAGTTGCACATACGGTGTTTTACTCAACTGAGGCTAAGCAAAGGTTTTTTGATTACTCACTCACTCTTGAGTGTCTGGCGTGAGTGATTTCAATGTTAAGTCAATGTAAAGACGCGTTTACGCGCGTCTAGAGGTCCTGCGGCGCGATGCGTGTCGCGCGGCGCGGTAGACGCGAAGCCCGAATGAGGCGAATTGACTTTGTCGGCCCGGCCCGACACATTAACTGTATGTTATGAGCCCGAGCCCAATTTAAACCCAGGGGTGGCGCCAGGGAAGTTGAGATGAAGCAAAGATGAAGTTGACGATCGCCATTTCCGTAGTGAATGCGCATATATGGAGAAATGCATGGATTACATCAGAGTGTTGCCTATTTCTTTTCGTTTTGAATTGTTTCGTTTAAAGACATTTCAAGCGTTCTTTAGATATATTTCTTAATATTCTCTTTGAGGCATACACTTAGTTTCGGTTAATTTATGATGAGATCCGCTCAAGTTATCATGCAGTGCAAGTAACCGCGGCGGCGCCTCTGATTATAGCCTTTGTCTGCTATATTTGCTTCTTATTTATTAAATACACGCAATTCGTTGATGAAAAATTTATTAAAATTAAGATACAATTTATACAGAACGAAATTCACTTTAAAGAAAGGCTTTCTACAAAACAAAACTTAATGAAATAGTCAAAATCATGTCTAACCCACTCCAAGTCTCCCGATATATACTGCACATCCTATCTTACTCGTGCTGCTGTTCACTTTTCATAAATCAACATAGATGGAAAAAAATAACAATAATATTTTAACAAATATGAAACTAAATGAGCTTATTTAATGGCTACAACACATATAGTAGGCCTATACAGACACTCTATTTGTACAAATTGCTGCACATTCATTTACTGCTTCTGAATTTTGCACACATAAGTTGAAAGGCATTTGTTTGTGCATAGTAAAACATATCTGCAACATTTATCAAGTTCACGGATATTGTGCGTGCATTTATTAATTATTATCATAATGAATAATGCAACAAGGACAAATCATGTAAACTGCCTTGTTTGTTTATTCAGAATGAAATGGATCGCAAATGGATCTGAAAGAAGAAACGTAAAAAATAAATAAAATAAAATAAAAATAAAACGTGAAAAATGATGAACACAGAAAATGAACTTTGGATGAACTTTGGATGGCCTAGGAGGAGTAGCCCTAGTAGGCTACAACTCTAATTTAATTCAACAAGGTTTTAGAATATAGAATATTTTTTAAACAAAATAAATATTTTTAAAGATTATTATCCCGGGCCGGTGTGATGCGTGCGAGTGGAGGAGCATGACACGTGACGTGTTGCATTTTGTAACACAAGTGCTGGATCAAGGGCCCGGGTCGGGTCGGGTCAAATTCGGGCTCGGGCAGAGAATCTAAACTCTGATTTATCTGATCCTGTCCATTAGCTTTGATCCATGTACGGCTTTTCAGAATGTCACCAAGTACAAATATTTGTAATAGTATGTAATTTTTCAGCACGAAAACTCTTGTTAGCTAGCTGGGAACAATGAAAAGGGTCCAGAGCAGCAAATGCAGTGAATGAAGTTCTTGTTCTCATGATTTATTTTTATGAATAAAAATGTTTCAAAACATCCCCCCCTCTGTTTTTTTCACAAATCGCACCCTGGGTAGACCTATTTATGACACACTGTGTTCAGGTTGAATTGGGCTAGTAATAACACCTCCGCATCTTTTGGTTGTAGTTTTGAATAATCTTGGGTCATTTGAATCCACCTTTTACAGCCAGTCTTTCTATGTGCACTGTGTAGCTATAGGCTACTGATGATAGTCGCCATTTGAAGGAGAACATCCCGGCTAGCCAGTCACGTGCTGAAGGAACGGAGCATAAATTATTCATTCCTGTGCCTCAAATTTGATATCCAAATGACAGTCAGTAGGCCAATGCGAATAAACCTAAACACCTGCGAAAGAGCAAAAGGGTCTGAAGACGATATGCACATCATTGCACGACAGAAGATTATGTAGGCCTAATCCTAAACAAACTAAGAAAAGGCGTCTATGTATTGTTGCTTAAATTAGCTACAGTTATTAGACTTATCAAGCCTGACGCGTTACAGTTTTACAGTGTCAGCGCGCAGGCAGTTGCAAAAATTAGGTTAGCGTAATGTAACCTAAAAATGCATTAACATTATGAGGAAAGCGATTTTATTGTTTACGTGTTATTTTTTATTTTTTTTTATTTTTTTACAATGTTGAATAGCCATATCCATAGTGGAGATGAAAACTGTCAAACGTGTGTCTGTATTCGCACAGCAATTTAAGTTGTATTCCAATTTCCATCAGCAGATAATAGGCCTAAATATCACTAACCGGAAAAATCGCCCCAGGTTGCTTGGTTATGGAAAGTTAATATTTTTTTGAAATTCAAATCTCATAAAACGGATAGCCAACGTTCCATAATATAGCCTAAATAACGAAGAAGAATTTTTTTAAAAAATTTTTTACCGCCAATGGGAAAATATATAATTTTCCACTTAGGATCAATTCAACAAAAAAAATAAAAAAACACACATTAGCCTATGTTACGCTGTTAAATTATTTATAGACCATGTTGCGGTTTTATTTAGGCCTATTTTTACTCTTTCAGAAGCATTATAGCCTATCGCATTTCTGAAAAGTGCATGCTTTGTAATAAAAAAAAAAGTTAAATCTTCATTAATAGGCTATCTATATATGTATTTATACTGTATTTAATTGAATAGTATGAAAATGTATTATTTGCATTATTATTATTATTATTATTATTATCACCATTAGCTATTGTTTTTAAGGAAAATGTGTTCATTTAAAAACATGGCTACAAACATGAAATTAAAGTCACTCTGAACAACATTGGGGATTAAAAAAATATACTAAATAAGATATGAATTTGACTATATTTAATTTAATGGATTTTTTTTTGTGGTTGGCTACTAGCCTACATATGTTCACAATTACACACATACAAAAATTAACGAATGGTAAAGGTTTAATTTCAGTCAACAGCTTCTGACGGCACTCATAAATGATAAATCCATATCTCGTTGATGGACAAAAATATTTCCGCGATATTATATTCAGACTAAACACCAACCTAATTACAACTGACGATAAATCTATGCATTTAAAGCGTTGACAGTAATACAACACAGCGACTGATGAAAACGAGCGGTATCGGGATCCTCTCTTTATCTTATACACGGCCTATACTTAAACGACACAATGCAAACCCAAATTTCGTTGATTACAATACAATAACTTAATTGAACACTTATTCAATTCATCTTAAATAAAATTATTATAATGTTACTCTCAAGTTTTATTTTGGTGGGACTTGTGTTTAAGGTGCTGTTGTAGAGTTAAAGGGTATCTGTGCACTGACAGATGGCAGCATGATGTCTTATTGGTTTTCCTAGAGGCCCTGGAAAGCTTGCTGATTAGTTAGAACTGCTCCTAGAGAGTTAAGCTCTTGCCAAACAGCCCCAAACCTGCCCTGTCACTAATAGCTGATCCCAGGATTATGTGTCCGGCTAATTTAGCCCTTTCTGTGGGGTCTTCAATTTGCAATTTGCAGAACTCTACACCACAGAGGGAGGATTTTCATCACACATACAAAAACACTTTGGGCCCTGCAGTTTATCTTGATCTTGCTCTCAAGGCAAACACAAACTAAGGCCCTTTGTGTTTAGCACTGTAAACCCGAATAAGTTGGTAATCAGTTGCATCAAAATTTTTAAGATTAAGTAAGCATGATAATTGTGGGACTTAACCGTATATGTATCGGTTTAATTAATGCTTTTGCCTCTGACCCATACAGATACAGAGAAGTCCCATCAGAACCACACAGATGAGTCGAACCCAGAGGACGGCTCTCTAAAGAAAAAACAGCGCCGGCAAAGGACACACTTTACCAGCCAGCAGCTCCAGGAACTCGAAGCCACCTTTCAGAGAAACCGTTATCCTGACATGAGCACACGAGAGGAGATCGCTGTGTGGACCAACCTCACAGAAGCAAGAGTACGGGTACGTGTCCCTGACAAACTAAACCACTGTGGATAGGTAGGGCTCCGTGCAGTGGCGGATTAAGACTCTTTGGTGGAAACAAGAGTGATTCTGACGTCAACCCAACTTTCATTTCCAACCAAAATCCAACGTCTGTCCGACGTCGGATGTTGACGTCAGTCTGAAGTTGGATGTTGACGTCAACCCAACTTTCGGCACTGAAACCTAGAGTGCCCCCCCCCATCCCCCCATAACCCCATAACCACTAAGAATAAATAAATAAAATGTGTTTCATGTGAAAATTTACATTCAGTTATTATTATTATTATTTTACTACTCAAAAGTAATTCATATTAATAAACTTATATGACAACGGAAGGTTACATCAATGTTAGCTCATGTAGAAAAAAATCTTACAAAATCATCAAAACTTATAAAATAATGAAAATAAACTTTAAACAAAACATTTAGGGAATTTAGAACGTTGTGATGAAAGGGTATATATAGGCCTAGGCTAGAAATACGTTTGAGAATGAATCGCTTTTTTTAAAAGAGAAAATAATATTTGCGTGGTGCCCCCCCCCCCTGGACGTGGTTCACTTGCCCAGTTGGCCATATGGTTAATCCGTATATGTCTCTACGGGGTTCAAAAACAATTGTCGATGTAATAATCAAAATGACTGTGAGTGGACACGCTGACTGACAAAGATAAGAAGTCACACTCTTAGAAGAAAAGGTTATAAGGTTCTGTCAGGTGCTTCATATATAGAATCTCTTAGAGATTTCCATCATGGGATCATAGTTATACAGATTTTAATTCATTTAGTTTTTAATCGATTTTTCATTTTAAATTCTACTTACATTAAACAGCTCGTAAACATACTTTATCTGTAGAAAAATTACTTTAGTATAATGCAATCATTTAACACTCTGGTGTTCATTCAACCCAAAGTTTTTATTGTTAATAAAGTTTATTGCTGTTTATTGAAAAATGCACAAAATACTATTTAAATTTTTTATATGAAATATATATTTTCCAAAAAAGGTTTTACTCTAAAACTGTGAGAAAATCACAGCCATAAATCCAAACAACTTGTGTTCCAAATTTTAGGTTAATAACTCATAAAATAAGCTTTCAGTAGGCTAAGATTTTGTTTGGGCGCAATACTCACTAGATGAAATCAGTTTCCCATTAATTTCCAAAGGTGTCATTTTTGACCGTGAGGAGTAAAAGTGTGATTTTTCGGGACCGCCTTTTTGAATCATGTCCATGATTTTTTTAAGTGCCAAAACTTTACCATAATGTTGTACCATTCAGATGAAGTAAAAACACAAAATATAAAACATTTTGGTCAAAAATGTCTGAAGAGCATCAGTGGGTTAAGACATTTCTCCTTATAGTAGATATATAATCTCCTTTATATTATATAAACCTTTTTGGCATAAATGGCTCTTTAAAAATTGAGTCAGGAAACACTTTGAACATTTTATTCTAAGAGTTCACTATTCTGTCACTATGGTGCATTTGGATACTGTGTGAAATGAAAGGGCTTCCTTTTGAACCATGGGACATAAATTATAGTTATGGCCTGGGTTATTCCAGTATTTTCAGGAACACTTAAACACAAGACATCGGCTTTGGTATTGGCTGTGGCATTTTTTCTGTAACCAGAAAACTGCTATATTGCGATCGGTGATGTAACATGAACAATAGTTAGTTAGAAGAATCTAGA
Organism: Leuciscus leuciscus; assembly: GCF_965113295.1. Lineage (NCBI taxonomy): Eukaryota > Metazoa > Chordata > Actinopteri > Cypriniformes > Leuciscidae > Leuciscus > Leuciscus leuciscus. Next base: position 6,768,544 of record NC_138746.1, read on the forward strand.
AAAGGTTTGTGACCTTCTGTCCCAACAAAAAGCAGAAGTTTGATCGGTGAAGCACACAAAGAGAGCAGGTGGGCTTCCATTCTGATGGATGACAATACAATCGCTAGTCTGGCCTCCTTGTCTGGCGCACATCTAATGGATCAAATTCACGTTGGCCAGAGGAAAGGTCACATAGCATACAGTCTTGGTTGTTATTTTGAAAGAACAACAGAGGTAGAGATACTCCTTTCCTAATGTCTATCAGTGGCCTCCTGAACTGTGCATGTATGTCAGTAATCCCAGCTGGAACCTTGTCACATATTCCGCATGCTTCTGCTGTCATTTTGATTTACGCAATTGATAGAGTATGTGCTCCTAATAAACACACAAACCCTAAATCATGGCCCTGACCTAATGCCAGCTTGACCCAGGATACTTTAAAAATGGACCACCATGACTGTGAAGGTTTCTTCTGCCACTGCTGGTTTTGAAATTGAAATGGAATTGAAATATATTTTATTATCCGCAAGGGGAAATTTGTCTTGCATTTACATTGGCAATACAGTACATTGGATCCATAAACAATAAATGCAACAATACACAATAACAACACAAAATAACCTCTTACATATATATGATCCAGTTCGAAAATGTTTTATTTAATATTTAGTATTTTTAGGGGATTTTATGGTACTAAAATATATTTATGCAGTAGTTTGCAGTAGTTGCAGAAACTTTTTTCGAGCATAGACCTGAAAATGAAATCTCCAACTTAAAATGTCATAAATCTTGAATGCTTTGGAGCACAGATGTAAACTTAAAAAATAATTAACATTTTTATATGAAATGTATGTTCTCCAAAATATGTTTTACTATAAATATTTGTTTCCCATTTATTGAGTCAAAGTGTGACTATTTTCTCAGGACCATTTAACCTTTTCCATGATTTTTGTTTTTGTTCACATAGCATGTGCCAAAACCTTTACCAAGTTTCGTACCATTATATGCATGTATGCCAAAAATATAGAGAAGGAACACACCGATCATTGAACTACATTTGACATTCAGTTATTTTGGAAGGCCTTAAACACCATTGCCAAAGTGTCAGTGGAACATTCACAGAGAAGGGTATTCCCTCTCTCCCAATATAAACTGGTATCATTTACAGTATGCTGGATAAAATATGTAATTAAATATTCCCAGAAAACACAACTACAACACAAGCACAAATCCGCCAGCAATGTACGATCACTGTGAGATTATTTTAGAAATATGTGGAGACAATCCTTCTCAGAAGTGATAAAGTATTAACTTGAGTCATAATCCCCTTGATTACTTGTATTTATCATATTTCTTTAAGTTACTAACTTCAAAAATATGTTATGAGGAAGGCGAAGTAATTTGTCTCTGCTTCTTATGGATGTTACTTTTAAAAGAAATGATTTACATATTGTATATAAAGGACGTTATTTACATTAATAAAACTTGATATTTAAAAGGAGCTCTTGTTTTCTTATTTTCCTTTACTAATTACAGTCAGAACACTTTCACGGGGGAAAAGATCGACAAGAAAACAGCTTTATAATTTCTCAGAGAGCTAAATGAAATATATTCATTTAAATTTTTCACATTAAAACTTTAATCCATCCAATATCCCCTAAAAATAGGATATAAAATTGACTAAATGTGAGGGAAGCTCTTTAATGACATTTCTCACTGGGGAAACTCATAATAAGAGAATAAATTAGTTTAATAAATGAAGCACTTAAATTCTGCCTGGCGGAACTTTTTTATTGTTTAAATCTCACGAGAAGGAGTGTTTAAAAAAAATCTGAATATTAAAGTTCTGTTGAGCTCTTTCCTACATATTTTGTTATGGCATTCAAAGTTACATTTTTGGGTTACACTTTATTTTAAGGTGTCCATGTTACAGTGTAGTGTACATACTGTATACTGTACATTTAAGCACTGAGTAATAATAATGAACTACATGTACTTACTATAGGTTAGGGTAGGATTAGGTTTTGTCTTAGGGTTAGTTGCATGTAATTATGCATAATTTAGTTATTAACACTTTATTTTACAGTGTTTGTTACATGTTACATGTACTTACCATAGTATTAACAGTAAATGGTGCATAATTACATGCAACTAACCCTCAATCAAATCCTAATCCTATACCCTAACCCTATAGTAAATACATGTGGTTGCTTAATATTACTCAGTACTTTAATATATAATTACACTGTAACAATGACACCTTAAAATAAAGTGTAACCCATTGCCATGAATTACACTGACAAACGATGTTCCGACTGTGGACAGTGCTAACTCTTCCTCGTTGTCTTTTACACAGGTGTGGTTTAAAAACCGCCGCGCCAAATGGAGAAAGCGAGAGAGGAACCAGCAAGCCGAGCTGTGTAAGAATGGCTTCGGCGCCCAGTTCAACGGACTCATGCAGCCGTACGAAGACATGTACTCGGGCTATTCATACAACAACTGGGCAACTAAGAGCCTGGCCAGCAGCCCCTTATCAGCCAAAAGCTTTCCTTTCTTTAACTCCATGAATGTAAGCCCGCTGTCCTCCCAGCCAATGTTCTCCCCGCCCAGCTCCATCCCTTCCATGAACATGGCCTCCTCAATGGTGCCCTCGGCGGTGGCAGGGGTGCCGGGCTCAGGCCTCAATAACCTGGGAAACCTGAACAACCTGAACAGCCCCACCCTCAATTCTGCGGCGGTGTCAGCAGCCGCCTGCCCTTATGCCACCACGGCCAGCCCGTACATGTACAGAGACACCTGTAACTCCAGTCTGGCCAGCCTCCGGCTCAAGGCCAAACAGCACGCCAACTTCGCTTACCCGACCGTGCAGAACCCTGTGTCCAACTTAAGCCCCTGCCAGTATGCTGTGGACCGGCCAGTATGAAGTCCCGGCGTCAAGCGCTCGAAAAAACCCCGACCCGAACTTCAAGCCCTTGTCTAGCCAACCCCACATCTGACTCCAAGGCATTATCACCCCGCAATGAACTTGTTATGGTTGCTGAAAGGACAGAATAGGAATAAGCTTCAAGAGGAAAAGAGCCTCACAATGGACCAGGCCTCAAAGAACTCGTGCGAAAACATGTCGAGACTTTGTCGCTGAACCGACCAACTGTTTAAAAGCTTTTGTCCGCTGCATGATTAGAGACAAAAGAGGACCTAAACACTTCCACTGCACTCACGGGAAGACCTTGCAAAAGCGAACAGAATACCTGCTCTCACCATTGGTACTGGCGAGGCGGTGTACATAACGGACTCTGTATTGTATGTGACAAACATATCTTGGAAATGTAGTATTTTAATGATGAGAGGAGCATGTTCCTCACGAGCGGATGTACCTCCTCGCGGAATTTTAATCTTTGTTGTGAATTCCATTCGCCTAAGGTCAGAGGTCAAAGGTTGTTGTAAGATGACAAGACGAAACCTAGCAGTGAGTAGTTTCAGATGAAAAGAAAAAGAGGTACAGAAGAAAAAAAACTCTGAAAATTAGGACTTTTTTTTTAAAGAATTAACTAAAAAGCCATTGAGTAAATAGATTTGTGTGGTGTTCTAAAAAAAATGGAGTCTATGACTGTAATATAATGTATGTAAGAGTGCAGTTGTTATAAAACAAGCTTTTTCTGGTGTAGCCTGCTTTGTCTCATTAAAAATTAAATAAATCATTATTTGTTTTATGAATAACCCATGCTTTGAAAGAAAATACCACTCGCTATCTGAATGATTCGCTCGTGACATTGGCCTGGGGGGAAAACACAAAGTCCTCGACGTGACACCATAGCAACGCAACCTCAGATCCATGGCAACATTATACAACAGAAGTGACAGCGCGGGAGAGTGGGAGACAGAGATATAGATGTTCTTATTGGCCTGTCACTGATCTGTTTGACCTACAGTCTTGGAGGGGCTTCCATCAAGCACCACTCACTATCCTGTAACAGGGGAATTCTTGGTGCAGTGCCTTGTATTTCCGAGGGAATACTGCCAAGATTACGTAAGTGTATGAGAGGAATCCCTCCAGAGAGTCGCAATGGGGTGTATTGCTCGGGTTTACAGCTCTGTCTATATATACAATAATGAATACATATTCTCCTTTATAAAGGGAAATGCATGTGCTGCAAAAATAGACATGCATCATATGAAATACAGGACAAAAACTTTTCTTTGACAAAATTACATTACATAGCGCGCACACACACACACACACACACACACACACACACACACACACACACACACACACACACACACACACACACACACACACACACACACACACACACACAATGTTGGGTTTCCATGTTTTATGTGGACTTTCCACATAACATAATTATTTTTATACTGTACAAAGCCTACTCTAAACCCTACCCCCTAAACCTACCCACCACAGAAAACTCTGTTTTACATTTTCAAAAAACATAATTCTGTATGATTTATAAGTTGTTGGACAAAAAATTTAAATGATCTCTGGTATTGCCATCGAAATGTCCCCACAACGTAGGGAATACCTGAAACACACACACACACACACTTCACTTATGTTAAAAAAATACAGAATATAATATATGGGACAACCACTTTTATTTGTCAGATTTTATTCTTGTCAACTGCCTTTTACTTTCTTTCTTTCTTTGTTTTAACCATGCATTATGTAGCCTACAGTGCGAGTAAAACCAGTTTGGATGCATGCAAGTATGATGTTTAGTGTAATAAAAACAAACAATGCAGTGAAATTAAACAATAGTGAGATAATGATATATAATTACAGCTTTCTGGTATGGTGGATCAGGATTTGGGTGAGGCATCCTATTAAAATGAATCTTCTCACAAAGTAAAAGCAGTGGAGTCTGTCCATGTGAGGTAATGGTGTGAGCTCACACTGATGATCCACGCTCAGCACTCCAAATCAATATCTCACTGGAGGGTAAATATCATCTGGTCCCTTATGTTTACCTCTCAAAACAGATATGGACTGAAAAGAAAACACATTTACAAAGGACTTGACCTGCTATAATCCTGAAACCATATGCTATCAAAATCTGAGAATCCAATGCAAGTTCAAACATAGGTATAATCAGGCCCGGTTTCAGAATCAAATCACTGAGGGTGCTTCTGAAATTTGTGAGGGTTCTCTATAAAGTGCAGTAATGTGTGAGCAACGGCTCCACCATTACAAGAATAGCAATGTAAAGTGAAACATTTAAGATTTATTTACAAGTCGTTACTTTTACAAAAAATTTGAATAGAATTTTATAATAGCCTATAGAATATCGATAGAACATAAAAAAAAAAATTCTGTTAACCTGTCGGCATTTACATTGCTTAATGCGTATCTATCTTGACATAGGGTATTTTTGTCCCGTGATGTGTTTATGACTTAATTATTGCAAGATCATTGATGTCACTTCCGAAAATTTGTCGGTCCTCTAAGCAGCATGAAACACGAAACTTTTATTTAAATTTTAAATGAATTATATAGCCTAGAAATTCCGCTCCCTTTATAATCCCTAAAAAGCCGTCACTTCGCGTTTTGACCATAGAGGTTTTGACCAGTGAGAGGAGCCTGGCTAAATTAAACGCCCCTGATTGGTTCAAGAGATCAACAAACATGTCTGTGATTGGCTACATTGCTCCCCGCAGCAAAAACACATTGTAAATTGAAACATTTGACGTTCTAGTGTAAACACAAAGAGCTTTTGCCAAATCTGTTTCGTCAGTGTTATATTATTACAGTATCTTACGTTTGAGATATTTACAGTAGTCAAAATGTGGATCAAAAAACATGAAATTTATACATGAATTTTGAAAACAATACCCGTTCTTGTCTTAGGACAACTTTGATTAACTTTTTTGATCCACTTCAAATGCTGTATGTATTTATCTCTGTCAGAAAGTGCACAGACTCCATCTTCATCCATTTTTTCAACCAAGCACTGCACCCAAACAATGACTCAAAGAGTGTTGAAGCATGTGGCCTTTATTCAAGCATGACGCCATGCAAAATAGCAGAGACAGCTCAATTACCCTGAAGAGAGACAAAAAACAACAACCACACATTTGGATACTTTCAGATACATTCGGATAGGCATTGTTATATTCTGTATTTGTCTCTTAAGAGTCATTCACACATTTTTCCACAGTTCACTAAATTAAATGATTACCTAACAGATCACACTTCTTTTCAATATTAATTCAGTTTTCTGACGTTATATAATTTTCATAAAAGTAGATAAAGGTGAATAAATGAAGCTTGTGAAAATAGAGTTGGAGGTTTACAAACTGAACACAACTGTTGTCCATCTACATAAAATCAAATACTTTTGTAACTGTGAACTACCATTAAAGAACTACAGGAACAGAAAATCATTAAACTTGTAACACAAAGGCTGACTAATTTTGAAATAATGAAAAGCTTATTATTAACACTTACATAAAGACAGTCAGGATGGTATGGCATTTTATATCAAGAACAGCGGCCCCAATTGGATAATTGCATATACTGTTGGAGGTCGCTGGTTTAATTAGGTTTTGATCATTTTTTCAGTCTGCGGTACAGTGAATTCATGTCATGGGGCATAAGACGAAATTAAAACTTAAAATTGGATAAACGTAATTGAAGCCTGAACAGGTTGCCTTGTTATAATAATTAGTATTGAAAATAAAAACAGACAGACAGATAGACTGAAGAAATGTCATGTCTTTTTATACTATGTTCCAACTGAGGATTAAAAAAATTAAAGTCTGCCAGGCTCACTCTCCAGACTTATTAACAAGACAAATTGATCAAAGACAGACGGAGCCTCTCTTGTCTCAATAATACTTGTTTCATGACCTGTTTGCACGACTTGGCAAATGATAAGTATATTTAATGAACGTTTGAAATCTGGCTGTAATTGTGAAAGTTCATCAATAAAATTTGATATTGAAAATGAGAAAATACTCTCTTCTATTCAATGGAATCTTTCTAAAATGATCTGGTGTATCCTAATGATATCTTTGCATTTATTAAGTAAAATGAAACTATAAACTAAGTATTATGATTTGGAACAGAGATTATTTTACATTCACACTTACAGGGAAACCTATTTGGAAAAGAAGTGCACTTCATACAGTATATTAAAAGTATATTTAAAAAAACTTATACTTGAAGATAATATAATGTTAATTAAATAAATCTCACTTATGTTTACTTAAAGAGTACACTTTCATGACTATGTTTCACACTTTTTATAATATTTTATAATAGTCAAATTAAAAGTTTTACTTTAATGTACATTTGTTTTAATCTTTTGTTGTGCTTTAACTTATTTTGATGTGTTTATAACGTACTAAAGCACATGTAAAGTACTTGAACATTATTTGATATTAATTTTAAAGTTAATATTTTAAATGTACTAATTTGCAACCTGATCATTACAAATGTGTTTAAATACAGAAAATTAGATTCAAGTATATTTTAGTTTACCATAAATTCTTGTCACTACATTGGGCAGTAAACTTTAGCCATATTTCAAGGAAAATTGTGAAATTGCATACACTGTAAAAACAGTGTACAGATATGACAACATGTTTTTACAATTTGCTTTAACTCATCAAAATAAGTTAGGCAATTTTCAACCTTTTTATAAGTTATACAAGATTCAACTTATTATTAAATGTGTGTTTAATGTAATTTAAGTTGAAATGACTTAAACATCCAAGTTGATTGTACTTAATTTAAGGCAGTAACTTTTTTTACGGCCCAAAAAATCTCTAAAGGTCTAAAGTTGATTACATTTAGTATCAATTTAATCAATAATTCATTTTCATTTAATAACAATAGCATTAGCATTCAGTTAACACTAATATATACTGATATATATATTTAAAGTATTGTGCTCTTTTGAAAAATGTAACAATAATACACAACAATGTTCTTTTTTGACAAGGATAGTTCAACCAAAAATTGTGTTCCACAGTCATACATGTTGGAAACGACATGAGGATGATTAAAGATGACAGAATTTTCTTTTCTTTTTTTGTAAACTCTTTAACCCTCACACAATTCTCTCTTACCACTGTATATCATAAATGGATACTGATGCTCAAACCGTATCTCAGACTGTATAAAAAACACCTCGAGACTGATCTTGCTTCCAGCCTAAATTCATTTAGTCTATAAAGCACATCCAAAATATTTTATCCCAAGAAACGACGGTGTTAGCAGGTGCTAATCTGCCATTACATGATTAGTCGCAATTGCTTTTTGTAGCTTATCAGACACAGCTTAGAGAATGGTTACAAAAAAAAAAAAGAAATAGTCTGAGCAACCCCACACACCGAGGCCTGAGGCAGGAGTAAACACACAGACCACACAATGTCTCACACCCTGGGAGGATACCAGCAAAGATCTGTTCCCTCACAATTACTAGCTGTTTCACTCTCCCTCCTGTCCAATCTGAATAGGGAGCATTACTGATGTTTCCATGACGACGACGAAAAACACCTAATAATTTTGCAAAACTCAAGCATGCAACAAAAGAACTGAAAGTTGTCCTGATTCAGCGATTTATCTTGTGTGGATTACACAAACACATGTGGATTACACAAGCATCATTAGCAGCTGAATTACTGATCGAATCACTCCTCTAGATAAGAAAACCTTTCTGCCCTAAAGACCGTGTCTGTGCTGAAGTCCAAACCCCCCACTGTAATACATTAGCAGGATTAAAATTCCAGAGGTAAATCCTGAAGAAGCTGCTATTATCTTGCACTCTTCCCTTTAGCATAAGAGCCCCCCTGTGAAAAAGAAGTGTGCTTAATTGGACTGAATGTGCGCTTAGTATACTTCAAATCTTCAAAGTATATTTTCAAAAAACAGTACTTGCAGTTGCAGATAATATAATATTAATCACATAAAAGGCCATTTGAGAGCACTTAAGAGAGTACGTTTTCAGGACTATGATTCTTAACACACTTCAAGGGATAGTTCACCCTAAAAAAAAAAGAAGAAATTAATTCTGTCATTATTTACTCACCCTCAAGTTGTTCCAAACCTCTATGAGTTTCTGTCGGTAACCAAACCAATTTGTTTTCCATACTATGGAAGTCAATGCGGTCCATCAACTCGTTCTCATCGACATTCTTCAAAATATCTTCTTTTGTGTTCAGCAGAAGAAAGAAACTCATACAGGTTTAGAACAACTTGAGGGTGAGATTTCTTGGGTGAACTATCCCTTTAAGTACACTTTTAAAAATGCACTTTGTAATAATGTCAAAATAAAGTACATTTTAAATCATTATGTATAATAATCTTTTGTCATGTTTTAAAGTAGTACACTTATTTTCATGTCTTGATTAACATATAAAGCACATGTAAAGTACTTGATCATAATTTTAACTGTAGTGTGTTATTCGAAATTCCATTTAAAGTTATTATATTTTAAGTTAATACACTTCATTGTTTCAAATGTATAATTACAATACATAAGCGTCAAAATAAATGACATTAAAGTATATTTTAGTTTATAATAATTGCTTGTCAGTACAGTACAAAGACAGTAGATACTTATGTGGGTATAAAAAGCACTCTAAAGTGTGTATATATATATATATATATATATATATATATATATATATATATATATATATATATATATATATATATATATATATATATATACACACACACACACACACACACACACACACACATATGAGTGACAGCCTAAATACTGGCATATTGTCATCTTCCAAACTAGTAAAATGCCAACATCAAGATCTATTGTGGCTATCCATCCGGTAAAGTCTCTTCAGAGTAGTTGGCCTCACCCATTTGTCCTACAATGCAGCAGACACCTTTCATAAACCAGTACTTGCACAGGCATCTCACAAAGACAAGAATACCTTGAGGGCATTTTCAAATAGGATTATCTTGGGCTTGAGAACCAATTACTAGAAAGCCATTTAGGCATCTCATAGTAGAAATTACAGCCTACGCCTAAATTGTTTTACTTTTGTTTAATAATGTCAGTTTGCTAATAATTAGTGTTATATGCGTGTACACCTTCTTTATGGCACTTACAATAACAAAGACATAATAATTAAGCCATTCATCTTCATTCATTAGGCCTATACCTGATTTAAGCCTGCTGACGTCTAATAAGAATGAGTCCCATGTGCAAGAATTAAAACATTTTATAAACTATGAGTGATAAACTATAATTTGTTTATGAATCACAAGCATCTGGTGTGTATGTTTTTTTAAATTAATTTTTAAAAATACGCAGGAAGTCCAGAGAGATAGCCTATAGAAAGAGAGCACGTGTGCTTAATGCACTCTGCTGCCATCTACTGGTAAGGAGAGTTAATGACACTCTGTCTGTGTGCTTTACTGGTCATTCCTCCAGTCTCCCATATAGAGTTGAGCATGTTGTGAGCGTTTCATATACTAACTTTTCAAATATCTGCAAGTTTGTAATACTGTAATTATAGGAATTATCCAGCAGTTTGACATTGATTGATTCTTTAGAAATAACACTCTTCAACGAACAATGCATTCTCATAAAGTATACATTTTCAAGTAGGCCTACTTATCTACCTATTACTTAGTTTGGTTTTAGTAATATTTTTTTTAAATGTTTTTGAAATAAATATTTTCTGCTATCCAAGGCTGTATATTTTACAAGACTGTATAATACAGTAAAATTAGTAATACTGTGAAATATTATTACAATTTAAAGTAGGCCTATACCTCTTTTATGTAATTTTAACAAAAGTGTTTTATTCAATATCACATCAATATTAGATTTAAAGTTACACAAGAAATGACATTAAAGTTTACTATATACACTCTAAAAACTCCTGGGTTATTTCTTCAACCCATTTTCTGGGTTATTTGTGTTGGGTTAAAATTATGGGTTATTTTTTCAGAGAGTAACCATTTTCTGGGTTATAGGGCTAATATTTTGACCCAATTCATGGGTTGTTTGGGTTTCTGGGTTATTTTTCAAAGAGTAACCCATGTTCTGGGTTATAGGGTTGGCTCTCTCTCTCTCTCTCTCTCTCTCTCTCGCAGTTGTTCTGGAATTTTCTCACAACAGTCGTTTGAAATAACCGTAGCTTCGCGCTCGATCCGTTTTGGCCTGTGCTTCATCGGTGCAACTTCATCTATATTCAAGGTAAGAGAGTATTTTCAGTGTTGATGTAATGTTAACTTTTCTGTGTCCATGTCCCTGTTGCTAGTTTAGTACCATTTGCTAAAAAAAATAAAATAAAAAAATACGTTGCTACGTTTAGACTAGCGTTATTAGCCGTGGTAATTCTGTGGTTGGCATGTAGCCGCGGCTATCACGACAACATCTAGGTCTAGGACAACGTTACTGCTACACTCATTGAGAATAATGTGTTCGAAAGACGCGGCGCTGTGCTTCGCGTCCGGTGTGCGTGAGCGATACCTCGAGTTGTCCTAAACGCGACGCGGCGCTTCTCGTCCGGTGTGCGAGCCCCATAGCTGCGGCTACAGAGCGCCGAGGCAACACAATAGTTGAGTTATGTTTACCAGCTGTGCCGTGCTTATCATATTATACAGTGCTCTACTGGCTGAAGTAGTGAGAGTTAAAGAAGCGGGTCAAGTCTTCAAATTGTTGCTAACCTCTATATTGCTATGTTTTCTCCAGGTCATTTTGAATGGACAGTTTTGTCGCTGATAAGCTAACTGAGTGGCAGCTGTCTGAGCTGACAGAGAATTTTAGAGGTGAGCATTTTACTCTTATTGCCCTTATATCATCTCTCTATACCTACATTTTTTTTTTTTTAAATAAGACTTAAATGTGTCTGTGCAAGATTTTGTGAAAGTCACAACTTCTTCAACAGTGGGGTATGTACAACCCTAAAAGATTATTGTGCCTTGTCTTTAAGCTGTTATACATAAGAATGGGCTGTCATTACACTTTTTATGAAAGAAAATATGTCATTCACACAAAATGGGTAATGTTAATGCTGCAAAAGAACCACATTAGTTAACTAGCAATTTGGGCAAAAAATTTAAATAAAAAAAATGCCACTGCATTACCTTAAAAGTGATTATTTGTTAGCTTGATAATGAAAGAGTGTCTGGTGAGTGGTTCACAATTGTCTCGACTTATTAACAATACTCATGTTGTCTTGTTTTCTGTCTTTCAGATGAAGACATAGATGAGGAGGCATTTCTTCTCTTTGATGAGGACACTATCAAAAATCTTGTCCCCAAAGTTGGCCCCAGGCTTAAATTCCTGAGGCTCTTCTGAGAATTGTTGTTTATTTTTCTATTTTTTATTTCTAATATTGTTATTACAGTGTGACCTAAAATAAATATGAAAATAAACATGTCCAAGTGTGTGTTTTTTCTTATAGATTTTTATTTAATGCAATAAAAATGTAAAAGTGCTTGAAGTGTGTAATATAATGTAAAACAAAGTTTTATTTTCTGAAATAAGGCATACTGGGATAGTGACCCAAGTTAGGTTATTTTTGACCCAACTCCTGGGTTAAAAAGGGACCAACTAATTTTTGGGTTATTTCTACCCAGATGTTGGGTTTTTTAAACCCAACATTTGGGTCAGGTATTTAACCCATAATTTGGGTCAAAAAGCATAACCCAATTTTCTGAGTTGAAATAACCCATAAATTAGTTGGTCCCTTTTTAACCCAGGAGTTGGGTCAAAAATAACCCATTATGGGTTATTTTTGACCCAGGAGTTTTTAGAGTGTACATGCATTAAATTTAATTTCAAAGACAATAGAAGTCATTATGAAATTACATATAAGACCTCCTTAAGTGGGTCTAAAAGCACTCTAAAGTTCAGTTTAAATACAGAATTGGTAACACTTTACAATAAGGTCTCAATTGTTAACATTAGTTAATGTATTAACTAACATGAACTAACAATGAGGAATACATGTCTCACAACATTTATTAATCTTTGTTCATGTTAGTTAATAAAAATCCAGCTGTTCATTGTTTGTTCATGTTAGTTCACACACAGTGCATTCATTAATGTTAACAAATACAACTTTTGATTTTAATAATGTATTAGTAAATGCTGAAAATAACTAAGATTAATAAATGCTGTAGAAGTGTTGTTCATAGTTAGTTCATGTTAACTAACAAGGAAAGCGCTCGGTTGGATAACATTTTGAGAATTTGAGTTTTAGTTGATTTTGCTTGAAGAAACTAAATTGTTCTTTTGTTTCAGAAGTGGCTGCTGGTTTGTCGGAGTAGAAACCCTATGCTGGAATCATTGTTTCAATCCAACAACATTTTTATGATTTCTAGGACATTTCAGCAGACAAACAACTTATCCATGCATTCAATTACAGGCCAACCAGATGGACCCGATTTCTAATCCATGGAAATATTGAAAAAGTTGAAGTTGGAAAACTGGTGGGCGGACACTGCACTCAGACAGCCTATAACATGAGAGCAGATGAAACTCACACGATCTCAATATTTCAGACAAGCCGAAACTAGACATGATCCTCGCAATTACCGAATGTATGGCTGCATGTTGAATGATTAAATCATACCTCCAAATGTTTTGGCAGAAGACGTACATCATATAGTCTTGTGAAGTATTTAGTTCGAGTTAATGGCCTTCCACAGCAGACACCGCTCAGATCGAAACATCTGTCATCAGAGTGGAAATTCACACAGACAGTAAACAGCACATCACACAAGGTCGCAATACCTGTCAATGGCTTCACACGCAGCTTTCACTTGATTAAATAAAGCCTTATTTAATCTAGTCCATTCTATTCTATTTTTTCACCTACTCATTCTTTATTATTATTATATATTTACATAATTGTATATTTACATGTATTCCAGCACTGCTCGCTCTGTTCGTTCTCTCAACTAACTTTATAGTGCATCCTGGCATGCTTTAAAAAAATATATATGATTGTATACTGTATATACACTCTCACTGCCAAAAAAATAAAGTCGCTGTTTGGATTTAAATAGGCAAATTCTTAAGAGTCTTTCACTGAATCATTATTATACCATTTCTTGCATGTTATATGTTTACAGTTCCTCTAACCATAACTGATGGAGTGCGTAGCTTTTCATTTCTTAAACAACCATGTAGGAAGATGTTTCATGGCCATATTCCAGGATGACAATGACAAGATTTATCAGGCTCAAATTGTGAAAGAATGGTTGTGAGGAGCATGAAGAATCATGAACTGGCACCTCTGAGTCCAGATCTTAAATTCATTGAAAGTCTTTGGGATGTGCTGGAGGAGACTTTACAGAGTGCTGGACTCTTGCATTCTCAATACAAAATCTTAAGCAAAAATTGATGCACCTCTTTATGGAAATAACATCACAACATTTTGACTTCTGCAAACCGCATAATTGGACATTACAAAACATTTTCTCCCAAATAGCATTTGCAAAATATTATTTGAGGGTGAGAAGACTTTTGAGAAATTCTGCAATATAATGTATGATACAGGGATGTAAAACAGAACAATTAGAGATCTATTCAATTCTCAACAACACAGTGGAATTTTACTCCTATTAAATGCCATAAGCTTTATTGGCTCTTTAGGAAAGTTCCCTGTACTTTTATAAAGGCTACTGTACCTTATCCCAAACATTACGTATTACACAATGCCATAAATACCAACGATCAAGCACTGTCATGCATATGTGCACGCAACTGGCTGAATCATTTTTAGCAAGATACCAGGACACCAGAGAGTTGTCTACCACTGGTTCAAACAGACAGCAGGTTTCTTTTGAAATCAGCTGGAGGGGGTTAGCGGGTGGGGGTGTTAGTGACATCGCGGCTCAAGTGGCAACATTTGTGCAGTTCCAGCGGGACGGGATCGGAGGCCACAGCTGAATCTGTTCTGTTTGATCCAGTCGATGAGAAAGACTGAAGGAGCCAAAGCTGCATAGCTGAAGCTCTTTAGACGCATGCTGGTTAACTCATGGTGTGAGAAAACAAGACAAATCCCACTGAACCATTCTCTGATCCTTCTTCCTCTTTTCCATTCATCCCTTCATTCTGTTTATCTCCCTCTCCCTGTTATTTTCACTCCACTCCTTTCCCAGGTACCCGAGACAACCATCCGAGAGCCTATAAGCACTTACAGCGACAGCTTCCAAAGCCCCAAAGGTTTTATGTGATACCGCTGCTCTGACAGAGACATGTTTGGGTCCGTAAGTGGGATTTTATCTTGCCCTGAAAAATACAAACCAAGCAGAGGATGTTTGTGAGTTGTTCTATAACAAATGCGAGTGTCCACAGGTCTAATGTTGAGTGGTAGGCAGCAAACTTGAGACAAGGGGGAGGTTGAATTGTGAACTTCAGGGACCACCTGTTGTAGCACAAGACACTGATATGGCTGTGAACGGTTTCTATGGTTTTGATTTGGGCCCAGGCCGAGGGGACGGTGTCTGCTGTGGCCGCTGACAGAGAGACCGTATCTGCAGCTGTCCCTGTTAATTATACTGTTATCCCCGGTTTGGGAGGCGTCCCAATCAAACTGTGGAGTAGATACTGAGCATGACTTCATTGACTCCACGTTCACAGGGAATGATATCTCCCATTTTGCACCCCTCATAAATGCCTTTGGGTGTTATTGCATAATCTAGCTCACACCTATAAACCCTGCTGTTCCCACACTGTCAAAGACTATAGATATAGAAAGACAGTGCACTCATTTTACTATGAATGCGAGAAAGTGCAATATGGAGGAATAAGTCCCACCTTCTATATAAAAGAGCCAATCACCAATTGGTTGCTGCCTTTAGAAGCTCTGTGTTCTGAAGTTTAACTGAGATTCAGATTTCATTGGTGATTTTAAATATGAAATTTAATCGTAAGCTTGGTGAACAGCTTTGGAGAATTTGATGTTTCCTCATTTGCAGGGGATATATTATAAAAATCTGACTTTTTCCGTTTAAGTGCTATAAAAATCGGGTGCCCGGTGCATCTACCAACCCAGAAAACGTGAAGTGACAACCCAGTACTTTGTTTTGGTAAGCCTTTCTCTGCAAGCATGTCACAAAATAAGCCGATCAGATTTCGCTCCCCTTGTGACATGCGAAGGAGATCTCACTATAATATTACCGCCCTTTAATCTGCACGTTTCCACCCACAGCGACGCCATTTTTTTTCCCGCAAGTGACAACAGTATAACCAGTTCCAGAGTCATAGAGAGAGAGAGTTGCGACACTCCCATAGACCTCCGTTGTAAATAATGGCGGCGCTTTTAACCGCCTACTTCCGGGATATGAAGATCGGAATAGTTCCAAACACTGTCATTTGGGCGTTGGACACCATTCACTTACATTGCTGCGCGTCGAGTTGTTCCAGAGTTAAGTTGCCGAAATGTCGACCTCTTTTGAATTGTCAAGTGTCTATATTGTATCAGAGGCCCTTTGCGATGCTTATACTGGTCTTCATTTGTACATGCACAGCGTAATTATTTATATTTTATGTTGGTTGTTTCAACCAATTTTCAAGCACTGCCTGCTAGCTAACGTTAGTTAGCTAGCGCGACTTCGTCAGCTAAGAGTTCGGTAATGAATCGCTACCACCTTTATAGCAACTTTTATTTAATTTAATTTTTTGGGATATACTAACTTTTCATTATGTTATTATTGTCTTGAGTGAAGCGGCTTGTGAGAACAATGCTGGACCTTTAGGATTGTTATGGCCATCACCAGTCCTGTCTGTTTCATGGATCACCTGCCCCTGGTTTTTGTTTTTCTTGTTCACACACACAAGCACACATTTTTGTTGTCTGTTATTGTTTAATAAAAAATATTTTATTTGAAAACCTTCATTTGTATCAGCCATGCTTAAATTCGTTTTTAATCTGTTATAGTTTTGATAATGTGTATGGCTTAATCTTAAAATAATATTCTTAGTCTTAACATGATTATGTTTCACGTTGTGGTCCTGGGGGTGGCCACTTTCATCAGAAGAAGTGAGCTAGCTTCTAAGCGAATTCTGAACGGACCGCCACGGCAGACCTCTTTGCGTGATCACAAAGGTAGGCTAATGGCTAAATCTAAATTTATAAGCAAAATCACGGGAATCAATAGCCTAATACAGCCCAGTTGTGCTAAAATAAATATCATGAGACGTCCATCATCAGATGAATGATATGGAAAAGTTAAGTTAGAGCCGCTAAAGCCAGTGCTACTACCCATGCGAACATGAACACTAAGCTTTTCCCTCCAAAAATATAGCTTAAAACTTATCTCCAAATGCAAAACTGACATTAACAAAATGCAATAATGCAATAACAGCTGAAAAAGTACTTGGGTGTGTGTTTTATTTTATATTTACCGTTCAATAATGCAATCGCTGCTGTCTGTCCCATAGAAGAACATGACAGCCAGCGTACGTTTTGGAACTATTGGGGCTTACATGAACCACGTGACAGCCATAGCGGCGACATCAAAGAGTGTCGCAACTCTCTCTCTCCATGGCTCTGACCAGTTCTAATAGAAAAAGTTTGAACAAAGCATGCAAACTGTTCTGTCATTGGCTGCACAGACCAGCACAGAACACTATTAGACCAAGAAATGTCACAGCTGTCTAATAAAGACCTCAGGGAACTGTGTCAACTTGTGTAAACGTTAAACATGACGGTGCAAGTCGATGAGATGAATCAATGTAACTCCACAACAACTACATGTATCCACTAACCATTCAGAAACGTCCAGGTGCGTCTAAAAGTTGCAACCTATTCCTGAGTCTCTCCGTAAGGCTGCACTCCGCTACTGGTTATTTCTGAGATTTTGGATGAGTGAGATTTTTCAAGTGTTTTGTTACTGCTGGAGTATCTGAAGCTCGTGATCGGCCTCTTCTGAACGGAGGCGGAAGCAGCAGCTCATTTGCATTTAAAGGGACACACACAAAAACGGGTTTTTGTTCACACCCAAAAAGGGGCAAATTTGACAAGCTATAATGATCTGGGGGGATATTTTGAGCTGAAATTTCACAGACGCATTCTGGCGACACCATAGATTTATATTAGGCTACAACATCTTGTGAAAATGGGCATAATATGTCACCTTTAGAGATATGAACTGTACTGAAATAGCCACCAAGTGACATGACTTGCCTTACTTTGACACTGTAAAGCATGGTAAATGACCAATTCCACTTGAGCAGAGAGTGTGCCAATATAGGCACATGAGTATGGAAGCCCATTTCTGCCACATAAAATCATACTTTGGTAAATCATAATTATGACATACTAGGTAAATCATAATTATGACATAAAAATTCAGAATGACATGAAAAGTTCTAATTATGAAAAAAAAAGAGCCTAAATTATGGCACAAACAGTATCATTTATGTCATACTAAGTCATAATTATGAGAAAAAAGTCAAAATTATGAAAAAGGAGATGGAAGCCCTTCAGGTGTTTGTGAACTGGACCTCCATCTCTAAGTCTATTTCTTCTGGGAAATTGCACAACGCCACAATATCTACTGCTTTTTATTTGTTCATCGTGTACAGAATTATATTTGAAGAAAATATTATGGTTCTCCCTAAAAATGGTAAGACCTAAGATGTGATTAACCTTCTACTGCCAAAGATGGGTGTCACCAAACCGGGGGCCTGTACCATGAAGCCGGTTTAGGTGGCTAGCCAGCTATGTTTCAGTTAAGTTTCCGCCAACCCTGGGTTTTAGGTACTATGAAAGTAGCTTGGCTTGAATCGGTGTTCGTTGCCATGGTATCTTACGCTGCACGGCTAACCTGCTCCGGGGCAGGTTATGTTCTGGATTCAAGATCTCAGACTGAAGTTTGACCAATCAGCTGAGAGCAAAGAAACATAGGTGACGTAACTTATTCCCAGTGTCTGTTGCAATGACTTCACCTTTTCTTCCAAATCCTGTGACATCTCAGGGCAAATTGTTTGACGAGCACTTCGTAGAGAAAGAGTTTTTAGCCAGACAAAATCCCCTTGCCTTTCCTGATAGTTGAAAGATACAGATTTTCCGCGGAAGGAATGTCTTATCTTTACGAACTTCTTGAGCCGCACATAAAGAATTTAACACATCGAATTCATGCACTTACTGTACCGCAAATATTGCGTTACGTTTTTTTTTTTGTTGCAAGTGGTACATTCCTGCACGGTGGGTGACGCACAGAAGCTCGGGGAAAACACGGTTTGTCGAACCATTCGTAAGGTGGTCCTCACTCTGCAGGAGTAGCCTACATGAATAGTTTCATTAATAGTGTTCCCCGGACATTTATCGGCCATGTCCATAAAAGAGGGCTTTTATAAAATTGCCGGTAAGATATATTGATAGGGTGGCATCACATGAACACATTTTTTTTTTTTTTTTTAAAAAGCAAATTGCACAAATGTACTATACAATATAATACATGTTAAGAATTATTTAAAATCTTTATTATTATTCTGTTAATCTTATGATAGGATTCCCTAGCTTTCTTAGTAGTACAAATACGTTCTATATTTATGTAAAATTATGTATGTAGCCTATGTGTAATATAGCCTATAGCCTATTTTTATAATAGGCCTATATAAAAAATGTGCATGTATCATTTTTTATATATTATAAAAATAGGCTATAGGCTATATTACACATATAGGCTACACATACATAGGCCTACATAATTTTACATAAATATAGAACGTATTTGTTTAACTTACACATTAACAATCAGCAATCTTTCTCCAACAGTCTTCTCTTGCTTTGGCAGCAGAGACCGTATTGTTTCGAGTTCGAAATACATATTTAAATTCATAATTCTGAATGATTATCTCTTGCTCCTCCGCGGGAAAATAAATCGCTCACGCTCTACTACCCGCGATTGGTTGTTCAGTGTCGACGTCACTCTTTTATGTGCACGCGCGCGTGGAGTAATCATAGCTTGAGGATCAAAGCCTGAGTTGACAGAGAAAGTTGATGAGCTGCATCATGGTACCAATAAAGCCTGATTGCATCGGTTTGGTTTTGTCAACTCAAAACTAATCCTGTAACCCCGAGTTTGTTCAGCTACCTTCATGGTACAGGCCCCAGAGGTGTTCAGAGGGATGACCTGTGAACTGTGTTTGTTTATGTGACCTTTTCACCTCTAGATGGCAGCATGTACTTGATTACTTATACTTAGTCATGTTATGAAGTAATAATACAAGAATCTGTAATAATCAAATGCTTTAAAAAAAAAAAAACCTAAAAAATACAATGTGCTACTAAGTTTCCTGAAATCAATATATTTTTAAACATATATAATAATATGATGTTGTCTGGTATAAGGTCACAAAGTTATCAGAAAGTGGCCTAGGCATTGAACTGTTTTTTGCTTTTAGGTCCCTTATAACATTCATACTTTAGTGTTGTATCTTCATGCACACAACGACGCATGTCTTGTTCTTGAAAATAATAACTAAACCGGTTCTTTGAAACGAACTGTTCGAAAGAACCGATTCTCGGACATGACATGAGTCCCGTCACTATCTGAAAATGTCCTTTTTGACTCTCCGTAGTAACTTTAAGGCTCACGTGATCATAACAACAAAAAATTACCGCGAAAACTGTCTTTGCCTACATTGGAAATTTACTAGCTCAGACTTTATTCTAGAAATATCCACATATTTTTGGTACAAACACATTCATAATGTTCTGCGAAAAATCAGTCGAACTTATAAGAGAACTACATCGGATGGGAGATGGTCAGCTGCCCGCGTTTAATGTAAGTAAAGCGTTTCGTACAGTTTTATAATAGAAAACTGTAACTTAGCTGCCATAGTTTCAGCAGGTAACTTAACGTCAGTAACAGTCGCGATGTCATTAACATGTCAAAGTGGAATCATATCGGTTTGTCCTGGATTTTCCTCAGGAAGACAGTATTCGCCAAGTCCTGGAGGAAATGAAGGCTCTGTATGAACAGAATCAGAGTGATGTGTAAGTCTGTGCTCAGCTCTCACCGTCGACACTAATGCTTTCTGTGTTTGATTAACGTTAGCAAACGACAGGGGCTCCAAATGCAATGCTGTTTTTGTTAACTAAAACCATCCAGAAAAAAATAATTCAGCCAAATATGTTTTATGATTCTAAGACATAAACGGTATTTCATATCAAACGTCATACTAAGGCATAATTGTGAGAGAAAAGTTTATTTTTTTTATATTTTGTCATAATTTTGACTTTTATCTCATAATTGACGTCATAATTTCATATTTTATCAGATAATTATTACTTAAGTATTACTCAAGTATTTAAATGTTGACATAATCATTACATTTTTTGTCAAGACTTAAGACTCTTCATCTCAAGATGACTTTGTAAGTTAGTATGTCATAATATTGACTTTCTCATAATGACTTTTAGCTCATAGATTAGATTTTTTTTAATCATAATTTTGACATCATAATTTGTCTTTTTTTTTTCATTGTTTTTTATTTTATAATTATGACTGTCAATTTTAGAGTTTGTATATTGTAGTTATGATTTTGTATCTCATCATTATGAATTAGTATCTCATACTGCCGACTGTCAAAGCTGTTAAAGTCATTTTCTTATATGAAGTAAAACCGAAACCTTTAGAAAATGAGTATGGTTGCCTTGGCAAAACAAAATACTTTTTCTAATACTGAAAAATAAATGTAAGCTTAATAAATAAAATATATAGTAAATAATAAAAATGAAAAAAGTACATAAAATTACTACAACTTAATAAAAAAAAAATATATATAAAAATAAAACCTTATTCAAAATATTAATAAATACTGTATGATTTGGTCTAAAAAGCCAGTATACTCCATATAAACCTGTTTTTTAAATAGGAATGAGGCAAAGACCGAGGGCAAGAGTGAGCTGATACCAAGCATCAAGTTCCGCCACTGCTGTCTACTGAGGAACCAGCGCTGTATCTCCGCATACCTGTGAGGGATTCACTGTTATCCATCGTCTGGTTCACTCTTCAGAAGTTGGCAAGTGTGATCAAACATGTCTCTCTTTCTTCCCACAGTTATGATCGCCTCCTGCGAATCCGTGCTCTCAGATGGGAGTACGGCAGTGTACTGCCCACAGCCATTAGGTTTCATATGTGTGCTGAAGAGGTGGGCCTGAATTTCTTCTGAGTAACAAATATTAAATGCCACTTGTTTCTTCTTGGTGACTGACATGTTAATTCGAATGCTTCTAAATCAGATGGAGTGGTTCAATCAGTATAAAAAATCCTTGGCGACCTATATGAGATCAATTGGGGGAGAGGAAGGTTTGGACATAACACAGGATATGAAGCCCCCTAAGAGTTTATACATTGAGGTGAGTGCAGTGTTATTTTAGTATCACTTACATAGGCCTGGTTTCACAGACAAGTCTTAAATTAAGCCTTAGTTCAATTAGGACATTTAAGTAGATTTTATAAACATGCATTGGAAGAAAACATTACTGATGTGCACCTTTAGACAAAACAATGGCACTGATATATTTTAAGATATGTCAGTCCAAGTTACTTTCATTTAAAACAGCTCAAACGTGCATTTTAGTCTGGGACTAGGCTTAAGCCTAGAATGTGAAACTGGGGGATAATGTTGTATTCATATTTTAATTTTATAGTTTTAGTAAATTAGCATTTGTAATTTTCTATATTTTTTATTATATTTTTTCATATTAAATATGTATATACAGCTTTTATTGTACTAGTTTTAATTATTTTAGTACAATCAAGTTAAACTAAATTAAAAGTACACCTTCTAGCGGTTAAAAAACAAAACTGTGCATTTTGAGAAAGAACATTGTTTTGGTTGTGATTTGGCACTGTGTGGGTGAATGTGTTTTTCTCATAACTAAAAAAAACAAATCTACAGCTGAATTCTCAATGTAATGGGTAAAAAACATACATATACATAGTATATAGATGTTTTTTTCCCATTACATTAATAATTCAGTGGTGATCTCTTTTTTTAAATATAAGTTCTGGGCCCGTATCCCTAAAGATTCTGAGAATCCTCTCAGAGAGCTCCTAACTTAACCTAAAAATTCCTTGCCAGGAGTTTTAGCTTAGAAGTGATTCCAGAACATTTTCAGTGAACTCTGAGCAAGGAATGGATGGAAAATCCTATCTTAGTGAGGAGGTGTGGTTGACCCCGTTGCTAGGTATGAGTCATCATTTCAAAAGCCGTGATTGGTTGATCCTACACGTTTGATGAAAATGAACTTTTGGTGATAATGAGCAAAGGATGTACCCTCAAATCAATAAACATAATTATACACTCTAATCTTATGCAGACTGTAATTGTAAATAATATTTCACATTCAAGAAAATATCTGGAAAATGAATAGTAAGCTGTAGGGGTTATAGCCTAACATTAGAATCTAAAATATGTGAAAACTTAAGCTCATTACACCCTGTTCAAATAATGATTCATGTCTTATTTGCTCATATTAATATCCTAGCTGGCATATTTTGTACTTTCACTCCCATATGGACCCCATTGAAAACAAGATGGCCTATCTCAAGGGGCTGTCCTTAATGAAGTAGAAATTGCAACGTTACAACTCAGTGTGGTCTTAACGAGGGTAACACGGCTCAGCTTTTATCAATGTCTGTGATTGCTGGCTGGTCTATTTATGAAGGCTTGTTAACAAATATCCTACAAACACAGAAAATGGAGAAAAAAAGGTTTTGTGCAGCTGCTTAGGGGAACTCCTAAGCCACTAAAAGTCCTCTTCCCTGCTCTTAGCAGATCTCGCCTTAGGAGCCCTTTTAAGCGCTAGGAATCTTGAGGAATAGCTTTTATATTAACTGGGATTTTCGTGTCACTTTTAGGGGAAATTCTAAGAAAACGTCATGACTCTGAGAATTTTCTTCGAATTTGGCCGCTAGGAGCCACTTTTTGCACAAAAAATTCTTTAGGGATACGGGCCCTGAAGTATTCATACGTTAAAATTGACATTACAGCAATCAGAATGTGCTTAAAGTAAGTAAAAAATATATAATTATTCTAACATAGGCTTGCTTTCTTTTATGAAAAATAAATGTATTTTGGGACAAAAATGTAATAAAGTAACCGAATGGTTTTTGTGTGTGTGAAATTTACCTATTTACCTAAACACACAGGAACTTTATTAGCACTGATGTATCTGTTCCTTCATATTCAGGTGCGGTGTCTTAAAGACCATGGAGAGTTTGAAATAGATGATGGCACTGTGATTCTGTTGAAGAAAAATAGCCAGGTAACTATTCTTCAGAGCATGGTTAAATCACACTAGAAGGACTGCTTGTTTGTTTATATTGCTTAAGGTGTTTCACCCTTTCTCTCTTCACAGCACTTCTTACCCAGATGGAAATGTGAGCAGCTCATTCGGCAGGGCGTATTAGAGCATGTCATCTCCTAAGAATAAGCAGTTGATTGTGGATACTCGCATCTTTTCTTCACTTTAACAATTGAAATGTTATAAAAGTACATGTGATTGATCCAATCAGAAAGCAACATATATATATACACAGGTAAAACTTTACTTGCTCACATTCCTTGCAGTGGGAAATAGTACATGATGCATTTACAACACAGTGGTGTCACAATTATCTCCCAAAAGTTAGCCAGCTCTTTTAAACAAGGTGTACATCAATTGTAACACTTAGAATAATTTATATCCACGTGGACATTAGTGCATCATGATTGAAAATTGTGCAATTACAATATAGTATTTGTATAGAAAAAAAACAAACAAACTGTACATTGAGTGAATACTGTGATTTTGGTTATAAAATGGGCATTAAAACTGCAGTAAAAAGAATACATCTTATTTTACTATCAAATACTTGAAGCTAACAGATTGGCATGAACGCTTGCGGTTTGTACCCTTCATCACAGTGAACAAATAAAGGAATGTGTAAAGCTTTGTCCTTGACAAATGATCAATTCACTTGCCTCTGAAGAGACTAAAACATGACCTTAAATTAACTTTACGCTTCGTCCTCTTTATATTGTTGAAAACAGCATGATTTAAATACAAAATGCTGTTAGAGTAATTGTAAGACTTTGCATTATTTGTGCTTTTACAAAATTTCGCACCAAAATACAAAAGTGCACTAGAGGGTGGGACTTCACAGTCCAGTACAACAGGTAAAGGCTCGTAATGGAGTGAAACAAGTCTAAGCTGTGAACGATGCTGGGGCGATTTTACGTAGCAGTTTATTAAGGGCGATGACTTTCTCCTCCAGCAGGAAAGACTTCTTCTCTGCGCTCTTCTGCCTCTGCTCGGTCACCTGAAGAGCCTTCATGAGCTGAGAGTTTTCCACATACAGGTCCTTCAGCAGCAGATCTGACTTGGCATTTTTGGCCAGCTATAGGAGGGGAAGTTAGAGAGGGGAGTGTCACTATACAAAATATCAAGCTTTGGAACAGCATACTAATATATTATTTCTGTATAATATAATACTTCTATATACTAATATAAGACTTCCTAGGAAATTGTCACAAAATATCGAATAAAAATGGAAGTTGCTGCAATCGGGGAAGAAAATGTGGCTCTTTTTACTTCCATCATAAATGACTTGCGTCTCAGAGCGAGCAGACGACACGCAATAAACACTCTTGGATATCTTGCGTTCAGATGCTGGTGTTTGGGAATACAATCATGTGAGATGCTTCTTGGAGGGAATTAAACCAAATAATTCTGATGACAGACTTTGGCTCAGGCATTTCAGAATGATCAAACCAACATTGATCTGCTGTGCGATGCGATTGGTCCACTGGTTAGTCTAATTATCCAATCACATCCACTGTTGATGAAAAGTCACATGAGCTTTTTGTTGCACAGAGGGATTTATTAGGTAAATATGTTTCCATCGTAATATGGACGCTGGCTTCTTATCAGATAAAATATCCGCCTTTTATACGCATTTTTAGAATTTATTCACATCTATTATTATTTTGAAGATTAATACCCAAACATATAAACAACATGTATGTGGGGTTATGTGCAATTTTTACTTTTACAAATATTTCACATCCTAAAAATGACAGAAAAGTAGTAAGTATTAAGCAGTATTCAGTAACATGGTTTTAAAGTGCCCCATTATGCCATTTTAAAGTTCCTAATTTTGTTTTGGAGGTCTCCTGCAATAGGTTTACATGAATCCAAGGTCAAAAAAAAACTTTCTCCTCATAATATACATTGCACATCACTTAATTTCTTAAGACTGTAATTACTGACGACTTGTTTCAGGTAATTTCAGAATCGGTTTGTTCTTTCGGGATACAAATATCTCCATTTATAGTGCACATTGATCTTTGCAGATCTTTTACAATCACAAACAGCTATATTACACACTGCATGAAAGGTAATATCTGAAAAATCATAATTGGGGAACTTTAAAGCCACTTGTTTCTGGTTACCTGTTCTTTTAGCTGGTTGACTTTCTCCTGCAGCATCACACGGGTGTTTTTCAGCTTGGCTTCAACTTCATCCATACGCTCCTGCATACTCACCATCAATTTCTCGTATTGCTCCTGTTGTTTGATTTAATAGTTTGTAAATAAAATTACTTGGAATATGAGGTGAAGGTCGAAAAAACAAACGATTCAATGATA
This sequence comes from Leuciscus leuciscus, assembly GCF_965113295.1. Classification (NCBI taxonomy): domain Eukaryota; kingdom Metazoa; phylum Chordata; class Actinopteri; order Cypriniformes; family Leuciscidae; genus Leuciscus; species Leuciscus leuciscus. Next base: position 6,795,126 of record NC_138746.1, read on the forward strand.
AATACAGTTGTGGCCAAAAGTGATGTCTGGCTAAGGAAAATTGACATGTTCACCCATCAAGAATTTGAAAGTGTAGCTGTACCTGCTGAAGGCCCATCTGAATGCCGGCTTGCTTGGCCTGAGAGCGAAGCAGACCCTCTAAATCCTGCGTCCTGAGCTGCTGCTCGGCCAGTTGAGTTTGTAGATGAGCCAACTGCTCCCGGGTGCCAGACCCCACCTGTTCCCTTAGTTCCTGTACCACACGTACATGCTGAGCCTGGACCAGCGACAGAGCGCTCTCTGCCCTCAGTGCCTAAACCACAGTATCAAACGCACAAAAGTGAGACCAAAAACATTCATAAGGAATTCTCAATCAGTGAGAAGGTAGAAAATGATCTCCAAACCTGTTCATTTGCCTCATGTTTAGCAGTCTCTAGCTCTGCTTGTTTGTTTCTCAAAGTGAGGCACTGATGTGTCAGTCTCTGAAGTTCCAGCTCCTGAGTCTGCAGCTGAGCCACCTAAAAATAATAATATTCCAATCAGAATGATTTCTGAAGGATCATGTGACACTGAAGACTGGAATAATGGCTGCTGAAAAATTTGTTACATTTTAAAACATTAAAGTAGAAAAGAGTCATTTTAGTCACAAAAAAATTTGAACTTATTTGTACAAAACGTTTAAACATGAGGATAATTTGAATCCTATACCAGCTGTGCAGCATTTCTGTGCTCAGGGGAAGACAAATGGCTATGAGATTTCACTTCTGAGACACATAGGCTGTGTCCGAAATCACTTATACCTTAAAGGGCACTGATGGGCACTATTTGAGGGGACAGCCATTTGGAGTGTTGTCCGAAACCATAGTGGACATTATTGAGCTCACTCATTAAATCCCACAATGCACTGTATTAACGGGTGTACAACCTATGTACGCTGAACGGCTAGATGATGGCGCCCGCAGCTGAATCTCCACAACTTGTTTCTCTACAATATTTCAGTAAAGACAAAAAGACTGCAGGAATAAAGGAAGCTCCAATTTGTATTTTTTTTGGTGAGTTCGGTGATCCCCTCTGCATTGAATAATGGCCTATAATAGCAATGCATTGTGGGTTTAAAAGTGTGCACTATATGGAATTCACAATTGCGAATCCAGCAAATTCCTGCCGTGCAAACAGTAGAGAATGGTGCCAGCCATTAAAAGTAAAAATGTGTCATGCATATGCATTCCAAATAGTGCACTATAAAATAAATAGGGAGTAAATTTGGACACAGATAATTGCAAATTGAAAAGAATGCACTGCAAAAGCTATTTGTTCTTCCTGACTAACTTTGTTAAGAAGGTCCTCGTTCTGTACTCGCAAGCTCTTGCACTCCTTCTGCAGAACACTGACTGCAGTCTCCTCCTGAATCCTGTGGGTCTGATGTAAATGCTCCTTCTCTTTATGAAGCTGATGTATGCTGTTCTCAAGCTCCTGGACCTTGTGTTACACAACAATATTTAGCAGGTATTCATTTTATTATTACTGAATTAATCCAAACAAGTATAAAGATCATTGTTCACCTTGTCCTGACACTGCTGCAGCATCTTTTGATGTGTGGATTCCTCCTGGATGTGAACATCCTTTTCTTGCCACAGAGTTAGGATCTGGGAGTTGAGCTGCTCTATCTGGGTTTCTGAGTTACGAAGCGATTCCTGAAGCTTTTCCAGCTGCAACAAACACAAAGCAGGCTTTAGCATGTCCAGTATCAGAAAAGTACTTGATGAAAAAGCATCAGCATCTCACCTTCTGGTCTAAGTCTGCTGTTTCCTTCAACAAATGGTCCTTGTCTTGCTCTAGTGCTTGGTTTTTCAGAGTCTGACTAGTCAATGCAGACTCAACCACAGTCAAATGCTGGAGCTGAAAAATAAGAGGAGCTTCAGTGATTCCTGCCAACTTTGACATCATTTATTAATACATCTCCTAAAAAACTAAATCATACCATCTCCTTGGCAGTTTTAAGCTCCCTCTCTAGAAGCTCCTTCTCTTTCTGCCACTGTTCCTGGAGCTTTAGTTTGTCGCTCTCCTGCTGCTGTAGGGTTTCCTGCAGCTGTCTGTAGGACGCAGCTGTCCCATCGTTCTCCTGGCACACCTGTGCTAGCCTGTCAGTCAGCGTCTGCACTGCTCTCTGATCAGAACACAGCCGGGAACTCAGTTCAGCGTTCTCACTGCTAAGCTGAAGGTTTCTCGCACTGAGATCGAGCACCTCTTCTCGACATTTGGAATTCTATGTTGGAGAAGGAAAACAATTGTTAGGAGCAGGAACTGTAATGTTGTGCAATCATTCAGTATTCATAATGTGACATTTATGAGTGAAACAGCATATTTAACAAAAGAGAAATATATGATGGTTTTTATTAAACAAAAATGCAGAAAGTTTTCTGTGATGGGTAGGTTTAATGTAAGGGGATCGAATATACAGTTTGTAAAGTATAAAAACCATTACGTCAATTGAGAGTCCCCACAAAGATAGCAAAACTGAGTTTCATTTTTAATTTAAAGTCAGCCTTTTCTTCTCTATTGTGACGTATATCCAACAGCTTCTCGAAAAAAACAAGTAGGGCGGGACTTGATTTTGTCCCTTGGGAACTGATTGGATGGTTGTGGTTTGCTATTGCTGTGATGTCATGTGAGTGACAGGATGTCCCACCCTCGTGCCAATAAACAGAAAAGAGATGTCGCTGCATGAGGGAAGTTATTTTGATTAAAGATCATGAGGGCACATGAATAAATAAAAAGAACTGTGCACTGATAAATCATTTATAATAAATACTCCATAAAACAAAAAGTCATCATGAAATCAAAATTGACGTTTCTTAAATATCCATGCTACCCTCTTCATGCAATCAATATTTTTCCAAGAACTTCATTGATGCCAATCTTGCCTCTTTTCGTAGCCTCTCCTCGTCATCTCGATTTTTCATATATTCTCTGTCCATCTCTTCAAGTTTCCTCCTTAAAAAAAATAGTGAAGTGAAATTTGTTTTTGTTAAATAAAATGCTAAAATTAAATTTAGATAATTGACAAGTTAAAGTAGACGATTTCTTTACCTCTTTTTGTTGACCTCCTCTTCCAGCGACTTGACATCCTGCTGTAAAACGGCAAGCCTGTCTTTCAGTGCACTGTTTTCAGACGTGACCTCATCAAGTTGAGCCCTACAATTGGACACCAAAATATAGAGATCAGCTCTCCATTACAATCTTACCAGCCTCTGCACTTTTAGGAAGCTTGGTACTGAAAACAATATAATTTCAGGAGTTTTCGTAGCAAGATTTTCAACATGTAAAAAAAAAAGCAGCATAAGTTTAGGGCCACAAACACACAAATGTAATATTAATACAATTAATAGGATGCAAGAACACATTTTCAATCAATAGTGAGTTTTCATGCATGTCAGTGACACATTATCATTCAGTTAGTGAGATGCAGAATGAGGTCTGAAAAATCAAAGCGCATATCTACGGTTAATGATATCTCATTCTGTGAAACATTCAGTCAAACATTCTTGGACAGACACAAAAGTAGTGAGCGGTCAATTCTTGGCATCCGTACGGGAGAATCGACGATTGGATCAATGCAGCAATTGTTAATCTTTTGGTTCTGTTTCGACGGTCATCTACTAGCTGGAGAACCACAAACCTGTGGGGATTGGAGTCCATCTCCAGTTCTAAGGCCATGACAAGTCCCTCCATCTCCAGAAGCTGTTCTTTCATTTGGCACTTCTCGATTTCAAAGGCCTCCTCCATTTGCTGAAGCTCTGCTTGGGAGTCCATCAGCGATTGCTGTAGTTGATTGGTGGTATTGTCGGCCTCCTCTCTCAGAGAGCACAGCTCTCGCTTTTTGTCCTCCAATTGGTTGGTCAAAAGTTGCACCTGACCAGAGAAATGAGTGACGTTTTTAAACAGATTCATCTTCAGCTGAACCTCGTTCCAGAGCAAATCCATCTCTTCGGCTTTGGCTTCAAGCTGACGGTTGAGTTCCAGCATTTGGTTGTCTTTGCTTTGCAGTTCCAGAGCAAAATGATCTCCGTTCTGTTTTAGTTTGGTAGATTCGGCCTCCATTTCAACAATCTGAGAAGAAAGCTGGTCTGCAAGTTGCCGGTAGCTTGAGTTCTCTTGTTCAAGACGCCTTGTTTCTTTTTGCTCTAAGTTCAGACGGGCTTGGAGCTGTTCAACCTTGCCCTGCTCCACAAGAAGAAAGCCTTTAAGGTTTTGCTCCATTGTGTGCATTTGATCCCACTCCTCAGAGAGACTATTAACCTGTGTTTGTAGCTGTTTGAGAACCTCACACTGACCCTTGAGCTCCTCTATGAGTCGATCCCGCTCCATCTCCACAGCATTTAGCTCAGAAGCCTGTCTTGTAAGATCATCATCTCTGGTTTTCAATGCCTCGTGCGTTTTGGCCAAGTTTTCTTGAAGATCCTCAAGTTCTTTCCCTTGTTCTCTTAATTGCATTTGCTGTTCACCAAATGCAGTAGATAGATGACCACTGCTTCCCTGCATTATTTCTATCTCCTTCTGCCAGGTCTCAGATTTGGTCCTGCAGTTTTCCAGCTCTTCTGTCAACTCAGAAATTATGTCAAGAAGCTCCCGTTCCTTCTCTTTTTCTTTTGCAAGTTCCTTTTTTAGATCTTGAGTACTCCTGTCCATTTCTTTCTGCATTTGCTCCTTTTGCTTCAGAAGTTCTTGCTTCTTTTCTCGCTCAGCTTTAAGCTTTTGCTCTAGCTGAGAGAGCTTATTGCAAAGCTTTTGTTCTTTCTCATTTCTAATTTCTGTTTCCTTCTCTTTGGCATGAAGTTCTGAGGTCAAACGCTGAACGAGGGCATCTTGAGCTTTCATGGAAACCGTGTTGTCTTCAAGCTGAACACACATCTCTTCCAGCTTATCTTCTAACTGTCTTTGTAATATGAGCAACTCCTCCTCAGCCCTAGATGCGAGTTTTACCTGAGCTTCCATGAAGTGGATGTGTTCTCCTAGCTTCTTGATTTCTTCCTGGTGTTCCTCCTCCAGTTTCTTTCTTTCCTGTGCCACCCTGCTGCAGATCTGAGCTTGCTCTTCATTCCAGCGCTCGGTGCTGAGGAGACGCTCCCTGCGCGCCTCCTGTTCTTCTCTGCGATGCTGCTCAGACTGCTCCTCTAGACGGCTGCGCTCGAGGTGCAGCTGATGGAGCAGGCTACGCTGAGCCTCGCTGTGTTGTGCCTTCATGTGCAATAACTGCTGCTCTGCCTTCTCCCTGGTAAACAGCAACATGCTAATACATCTATGTCTGAATTCATGGCAATGTCATGGATAACAAGGGAGAAAAAAAAAGAAAGAAAAAAAATTCTACTTTTCCAAAAAAAAAAAAGAGGTTGAACATGCAGTAAAACACAATTCAAGATGTAATTCTTGAATGAAGGTCTATATGAAGCACACATTACATTTTATTGAAAATGCACAAAATAAATAGTAAGTGGTGAATCTCACAAAACCTGTTCTTGTTGAAATAAATTCCCATTATTTTCAATGGTGAATCTCATTCAATTCCTAATTTAAACCATTATTTTTAACATTATCATAAATTATACATTTTTATTGAAATCATTAATACATGTCAACAACAACATGTTTACAATCAAAATATATTTTCTTCACAAAAGTAAAAGATATTTTTGCATTATGGAAATGAAAACGGATGCTGTCGGATGATTGATATATTTTTATGAGCTGTTTATGAGCTGTAGTAAATCAAAAATAATGGTCTTAAAATAGGCAACATTTTATATTTGCAACAAAAAAAAAGGTTTAATTAAATGCATTCTTTTTTTGGGAGGGGGCAAAAAAACATACAAAATAATACCCTGGTTTCTGAATTCTTACTTAAAGACTGACAAGTAATTCAACTTCTAGCTCTGTCCTTTTTCAAATATATACTTCTAATGTCTACAATATATGAGCAGCACCTAATCCTTTACCAGACCATTTGAATATCACTTACCTAACAAGCAGCACCTCCTGGTCCATCTTGAGCTTGAGTTCTGCCTCTAGCTGATCTTTCTCTGAAGTGAGGCGCATCACTATGTTACTGATCTCACGAGCATAGTTCTGCTCCAGTTCTGCCTGTTCCCGTTGAATTCTTCGTTCTTGCTCTTGACCCCAAACTCCTCCTGCAGTCTTACCCCTCAGCTCCGCTTCCAGCTTTTCAACAGCCTGACGCGTTTGCTCTGCTCGCTCTTCCGCCTGAGCCTTCAGGTCCTCCAACTCACTGATCTCCATCTTAAAGCCCTGCGAGATGTCCTTCCTTTCAACCTCCATATTCTGCCGCATCAGCTCCATGCTGCGCTCGTAGAAATTCACCTGTGGACACAAAATTAAGACTATAAATCACTTTCTCTACAGCATGTTAACTGTCAGTGTCCTGGTACTTTTTTTGTCCGTCTTTGGTTTAGAAGCATTTGCATATCCTAACTTTTTCCCCTTCAGCTCTGCCTGTTTGAATCTAAACTGAATCTACTCTAATTTGCAAAGGGTACTTTGGGTAACCTATTTAATATTTCCATGGTTTGCCTGTACCTTAGTCTCCAATTGGATCTTCAAGTCCTGAACCTCTTGCTCGTATCTCTCCTTCATCTGCTCCATGGCCAGTTCTGTCTCAATGCTTACAGAGGGAGCCAAGCTCTCCAAGGAACCCAGGGCTGAAGAGACACACCAAATCAAGCCATGACCCATGAGTATGGATATTTCATTCAGAAAAGATAACTTTGTTTTTATAATTCCTCACCATTCTTGTCAGTGACTTGGAGCGTTTTTCTGACCTGAGGAGATGTACCCTTCTTCATTTCAGGATCATCTGTAGAACAAAACAGATAGGTTTAGATGTTTACTACAGAGGTTAAGCTCGATAGCATGAAAGATGTGTGAGATCTAGATGTTTGTTCACCAGAATCTGATTCAATGGTTAATGCTCTTCGGTTTGACCAGTCATGATCCGACAGGCTGCCTCTGGATCGTCTGGCTCTCCTTCCTGAGCCCTGAGACTTCAACAACTCCAGCTCCGAGCACAACTCGTCATTCCTGTCTTGCAACTCCTGTATTTAGTGGGGCGGAGACACAGAGTCATTTGCACAAGTAAAACTTTTTTTCTGCATTTCCTGAAACAAATCTCCCAAACATATGTAAAGCGGCGGTGAAATGTGTTTTTCTTTGAAAGCATCACCAAATGAAACTGCAAAAATTACAAATGGCTTACTTACAGTTGTCTGCAAATATTTGACAAATTATACACACACAGGTCAAATATATTGTTATTAAAAAATATATATATTTTACATATTAAAATTAACTTGATAAAAGGTTGTTAAAAAGATGGCAGAAAACAAATGCATAATTTAAATAGCAACGTTCCCTCGTTACAGTTTTGTAATCCTATTATAGTATTGTTTTCATAACAGAGTTGTTAAAAACATTGGACAGAGTCAAAATTCTTGTTTCATTTTGTTGACATATTAGTCAAAGGTTTTTATAAAGGGGATTTTGGATATCTCTTTTTGTCGCTCCATAAATAAATAAAAAATACCATCAACAGCCAGAAAAATTATAATAATTTCACCATGTTTTTGGGAATAAAATGTTGTATATGTATAAGATCAAGCAAATGATAAATGAACAAACCCCTCTGTAAAAACCTTCAGAAAATAAATAGAAATAAACCTAAAGTTTGGTGAATTTCAGTGATGCTCTATGCATGAGGGAAAAAAAACATTTATTTTGAGAAAATGGTCCGTAAAAGAAATGCATTGTCCTCTAATCTACCGGTAAAAATACATAAAGTGCAATAAAATAAACACTTGAAAGTGTATTTTGGATGTTTTCTTTGCACTAGTCTAAAACAAATGACATGAAAAGCCAAATAGACCAAAATCTCAAAATTGACCAGTGCAGAAAAAAAAAGTCTTGTCTTAAATAAGAAGCCTCATGGGCCAAGTCTCTACCTTATTGCTAAGCTGTAATTTTTGTGCATTAGTATACACTTGCTACGTTTTTTGAATGGTTCCTAGGTGATTAATTACAAAAGAGCAAAAAGTCACAAGAGCAAAAAAGTAAAAGCACACCACTCCTCACAATTAAAGGCGTCATTTACAGCACCATGGATTATAGGAGCTGGCATAATAACCAAGAAAGGACACTTAAATACAATGCACAATGACAAGGCTGACCTCACCATTCCCTCTAGACAAAATATCCACCAACACACCATCAACACACACAGGAAAGCTCATACCCTGCATTGCTGCTCGTACTCCTTAAAGAGCTCTGAGAAGTGCTCCTCTTGATTCAGCAGTCCTGTGCCATTTGGATCAAGGCCACCGTACTGTTCAATAAAACAAGCATAGATCAATTATCATTATTGTTCTTAAAGAATGAAACTCATGATCTTCAGCATATAGACGTCTCACCCTGTCCTGCAGCAGATGCTCTAGATCCTTCTGTAGTTTCGAGATGGTGCTCTCCGCTTCAGACAGCTTCTCCTTCAGAAGGCTGACCTCCTCCTCCAAACGACTGTTCTCCTGTAACACAGAGCTGGAGTTATTTAACCTGACACCGCACTGACATGCTCAAAGAAACATACACCTCTAACCATGACAGATCACCTCTTCGTTGAGTCGTGTTCTGTAGCCAAGAACAGAATCATTAAGGGAATTAAAGGAGGCATGGTAAGGGAATTGTATTGCAATTTATATATTATATGAATAATGTTATGGTTTATTTAAATATAATTCCCCAACTTGAATATTCAATGGCAAAATACAAAATTGTCGGATGTGTATCTTGGTGAATAAGACTCTTTGTTCCTGCACAATTTTTATTTGTATGTTTCTTCTTTATAAATTTTTTTTTTTACTATAATAGGATTACAAAACAGAATTAAGGAAAAGTTAAAGCAATTAGTTCAAATTAGTTTGTTTTTTTAAATCAAATAAATATTGATTTTATTGCAGAAATGTTGCCTTATTTTCTACTTAACAGTGAGTTTACCACAGTTATGGGAGTTCCTACAAACCCTCTTAACCATAATAAAATCAGTGTAAAGCATTACCTTGAATGGTGTATTGCTTTGCTTAAAAAAATGCTGGCAACTGCTATTTAATCATATTAATTCAACAATGTTTAAATATATATATATTATTTAATAATTATTATTATTAATTATTTATATTAATAATAATAATTGGAATAAACATTTCTTCCATGAAAACTGTAGGCCATTTCTTATTGCAGCCAAACAAAAAAAACAACATGGTGCTTTTGTATAGAAAAATTAACAACAGCTATTAAAGACACTCATAATTCATCAATCAGAATGATTCGTTTTATAAAGTAATATACTACCGTTCAAAAGTTTATTACCGTAAAGGAATTGCTTTCTATGTTAATATATTTTTAATAGCAAAGCTGAATTTTCAGCATCATTACTCCAGTTTACTCCAGTGTCACTTGAGAAGACTCCAGTTAACCTTCAGAAATAATTCTAATATGCTGATTTATTGCTATTTTTGTGGAAGCAGTGATATATATATATATATAGGATTCTTTGATGAATAGAAGGTTCAAAAGAACAGATTTTTTTTTTTTTTTATTGTTATAACCAGGGTTCCCACACCTTAGTTAACTTCAAATTCAAGGACCTTTCAAGGACTTTCCAGGTCCAATACCCTCAATTTCAAGGACTTATGGGGACACATATGTGGTGTTCAACAACAAACGTTGAGGTACCATCGTAGTAGTTTTGTGCGCTTGAATGTCATGGCAACGTAAAGTACCTCACGTGGGAAACACTTTACGTAACGCGTAAATGCGCATAATTAACGTTAATCAAGCAAGCTAGAATGCATAGGCCACAAAGTGTTGGCAAAATAACACAGGAATAATATGAATTTTTTTCCAGAAACCATCTTGCACAAAATAAATTCAAGCACTTTCAAGGACCTGTATCTATGTATGTTTATTTTCAAAAACTTTCCAGGGCCTTGAAATATTTTTTTCAGATCCACAAACTTTCAAGGATTTCAAGGGCCCGTGGGAACCCTGTATAACAGTTTAAACATTTTACTGTCACTTTTGATCAATTGAATGCCTCCTTGCTGAATAAAAGCATTTCTTAGAAAAACAATAGGTTTTAAATGCAACAACCTAACAGAATACTGCTACTTATAATAACAACAACAATAATAGTGACATCAGTGGTTACCTTAGCAGCAGTGCAAATGTCCTCCTGAAGGCTAACATCCTGAGCCTGAAGCAGTTCCAGCTCCTCCCGGAGTCTCTCCCGCTCATTCTCTACCTGCTCTAGAAGAACCTCGCTTTCATACTCAGATTCACTCCTCAGTGCTGTAAGTTTATCCCGGAAGTCCTGCTCCAGGCCCCTGCATCAAAAACAAAACACTGTAGAGCCCTTGCATGTCTCTTTATCAGATTTGATTATATATATATATGGACTAGAGGTCAGCAGCCGTACTTGATTTTAGACTCATTGAGAGACTCCATGGTCGCATGGCGATCATCCACCTCTCTGACCAGCTGTAGGTTGCGGCGGTCAGCCAGTTCCAGGTCCGCCTTGGTTTTGTCCCTCTCCTGGCAGGCCTGCTCTGCCAGGACTCTATAGAGGTAGAACACAAAACCACCACACCATGAGATGATCATCCATTCTGATGCAACATTTGTTACAAGTAACACCTGTTAAGCATGCAGAGATGTTTGGAGAACAAAGTAAAGCCACTTTGTAGTCGTTTCACATACAAGGGTGCTTTCACACTTGGTTCGATTGCCTGATCTGCACCAGAGTTCGATTGCTCCCCCTCCCCCCACTGGATTGTGTTCACATTAAAGACGACGCATAAACATAAACTGTTTATGTTTTCAAAGCATCAGCACATAATGGCACTTGTGTCTGTCTGCCGAAAATGTTCTAAAGAATGTGGGATCCAGCAGAAATTATATACAGTACATTCTCTGCTTCCAGTGCGTCACTAATGCTTGTCAGGAAAGCGAGTGAGACCACACACACACACACACACGTCTGGTTTACGATCTTTGTGGGGACTCTCCATAGACTTAATGGTTTTTATACTGTACAAACTGTATATTCTATCTCCTTACACTAACCCTACCCCTAAACCTACCCATCACACAAAACTTTCTGCATTTTTACATTTCCAAAAAAACTCATTCTGTATGATTTATAAGCTTGTTTACCCATGGGGACCTCAATTTAGGTCCCCACTGTGACACGAGTCCCCATGAGTCTGTGTGCATTCAGGTTGAAGTCCCCACCGGGATAGAAAAACATGAACACACACACACAGTTTTATCGAATCACACGAGATGAAGTACGGTTCATATCAGCAGCGAAGCATACCAGAGTTCACATGAACCATACCCCAGGCCACTCTTTTTAAGCGGACTTGAATACAGGTCACATCCAATTTTGTAAAAAAATCTTTCACATTATCCAGATTAACCAAAGTCTGACGTCAATCGCAAGCTGGTGCACACCAAAAGTGCTAGTGTGAAAGCACAACACATAAAGAATACTGGTGAACACAGTACATTACATGTCCTCCAGGTGGAGACAAACTAAACAGCAAAGACATTCAGGTGAATCTCATGAAGAGGCTTTTTATCCACAAAAAATATTAGGAGTATTAAGATTTCTACATTAGGACGTTATTTTCAGGACAATTCAAGCTCAGTTTACTCCTACACTTTTCAATAGTGAAATACCCTATTCTCATTACTCTGTTACAATAAATTGATTAAATGTTAAACATTACTTCATCATGGTAACGTGTTGGTAACCTCTTTTAATTAGAATGTTTAGTTAAAAAACATTGCAAAACCAAGTTGTTATAGTAATACAGAAAAATGACTTAAAGTAATGAGAATCATTAAAATCATTAAAAACATGTCAATACTAGACATTAATAAGAAATGGTAAAATTGTACTGAAAATGTTACACTGCTAAATAAATAAATGCATAGATCCATAAATACTTTGGTTTTCAGGTGAAATGTGATCTGAACGTTTCGACAGGCTTTATGAGTAAATACAGATCTGATGTGAACAACACTCACTGTAAGTGGTTTATCTCATTTTTGTAGGAGACCAGAGCAGCCTGATGGATGCCGTTTCCACTGACCAGTAACTCATTGTCCAGTGCAAGAGTGAGTTCAGCCAGACACAGTCGCTCCTCCAGAGAGAAGTCCAGAGTCTGTATGCAGGTTCAGAATGAAAAACAATTCATGCCATGATTTATAGAGAAGAAACATATGCAAACATTATTCAGGATTTGTCATTATTCATAGTTTGTCAGTTCATCTATCTTAAACATCTAAGTAATCTATTACCTGGAGAATATCCCTGCTGTTGTGGATGCCCTCCTCCGTCCAGAGGGCGATGACTTTATCTGGGCTTGTGCATCCCGATCCATCATCCAGCCGGGTCAACAGCCTCTGACCCACCGTAGCCGACAGTAAAGAAGGGGAGGTGGAACGCACCAAACGTTCCTCAAGGGCCTGAGAGAGCAGCGGGAACGACATGAGAAAAAAAAAGACAAAACGATCCAGCAAAGTTCAGTATTCAACTGCGAGGAAAACCGCTGAAAGGGATAAAAAAAAAAGAAAAAAAAAAAAAAAAAAGACAAGCTCTCACAGTCCCACCACACAATGCACAATGCTGTCCTTGACATGCCAGAGCTAGAGCCTCAATCATGAACAAAATTATTTCACTGACCACTAATAAACGTCCTTCTGGTGTCGTAACCCTTAAGCTGGCTTAGCCTCATTTTAGCTCCAGCGACCGCCAAATATTCATGCAACTCGGCATTTGTTATCAAGCACTGATCACTGAAGCTGTTTTTCTCCTTAAAGGAAGCCTGATCTTTTAAATCCTACATTTTATTAACCAACAAATCTTGCATCCGAATAAGTGCCTAGCTTGAGTTAAGATATTGTTTTAAATATTTTTGGCTGGTTGTGCTTTCAGTAAAATCACCTCAGAAAGGTCATCACTAAAGGACTCCAAAATGTCTTTATATTCCCATGTAAAAACATTACATGCAGGAAGGAGGCCAGTAGTGCAGTACATCTCCTCAGCTTTGATTGCAAGTTTGGCCATTGCATAACAATACAATCGTGCTTTCCCAGAAACAAAAGAGAAAAAACAGGAGGCTCCACCTTCCCAATTAAGTTAATTGGTTCCAGCCAGTGCAGCCCTCAGTAACTTGGCTTGATGTTGGAGTTTTGAAATGAATCCTATTTGACAGTCAGGAAATAATTTAGCTGCCTCTTGTCTTTGTCAGCCAAGGAAAGCCATGGAAAAATTGGCAGAGGCTTTAGTTGTTGATTCTTTCAGTGACTTTTTCATTTTTTCTAATCAACAGGTGAGAGGAAAATTGGCAGATATGCAAGACTTCTGTACTTTATCTGTAACATGAACCTGCCAGTCTGGCATGCATAAAAAAATTAAGCATTCCATGCATAACAACATCAAATATATGTTACTATCTATCTCAAATAAAGAAACAATCACATATAACTGCTTCTTTCACACATTCACTTCATTTGTAGAGAAACCATGCAGCCACACTCTTGCATACTAGTGTCAGTGTTTGCAGCAGATTGTTTTGCCAAAGCTACAGTATGTTTTTTTTTGGCTACAATCTGCTTTCACCATGACCTTGAAGTGATCCTGACCTTTGAGATGGAGCGCTGTGGTTTGGGCCTGGCAGGGGTGGAGGTAGAGATGGGTGTAATGTGACGCTGTTGTGTGAACAGACCGCTCTGGAACTCACTGAGACTGACTCTCCCATCTTGATCCTTGTCTAGTTTCCTGAAAAGAGCGTCTAACTCCTGTGTACAGACAAACAGATATGGTGTTTAGTGACTCATTTCGTTACTTATTCTACTCTGTATAGAATGTTACATGACCGTACCTCAGACTGTAAGTCCTTGAGACCGATGTGGTCACAGACGAGCGACAGCTCCTCACGGTTAAGCGATCCTCCGGCTCCGACCCCCAGCTCTTCCCATACTGCTCTCACCTGTCCATCTGTCACTTCATGCTGAGGGTTGGATGAGCGCTGAGGACTTTCTGTGCCCTCTTGATTCCAGAGCTTCAACTGACCTTGGGTATATGTAATTCAGAAAGAATTACATTCATGTGCTGATTTACATGTAAAACTGCTCGATTCATTTAAAAGTTACACAATATAGTACCTTGTGCCACAAAATAGTGGTGTGTGGACTCTTTGTTGCTTCCTGTGTCCTCATCTGATTTGAGACTCTGTAAATAAAGAATTGACAGTGTCACCATGAAATCAAAATGTACTATTCTTGTTGTTTTATATGGAATATAGTGGGATTTATTATAAATGATCCATGCACATCATTATTTTTTTGCATTATTTTTAATTGTGGACTTACAATGGCCGCCACTTGCGCGTGATCATGAAGCCCATGAGACCATAGGGCAGAGGTCTTCAACCCTGCTCCTAGAGACCTCATGCTTGTGATTTTCAAGCGATCCTGAAGAGCTTGGCTGCATCCGAAATCACATACTCTCTTGAGTAGGTACTTATTTTGAATAAGAAATTACTTCACGATGGCTAAATAAGTGTGTTCTATGTAGTATGAGCATGTGTAGTGTGAATGTAATCCGGACATACTACATTCGCCATGTTGTCATTATCATGTGACCTACCCGTGTAAGTTACATCGCTTCACTGCCATTCCCAAATCCTATCCAGTGGCCTCATGGGATAGTAAAGTGTCCATCGTATGCACACTTCAGAATCTCGCCAGAAGTAGTAGGCCATCCGGGTACTTTTTGCCTACTCTTTTATGAATACTGTGAATTCGGACATACTTTTGTCACGTACTGTTTTTCGCCTACTATATAGTAGGGAAGTATGCGATTTCGGATGCAGCCCTTGATTAGCTGATTCAGGTGTGTTTGGGTGCTCGCGAGCGCCCCCTTTGCGGTCGATATGCACTCTCAATACACACTACGTTGCAAAAGTGCGGACTTGTAGAAAGACCGCGAGTGTTTAGGGTGCCATTTTGGACAGGTCTTCCAGGTACTCCATTCATAATGTGCACATTATATGTACTATATACTATTTATTTTAATAGTATGCTATTCTGAACATCTCATTTGTAAACTTATGATCACAAAGGGCATAATTAAAGAAGCATATCTTCTTGAATTGAGGTTTTGACTCTTGACTGAATTGTTGTTGAGTGAACGGATGGAGAAAGTTTAGCTGAATGTAGTACTAGTATGGTTCAGTGATCACAAGGAACACAATAGAATCATCATAAGGCATTCCATCCCAGCAGTCATTACTTCTGCAACGCTGGACGGGAACAACTAGCAGACTGAGGATACAAGCACTGAAGTAATGCTGTTCTTCACATCAGTATAGAAACACTGCATCATACTAAAACAGCTTAAACCTTGCTCATACAAAGCCAGCTAAATCTTTCTGTAATGATGCAAAAGCGCTTACATAAGAGATGGTTTGGAGTCGGACCGAGTTATCCAACAGTTCCAACACTGAGAGAGCTTTAAAATCAGCTGACAAAAGACAAATGCAGTGAAATACTAAAATCTCTAAATGTGTCATTGTAAAGGTATTTGCTAACTGGATACTGCCCAGTATACACTGAATACTGTATATTATTGTTTTAATAATATAGAATGCGAAACTGTATGTATTATCCTATGTAACTAAAAAATGGTGGTTGCTGTAAGCTGACTTCATTACAACTATTCATACAAACATTATGAACATTACATTAAATCATATATCTATAATCTATATATAGAGATCAGTGAGCATATCTGTAGTGAAATATAATGAATGAATTTGCAAGTTATTTTAATTTTACATGCTGTATTTCAATTATTTAAAAAGGTGTGATGTACAGAACAGCTTATACACAAGAGTAGAGTTAATTATTCAACTTTCACAAACTTTATGTAATGCAAAAATGTGTAACGCAAAAATTATACCATGTATAAATAGGTGACGAAATTAATAATTTTCATCATTCTGAATTCAGATGTAGTTAATTACTTGGGTTTGTTGTTCACAATATAACTATTCTGGGGGGTTTTAGGCTACTTCTGTGTAATGTTTCTGACTTGTGCGACATGTTGTATTAAAGAATGCCTGACTCGGAGGTACGAGTTTCCCATGTGTACTTAACAGCAGCAAAAGATGTTAAAAACAAAGGATGTCACTTCCACTTCATTTGTCACTGAAAGTGGAAGGTCAGGTTGAGCACTATTGGATGTAGTATTCTGTGCTCTGTAGTATACTGTGCATTGTGGTAAATGTAGTACAGTAGCAATCATCTTGGATATCAAGTCATCTTAGTATTCTATACTGTGCACAGTAGTATACATATGCATACTGCACAACTGGTACAAGTTGTATGATAGATTGTGTAAACTTTTATACAGAAAATGTACGGTGTGCATTTGTGTGCTAGTGCCATCTAGAGGTAGATTAAAGTTTGAAGCAGACAGTCACTGACCTGTAAGATATCTGTGGTTTGATCAATGTATGGCAATGGTCAAATGCAGGATACAAATAGGACACAATACACTGATCGAAATGCTACACAGTTCAGCTTCCAGCAACAAAAGAATAAACCCAGTTAAATATGGGACAAGCCACAATCAGTTACCACCAGCATTACATTTTAAACACCATTACATAACTGTTCACAAACTGTTTTTCAGTGGGAAGGCAGGGAGCAGAAAGTATTGTATTATCTCTCTCTCTCTCAGTCAATTGTAAAGAAAAAGCCACTTCATTGATCTCCGCTAAGAAATTAATTGAGGAACATCACACTTCTTGTCCTCAAGTCATTGTTCACTAAGGAAAGCCTTCAGATATGGAGGTATTTCAGCAAAGGCTACTCTCTAATTGAGGAGCACAACAATTCTCCAACAATCAGAACAAATTAGATCCACCTTGATTACAAATTGATTAATAATGTTTCTGAGTTTCTGCCTGAAAAAAATACAATTGTGTTATATTTTAGTCAATGACGTACTCAAAACTGAATAATTTATGAGGCATGAAAAGGTTTGTGTGCAATATTCATCACAGCCGGTTGAATTATTTACACAAACAAGCAGTGATGTTGCTCACATAAATGTTGTAAAAGAATATATGGATGGGAATCTGAGCTGAGGCCTGTGAATCTGTATTGCAAAAATATTGTGCGTATAAGTTCGAAAAGGAAAATTTCTTCAGATCTACAGAGGTGCTTTCCAACAGATTTGGCAAACACTCCATTGCGTATTTTTGTTTCCATTTAAAACGTGTTTTTGCAGCGGTAAACAATGTAGCCAATCAGAGACATGTTTGTTGATCTTTTGAACGCAGTGGCCAATCAGAAGTGTTTAATTTAGTCAGAATCCACTCACCGCTCAAAACGCCAAAGTTTTTGTTCTGCACGCTCGCAAATCCTCTCGTTAACCAAGTGTAGACACGGTGTAAGTAAGAGATTCATTGTGCAGTGTAGACAGCTTCATTGATTATAATGGAACTTTGTGAGATCGCAATGAACTGAGATAAGCGAAGGCTTTTTAGTGATTATAAAGGGAGCGATCTTTGCACGCTTTCGAGGCTATGTTTCCATTGGATAAAAGTTTTGTTTTTCATGCAGCTAAGAGGACCGACAGCCAATTACACGCTGCATAGTTTCGGAAGTGACATTTGCATTTAAATTTGGGATTCACTCTTGAAAATTCATAATAATCTTTAGCATTTTTTAAGCTAAAAGAATTCAATTTTATGAGATGGCTTAAAGAACTAAACAACTGTTGCAAAGTGTATTAAAGGTACTTTTTACAGCTTTTTACATAGTAGTACTTTTTTGTATTTAAGACACTTTTGTGAAACCTTAAACCTTTTACATAATACTTCAACTGTGCATGTTCATCAGATTACTTATCGAAACATGGTGAGTTGGATCCTCCTGCTACAGAACAACACAGAATCGCTAGTTACAGTGCAAAGAGTTGATTTAAAGAGCATGTAATCTCCCCCATTTATCAAAATAGAAAGTACTGGGTTACATAAAAGGTCTAAATATTTCAAACACTGTTATGAAAAAAATGAGAGAGGAGAGGGAGAAGAAGAGGAGAACAGAGCGGAGAGACAGAGAGAGTAAGAGAGCAAGGGAGGGCTCTGGTATGCAAGTATGCGTTTCTAAAATGAGAGGCACAGTTAGAGGAAGCGCCATGCCAAATTATAGCCAAACCCTTTCCTTGTTGTACTTCACATTATCAGACCACAGCTGATGCTTTGCACCCTGAGCTCCACCCAGACCAAGACCTCTAATCCTGGTTGAACACACTCGACACGTAAAACACATTGAACACACAGGCACTAAAACATCCAGGACCAAATGGAGCCTGGCGGCTGGTGAATAAACACCAAATGCCGGCGGCTGCCAACATAAACTGTACTGATGGACCAGCATGCTTTCATTCTTGGCTAAAGCACTTGATTGTTCAAATCTTCCACAGACTGTGTCCAACTCTCTCAAGAAGTCTCATCCCAAAAAAACACCTTTAGACTAGATTTTTTATCTAATTGAGATGATTCAAGTGGTTTTACTACGTTGCTGCAGTAGCTACGGTGTTCTACCCCTGTGAATAGCATACTTAAAAAAAAACCATATTACGTAAAACCCATACATTTTAAAATGGGACTTTACTTAAGTGGGAACTGAATGTAGTTTTCGGACACTTAATTTGCATGTTATTAACTAAAATGTATTATAATTTAAATTTATAATAAATGCAATTAGTTGAAATTAAGAGTGCTTTTTGACTCACTTAAGTAGGACCAAGTACATCTTCATATGTCATTTTCATAATTATTCATATTGTCTTTGAAATATGGTTCAAGTGTACTGTCCAATGTACTGACAAGCATATACTTTAATGTAATTTCTAGCAAACTTGTATGTCATGTATTTAAATATATTTGTAATTACACATTTGTAATGATGAAGTTGCAATTTAGTACATTTAAAAGATAGTGGGCCCTATTTTAACGATCTGAAACGCAAGTATCAAGCGCGAAACGCAAGTAACTTTGTGGGCGGGTCTTGGGCGCTGTTGCTATTATACCGGCGGGACTCTTGCGCCCGACGCAAATCTAAAATGGGTTGGTCTGAAGTAGCTTCATTATTCAAAGGTGTGGTTTGGGCGTAACGTGAAATAAACCAATCAGAGCGATATCTCACATTCCCTTTAAGAGCAAGCACGCTTGTTCTATAGCGGATTAATATTATAACAGCGGATTTGCCAGGCGCACGCCAGGAGCGGTTCACAGCCGAGGAGACCGACGTTCTCGTCAGGGCCGTAAAACACAGAGAAGTGACATTGGGGATGGACGAAAACACCCAAATTAGCTTCGGTTAAACAGGCGTATAATAATTTGGGTAAATGTGTAAGCTATATTTATGCCTATTTTTTCACATCTTCGTGGACACAACAATGATTTCCCTCATGTGTTAATATTTTTCCTTGTAATAATATATGCTTTTCTAAAAATGAGAACTGCTGCGTCTGTGTGTAGATGAGATAAGCAAAGTGTATGCGCGTTGTGCACACGCTACATTGGTTATGGTCAAGCATGCGCCCTTAAAATAGCATATCACAACAAAAGATAATTAAAACGAAATTATTTAAAATGTACTGTAAAGTAAAACTTGACATTATGTAGAGCTGAGCAAATATGGGCAGAACTCTTTACTGCCCTAGTACTTCAAAAATCCTTTTAAAGGATACATGTGAATTAAACGTGGCACAATGGCCTTCATCATCACAGTATGCCTATGCCTATCTAGTGCAAGGGATTTCCTCAATATGCTGATTGACGACTGTTGGGACACTCCAGGCACAGGATGGTTCTTGGAGAAAGGCTTTAACTCCGCCACTCCGGCACACCAGTGCGTAACCTCATACTATGAGAAAGGCTTTTACGGCCTCTTCTGCACAACAGTACTCTTTTTGTTACAACCAAGTTTTCTTTACAGTATGTTGTTCCATTCTACTGTCTGTATATTTAAACATGTAACTTAATAAATAACTCTGGCTGCTTTAAAGGCTTTGAGAAATTTTCCTTCACTGATGATGTTGAAAGCTAGCCTGGAAATCCAGACCTAAATCTGAAAGATTAATGGTCTGGCATCGACTAATGAAAATCGGCCAGCTCGAGGGGCGGCACCAAGCATGAATTTGAAAATCTCACTGCACGCAATTGGATAACACTATGACCAATCACAACAAGCCCCATACACTTAGCTACCAGCGGAGCTAACTGGTAGATTAGACTCTTGCCGTATCCGGTTGGAAAAACAGCAAAAACGCCCGTTCTTGCAAAGGAACGATTTGAGCGCCGTCTTCTGTTCCTCTTTTAGATAAAAAGCCAAGTCTAACTCGTTCATTGTAGCGGCCAAAGCCATTTCAAAGCAAATTCAACTTGTGCTCTCGCGAGAACTCTGGATTTCCAGGGTAGTTGAAAGCTAAAGTGATTATAACTTTCGTTATCTAAACGTTCTGGTTAAATCCTACGTTTTCCTATCAGTTCTAAGAAAGACCTTTACCTTTAAAGAATAACAACAACTTTATTGGAGTCAGATAAATATTTGAATTATACACGTCATCCTTCAACTGCCTTTTGTTTTCCGATTAAATAGCAGCGTAAGCTTCCAGCCTTACAATTATTACAAATCATTATTATAAATATCTATCTATCTATCTATCTATCTATCTATCTATCTATCTATCTATCTATCTATCTATCTATCTATCTATCTATCTATCTATCTGTTATCAAGTTAACATTATATTATCTTCCAAGTATAGTTTTTATAAAAATATTTTTTTAAAGATTTGAAGTACACTATAATGTGCACATTCAATACAATCAAGAACGCTTCTATTTCACAAGGGTAGGTGGCTGCTTATTTGAACAACTATCAACCCCATCAAAGAACTGTAACAGTAACATCTTAAAGGGATAGTTAATCCAAAAAATCACTTTAAGCGAAGGGACATGTGGTGTGCATGAGCAAGAAAGACATCATCATCCTCCATTCTTTCTAGAACCAAATCAAGATGGATCCAAAATAACTCTTTAAAAACTAAACACATGGAACGAGAGTTCCAGCAGCATAGGTTTGCATTTGCACTGGCTTTCCAGTCTGGCACTGTTGTGCACAAGTAAAATGACTCCAGAAGAAAAAGTACAGACACAGCAGAAACAACAAGCCCCTTTTATAAGTGCTCCTGCTCTTTGAGGGAAAAAAGAGAATGTGAAATGAGCCATGTTTTGATCATGAGCCAAAAGTATCACTAAAGTCTGGTAAAGGTGGGGGCTGCACTATGGGCCTGCACTTGCACATTCCACACCGCCACACTTCCTGTCTGTGAAAAGCAGGTCAGCCCAGATCCATTCACTAGAATCAAACTAATTCAGGTATTTCAATTGACTAACAATACACCACCTCAAGGGCACTGCAGTGTTTATATATAACAAATCTACAGTGTCACATGATCCTTCAGAAATCATTCTAATATGCTGATTTGCAAGACACATTACTTATTATTATCAATGCAGAAAACAGTTGTGCTGCTTAATATTTTTGGAAAAACCGTGATACATTTTTTACAGGATTAAAGAGTTCAAAAGAACAGCATATATTTGAAATAAAAGTATTTTGTAACATTATAAATGTCTTTACTTTTTACTTTTAATTTAATGAATCTTTGCTGAATGAAAAAAAAAAAAAGATCCCAAACGGTAGTGTAGGTATTATGAATTTTACCTCAACACTCTCCAGTGAGGTGGAGCGTCTGAGCTTGGCTCTCCTTACACCGTTTATTTCCACTTTGTCAGTCCCAAACGCTGCTGAATCTTCTGAGTCTGCTGTGAGCTCTAAGTCAGTCTTGTCTGGCCGTGATCGCCGCCCGTACCGCTTGGTTCCTTTCACATATTTAGGCTTCACCTCCTCTGGGACTGCTGGAAGAATAGGAAATGATGCTTAGTTTAGAGCGACAGATAATGAAAGTATGTCAGAAGCAGTCAAAATGAAGAAACAAAATAGTGGTAGATGTAATAGTAGGTCATCTCACATCATTTGTTCATCTATGTCACAAACTTTCTCATAAAATGAAAAATGTGCTTGAAAGGAAATGAAAACCTAAAAGAAACCTCTCCAACATCTGTTTCTCATCACAGCTTTCAGGTTTTACCATTTTCAAAGATAATTTTAGCATTGAGCTCTGAGATTTCACAACTTACATTAATGTACCAGTCTCCCTAATGCATCTATGAAAAAAGACAAATGTTATTCTGGCTTTGGCTTAAAGAAGACCTGCACAAAAAGTTGCAGCATCTGTATAACATATTATTACGCCTCCAGTGAAAGGGACCATAGCAATCAAAAGGCAGGTACCTCAAGGTATGATGTGGTATTATTATGAATGCCAATAATAATTTTGTATTCTTAAACAATGTCTTTAAACCAAATCAATTCAAAGTTGATTAAGAAAGATAAAAACGACACAAAAACATTACCTTAAGTTAAAATAATGATTGCTTTCTCTTCCTGTCTTCTTATATTTGTGTGTTCTATTTTTCAGTGCCACCAACAATTAATATAAGTATAAGAAAGCCACACTTAAAAATGTATAAATGTTTTTCAATTTCAAACCAAGTGGCATTTCCAAACAAATAATGCTAGAGATTTTCTCACATCTAACCTCAATTTTATTTGAACAATTTTTCCAATGATTTTGTTTGTTAAACATGTTTGCTTTTAACCAGTGGTCCTAAAGTCATTTTTAGTGGACGTATGAAGTGTGGTTTAAGTGTCAAAATACTTTCTAAGGCCAATATGCCATAAATTGATCAAAGAACATAACAAAAAGCTGGGATTTGCATGCCTTAAAAAAAAAAAAAAAAAACATAAAACCCCAATTCCCTAAATATAAACTACCATTCAAAATTTTCAGTACGATTTTTTTCTTTTCTTTTATTCAGCAAGGATGCATTAAATAGATCACAAGTTACAGTAAAGACTTGTATATTGTTAGTTGTTACAAAAGATTTCTATTTCAAATAAATGCTGTTGTTTTTTAATTCTATTCATCAAAGAATCCTAAAAAAATTATCACGGTGTCCACAAAAATATTAATCAGCACAATTGTTTTTAAAAAAATTATTGAGCAGCAAATCAGCATGTTAGAATGATTTCTGAAGGATCATGTGACACTGAAGACTGGAGTAATGATGCTGAAAATTCAGCTTTACATCACAGGAATAAATTAAATTTTTAAATACATTTAAAAATAGAGAAGTTACTTTAAATTGTAATATTAATTCTCAATATTATTGTTTTTTACTGTAATTCTGGTCAAATAAATCCAGCCTTGGTGAGCATAAGAAAAAATCAAAAACTCCAAACTTTTGAACGGTGGTGTAACTAACCATAAATATACCCGGCTATTCATTAACAAATACAAATGAGCATTTAGACAAAAAACACGATCCTTCAGTTCCTCTGGGTACAGATATTATACCAGCTATACATCATGTACCATTAATAAACCTTGAGTCCACAAGGTCCAGACATACAATAAATCATGAAGATAAACAGGCCTAAAAGCTTTGATAACCATGTAAAGGTCACTTTCCACTAGAGTACCTGGCTCAAGATAGCTGCTCTCCTCCTCTGAAGTACTGAAGTCCAAAGACCTTGACAGCACAGCCACAAAGCCCTCTTTGAACTCCTCAAAATGTACCTGTAAAAAGAGATTATCTTAACATAATGCAGCGTTAGCACTAGAGACACTGGGATGATCGTGGGGAACTTGTTACCCTGGCATAATTTTGTGTTCCTAGCAGAGTGTCCAGCAGCAAGGGGAGATGGGCATCTAAGCTCAGCTTGTGGCATAAGGCAGTAAGCTCCTCTTTGTCGAGGTAACCTGTCCCGGTGGTGTCACAGCTGTCAAACTCAGCCTTCAACTGGGCCACATAGCGGTTCTGCTCCTCCTCATCCATCCCACCACATACTGCACAGCCAGCAAAGTCTGGGACATGAATGGAGAATTAAAGAAATGAAAAATGTCAAGTTCTGTAATAATTTACATCGTTTACCATGTCGTTCCAAACCCGTAAGACTTTCGTTCGTCATCGAACAAATGAAATGATTTTTTAATCAAATCTGAGCGATTTCCGTTCCTCCATTTACAGCTACGCATCTACCACTTTGACGCTTTAAAAAGTTCATTAAGAGATCGTAAAACGAATGCATAGATCGGTTTAGTAAAAATTAGGGCTGCACGATTAATCGTATTTTAATCGCGATAACGATATCTGCCTTTCTCGATTAATTTTTAAAAATCGCCACGATATTTGCCTGCTTGTTTTTAATCCTGAAAACGCTTTTTTATTAGACATTTGCATTATCTTGCATTGTAAACAATAGCATTGATGTTTGTGGTTGCCAGATCTGAATCAACAAGTAAGTTAGACTATTTTTCTTTGCAGTACGAATTTTCTGAGCGATCTGGATCTGTACTTTGTCTCATTTTCAACCGAAATGTGTTGCTTAGAAGATCTAATGTGAAGACACATCACAAAGCGCTCATTTAACGTTAAATCATGCCATTTGTAACGTTATTGACTTGCTGTCTGAGGAAGTTGTAGTTGGTTAAATGAAGTCTGATGGTTTGAAATTAACACCCGCCAACCCGCCAAATGCGCTGAAAATTTACTTTGGTGGGTATCTCTGTCAAATCACTGGCCAATTTGACATGTTATTATGTTTACTCACTTTGCTGTGGAAATTCGTTTAAACCAAATCTGCTCGGATTTTGCGCAAATACTCGTGCAAAACCGTTAAATGTCTCTTCTCTTTCTCTGTAGTTTCTCAAATGAGAATAATCGTGATTAATTATCGCGATTATAATTTTGAGCAAAATAATCGTGATTATCATTTTAGCCATTATCGTGCAGCCCTAGTAAAAATGTTCTGAAGAGACTCGATCGCTTTATATGATGAAAAGATTGCATTTTATTCAGGCTTTTAATTCACATAGAAACATACATCAACTCGCATATCAGTTGTAGTAAACAGAAGCCCAAGCATGTTCACTTAACATGCGAGAACCAATGAGGTTCATTCTCGTGTAACGCAGCACGTTTGAGCTTCTGCAAGAACCAATGAGGTTTGTTTTCGTGCATCAAGCAGGTTTGTTTGAACTTCTATGTATGTTCGCTGATCAATGTTTATATGTAGATAAAAGACTAAATTAAATCTGTTTGTCCTATAAAGCGATCAAGTTTTTCATATGGATTAGTTTTACAATCTCTTTATGAACTTTTTGAAGCGTTAAAGTGGTAGTTGCGCAAACTGTCAATGGAGGGACCGAAATCTCTTAGATTTGATAAAAAAGATCTTCATTTGTGTTTTGAAAATGAACGGAAGTCTTACGGGTTTGGAACAACACGAGGGTGATGACAGAATGATGACAGAATTTTCATGTTTTATCCCTTTAAAAGTGATAAACAAGGCTAGTGGTCAATTCCTCATTACTGCAGCCTGATGTATGAGCACCACTCTCTATCCTACATAGAAAGTAATTGATTGAATTGATGAAATTCATTGATCTGACAATCTTATCTAGGCAATCTAGAGTTGATGATGCATATGCTAATTTAGGCACAAATAAATATATTCTACAATATCTTCCAAAAGCTTGGGTAGAGTAAGATTTTACCTTTTTTTTTTTTTGTGGAGTAATGGCTGCATAAATTTCAGCTTTGCCATCACAGGAATAAATTACATTTGAAAATATATATAAAACTATGCTATAAATACAGTGATATTTTTAAAGTTTACATTTTGTAGTACATTTCTGAAGCCTAATTTACCATATAAACACATAGGCTTTCTATAGTTACACCATTTTATTGTTTCTTCTGTTATCCTGCTGGTTTTATTGTTTTAAGGTGTCTTTTATTTAGCAAAGAATGTCTTAGTAACTGGCAATAGTGCATTGATACCAATCCAAAGCACTCCACAGTGACAAACACTTTAGTGTTTTAGCCAGTAAGAGATTATTTATCAGTAGTCTCAAGTGACTTCAGATAACAGTGGAGGCCAGAGCAAAGTAACGTTTAGACTTAAAATATCTCATGCTTTAAACTGACTGAATGGAAACCCCTTCAGAATCATAAACACCCCCGAAAGTAAAATCAAAATAGGGTCTTTAGATCCTAATTCCACGTAACTTTTTCACACACAAACTTTTATTAAAGGAGTTTCTTTTTTTTCTTTTTTTCAGACAATTGGTTTTTACTACATTTGAGAATTAACCCTGAAGCCTGCAGGTATCCCACAATGCAGCACGCGGGTTTGGTATACATTCACCATGGGAACGAGGACAAGACTAATGTAAAACAAAAGTATTCTCGATTGCAGTAGCCTACTTTCCATTGTAAACATTCATTTTCAAAGTCTTCGTGACTCGTTATAGATGCGCAGGCGATTACTTAATGAAAAAAATGCGTTAATGTGACATCGGTGAAATTCAAACCATCTTACCGTTGTAACCTCACACCGACTCCGTTCCCGTAAAAATCACTTTATGTCCAGCATCAGTCGCAGTTTCGTCTTAAAACATGTGGTCATAAAGTGAACGACCAAAGACGGAAAGAGACTTTTCTCGTTGAAATAGACATAAGTAACGCATCCAAGAAAAGTGTCCCGGGTAGAAGCACGCTGCCGCCGGACAGACACCCGCGCTCATCCGCCGGAGAGCAGCAGCAGTGCTAGTGCGGGGAGGTACCAATGTTCCTGCGCCTTCAGAGATGCTCCTTTCTGCAGCCCCTGCTGGTCAGGCGGTGGACTCCAATGGGACGAGAGGTCATGCATACACAACCCCCAAATGAATCCCCAGAGACTAAAGGCCCGTTCACTTCAAGAACGATAACTATATAGCGTGATTAGCGTCCACTCCAACGAACGATAACGGTCTGTTTATTATAAGCGCGCGCTGCAGGTTAGTAGCTTTAAGTGCTCGAGCTCTTTAAAGCAGGGTGGATTCTGATTGGCTGTTAATGATTTTGTTTTATTTGATCGTTCATCAGCTGGAAAAAATCGTTCTGAAAGTGATTATTATATGACTATTCATCTTTATATGACTATTATTTTATATTTATAATGATTTTAAAACTATATATATATATAGTATATATAGTATATATATATATATATATATATATCGTTTTCGTCCTTGGTGTGAACGGGCCTTAACTCTGGTGTTGCATTGCTGTGTTGGCATTGCATTCTGGCCATTTGCATTATATTGTGCCTACTGTAAAAGAAAATAAAGTTGAGCACTTTATCCTTTAATACTTTGTTTTTAATAGTTGCTTTAAGTGGGTAGATTAATTTGTCAAATGCACGTTTACATAAGAAAAAGAAACACTTGTTTACATGATCTCTTATCTTCACAGGTCATTTAATTCTAGGACTTTGAGGGTCCACGGCACGCATACACGGCTTTATTAGAGCGCCACCCGTCGGCAGAAACATGGAATGTTGTTCCAAACCTGTGTGAGTTTCTTTCTTCAGTTGAATACAAAAGTGATTTAGAAGAATGTTGATAATCAAACAATTGACGGAAGCCATTAATTTCCACAGTATTTTTTTTTACTATGGAGGTTAATGGCTAACGTCAACTGTCTGGTTACCAACATTCTTTAAAATATCTTATTTTGTGTTCAACAGAAGAAAGAAACATGCAGATTTGGGACAACTTGAGGGTGAGTAAATTATGACAAAATTTTTAGGATTCAGAGGATCAACTTTTTTAAATACATTATTTTTATTAAAAACTTTTTATTATACACTGTTCCAAACGTGTTACGTGTATCACTTTTTTGTTCAGTGCAACACAAAGAGAGATGTTAGGCCTAATACAACAGCCTCAGTCACCCTTTACTTTCATTATATGGTCAAAAATGTGCTAAAGTGAATGGTAACTGAGAGGTTGTCATCTGTATAATATCTGCTTATGTATTTTACAAAACAAGTTTGGGAGAACATAGTAAATGACTGATGACAGACTATTGATGACTAAAGTTTATATTTAACACCACCTGCTGGTGTAAGTGCTCCAAGATCTCTTGCAAAGATATATTTTTAATCATTTAAGGGTTTGTTTATCGAAAAGTTAAATGCCACACTAAATTCTCTAAAACACATTAGGCCTATCATAATATTAGGCCTATCAATATTATTAATTATCAATGTACGTCTTGGACAAGAATGTCCACGTTGTTCAAATCAGTGGCAGTGGGCCAAAGATGGCTCGTGATGACCTTTGGTTTGTTGTATTTTTGCTTTCAACTGTGGAGAATATGGGCTAAATGAAACTGTTCCTTTAAACATGTACGTTTTAATATAGTTGGATGTAATGCAAGTTTACTTTCGGCCCACAGCCTTCAATCAAGTTTTTTGGCCCTTCGAAATCGAAGTAAAAAGTTTAGGCAATCAAAGAAAATCCGTGCTTGTTGTCATCGTGAGTCAGCTAAACTGGTGACCTTTCACTGTAATATGAAGTGTTTTGA
Organism: Leuciscus leuciscus; assembly: GCF_965113295.1. Classification (NCBI taxonomy): domain Eukaryota; kingdom Metazoa; phylum Chordata; class Actinopteri; order Cypriniformes; family Leuciscidae; genus Leuciscus; species Leuciscus leuciscus. Next base: position 6,823,859 of record NC_138746.1, read on the forward strand.
CGAATCATCTGTGAGTAAGTGACAATGATAGCTGCATTCCGAGAAAACTTCGGTTAAAACATTATCTGCTATCTGTTTTAAAGGTTGTCAGAATGTTACGGGTGTAAAATAACTTCAGCCTTCATCAGTAAAGTAGCTGTATCAGACGAAGACGATAAACATTGGCTATGATACAACGCAATCAGAAAACTCCCGCCCACCGCATACATTCAACCGCTACCATTGGATATAATACAGCTGTACAAGTAAAGAGCTGAAGACGTTTCCGTGTGGAAGAAGAGAAAACAGAGCCTTCACAAGAAGAGAATACAGAGCTTCCACAAGCCTCCACATATCAAATACTGGTAAGAATGGCAAGTTCTGTTCACAAAAGGTATTTACGTTGCATGCAAAGGTTTGTGTTTGAGCTTTTTTGTTATTATACAGTGCTAAGTCGCAGGCAAACCTTATTTATATGAACATAGATATCGATGTTGCAGACCACTTTGTGTTAAAAACCTTTCTCATCAGTTCTTAATGATAGCATGTGAATGTATTGTATCCATTACAATACATTTTGGTTAAGTTTTAAAATAAGTAAATCTCTATAAAATGGAAAGGATCTGCACATACCTGAATTGAAGTCGTTTGAGCATTTGACTATTTAAACTACTGATGGGTAATTGAACAAATAACATTGAAAATATGTCTTTGAAACCTTTTCAGAAAATCAACTAAACCCTATTGTCATATAAATATGTTCACAAATAATATAAATATATATTATAATATATAATATATATATATATATATATATATATAGGATATGTGTGTGTGTGTGTGTGTGTGTGTGTGTGTGTGTGTGTGTGTGTGTTTGTACACTGCTGTTCAAAAGTTTGAGGTCTGTAAGATTTTTTCTAAGAAATTAGCACTATTGATATTTATTAAGCAATGATGCATGAAATTGGTCAAAAGTGACTGTAACAAAATGTATAATGTTACAAGCTGCACAACTGTTTTCAACATTGATAAGAAATATTTCCTGAGGAGCAGATCACAATATTAGAATGATTTCTGAAAAATCATGTAACACTGAAGAGTTAAAAAAAACGTTTTAATGAAAGTGTGTGTGTATGTATAAATGTATATCATTACTTCAGAAGAATAAAACAAAATTTCGATTATAATTTGAAACATTATCATAGTGTTTTTTTTGTTTTTTTTTCTCTCCTCAGTAGTAAAGCATTATGGGTGGGCAGGTGTCCATTGACGAGAATGTTCATGTGGTGATTGTCGGTGGTGGTTTTGGTGGCATTGCAGCTGCTCAACACCTTAAACATCATGGGGTGCCCTTCATACTTATTGACATCCTGGATGCGTTTCATCACAACGTTGCATCGCTGCGTGCCTCGGTTCAACCTGGTATGCAAAAATCTGAGTCTGAATGCAAGAAAACAAACAGCAAGATTGATCAAATAATGCAGTTTATTTTTTTATATGTTATTGTAGGTTTTGCGAAGCAGACGTTCATACCATACAAAGAGACATTTGGAGTGAATTTCCTCCAAGGCCGTGTCATACGTATAGACACCGAAACGCTGACAGTTGTGCTTGACAATGGAAAGGTAAGTGATATTGCAATGTTACAGCAGACGAAAACAAAGTATGAGAAAATGTCATTATACAGTATGTGCCAATATAAATCTACAGGAAGTACGGTATTCACACCTCATTCTGTGCACTGGAACGAGCGGAGATTTCCCAGGCAAACACAATTCTGTGGACACCTACCAAGCAGCCATTCAGAAGTATGAGGACTTTGTCAAATTGGTGAGTTTTCTTATTTGGCATGTTTATATATGTGATATAATCTTAAATGGCAATACAGACTGAATTGTGAAAAAGTTTTTATTTATTTGCATTTTTTTCCAATGTTACAGATCCAGTCAACAAACACAGTTGTTGTTGTTGGTGGCGGAACCACCGGTGTTGAAATGGCTGCTGAGATCAGGACAGAATTTCCTGACAAGAAGGTAGAGCTTTGACTTCTCACCCAAACAGACTTTGCGATCTTATTCTGAAGCATGAGCTTAAAGTGCCCCTATTATGCTATTTTAAAGGTTCCTGCATTTTTTGGAGGTCTCCTACAATAGGTTTGCATGCATCCAAGGTCAAAAAACACTTTAATTTTCTTATAATGTAGATTGCACATAGCCTCATTTCTCAAAGAGTCTAAAAAGAAAGGTTCAGTCTCTCTAAATCCCTTCTTTCCGAGAGCCTACTCTGCTCTGATTGGTCAGATGGCCCAGTCTAATGTGATTGGTCTATAGCTTACAGTGGGTGACGGAAACAAAACACCCATTACCATATCTGAATTTCAGCTCTGGAACTTCCTCAGCGCTTGATACACAGTGACACGAACAGTAACGATGGTGTCGATTTTCTTCCGCATTAATTCCAGTGCGAGCCCTCATCCTTTTGAAGTGCATGCAAAGTAGATTTGCTCTCGCAGCCCTGAAAATAGCATCTTCTTGACTTATCGACAACACAAACCAAACTCTTCCAGCCTCAGGGGCTGTTTACACGACACCGTTTTCAACTAAAAACGTAAAACTTTTTATGCGTTTTGGCTGTTTGTTTACATGACAACAGCGTTTTGGGTGCCTGAAAACACTAACTTTTAAAAACGGGATATTTCACCACTGGAAAGATGAATGTGTATTTAAATTAAGTAATTTATGTAGTAGAAATGTGAAATTATTTTAGAAGTTGGTGCCTTCTAGACTGAGAAAAGCCAGAATTATAATTTTTTGGCTCATGTGGATGAAAGACAACAACTCCCAGAATGCACTTGCTTCGCTGCCCTATGAGGCCACTCCCAAGCCACGCCTACCGGTTACAGAGGGCCGTATCGCAATAAATTATACAACTAGGCTACTAGTTGACTTGAAACTGAAAAGACGCCGTTTTATCGTGAGATCCCACCCATGCGGAACTAAAACGATCTCTGTGTAAACAGCAAAAACTCGAATCTCTGAATACAATGACGTCATGCACATGCGTATTACGTGTTCAGTCTACAGTGTTTCATCGCCATCTAATGGCCTGGCCACAGAAACAGGGGTTTTTAGTCGTTTTCGCGGATCTGTGTTTACATTCACAAACAGCTATATTACACACTGCATGAAAGGTTATATTCGAAAAAGCATAATGGGGCACTTTAAGGGACACAAGGTGTTTTGTGTTATATAATGCTAACCGTCTTCTATCACACATATTTCATCTAGGTGATTCTGATTCACCCGCGTGAGGAGGTGGCTGATCCTGAACTATTGCCTAGTGTGAAAGAACAGGCCAAGCAGGTGCTGCTGGAAAAAGGGGTGGACCTGTTGCTAGGTAATTATCTCACATGACATTGTTGTTTTGCATCTCTGCCTCTGCCATCTTGCATCTTTATTTTTCTTCTGAAGGAAACACAGTGCAAAATATCAATGGAGAGACCCAGTGTTGATGATACAGATATTGATGTGATCTGACTTATATAAAATGTTTGGTAACACTTTAGTTTAGGGTCCAATTCTAACTATTAACTAGTTGCTTATATGCATGCATATTACTAGGGTATTGGCTGTTTATTAGTACTTATAAAGCACATATTAATGCCTTATTCGGCATGAGCATACTCTACATCCCTTAATCCACCCAATACCTAAACTTAACAACTACTTACTAACTATTAATAAGCAGTAATAAGGAGTTTATTTAGTCAAAAGTCGTAGTTAATAGTTAGTTAATAGTGAGAATTGGACCCTAAACTAAAGTGTGACCAAATGTTTTTTCTTAACATTTACTTACATGCATTGTCAGAGCTATATTCCGTTAACTCGATGGAAAACAACTGACTCACACTTGACGCTTGCTGTATTTCAAAACATGAGCAACAAAAAACACTGGCTAATATTAGACTGCTTTCAGCATGATTGTTATTATTTGGCAAATGCACTCGATTGTGAATAGTACTATTCTACTTCAGTATTAATATATTACTGTAATAATATAGTTGTGGGTTTTTTTCTTAGGAAAAGCTTTAAGATAATAGGTAAGATTATAAAGTAATTTCAACTCAAATCAATATTTCATGTCCGCCTATTCATGTGTTTCACAAGTGGCCATATAATAAGGCTGGGCATGGGGCGGAGGGGACTGTTATCACCCTGAAGGTGTTTATTGTACATTGTCTGGGTTTCTGTGGGTCTTTATTGGCCCTTAAATTAAAGGTATAGTTCACCTGAAAATGAAATTTCTGTCATAATTTACTCACCCTCTAGTTGTTCCAAATCTGTATGAGTTTCTTTCTTCTGTTGAATATAAAAGAAGATATTTTGAAGAATATGGGTAGCCAAAAAGTTGATGGGCCCCATTGAAAAATACTATGGAAGTCAATGGAGCCCATTAAATGTTTGGTTACAGACTTTCTTCAAAATATCTTCTTTTGTGTTCAGCAGAAGAAAGAAACTCATACAGGTTTGGAACAACTTGTGGGTGAGTAAATGATGACAGAATTTTCATTTTTGGACGAACAAACCCTTTAAGACCTTACAAATGTCTTGCATCAGAACAGAAAGGTTTAAATTCATAACGTCATGGCATTAAATGTATTGCGAAACATTTATATCTTCCTCAGTATTTTTGTCCTGTTTTCCAAAAGAAATATCTAAACATCTTTAAATCAAGATACATTTACTTGAGATGCAAATGTTAAATGTCTTGAAAAATGTAACAAAATGAAGTGAGTTTATTCTTAAAACAAGATAAAATATCCATCAATGAGTTATCAACTTCCCTTTGAATGAAGTAGATTTTTCTGAGACCGTTGGCAGATATTTGATCTTGTTTTAATCAGAAACACTTCATTTTGATCAATTTCACACAAAACAAGACTTTTTTTTTTTTTACTTTAATTTTGTTATTTTGTATCTCCAGTAAATACATCTTGATTTAAGAATCGTTAGACATTTGCACTGGAAAAAAGACAAAAATACTGTGGAAGAACATCACTCTTTTGCAGTGTGATCAGAAGGTACAGTAATAGTTATTTCCATATTCTAGTGGGTTTTTTTTTTTGTCAAATGAATCCCTTATGTGTTTTCTATATGGGGAGATTACCTTTTCAGGAAAAGGAAATACAAATTTTTACAAACTGGAACTATGTAAAATATGGAAACTTCCGCACTATGCAGGTTGTAGACTGTTTTCTTCTCTATTTCCCTGTGCACCTGACTGCAGGTCAAAAAGTGTCAAACCTTGATGAGCTGGAATTTAATGTGTGTCGGAGAGGCATGGTGGTCAAGACCAATAAGAACGAGCAGGTCACCGCCGATCTTGTCATCTGCTGCACAGGAAATAAGATCAACTCTGAAGCATACAGGTCCAGTCTGAGTAAGTGCTTTTTGCATGTAATAATTGAGCTAATAGTTGCTTGTGATTGTTGAGATAATTTGGAGATTCATCCCCTGTATGGTTTTATTTCTCAGACAAATTTCTTAAGACAAAGTTTTTTTTAAAGAAATTCTAGAAAATAAAGATTTCTTCCTCTATGGTCCATTAAATTTTCTTTTATTAAATATATTAAAATATATGCAAATGAACTACACATTTCTACAGGTGGCATTTAAACATGATTTTAAAAATAATGTATTCTAATGTTTTTGGAATACCCCATATTTTGTGTGCATGATGGGTAATTCATATAGAAAGTTAATGTATTATTAAAAACTATACTTAAACTATATGCGAATATGAATTCTGCACCCTCAAAATTTGATTGATGCATAACCCTGGTTGGGATTGCGTAGTTGTTATATGTATGATATGCAAACATTTTTAATATACTCCGATTGTATTTGTCTGAAAGAAAAATGTCATGTACACCTAGGATGGCTTGAGGGTGAGTAAATCATGGGGTAATTAAAATGTTTGGGTGAACTATCCCTTTAATGGCAGTTTTGCACGCAATTCTCAAAACTCCCACAAGATGGTGCCATTTACATTTAATCCGATGTAACAAAACCAATACCCGATTATGGGGAAAAAAAATGTATATCGGTAAAACCAATTATCGGTCGGTCAGTCTAAGTCACTGAATAGATATTGTTTTTGGGATTTATTTTATTAAAAACGAGTGCTTTTCAAACCCTAGCTAGGATTGCGTACTTGTGCAGTTGCTAATCGTAGAAAATGTTTAATGTATGATATGCAAAATGTTATATCACTCAGTTCTTTGTTGACTTTTAGTAACATGCCGTCATATAACCTCATTTAATTGGCTGATTTTTCATCATCTCTCTCTCTCTGTTTATGTTTTATTTGTGTTCTTATTTCAGGCGCATCTCTGACAGAGAATGGTGCTCTGAAGGTGAACAAGCACTTGCAAGTAGAAGGCTTTAGCAACGTGTATGGTGTGGGTGACTGTACCAATGTCAATGAACCCAAGTTGGCGTATCATGCTGGACTTCATGCTGGAGTAGCTGCCACCAATATCATCAATAGTCTGTCAGGAAAACCATTAACCTCATACCACACAGGTAACAACCATAAGCCAATGATTTCTCTTCAGCTGTCTTTTGTGAGCTCACTTTTAAAAAGTTAATTTCTCACAGTTCTTTTACAATGCATACAATTCAGACTGCTTTCTCAATGAGTTGTTTATTATTATTATTATTATTATTTATCAATTTATGTCCAATATCCTGTTCCCAATCAGGAAATGTGACTATGCTGATTGCTATGGGTAAGGATGCTGGAGTAGGCCAGTTTAATGGCTATAAACTACCTCGCTTTCTGGTCACCAAGGGTAAGAGCCAAGGCTTGCTGCTGTGGAAGAGCTGGAGAGAAATGGGGCAAAAAGCCCCTAATTAACACCAAGTTAACTGTATACACTAAAATATGTATGAACTATGGTCCCACATGGTTAGAAGGAGGCTTTATATTGTAAAAATAACCAACATAATGTATACTTATACTTGTATAACATCTTATATTGTTTGTAATACTTTTGAGAACAATCAAAAAACATTGTTTTATATATTTATACATTTGTTAAAGAAATAAATCCATTTACATTCACAATACAGTTTGCTCTCATATCTTCCTGCATTTAGCATGTGTTTGATGAACTGCTCCACTAGAGGGCAATGAAACAATATGAATCAAATCATTGGATCCTGGTCAACAATCAAGATGCTGAGTCACTGAATAGATTTTTTTTTTTTTTTTTTTAAAGCTTATGCATTTCAAAAACAGTCCAAAACTGCACAACCCAGTTTTCTTTAAATTATTTATGCACAGTTAATGCCTTTGCCAATGTGGTTCGAGTGATTCAAACAGTGAAGTAAATCAAATTAGCCACAATTTTTGAAGAAATTGTTAAAACTTGTCAGCTGAGGGTTGTGAAAGTGCAGTGTGTGACTTCTGCTCCTCTTAACTGCACCTGAATGAATTGCTGTCTGTTTGATTCAACGACTCGCTACATAGTTGTCACATGACCTCAGCACGTCATCATGTGTTTGCATGGTGACTGGGAAGGCTGTTGGCATTTGGTGTTCATGAAACTCTTGAATTATTATCCTGAACCCAAGGTATTGTGTTTTTTATGTCAGGTTACACATCTTTGCACGTTGGCCTTGGATACAAGTGGTCTTTAAATGGCAATACTGCCGTAAATTCCAACTTTGTGAAGTCACGACCCACAGTTTGTGTTGAGTCTGGGTCACACAGGCACTGATTCAATTCAGAGGTTGTTTAGAGGCTGTAGTTTTGTGGCATTCAGCCACTATCCTGTGGGATGTTGCTCTACCCACTGTTCATCTTTGTTAATGCAGTTCATGTTTGTCATCTGTTGTCCATATTGCAGATTTCTGTCCCTCCACTGAAAGTCCATTCACCCAAAACTTAAAGTTCATAAAGACATTGTGAAAGCAATCCATAAGAATCAAGCAGCATAATCCAAGTCTTCTGAAGAGACACAATCACTTTATACTATAAACAGATTTTTTTAAAGACTTTTATTAACTTGAAAACGTTGATGTTTTCATCTTTTAGCTTTTATTTAGACTGACACCATAGCACTTCTGTGCTAATACTTTTCAAGATGTATTGGTGGTTATTTGCTTTGAGGCTTTTTATGAGAGTTATGATATCATTCAATTGATAGAGCCTTCAATGTATCTGCACTAAGCTACACTGTATAAATGAATCATTAAATGAAAGGCTTAATTATTAAATAGAGGCAGCAGCATGTTTCATTTCTAACAAGTGTCCACACAAATGGTCTGACGCCACAATCTCCCTGATGATTTTTTTTGTTTTTGTTATACAACTTTGCACTGATGTGACTCACATTAGAAAACTAAGATTAAAAATGTATAATGAGATGCAAGAGAGCCAGTTGAATGCTTGGTGTGGTGGGACTGGGATTATTGCAGTTATAAGGCTCAAAAAACATTGCAAAATAGCATTAGGGAAAAGCATAATGTCTTGTCTCTGGTCAGTCAAAAAGCAATGAATGATATTAGGAGACAGACAATTGAATTATTTTACTGTGAAGGGAGACAGGTATAAATGCATTCATCAATCCTCATCAAATAAATCTGATGTTTGGATGAGTAAGCAGAGTCAGAATGTCCACTGCGTTCCTTCTGGCTTTGTCTTTATTTTATTCATTCCCAGACAGAATTAATCTGACAAACTCTATCTACAAGAATCAAATTGTCAAGACAAGTTCCTCATATCATATCGACACCTGTGAAAAAAAAAAAAAATTTAGTGACATATGACTTAAAGAAGTCGTTATGATTTTTATGACATCGTTATGACCTCTCTCCAGAACACATGAGCTCATCTTGTGGCTAAAGTTACAGTGAACAACATATCGCATAACCTCGAGCATCCTGGGTTTCCCCCAGGCAAACCTCTATCTGCCCTCCCCTCACCAATTCAATTAGCTCTTAAATTAATTATGATCAGCTAATTTACAACGCTGTATTAATCATTAGCTTCACTTTTCTCTCTACACTAATATTTTCAGTTGTACTCAGGTTTAATGCAAACCATCAAATTAAATGTTTCCAATGGTATGTCAGGGAGCGAGTAATGAATGGCCTTATTGTGCTCAGTTAAATAGCTATATGTTGTTTTACACAATGTACATCACTATATTCTAGTGTACATTTGGAATTACCTTAAGAAAACCCTCATTAACAAGATTAAATTGTTTGTGATTTAACAATTTCCCTCTCTCCGGCTCTAATTTCCAAAACAAACCAAGTATTTCAAGCATGCTAACCTTGTCCTCAAAGTTCATGGGAAAAGAGTCAACAGTGGATTGATTCAACTTTTTTTTTTTTACTTAATCGTTAATTCTGTCAGTGCAGTCACAGGACAGTAACGGTATATTTCTGTCAGTAATTTGGTCAGAACATTTTTATACCCACACATATTTATTGGGGGATTTAGGGGCTGTTTACACAACTTCGTTTTCAAGTAAAAACGGAAAACTTTTTGTGTTTTGGCCGCTCATTTACACAATTTAGTGGCAATGAAAACAAAAACTTTTGAAAACGGGTTTCACAATGCAAGTTTTTGAAAACGATACTGTTATTGCTGTGTGTAAACTACAAAAACGCGAATCTGTGAAAACAGTGACGGCATGCACATTGCGTGTTTTGTGTTTAATGGTGTTTTGTGCGTGCTCCCACAACATGGCTTCTTACCTATCGGCTAGCGAAACGGAAGTCTAACACATTTGAAGGAAGTACGTCATCGTATTTACTTCCGCGTTGCAAAATAAGGTGATAGGCATGTGCATTTGGCTCAACTGCACTGTAGTAAAAGAATGCGTATGTGCGCAGGCGAGTAGTCTTTCTTTACAAAGTGACATCAATAACTACTTGTCTGGCTTACATAATACCAACGCTATCTCACTCGTACAAGTGATTTGTCTAAACCTCATCGATGGGTAGGTTTGGCGGTGGGCCCATCTCTGCTTCAAGGTTGGATGTGTTGAGCGTTCAGAGACGCTCTTCTGCAGACCTCGCTTTATAACGAGTGTTTGTTCGAGTTTTGACTTTCTATCAGCTGATACCAGTCTGGCCATTCTCCTCTGACCTCTGGCATCAACAAGCCCACAGAACAGCCGCTTACTGGATATTTTCTTTTTTTTCCTGACCATTCTCTGTAAACCCTAAAGATGGTTGTGCGTGAAAATCCCAGTAGGTTAGATCAGCAGGTTCTGACTATTTCACATAAAAAGTGGATCACGGTGGGTATTAGAACCAGGTGAAGCACTGTCAACTATAGTGCAGCGCAAAGTAGTTGAGTACTTTTGGTCTCAAAATATCTCACAAATGGATGTTGCATGCAGCCCATCAGTATGCATACTCTCAGTACTTCCAACAAAAGTTGCAGATTCTGCAAAAACGTGCAAAGTCTTCCAAATGCAGCAATGGAGTATCAGTTTCATACAGAAACAGCAGCAGTATTTTTAGATGATGCACTGGAAATGTAGAGAACTGAGTCTGAATGGGAAAAACTATATGCCAAATAATGTAAAACAAATGAATAGATTAGGAAAAGGTACAAAACAAAATACTAAATAAGATCATTTGTCTTTGTGATTTTTTTTAATACTTGCTCCACCTCTGAAATGACTTTCAGCTGATTGAACATTTTCAGGCCCTTCCTTTCAATCACCTGTTTTCAATACAGTAAAACATCCCGTTTTTATAGTCCAATTACTTCCTGATGTACTTAAGATTTAAACATGTAATAATCGTGTTAATGTGATAATCATGATGTTAATCATGTGATGTCTATAACTCGTCCTTTATGCCGGATTTAATTGAACCAGAAATAGGGTTCCCTTTCAGTACGGTACGTCCGACTACGTCTCCGTTTCCTCCTTCAGGGAACGAGGGTTACATACGTAACCGAGACGTTACATGTTGACATAGAGTTGATGTAGAGGAACATCACCAACTACAAATCACCATCCCCCCCATCTGTGGAGAATCAACAACTGGCTGACACTCTCAATGCATTCTATTGCAGGTTTGAGAATCCCAGACTCACACCTCACACCCGCTCTGATGTGCACTTCACACATCCACCATCACCTCCTGCAACCCCTCTCCTCCCCCCTTCTGATCCAACCTGAGCTTAAGGTCTGTGTGGAGGACGTGAGCCGAGTCTTCAAAAAACAGAAGACTAGGAAAGCTTCAGGCCCAGACGGCATCTCATCTGCTTGTCTAAAAGCCTGCGCTGACCAACTGGCCCCAGTCTTCACGCAGATCTTCAACAGATCATTGGAGCAGTGTGAAGTTCCCTGCTGCTTCAAACGCTCCACTATCATTCCGGTTCCCAAAAAAACTAAAATCACTGGACTTAATGACTACAGACCTGTCGCTCTCACGTCTGTGGTCATGAAGTCGTTTGAAAGACTGGTGTTGGCCTATCTGAAGGACATCACTGGACCCCTGCTGGATCCCTTTCAGTTTGCTTACAGAGCAAACAGGTCTGTGGATGATGCAGTCAACATGGGACTGCACTATATCCTGCAACATCTTGACAGACCTGGGACTTATGCACGGATCTTATTTGTGGACTTCAGTTCGGCCTTCAATACCATCATCCCTGATCTTCTCACAGCCAAACTGACTCAGCTCTCCATGCCATCCTCAATCTGTCAGTGGATCTCCAGCTTCCTGACGGACCGGCAGCAGCGAGTGAGACTGGGGAAGCTCACATCCAGGACCCTCACCATCAGCACTGGCGCCCCCCAAGGGTGCGTTCTCTCCCCACTGCTCTTCTCCCTGTACACTAATGACTGCACTTCTAAAGACCCCTCTGTCAAGCTCCTGAAATTTGCAGACGACACCACCGTCATCGGTCTCATCCAAAATGGTGACGAGTCTGCTTACAGACTGGGGGTTGAACAGCTGGCTGTCTGGTGCAGCTATACAACCTTGAGCTGAACACGCTCAAAACAGTGGAGATGATTGTGGACTTCAGGAGAAAATCCCCAGCACTCCCCCCTCTCACCATCATGAACAGCACTGTGGAAGCAGTGGAGTCATTCAGGTTCCTGGGCTCTACCATCTCTCAGGACCTGAAGTGGGCAAATCACATTGACTCCATTGTGAAAAAGGCCCAGCAGAGACTGTACTTCCTTCGCCAGCTGAAGAAGTTCAATCTGCCACAGGAGCTGCTGATCCAGTTCTACTCAGCCGTCATTGAGTCTGTTTTAAGCACTTCCATCACTGTCTGGTTTGGTTCAGTTACCAAATCGGACATCAGGAGACTACAACGGACAGTCCGGACTGCAGAGAGGATTATTGGTGCCCCCCTGCCAACCCTCCAGGACCTGTACTCTTCCAGAGTGAGGAAGAGAGCAGGTAAAATCATCACAGACTCCACTCACCCTGGACACCCCCTGTTTGAACTGTTACCGTCAGGACGGCGACACAGATCACTGGCCACAAGAACATCCAGGCACAGGAACAGTTTATTTCCACAGGCCATTTCCCTTCTGAACACTTAACATGCCCCCCAAGGCATATGCCTGTAAGTGCAATACTCTCACTGTCTAGTGCAATATTCTGTAACTCAGGTGATATTTATATTTATATTTATATTTTTCATACTACTCAAAATACTGTAAATATGTTCATAATCTGTAACATGCACTAGACTCCCACTGTCTAGTGCAATATTCTGTAACTCAGGTGATATTTATATTTATATTTATATTTTTCATACTACTCAAAATACTGTAAATATGTTCATAATCTGTAACATGCACTAGACTCCCACTGTCTAGTGTAATATTCTCTAACTCAGGTGATATTTATATTTATATTATTCATACTACTCAAAATACTGTAAATATGTTCATAATCTGTAAATGTTTATTCGGATTAAACCCAACTGTGACCCTACTTTTTTACTTTTATACAATTTTGTTTTTATATATATATATATATTTTATTCTTAGAATTTGTATTACTATGTTTCTTGTTGTATTTGTATTTGTATATGTATATGTATATGTGCACTGGAAGCTTCAGTACCAAGAAAAATTCCTTGTGGGTGCAAGCACACTTGGCAATAAAGCTCTTTCTGATTCTGATTCTGATTCTGATTCTGACAGCATGTTATACCGGTATATCAGAGGTAGTCAACCCTGGAGAGCAACCTTCCTGCAGACTTCACTTCCAACCCTGCTTTAACACACCTGCCTGTATCATTTTCAAGTAACCCTGAACACCCTGATTAGCTGGTTCAACTATGTTTCATTGGGGTTGGAGCTGAACTCTGCAGGATGGTAGCTCTCCAGAAGAAGGATTGGCTTGGTTACGGGAACATGTTTCAAACTACCATGCTCTTAAAATGATTTTCCACATCATATCCTTTGTGGGGAAAAAAAAAGTAGTGCACTTAATTTTATTGAATGTGGACTTGTAGTGTACTACTTCAAATTTTAAAAATATATTTTTAATAACCTCTACTTGCAGATAAGATAATATAATATTAATGAAATGAAATAAAAGGCCACTTAAGCGTAGTTAAAGAGAGTACAGTTCCATTACAAATTTAAACTCTGGACTTTTGATAGTAGGCCTAGAATATCAAGTCTACTAAGGGAGGTATAGAGCTTTTTCACATTTGGCTCCTAAACTCTGGAATAGAATTCTTGATAAAGTACGTAGACCAGACACACTCTCTCTCTGTTTAAATCTACATTAAAGACACACCTCTATAGCCAAGCATTCACATAATGCTTCTCATAAACTTCTACTACAATCATTATTTGATGTACTGTAACAGTACCAAATAGGTACACATGATCATCTTTTGCCTAAAATGTTATGAACAGCAGCTACGTCCCTGTTTCTACCTCATGATGCTCATCCTGGAGTAACTACAGGTTGCGTCAGCTCCATATTAGAATCTTAAAGGTATATTAGTATATTTTGAACAGTGTTGGGGAAGTTACTTTTAAAAGTAATGCATTACAATTTTGTGTTGCTCCCTAAAAAACTAAATAATCGCATTACTCAGTTGCATTTTATGGTAAGAAAATGTTATATTTTTGCTTTTGTGTTATTTTTTCTCATCTGGGATGGGTCTGCTGGTTTGTTTTTTACAGTTTTTTTCAATTGGTGACGATCGGTCAATACTGAAGCCACATCACAGCTCAAACTAACTTTTCAGATATGCTTCCATTCTGAATTGCAGAAGAATAGGACACAGGAGAAGAAAATTCAACACCTTTACTTCAGAAATAAAAACAGAAAATGAAACAAACATGATGTTTATCTAAAGTTCTTTTTGCTTATTAGTATGGTTGAATTGGATCATCGAAGGTAAGCAAGAAAGACACTGGTTAATAAAGTGAGATTAAATACATGATGTATATTTGTGTTCTTTAACCTATTTAATTATTTCAGGTTTGTGTAATGTTCTGAGTTTGCATTTCACTGCTTTTATTCATTTTGAGGAATACTGATTCTGTTTTTGTTCAAGTGAAATTAGCATGCTCACGTTAGTCTAGAACTACAATAACCGTCATGTTTACACAACGCCTCAGCACTCGATTTGTCTCAACATGCGGACAGAAGAGGTGTCAGTCAATAAATTGGAAAACAAAGTAACTTGCGTAACTTATTTGAAAATTAACTTACGATATTTTCTTGTAAATTTAAAAGTAATGAGTTACTTTACTAGTTAGCTACTTGAAAAAAGTAATCTGATTACATAACACAATACTTGTAATGCGTTACCCCCAACACTGCATTTGAAAGGGTACAACCCGGAGTGACAGCTTTTGTATAGTGCAAGGTAGACATTTCCCTCACAGTCTCGTTTACATTCTCGTCAGATTAAATATGGCGTCTCCCCTTTATGAAGTCCATTGAGCCAAAGCAACAGGTTGCTCCAGAATCACTGTCTCTGTAAACGGTGGAGTGTTATTTGCATTAAAAGCATCTACTTATCAGCAAAAACCTACAACAGTCTTTTGATTCCTACCGTATTCAAACTTTTCACTCTATGAGCGGAAGGTCAGTACATGGCACTGAATTTGTGGCAGCAAATGCATGATAATATATAAATAAATCATTTAGAGGATTAATTAACTTTTCAATATTCACAGAATATGTGGTGCATAATGGCTGAAGATGCATGTCTCTGTGCGCTTGGCAGACGAAGTGTAGGCAAGGAGGGTGGCAGGGCACATTCTGTTTTTTCAAGTGCCTAAATTGATTTCGGTGTGGAGTTTCTTGGGCAGCAGCCAGTGGCTAATGCAGTATCATCCTGCCACTCCCTGTCTCAGATGCAGACACATAAAGAGAAATGGACATTTGTGCCGAATATGAAACACAGAGATCCTTCTGTTTACAAGACGCTAAGGCAAAACTATCCGAATCAAGAGTGCAT
The DNA here is from genome assembly GCF_965113295.1 of Leuciscus leuciscus. Lineage (NCBI taxonomy): Eukaryota > Metazoa > Chordata > Actinopteri > Cypriniformes > Leuciscidae > Leuciscus > Leuciscus leuciscus. The sequence goes on from NC_138746.1 coordinate 6,839,330, forward strand.
ACATGCACACATAGCAGGGAATATATGTCTATACTACTCCAAACTTCAAACCATGTTTTATTTGCCATACACAAGATTTTACGGATAATTTTGATCAAAATCTTTCAGAAATGTATCACGTCGCCAGCAATCTTATTTATTAGATCATCAAATAATAATCACATTAAAAGGGCTATATGTGAGAATTTTCATGTATTAATTGCTTTTTGTATAGCCAATGTGTGAATAACTTGTACCGAAACTTAAAAAACATGACCTCCCCCGACTTCCTTGTCAATAAAAGCCTGTAAAATGATTTTAATGTAAAAGACTCGTGCTACGTCCGAAATCGCATACTTCCCTACTATATAGTTTGTGAAAATACAGTGCACCAACAGAGCAGTATATCCGAACACATATAGTATTCGAAAAACAGAAGGCAAAAAATCTCCGGATGATCTACTACTTCCGGCGAGATTCTAAAGTGCGCATTCGATGGACACTTTACTATCCCATGAGCACACGGGAGAGGATTTATGAATGGAGGTGAAGTGACGTAACTGACGCTGGTAGGTCACATGATAATGACAACATGGCGGATGTAGTACGTCCAGATTACATTCAACTATTGAGATCTCTGACTTCTGATGGCAGACTTTGCTATCTTAGCCAATTTCAACACAGTTTGAGACAGTTTGAGGTATGCACTAATCTCCCTCAATTGGAATGAATCCAATCTGATTTCTGATTCTGAATATTCTTTTTACTAAGCCCTAAACGTTGCAATCCGATTCACATGTTCGTTTACATGTGCATGCGTATTACCCAGTCACCACGTTCTGAACCGGAGAAAGGCAACGTGATAATGTCCCGGAGCATATATGTCAAAAGAGCTTTTTAGCAAATATATAGTAAATATTCAGTCTCTTCCAATGACCAGTTCGTCAGACATGAGAAGTAAATAAACATACTCACATTTTTAAGATGTAAAATGTATGTTAACAAATGCATCTTACCACTACGCATGTGTGCAAGGTATTTTTTAATCTGACTGAGAAAATAGTCGGATTCAAGCATTTACATAATAAATTTTTTTCTTTAGATTGGATTATTTCAGGTCTAAACCACCCCTTTCAATCCAATCGAAATTTCATTTGGATCGAGCTCAATTAGATTGATTGAGGTGCTTTCAGTCAGACTGAGCAATCAATCTGATTCCTAAGAGTTTATTTCAATGCACGTAAATGTAGCTATTATTGAGATCTTTTCTGAAAGTCTAGAGGAGACGCATTTGAGATTATTAGGTTACTCAGGGGAAAAAAATCGGAGAAACAGGAGGCTGCGGCAATGTCAAATATAACTGCCGAAGAAAAACTAAAGATGAAGATACTGAAGAGCTCTTATTTGTGATTTTTCTGTCCCATGAGGTGAAAAAAATCCTAATTCTTTTAACTGTTTTGATTTAGATCCACAAAGGCCATAAATTACGACTACTGTTGTCTGAGTGTGGCAATCCGGCGCGCTGAACTGGTCTCAGGTTGACGTCACAGTCTGGTACCTTTCTGAGATCATTTTTTTATTCTTAGACATGAAATGATAAATAATTTAGCCATTGTCTTAGTGGCCGTGCAGAGTCGTAGAGTCGTGCAGAAACAAGGGAAGACATTCCCACAAACACGTCTCACAACACTGTATCAGACAAAACTAACATCATACATATCAAGTTTGTCATCAGACAGCTCAGGTAAACAGCTGCTCTTAAACACAGTCACCTGACAAAGAGCGTCCTCAGTTCCCCTTCTGTCACCCATCACACATGAAAACATGTACTGTGTGGTGTCAAATCCAATTACGCATCTCTGCCGCATGTCTATAAAGCTGGAATGTTTTTCTTGTGGGGTGAACCAATAAGCCGGTGGACGGTCCAGAGCGTCTCTGCAGTGACTGGTCAAAGTGATCATGAGGGTGGAGTGGGATGCTTAGAAGGAGGGATTTGTGTTGTTTAGGACAGCCCCCCCGTCCCAAGTCAGCCATACCCCTTTAATCGTTTTAGCGTGTTAGAGAGTGTGCAGCTTCACTCCTGAGACAAACTTGTGTGGATGGAGCAAGACATCTTTCTCCGTCCATCCCTCGCATACCAAGTCAGACTGACTTTGTTATCATTCACCGACTCTTTATTTTGTCCTTGTATCTGGAGTGACTGACTGAGAGGAAAAAAGAAGCAGGTTCTTTAGACTCGGAGGAAGAGAGTGAGGCTGCCCGAAACAGGACATCACCAGATCCCAGATCAAGATCCGCAGAAGACAGCCATCATGTGTGACTGTTTTCACCTGGCATTTCCCAACTGGCATGCGTCAGCCACGGGTGGGCATCACTCTTTATTTTGCTCTGTCTCTTTAGCTGTTCTTCTCTCTCTCTCGCTCTGTCTCATTCTGCCTGCTCTGTGCTATTTTTATCTCCGCACTCAGCACCTCTGGTGGCAGGACAATATAATGTTGCAGTTGGACTATGCATGTGTGTGTTAGTGGGACACAAGTGCTGAGCTTGTTTACAAGCATCACTGCATTTCTCTGCTGAGATGACGCTGCACTGTGTGTGATCTGGGTGTGTCTGCAGTAAAGGGGGCGTGGCTATGTGGCCGTGGGTGTGTCAACAGAGTTATGCAGTATTTTATCAACAGCATCTGCAGTGTGTTTGTTTACAATATTGAGCATGATTTCAGAGCGTTTAAGAATTGCTGAATTTGGATTGTGTTCTTTACAAGGGCGTACAAAAGCTTGAGGTCTTACTTTTGTGTATTTTTACAGTAATATTGGAATTTTTTTTTTAAAAGGTGCCCAGTTTTATTTGAATGTGTATATATATATATATGCATACATACACACACAAACACACATCCAGTATATTTATATTTAAATTCATAGATACATTTTTTATTATACAATCTTTTATTCTTAGGAAAGAATTTTATATATTCTGTTAATTTTTAGAATTGTATATACTTAGATAATATATACTTTTATTTAATAAAATTATATGTATAATAGTATATATATATATAATTAATAATATATATTCAATTATATATATATATATATATATATATATATGTATATATATATATATAATTACATATATATTATTAATTATATATATATTATACATTCATTATAATAAAATAAAATTAGATAAATTAAGTATAAACAATTCTAAAATAAATAGAATAGGCTATATCAAATTCACGAGCAATCAGGGATATACACACACACACACACACACACACACACACACACACACACACACACACACACACACACACACACACACACACACACACACACACACACACACACACACACACACACACACACACAAACACATTGTGGTGTCTTGGACTTAGGAGAGACTTTGGCATTTGTACATTTTATGTACCTTTTTTGTCTTATGTTTTAACACTCTTTGGTTGTGTCATTCTATGTTACAGTAACTGCACTTATTGGCTTTGTTATAAAGACTTTGAAATCCAATTAGCCTGTTAACCAAAACGCTCTAAGTCATTTGGTCAACATGTCTTATCCAGTTCAACTAGCAGATTTATCTGTAGTTTTTTTCTTTGACCTTCAGTTGAACTTCAAGCTCTGGAAACATACAAACAGACCCTTAAAGTAACCTAAATAAGACAACAGCTGCATTTTAGTGATCTTACAGGGTGCAGTGAGCAACCAATACATCTCACAATTCAACAGCTGCATGACAGCTTAATTACTAGATATATAACCAAACCAAGAATGTTTTTGTGCTTGAGTTTTATACGGATATGATTTTGCAATGTTATATTCATTCTAGAGCTTTTGAATGATGTTGAATGTTTGTGAGATTGCATTAACACACAATCTGTGCTATCTGAGAAAATGACTGAATTAAGATCACACTAAGATGAGTACATTGCAAGGATATCATGTCAGTATACTTAAAAGGTCAATTATTCTATACAGCTGTAGCAAAATTTAGTTTTCACCTAAATAAAGTCTGTCCTATGACAGATGGGTTTGGCTCCATGCTCAGATTCTCAAAGTGTGAAAATTGATATAAGATAAATCAAAATTCAATAAAAAAAAACTTCTGTTTTGACTTGACTGTACATATTGAATTAGTGCATTCATTGGCCAGCTGCTATATGCACAATGTACACTAAAAAAGGCCAATGCTACAATAATAACCTGTTTAGTGTACTGTTGGTTACCTTATAAAGTGAAACAAAAATCTATATTTAACAAGACATTACATACTCAGTGCCACAGATTTAGATATTAGTAGAAATTTTAAAGTAAAAAAAAAAAAAAAAAACACATTTATAGAGAAGCTCTTCAAACATTAGTGGATCAGCAGTCCATAAAATACGCACTGGAGTCCACTCCTAAAATAAGTAATAACTATCAGCATCTCACTAATGTCCTCCTGCTAATGAATAAATTATGAGTTTGAGAGTGTTTGCATTTTTTATGGTTTGTGTGATCGGCAGAACATTGAAATTGAACATAAACGAAATAAATTGAGAGAAGGTTTTGTATATCTGGACTGATAATATGAGAATATAATAATGACTTTGTGTTGTTTTTTTTTGTGTTTTGTGAGATATTTATTGGAAAATTCTGTCATCATTTATTCAACTTCATGCCATTCCAAACCTGTATGATTCAATATATTGAATCAAGTTAATATGTTCCATTCAACATTGACTTTCATTATATGGAGGAAAAAACTTTTGAATATGTCTTATTTATTAAACATACAGGTTTGTAATGACATGAGGGTGAGTAAGTGATGACAGAATTTATTTCTGGAAGAACTCTTATCTTTAACCCATCCATTCTAAAGCCATTATCTCATTGGCACATAAATGTATCAATTAATGTTCCTGATTGATTGGAAACATGAGGTAAACTGGTCCCATGTTCTCTTAATATGGAAGAAAATCCAATTCTGTTTTCAGTTTATTTTCCCTCTCCGGCCCTAAAATTAAATTATATTTTGAATACAAACAAGTCTTTCCCACTTGACTGAAAGAGGCTTGTGTAGGATGTTATGAGCATAAGCCAGAATTGATGTTCCTTCTCCCTGTAACTTGCTGAGAAGCTAATTAACCATATTAGTGAGCCGGAGGAGCAGAGCTCTGGGCCCATATGGCCACAGCAGCAGAAAACAACCTCTAATGCCTGTAATCTTGGTCATGGGTGATGTGCAAACATACAGGATCAGTAGTTGGGAAAGTCCATGGTTTGTACAGCTAATCTTGTTGTAATTTTAATACTACATGTATTCACAATACTTGTTTCAGTTAAGGAGGTCCGTAAAAGTTTTGGACCGTTGGACTTAATATTGCATTTTTAAATGATTCATCATGCATATAATAAGTACTTTACTCATACTAAATACTTCACCTAAATATGAAAATTTATTATTTACTCACCTGTTGCTCCAAACCTATCTGTTGTTATTATTACGGTGAAACATAAGAGAATTTTTCAAGAAATTTCATGTAGCTCTTTTCCATACAACCACATTTCACAGCGACCATCTCTATCATGCTCAAAAGGTTCTATGGAAGCTTTATACGTCACAGAATAAAAAAATACAATTCTTTCTTTATAACTCACAATTGGGAATTTACATCTTGCAATTCTTACTTGAAAACTCGCCATTGCAGGTTTATATCTCACAATTCTGAGAAAAAAGTCAGAAATGCAATTCTGACTTTATCTCTCAGAATTGTGAGATATAAACTCACAATTGTGTGTTATTATGGTCAAATTGTGATATAAAGTCTGAATTCTGAAAAATGAAATTTCAATTCCCGCAATTTTAAAGGGTTAGTTCACCCAAAAATGAAAATTCTGTCAGTAATTAATTACTCACCCTCATGTTGTTCCAACGCCGTAAGACTTTCGTTCATCTTCGGAACACAAATTAAAATATTTTTGATGAAATCTGAGAGCTGGCTCACTCCTTCATAGGCTGCTATGTAATTGATATCTGCCATCCCAGGAAAGTTACTAAAGACATCGTTAAAATAGTCCAAGTGACTACAGTGGCTCAACCATAAGTTCAACCATCAAGTGACGAGAATACTTTTTGTGTGCAAAAAACAACAAAAATAACGACTTCCTCTGTGTGGGCCTCTGACGTGAGTTGACGAGAGCGCCACGACACATGCGCGAGAACTGGGAAGATAACGTAGATGGGTCTCGATGTAGTGTTTAAAATGGTTCTAAAGTGTATGGCAAGCCGTTTTAGCTTAAATTGTACCCAGCGTTACTCGTCGTAATTGCATTTTTACTAGTAAGAATTCAATTAGAGAGCTCTACAATTCAATTCTTACTAGTAGCAATTACAATTAGAGAGCTCTCCAATTCAATTACTACTAGTAAGAATTACAATTACAGAGCTCTATAATTCAATTATTACTAGTAAGAATTACAGTTACAGAGCTCTCTAATTCAGTTCTTACTAGTAACAATTCCAATTAGAGAGCTCTACAAATGAATTTTTACAAGTCATATGTCTCCATTGACTTCCATTCATTTTTAATTACGGAGCTGTACAATTGAATTGTTACTAGTAAGAATTACAATTAGAGAGCTCTACAATTGAATTGTTACTAGTAAGAATGCAATTGCAGAGCTCTTTAATTCAATTCTTACTAGTAACAATTTAAATAGAGAGCTCTCTAATCCAATTATTACTAGTAACAATTCCAATTAGAGAGCTCTCTAATTCAGTTGTTACTAGTAAGAATGTAATTGCAGAGCTCTTTAGTTCAATTACAGAGCTCTGCAATTATACATATCTTTAATTCATATTTTTACTAGTAAAAATTCAATTAGAGAGCTCTGTAATTGCATTCTTACTAGTAAGAATTTAATTAGAGAGCTCTCTAATTGTAATTGTTACTAGTAATAATTGAATTAGAGAGCTCTCTAATTGTAATTCTTACTAGTAACAATTCAATTGTAGAGCTCTCTAATTGTAATTCTTACTAGTAACAATTCAATTGTAGAGCTCTCTAATTGTAATTCTTACTAGTAACAATTCAATTGTAGAGCTCCGTAATTAAAAATGAATGGAAGTCAATGGAGACATACGACTAGTAAAAATTCATTTGTAGAGCTCTCTAATTGTAATTGTTACTAGTAAGAATTGAATTAGAGAGCTCTGTAAATGTAATTCTTACTAGTAATAATTGAATTAGAGAGCTCTATAATTGTAATTCTTACTAGTAATAATTGAATTGGAGAGCTCTCTAATTGTAATTGCTACTAGTAAGAATTGAATTGTAGAGCTCTCTTATTGAATTCTTACTAGTAAAAATGCAATTACGACGAGTAACGCTGGGTACAATTTAAGCTAAAACGGCTTGCCATAAAAGTGTGCATTTCCTGGATGTCCGAATCGTGAGAAACCAATGAGAAAACGTAAAAGTGCCTTACCAATGCTGCAAAATGAATGGCTTACCTTTCACACTTTCCCATCAAATGATCGTGGGCGTCATCTTCTCAGTTCTCGCGCATGTGTCGTGATGCTCTCGTGAACTCACTCAGAGGCCCACACAGAAGAAAATAAATAGTTGAATAAAGTCGTTATTTTTGTTTGTTTTTGCGCACAAAAAGTATTCTCGTCGCTTGATAAACTTAAAGTTGAGCCACTGTAGTCACTTGGACTATTTTAACGATGTCTTTACTAAATTTTCTAGGCCAGCAGATGCAATTACCTAGCAGCCTATGGAGGAGTGAGCCAGCTCTCAGATTTCATCAAAAATATCTTAATTTGTGTTCCGAAGATGAACGAAAGTCTTATGGGTTTGGGACAACATGAGGGTGAGTAATTACTGACAGAATTTAAATTTTTGTGTGAACTAACCCTTTAAGTTTTCAACTCGCAGTTGGGAATTTACATATTTTCCTTATCTTTATCAGTAGTATTACAGGATTTCCTATAGTCGTACAAATTATATACTGTTAAATAGTTTGGCTTGGTCACTTGCATAAAACACATTCTCATCACTTTTAGAGCAGCACCCAATGAGCAAATATTTGATTAGGGAGTAACTACGGTATGAATTTGCTAACTTTGAATTTCTCAGACAGTTCAATTCAATAGCACTCATGTCCAGATCAGTTAAAGACAAAATATTTATTGAGAGAGAGAGAGAGAGAGAGAGAGAGAGAGGGGCATACTGTCATTATGAGATTGACAGCTTGCTTCTCATTGAGTAAACTGATCCATTCTTTAAGCTCTTATTGTTTATTTATTCATTGTGTGACTAAAAGCACAATGCAATATCCCTAAACTGCACGAGATCTTGTCTTCATTCTGCATTCACATCCCACTGTACACAAATGCCATAACTATATTCCTTCAACTCAAATTTAAACATAACAAACATTCATCGGAGAACAGAGGGACATAAACACCCTCATTACAATTCTTTGCTTAGAAAAATCACTTAAAATCTCAAGACCTCACATTTGTGAACGTGTGCAAGCAGTGCAACACATTCACATGTTTGTTCTTCAGCACAATAGCATTAGCAGGAGCTTGAACCACAGCCCTGAAACAGGGTGGTGTCATACCTGTAAAAAAAGGGCAGGGCCCTTCATCTTCTCTACTAAAACTATACCCACAGATGGTTCTGTCAGTTCTTGCTGTGCTCTAGGTGAATTACTATCTGGAATATAGTAAAACATATATTCCACCAAGTAAACCACAGATCAGGTAGGTACAAACCTAATATTATTAACATTTAATGTTTACCTGGCATTTGTCAGAGTCATTCAAATGCAGCAAACATGATGTTTTAGAAATACATTTTTTTTTAATTTTTTTATTTTATTTAGCAAGATAAGGCTATTTTGATGTTGGCACATGGATTATTTTTAGTGTTTGTACATCAAGATATGTCAGTAACATAAAAAAAAGCATGTTAAAGGCAATACGGTGTGATTAGTACAGTATGTTACCTGAACCTTCAGTCACAAGCTTAAACTGATTTCACAACACCAACAGCAGAGCTCACATATTTATTTGTAATCCAAATGGAAACATATTTCTGAAGCATAAGAGCCCAGGAATGATTTCAACACATTTTAGTGTTGATTTGCATTTTAAATAACTTATATTATACATACTGTACAAACTGTATTAATGATGGACAATGGCCTTTATGTATTGTATTCATAATTGTTACATACAGTACCACCTTTTATTTTTGTAATTTCATCTGAATATCAACATTTGTGAGATTAAGTCTGCCGAAACAGTTTTGAGGTTAGGGTTAGTGAAAATAGAGATCTATTTCATTTGAATTAGGCTATGTTGAATATAAGATTTTTTGTGTTTATTTGTTAATGGGGATTTGTGAACACATTAATGTTTTTAGATTTGTGGAGTAAAATTTATAATTTCTATTCTTAGAATTGGAACAGAAGGCCCCAAGTGGCATGTTGTTACTAGTGTTATTATTTTTAAATGTAATAATTATTGTAATCAACTAGGTTATTATTCAGTATTTCCATGAATTAGATGTACATTTCAGACATCTTTTATTTAATTAAAATCTATAGATTAGTTGAGTGAAATCATTAAATTTGCATTCATAGTGTTGCTATTATGAAATATATTGGTAAGACTTTATGTTATGTTTATGTTACATGTAGTTTCCATAGTAATTACTATAAATTCTGGACAAGGGCACCTTAAAGTGTAACCCATATCTTCAATTAAATTATGGGCAAGTAAATATTCATATGCCTGTATAAGTCATAGTATAATTCTACTTTTCAGATAAATATTTTACTGGGATGTGGGATTCTGCTTTGTCTGTCATCGGTTATTCAATTATTATCAGCTAAATTGTCAAAATAAAATTTTAAATAAAATAGTTTATTTAGTATTTTACATTAATGACACCTTACCCCTCTTTTAATATTTTGTGCTATATAACTTCGAAATAAGCAAATGTTTTTTTTTTTTTTTTTTTTTCTATTATAACTTATTGGCTTATGCATCATCATCCTGCACATGCTAAACTTATATCTATGTTACAATTTAACAGTAAGTTGCCAATCTTTCCCAACCTGACACGGTTGGGGAACCTGAAAACAGTCAGGGAAAAGGAACACAAAAGACACAAAGGCCTGTTGTTTTAAAATAGTTCCATTCACTGCGCTGGTTTTGGGCAGATATTATAAAGCTGAAACTGAACAAAACATCTTAAGCCTGCTTAACTACAATAGCAGCAAGAATAAAAAATTTGTTGAGACTTGACATGACATATCGAACATCAAAACCACAGATATGTCGTTCATCTGCTTGTTCATCATAAATGTTAAACCAAAACCTCAATGCAATCATCCCTGATCTCTCCTATACACATCGGTTTACTTAAACCATTGGTTTTGCCAATATCATTGATTGGACGAACACAATATGTAACCTGTTAAATTAATGGCTTCTCTTGTTTTGCATATCACTTGGGCTTATTTATTTCTCACTGTACCATTCAGTTATTATGAAAGGGAGTGCTAAGCAGAGTAGGGTGCTTTACCTGGTTAAACTGGCTTTAAAGAGCCTAATTGTGGTTAATAACAATTTAATAAAACTTAAAAGCGTAATTTTGTTTTTAATTTTTGAGATAAGGGTGTGTTATGTAACCTGTCAATGTTGGCATCTGCCTAATGACAGAATGACAGTTTAAAACCGTTGATTTGGATTGTTCACATCAACAAAAGATATGGTAAGATTTTTCTCCTCCCTTTAATAAGTCTATTAATAAACTGTGCATATTAGTCATTTGCATTTAGCATTTTCCCCCCATCTGTTTATACATTGATGCATTCCCAAGTTCAGTGTCTGATTATTAGAAACTGTGAAAAGATATGAACAATCTGCTAGTCATAGTATTCATGTGCTACATGGCATACATGCACATACATAAATCTCCATTGTGCTTTAATGCCATCTAGACCTGATGCCTGGATAAGTGCTTGTTGTAAAGTGCAGGTTAATGGCCTGCGCAGAGTGAGACTCATGGAAAATGTTTATGTACCTTAACGGTCTTTTTATTTTAAGTGCATTGTGTTTTGGGAAACTGGAAATGAAGGCCTTTCTCAGAAGAAAGGAGGTCATGAGGGTATTCTTGCTGCTGGTATAAGCAATATTTAAACAGTCTATTGTATAATATTGTTGAATACATACAACAATTAAAAAAATGTTGTATGTAAAATTATGTTTTTATTTATTTTATTTTATCATTATTTTTCTAACAATATCACATTTGCAGATATTTATAACAATATTAGTTTCACTGCTCTTTTTTTGGATCTATCGAAATCCATGTTTCTATGCTGACCTTATTGCTGGCAGTGTAAGCCAACTCCTTCAGATCAATAGAGTGCCTCACTTTACAGGAAGCAACAGAAGCAGGTAGACTATCTGGATCCTGTGGGAATATCTACCAGGAAATCTCGCATATAAAATCTTGCTTTAGACTTGCCTTGCAATTCTGCAGATACAAAAGTTTTGGTCCATCAAATAAATCCCTCATTGACTCTCCAATCAGTAAAAACTGATTAAGGTATAGATGGTACTGATGACCAGCAGGCTTTTGGCATTAAGGACGGATTCTTTCAATTTCAGTCATGTGTGCAGAAGCATAACAAGTGCTTATAATGCATTGTTTCATCACAACAGGTGAAGGGCGAAGGCTGAAGGGACCAGAACCAGAAACAGATGATGATTTAGTGAGTATCACTCAAGTACATCAGATTCAGCAAACATACACGTGTTATTTTATCTCTCTATTTTAAACTGGTTGATTGTTTGAACAATCTTTAATTGGTATCTTTAATGTAACAAGGCATGTGAGGAGCCTGAAGTTTTAGAGGAGGAAAGACCTCGTCCTCAGGGTTCCTCTCCTGTTGAGGAATTCCCCACCACAGAAAAATACGAAAAACAGGTGACTGCTATTTCATACTATGTATGATAACCCAAATTCAGAATTTCATAATGCTGTATTTGATCTAACTATTACACTATAGATTACATGTAGGGTTGGGTATCGTGTCATTTTTAGCGATTCCGATTCCGATTCTGCTTATCGAATCCGGTTCTTATCGATTCTTGTGTCCGATTCCAAAAATTTTTGGAGGGAGAAAAAAGGGCAAATACTTGAAGAATAAATATTTCTACCTTTAATTCTTGCCAATTTTAAGCAATAACCAATAAAATGGCTAAAGTGAAAGGAGTCTCTTCATATAAAGGTGTTGATTACATTATTACTCCAGTAGGTGGCAAAAATCGACTGTTTTTTTCATTGAATTATTTATTCAAGAAGACTCAAATTATTTGTTAAAAAACGGTGAATCATTAATTAATTAAACAAGTATTTATGAGACACTGAATTAATTAGTGTTTGAATTAATTATTCAAACGAGTTTTTAAAAATTTGACTATTAGACTAAACATGTTATTCTGAGTAGTTGTCTGATGTATGTAATCGTGATCTCCATTTTAAACAAAACAAAAATTATTTTAAGCCACATAGATTCCTGAATTAGCGACCGTTCACATATCGCGTCTAAAAATGCATGGAAAAGCACGGCCGCGCCGCTTTCTCCTTCTTTCCACAAGCGCTTGCGCTCCCGTGGCGTCTGACGTTGCTATGCAACCATGAACTGCGCTCTCCATGATGACGACGAGGAAGTATCAGCAAAGGATTAATTGATTTATAGCCCTTGCATTGGCTTTACTAGGCTACTAGATATATTTATGGAGATGAGAAATAAAAACCTGCCCTGTTCAGCTATGATCAGCTGTTCGGCCGAGTTTGCGATGTTACAGAAAGGTCGGTTGTTTTTTGTCACATGACCTGCGCACCGCTTGCGGCATTCTGAAAAGTTGAGATGTTTTCCTCTCACCGAGGCATAGGCGCGCCTGCAAAAATGTCGCGCCCACGTCGCTTCTACATTGGAAATAACGAATTTGCAACTGTCCCAAAGTCAGGAATCGATAAGAGGAATCGTAATGCGTGCGTCTTATCGAATACCCGGTTTTTGGAAATTTGTTACCGGTTCTAAAATGGAACCGGTTCTCGATACACCCAACCCTAATTACATACTAACTTTTTTTGCCAGGCTGAAGGTGACTTCTATGACTCACCCACCAAGAGTTCTAAAAAAAGCAAAAGGATTGGTTTTGGCTCACTGTTTGACAAGCGTTCCTCTGCCAAGATGAATCAAACAGAGGTCAGACATGCCTAAATTTCTCTCTAGTGCAAAATACAGATGATTGGAAATGCAAATAATGAAAATGATGAACAGATTTCTAAATGACTATGCCTTTTGTTTCAGGACATGCAAAATGATCAGTCAGAAATTATAGTGAAAACTGAAAAAGAAGTCTGTGCTAAGGGTTTGGTTGTAAGTGGAGGGGGAAAGGATGGCATCTTCATCAAGGAAGTAAAACCAGAGTCACCTGCCTCAAAGAATCTAAGTGTGAAAGAAGGTGAGATGTCATATAGCACATTACAGAATATTTCTGAGGCTAGAATACAGCTAATTTAGTTTTTCCTCCATCTTTTCACTTGCATCCTCATTTGTGTCCTTCCATCTGGCCTTTCAGGTGATCAGATTCTTAGTGCTACAGTATACTTTGATAATGTGTCATATGAAGACGCCCTCCAGATTCTTGAGCATGCTCAACCATATAAAGTGGCATTCTGTCTAAAACGCAAACCACCTCCAAGAACCCAGGAAGATGCTGAGACAATGAGGCCAGATATAACCATTGTAATTATCATACTGCCCATTATATTTAATTACAGATTACTACAAAGCTTCTTTAGAGATTTCATTGATCATTGCTTCATCAATGTTTACAGGGTGAGGAGGCTGAACGAGAAGAGGAAGGAGGACCAGAAATGAGAGGTCGAAGAAAGATGAAAAAACAACAGGATCGCATCTCTTGGCCCAAATTCCCCACCTTCAGCAAAGGTCGCAGGGCAAATTTTAAGAGATCTCACAGCACATCAGAAGCAGAAGAACAGAGAAAGTTAGAGATAAGTCCTCCAACAAGTGACACAGAATCTCCCATTAAGTCTCCATTAAAATCCCCAGATGAAAAAGAGAAGAAAAAGACACACAAAATGAAACTTAAGACGAGGATGGCAGACTGCAGGAGCAAGTCTGTTGAAGAAACCCAAGAAAATGAAGAGGTGCCAACAACAGACAATATGGTCTTGGACAACCAAATTATTATGAATATAGCCGTAGAGCAAGTGCCAGGGACTAATTTGTTAGAGAGCCCTAAAATCTTGAATGAAGCTAAAAGTACTGACTCAACTAAAACAAGGAATGAATATACATCCCCGACTTTGCCAGCGACTGAATCGCTACATAAGGTTGAGCTCATCAGTTTGGACACTACTTTAAAGACTACTGATATTACAGTTGCTTTTGGAGAGGATGACAAAGAAAGGAGAGCGAGATCAGAACTGAAGGTTAGCATTCCAGGAAAGGATAAATATGAAACAGAAACAGAGAGCCAATTAAAATCCTCCACAAGTGGGATGCGAACTTCAGATACATCAGCATTCGACAATATTATGGACAGTCCTAATGTGATATCACAAACTGAAGCAGTTGGACATCAGGTTGATTCTGATAGCAAACCAATAAATGAAGAGATTGTAGAAAAGACCCAAAAGTCAGGAGAAATGGACATGGATATAACTAAAGTTGATGTTTCTCTTGACATGCCAGATGTAGGACCAATAAGCAAATCACCAAGAATTGGCAGTGACAAGGAAAAGAAAGAAAGAAACATCCTAGAAACAGAAAGTTACGGGATTCGAACCAGGGGACCAATGGCAGACATAGCCGCATCAAAGAGCTCTTTTGCAAACACGGTAAACAGACTAGAATTTACATCATCAGACACTTTCACTTTTGAGATTCAAACAAAACAAGATGTGTCCTCAACGGTCATGGACACAAAGAAACCAATCACTTCAACACCAGTTATATCCCAGCCAAAATCACATGCTCTGGAAGTGGACAAAAGTGGGAAGAGTACTAAGGTTGCTGACACCGAAATAACAAAAGAGTCAAATTTTAAACTACCTAAGATGGATCTCTCTGAATTCAACCACGAAGACTCAATAACTATAAGGCAAAGAGACCCAAACAAAGTGCCTCTCCTGAAACGAGAGGAAATTGAGATTCCTGGCATGGAGGACAAAGGATCAAAAACTAAGTTTAAGTCTCCTAGAATTAAAGAACAAAAAATTGAGAAGATAATAAACATCTCAAAAGCAGAAAAACCCCAAGCAGTGTTTAATGTTGAGGATGTAAAGGAAGCAGTATCAAAATTCCCTGCCTTTAAATTACCTGAGAGAGACATCACAGGAGTCCTTGTACAAAGAGAGATCACAATAAAATCAGACAAGACTGGCATGACACCTAAAGGATCACCTAGTAAACTTTCAAGCATGAGCACAGAAATAAACATTAATATACCTGACACAATGGATACAGAAGAACAGAGACTTTCTCCTGTTGCTTCAAAGGATCAAGGCATCTTATTACCTAAAAGTGAACAATTTCATCTTTATGAAACAAGTGTAACCGAGAGCAAAACAGACCAAACAAAAATTAAGCCAGCAGACCACAAACCCAAATCTGGCAAAATGTTAGTGAGGGATACGACAGGTACTTCACCAGATGTAAAATTCAAACTTCCAAAGCGTGAAGACATTGAAATACCCGGAATGGAAGCCATTGAACAATCAGTTCAATTACTAAAAATCAAAGTAGCCAAAGATACAGACACACAAGATGAGGCTGTGAAAGACTATACTGATACTGATATCAAAGCTGACAGAAAAGGACATGAAAAGAAATCAAGGAAAGCAAAGATATCTATGCCTAGTTTTGGGATCAAGACACCTGACATTCGCTTCCCAGGTATCGCGATTGAATTACCAAAAAAGGATACTTCATCTAAAAGTGATCGTGATGCAATCAAGGAGATGAAAACTGAAGCAAAAATATCTATTGATGAAGACCATGCAGCCATCAAAAAAACTTCTGAAGAAGCAAGCTTAGAAAAATATAAAAAAGGTGAAAGTTGTGCACCTGAGCATGAAACTAAAAAAGCACATGATATAGAGGGCGATCAAATGCTCCATCATGATGTTTGCACTGGCATTAAGGAAACCTCAAAACAAGACGCTGAAGGAGAACTGAAGGCTGAAATCAAAAGCAAAGACACAGATTCCTCTCCACATAAAAAGAAGATGCCTAAATTCAAAATGCCCAAAATTGGAGGGAAATCAATGAAAGGAACAACTGAAGTGACTACAAAAGAGGATGCTACAGTGGAAGAAGATTACATAATAGAGATTGCATTAAATTATGAGAAAAGAACATCTGAGACTGATCCCAAAGCATATAGTTCAGAAACAGACAAAAATTTGAATAAATTAAAAATGCCAAGCATTGATGTTTCTGTTCCAAAAATAAAAATCCCCAAGACAGAGGGAAAATCAAAGCAGGAGGAAACTGGGCTCTTAACACCTGAAAAGGTTGGGAAAGTTGACAAGAAGGTTGAGGCTGCAGAGGATACTCGAGAAGAGAGTGGACTTAAACTGATCAATTTTGGTGTCTCATTGCCAAAAGAGAAAACAGAAGAAGCTGGTCTGTTAACAGAGGAATCTAAAAAATCTATCATAAAGGTTAGTGGAAAAACTGAAGTGGAGCCATCTGAACTACCACAAGCTGAAATAAAAGAAACAGAGTCTAAAATGAAGAAAAGGAAAATATCATTTCCCAAATTTGGATTCTCTAAATCAGAGACAAAAGTATCTGATGCTGACATAACTCTTCCAACTGCACAGGGCTCTTTACAAGGTGCAGATGAGATTGAACTAGATGTTGAAAGTAAGACCACAGATGTAGAAGCTGAGTCCAAGGATTCAACAGATTCTCACACAAAATTTAGACTTCCCACTATTAAACTTCCCAAATTTGGAGTTTCATTTCCAAAGACAACCGATGCTGGGGCTGATATTCAAATGCCTGAAGTCAGCACAGATGAAACTACAAAGGATGTTAAATTGCCAGAAGCTAAATTATCTGTAGAATCTGACAAAAAAGGCCTGGAGATGACTCTCAGTGTATCCAAACCTGAAGTTGACTTGTCTCTACCTGAGGGAAAAACAGAAATCAAAGGTATTTCTATTACAAAAGTTGATGATTTTCAGAAAAAAGAAATAAAATCATCTAAAGATATTTCATTTTCTAAACCAGAGGTTGATCCTAGTCTGAATGACCGTGATATTGAAGAAATTCCAGCTGTTGAGTTTTCAAAACCAGACATCAAAGCTGCAGACATTGATGTCAGTCTTCCGCAGGTTGATTTATCCATTCCAGAAGTTTCTTTGGATTTAAAAGAGACGGATATGAATTTCGCAATTTCAAAGGATGATGCGGAACATAAAGATCTAACAACTGGTGGTACACCAGTAAAGTTTAAACTCCCCTCTATCAACTTACCAAAATTTGGTGGGAAATCATCCAAGGTAGTGAAAGACATGCCCTTTGTAGATATAGATATTGAAGAACCTGATGTTAGCCTTCCAGAAACACAAATAAGCATGAAACTCAAAGATGGTGCCCCATCAGGTGATGTCAAGGATTTTTTTGTGACAACAAAAGGTCAATGTGTTAGTGTAGACAAGGAGGTGACAGTTACACTGCCAGAATATGGCATTAGCCTTCCAAAGGTTGAAGCCTGTAAGCCAGCTGATAGTATTGACAAAGAAGAATTTGGTGTCTTATTTCCAAAACCAACAGATGCAGTCTTTGACAATCAAATGCCTGAAGTCACCACAGATGAACCCACCATGGAAATAAAAGTGCCAGAAGCCAAACTGACTGGAGAACTGCCATCATTACCTGAAATGAAAACCCCACAAATTATTCCCAGTGTTTCAAAACCTGAAGTGGATGTATCTACACCAGAGGTAGAAAAGGGTTTTGATGCACACTTTGAAAAGGAAAAAGAAAAGATATTGTCTCCAATCCGTGCATTTTCTAAACCAGAGGTTAACGTGAGCCTTGTAGGTCATGGTCTTGATCAAGAAGCAACTGTAGAAGATTCGAAAGTGCAAGCCGAGAAACTTGAGATGGGAGTCAAAGTTCCTTCAGGTACAGTAGATGTAGTCATCCCAGAGGCTAAAGAAAAAGAAAAACTTAAAAAACGTACAATTTCATTTCCAAAATTTGGCTTTTCCAAATCGGACACTAAGATCCCTGATGCTAACACCAGTCTTCAAAAAGAAGGAGTATCTGTGCCAGACACTGAGATCAAAGAGACTGAGGTGACGATTCCTGCTCCAGAGGTTGAAGTCCAGTTGAAAAACAAAAGTGCTTCTGGTTCTCCATCTAAATTCAAGCTTCCAACAATTTCTCTCCCTAAATATGACATTTCCATGTCAAAGACTGGAGAAGAATCTATTGCAAAAGCTGGTGATGATGCACAGTCAGAAATAAAGGCAACATCAACAGTTGCATCACAAGATAAAGATATAGAACCATCAAAATCAATTGAAACCCTGCCAGTAGATGCTGAAATTAAGATTCAAGACACCGATCCTGGAGGTCAAGGGAGTAGATTTATGATGCCCAAATTTGAATTTTCATTTCCAAAGCTAAAGGGACCAGAATTTAAAAAGGGCACATCAAGAACAGATGTAGAAAAAACAGAGGCTACACTGAAACATGACATTGAGAGTGCTGAGGAAAAAGCAGAAATACCTGAGGCTTCTTTGAAAATGGAGGTAACAATGAAAAAGCCAAAAGAGCCAAGCTCAGAGCATGCATTTTCTAAACAAGACATTAAAGGTCCAGAGATTAATGCTGAGAGAGGTGATAAATCAATGGCAGTTGGTGAAGTGGATGTGAATCTTGAGTCTGACTCAAAAGATGATTCAACCACTGGAGGGTCACCATTCAAATTCAAACTTCCTTCTTTCAAGCTACCCAAATTCGGAAGTTCATCTTCCAAAGTAAAATCTGAAATTACAGATTTGAGGGGTGAGGAAATTACTTTGGAGGCTGAAGATATATTTACATCAGTAGAAACGTCAGATGTAAAAATTGACTTTAATGTGCCCAGTCAAGAGCTGAAGAAACCCTCAATCAGTGTTGATCAGCCAAAGCTAGATACTGGAGATCAATACACCCTGTCACTTACAGAGGCCATAACATCAAAGGCAGAAGTTGATATTTCTTTACCAGACACAAAACTCGGGGAACTGTCAGCTGGAGCTGAAGTACCACAAGCTAAAACAGAAAGCAAAAAAGATCAAGAAGTTGATTTAAAAGACCCAGGTATAAAAATGAAAAGAACAGGCTTTTCATTTCCTAAATTCGGATTTTCTAAACCTGATTTCAAGACCCCAGAGACTGATGTCAATCTTGCACAAGTTGATACATCTGAACCAGAAGGTGATGTGAAAATAAAAGAACAAAGTATGAATATAACAGTGTTAGATTTTGAGGCTCAGCAAAAAGATATGACAACTGTTGGTGCCACAACAACATTTAAACTCCCCTCAATCAACTTCCCAAAGACTGGAGGACAGGCTATAAAGGAAGAGAAAACTATGCCAGATGTAGATATAGCTGTTAAAGAACCTGAAATGAGCGGTCCATATACGCAAATAAAAATATCAGGTGAAGCCCCATCAGCTGATATAAAGGGACCTCATCTAGCCACAGAGGGTCAATCTGTAAGTGTGGACTTAAAGGTTGAAGATGCTGAACTTGGAGGACAGGGGGGAAAGCTGAAGATGCCAAAGTTTGGTATTGACCTTCCTAAAGTAAAAGGGTCTGATTTAAGTGCATCAAAGACAGAGGATATAGCTGAAGTACAAACAGAAAAAACAGAGATAACAACCAAGGGGAAAATTCAACCACCAGAACATGATTTTAAAGGCCTAAATGTACAGATAAAGACATTACCTGAATTTGGGGTTTCAAAAGCAGAAATAAAAGCCCCTGAGGTTGATGTAAGTATCCAAAAAACTGATATCCCCATATCAGAAGGCAGTATGGGCCTAGAAGAAGCAAATATGGACATTGAAGTGTCAATGGAGCCTGATCAAAAGGGTTCAACATTTTTTGGATCTCCAACAAAGTTTAAACTCCCTTCATTCAGCTTCCCGAAATTTGGTGTTAAATCACAAAAAGGAGCATTAGACATTAATGTAACTGATTCAGAACTAGAGGGAACAAATATAAAAAGTGATATTTCTAAACCTGATGTCAAACTAGAAGTACAGCCACCCAAAAATGAATCTGAAGTTGAAAAGAGTGCAGACATGCCTGAGGTTGATCCCAAAGGACTGCAAGTAAAAGCGAAGAGACCAAGTTTTTCATTTCCTAAGTTTGGATTTTCCAAACCAAACACTGCAACTCCAGAAGTTGATGTCAGTGTAGAAAAGGTTGAAGTATCCATACCAGAGGGTAATGTACCTGTAAAAGAACAAACAGCAGAAGTTACATTTCCGGGAAGGGAAGCTGAACAGAAAGATCTAACAATTGTTAGTTCCCCAACCAAATATAAACTGCCAGAAGTTAACCTTCCAAAATTTGGAGTCAAAAGTTCAAAAGGTACAGCAAGTTTACCATCAGCAAATAAGGACATTAAAGGAATAGGAATTACTGCTCATGAACCAGATATCAAGGTGTCAGGAAAAATACCAAAAATTGAAACTGATGTTCATCTAGCAGAAGGTAAGGTAATACTACCCCAACCTGATGTTGACGTTCAAGACATATCCATTGAAGGCGAGGCAGATATACCTGAAGCTGACTTGAAAGGGCTTGATGTGAAATTGAAGAAGCCAAGTTTTTCACTTCCAAAATTTGGTTTTT
The DNA here is from genome assembly GCF_965113295.1 of Leuciscus leuciscus. NCBI lineage: Eukaryota > Metazoa > Chordata > Actinopteri > Cypriniformes > Leuciscidae > Leuciscus > Leuciscus leuciscus. The sequence continues at coordinate 6,860,305 of NC_138746.1, forward strand.
CAAAGCCAGATATTAAGGGGCATGATGTTGATTATTCCAGTCAACCAAAGGCACATATGTCTATGCAAGAGGGCAACATACCTGTTAAAGATCAAGATGCAGAAATTACCTTCACTGATGAAATGAAAAAACAAGAAGATCCAACTCATACAAAATTTAACCTGCCCTCAATCAACCTCCCAAAGTTTGGAATCAAATATCCAAAGTCCACATCTGATATACCAGCAGCTGAAGTAGATATCAAAAAACCTGAAATCAGTTTCTCTGAAACAATAGAGGTACAAACCACTGACACAGAATCAAACATGGATATTAAGGGGCCTACTGTTAATGTGGACATTAAGGTCAAAGAGATGGACATTGATGGGACAGGGAGTAAGTTCAAGATGCCAAAATTTGGAATTGGTAAGCCAAAAGTAAAGGAGATAGAAACAAAGGGTAAAGAGATAAACACAGAGATTGGCTTGCTATGTGAAGAAAAAGTTAATGTACAACAGCCTGATGTTGCAGTTCAAAATGTGACCATTGAGGGGGAAACAGATAAAGTTGATGTTGATTCCAAAGGGCTGAAAGTGAAACTTCCCAAATTGGGATTTTCAAAACAAGATCTTAAGGCTCCTGAAGTTGATGTGAGTCTACCCAAACCTGACATGGGCACATCACTGGGAAATGTTGACTTTCCAGAGCAATCTGTTGATATAAAATTACCAGAAGAACAACCTGATCTGAAAAAGGACACTTTTAGCTCTCCAACAAGATTTAAACTTCCAACAATCAATTTCCCCAAATTTGGAACCAAAACATCAAAGGACACAGTGGACATTCCTACGGCAAATGTGGACATCGATGAAGTTAGCCTTCCTGATAAGACGTTTAACATGTCAGGAGAAGTAACAAGTGTTGACATGAAAGAGCCAACAGTAAATGTTGAAGATCCATCCACAGAGATGAACATTAAAAGTAAATTTAAGCTTCCAAAATTTGGTATTGCTCTCCCAACAACTAAAGGTCCTGACAGTGACCAAGGGCTCAAGAAAGCTCTAACAAAAACAGAAGTGAAAATGTCAGGAGATGTGCTAACTACAGACAAGAAAGAGCTAAAGTTACCCAAAGGAATAGTGGAAGTGGATATGCAAGCCAGTGAAATGACAACAGACATTTCACTACAGGGCACTGCAGAAATGGGAGAAAGTGAGAGAGATGGCAAAACTGAATTAACAAGTCCACAATTTGGCTCTCCAACAAAATTCAAACTCCCAGAAATAAAATTACCCAAATTTGGATTTTCTGCTCCAAAGGTCACTAGTGAAGTACCTGATTCTGACATCAAGGAAATTAAAGTTAGTTCAGTGGATTATGAGATAGACACATCAAAAGTGGACCAATCAGATGACATCAAATGCAAAACTGCAGAGATTGAAACCCCATCTATTGATATGACCATAAAAGCAAAAGAGATTAATCAAGAGGGACAGGAAACTCAGTTTAAACTTCCAAAATTTGGGATTTCATTACCCAAAGTAAAAGGTCCTGAGGTGATAGTTACTGCAAAAGAAGTAAAAACAGGAACACCTGAAATTGGGATCACTGACCCAGAAATTAAAATTGCAACAGATGATACAAGTCTCCCAAAAGTAGCCATGGCTTTAGAGGGAAGTTCCAGCCTTGAAAAAACAGAGGTAGAGACAGAGTTGAAAGATGATACCATTGTTGTTTCAGGTTCTCCAAGTAAATTCAAAATGCCTGCTTTTAAAATGCCAAGATTTGGAATTTCAGCTAAAAAAACATCTGATGCAAAAGGAAAAGAGGCAGAAGTAGATGTTCCAGACACTAAAACTGATCTAAATATTAAAGACAAGCCTTTACAAGTAGAAGTCTCCAAAGATATACACAGAGAGAGTGAAAATAAAGAAACCACTGAACAGCCACCAGAGGTTGTTGTAAAAAAAACGGAGGGTGACAAAGGCTCCCCGAGTAAATTCAAACTTCCTACTATGAAAATGCCAAAGTTTAGCATTTCAAAAACAAAATCTCAGGATGGAGAAGATGACACTACCATAAATGCTAATGCCCCAGACACCAAAACACAACCAAAAGATGATTCACAAGGGGCTGGAAAGTCACCCAGATTTACAATGCCTAGACTTGAGGATGTTCTCAGTGGCTTTGAGGTTGAATTTAATGTTCCAACAATAGAGGAAAAAGAAGAACAAATGGACAAACCATCTGTTAAGCAAGATCAGGAGGCTGGAGAAAAAGCTGAGGAAGTAGCAGAACATAAGGACATAGGAGCGCAGGAGAAATCAAAGTTTAAATTTAAATTTCCAAAATTAGGATTCAGCCAGTCCTCAGATGAAAGTGATAAGTTAGTCGACGCCAAGATTGAAGAAAGTGAAAAACATCTGGAAGCTTCAGTGGATCAGAAATCAGCTGTTAGCAAAGAACAAGCAAAACCTGAAAAAGGAGGCTGGTTCAAGTTCTCATTTTCTTCTCCAACTAAAACTGCAAAATCTGACGAGAAGGAACAAATAATCCAACCACCTGCAGAGGCAGAGAAGTCTGATGATGTAGCGAAAGAATCCAGCAAGGCACACGAGGAACCTGAGAAGAGCTTGTTCAGCGAGGCTGTGGAGGACAACATCAGCCCAACATTATCACTAAGGTCATCTGAAGCTTTTGCAGATATAAGTTCCACAGTAACCACTGAAAATGTTGGCCTGTCACAGACCTCTCCTACAAAAGTTAAAGTGAAATATGCTGAACCAACTGCCACTATTGGGGTCAAAGATGTTCAAACTAATGTTGTAACTTCCACAGCCAGATGTGAACTGATATCAATGGAGCCTCACCAGCCAGAAAAAGTCAACATCCCATTCTCATCAGATATGTCCTCAGCCTCAGTGGACACTCTGAAACAGATGTCAGGGGAAATTCATGTCATCACATCGAACATTCAAGCTATACCAGACACACAGCAAGCTGCAATCTTTACTAATTTAGACGCCCATGGAATTCACACCTCACCATTACAAGTAACACTAGGCTCAGACTCAGTGTTGACAGTAGAGGAAACCAGAGTGCAAAGTGGGAAGCAAACATTGGTGGAAAAGCATGTTGTGAAAGAAACATTGCATGATGACAAAGAGACAATAATTGTGACACAGAGAACACGTGTATTTGAAGGAGACTCTGCAGAACCCATTTTTGATGATACGGCTTCCTCGATTCGAAGGCTGAGAGACACGGTACACACTGAGAAAATGAGGTTTTTTGACAGTGTAGCAACAGCTGAAGAGGTCACAACAGTGAGCTATGAAACATCTCTAAGACATATGGATTCCTCTACAGATGAGAATGAGGGGAAATGAACATGATATATGGCTGAGTTTATTTTATGCTTTTGAATGTATGTTTCAGTGTTCTCTTATATAATCATACAAGCCAGCTGAATTGTAATGCTAACTGAGTAAAATTACACTTACTTATGAACATATCACAGTATTGTATTGTTTAGCAAGTGAAGATTTTAAGCTTAAACTTCTTAAGACAAAAAAAAAAAAACTATATCCACTGGACGAATTATGTATGTACAATGAATAATAGGAAAAATATTATTATATTATAATTTGATGTGTGGGTTATCAGTGCACTTTACTGTAAAACTGTTATCTTGGGAAAATTGTTTACAGTGCAAACTCAGTAATATTCAAGCAAACAACATTTAAATAGATATATTCACAAATAAAATAATTATAAAGTTGGTGTAGCTTTTAAAGACTGTTGACAGTATCACATATTGAGGCATTTGTTTCTTTGAGGTTATCTATTTTGAGAAAACTATAAAATTGCATATAAAATCTGTGTTTCTGCAGCCTTGACAATAAATGAAAACAATTATGTAAATGTTTTATTTGTCTATCCATTATCTTTGTTAGCTTAAGACAAAAGCATTTGATGGAATCAATAGATTTGCAAAATATACTGTACAATGCACATTTTCAAAATACAATAATTTTCTCAATAAGCAATGACTTTTCTTTTAACATGTATTGTCAAAGAAATCAAATTAATGTTGTAAGAGAAACACTTAACCTAGTCACTGCAAAAGAAATAAAAAAGTGAAAATATGTTCCACGTCTCTGATTTAGTGTGTGAAGACTAAAAAAAAAACACATTTGAGCAGACTGAGCGATAGATCACCTTGCCTTTACCATTTTTGATAGCAAATGTTGATCCCTAGTATCACTAATTGATTTTGAAATAAAATAATTTACGATCAATATAAGTGTAAAGCCAAGTAACAGAGTTAGAATAATGCAGAGACAAGTAAAAAAGGCTGATACATACATCTGTTGACATTTTGAATAATATCGCAGCCAACTTTCTCATTAACTTTTTAAAGTTCATTAACTATAAGAGCGGACATGAACTCGGTTCTCAGATAAAGCCAAGTATGGTCGCAAGTTCTGTCGTTACAACACAATTCAATGGATCATGTGACTGTAGTTGGCTAAAGATACTTTTAAGGAAACGCAACCCAGGTTTATTGTCTGATAATTAGACAATAATAAGCCTATATTATAATCCTAAACAGGGCCAGATCAACACAATCATTAAGACTTTGCCACCTCTTTGGGCAGCGTCACTCAGGGAAGCTGCAGATTTACCAATTTTACTACTGTATGTGTTAAATAAACTAGGGTTTCAGTAAGCCTACTGTGCTCCAAACTGTACCCCGTACCCAAAGCAAAATTAACTGAGAAAACCTTCTCTGACTTTGTCTGAAAATCTTCAGCTGTCTCTGTAAACCTCTGAATGGATGCATGGTGAGTGAATCACTCGTTTGAGTCGATTCTTTTCAATTTATTTGTCAAACATGTTACCAACGGTCTGGTTTGAGATTCAGTCTGATTCTGAAAGCTCACTCTAAATAGTTTAGAGTGGTTTCTCACTCAGTTAATGTAAATATGACAGTTGTGCAGGGGAAAAAAATACCCAAGTGTTCACTAAATAGATAACGCGTTGATTTGAAAAACTTCAAATATTATCAAGTTGGATTGGTACTGCAAAAAATTTTAAGAAATGTTTGGTAACATTCATGCTTCTTTTCACAGCTTGCCTTTAGCCAACTAATCAGAGTTTTACACAAAATCTATGAAAAGTACACTTTGAAACAAATAATACTTCTACTTGTTTAAAATGAATCAGCCTGCATAAAAACATGTTTACTATACTGTATTTCAGATTCTGGTGTGCTGTTTCTACTTGGCTGCTATACCATATTAAAGGTGGCCTACCTACACTACACTATACCCTGTGGCCCTCTAGCGGTTAAAAACACGCATGAACTTTGTTTTGGTTGTGCTCCGGCTTTGCGTGACTGTGCGGATGAATATGGTTATTCTACTGCTGATAAAACATTCACTACTACGCATCAGAGATATAACCAATTTAGATGAAAAAGGATATCAAGCTGACTAGCTGAAGACGTTACTGTAGCTTTACATCGGCTATTAATATACGGCAGGCCTACTTCCTTGAAAATAAATCCCAGCACAGCGCTACAAGTTACAACAACCTTAATGAAATGACCCTTCACAATAGATAATGCACAATTAATTCTAGAGAGCTACGGCAATTTATCTGTTCAATAAAATACCTTACTTGCTTGTTGAGTTATAAAAACACTAGATCTCCGCGTAGCTTTTACAACATTTCAAATCCCTCAGTGCCATCTCTGAAAAGCCAAGCCAAAGCTACTGTTGATTTTTTGCCACCAGACTCTCCACTGTTCTGCGTTTTTTGGGGTTTTTTTTAAACAAGTGATTCCCCGGACGGAGGTTGGAGATTTAATGTTCCATGTCTAACTTTATCGCTCGTTGTGAGAACTGGTAGGCTACACTCCCACAACACCACACTCCTCAAAGTAGCTCAAGCAACTTTTCTTTACTGATATGAGAAGACATGCACAGGTGACGTACAGTAGGCCCTATACGCTTTCCAGCGAAAACCATCCTGAGAGATCTAAAATATCAACAAAAACAACAACAACAACAAAAAAGGTCTAAAATATCAACACTTAGGCTTACCATTGTGAATCAGGGTAAGACAAAAACACTTTTGGAAGACTAATTATTAAAATTTAGCAAATTTTTTACAAAAAAAGTTGTATAATGTAGCCTATATTTTGCAGCAATGTTGTGCATGTGTGCATTTACTTTAAATTGAATTGCGACTGCGAGATACACCTGTATCATGCTCTGTAAAATTTCGACTGTTGCATCAACATCAGGTACCTAGGCTATTTTAAAAAATCATTTCAGTTGAATTCATTTTGAATTTCAATTTGAGGGGGAAAAAAGAAAGAAAAAAGATGAAAGGGTTAAACAGCCTAAAAGAATGACTGCCTACTCTATTGCCACTGCGTGATATACAGTAGGCTGTGTTCTCCTGTTGAGGCGATGCCCTGAAATTAAATTTGTGTGCATTCTTGTGGTTGCTTAGATATTGGAATTGCACCAGCATTTGGTCTTTACTACTTTTTTAAATGAAACGCAATAAAGCAAAAGTCAGCCTGTTAGTAGTAGTTAAAGGATAGACTTAGTGTCCTAATATAAGAATAATTTGTAATTTGTTTAACAATATTAGGCTATATTGACACTCCTTCCTTTTTTTCGTCTGCATTGCCATTTAAGCTAGAAATGATTAAAATACATAGATGTTGATAAACATTTTTTTCCCCTAAACACAGCATTTTAATAAAACTGGAACTTAAACTGAAAAACAATATTGTAATATTCAAAAAGGTAATAACCTTGCTATAAGGGGAATTTATTGCTTGACTGATTGATTGATTGATTGATACGGACAGCAGGCTGGGGATTAAGAGGACTGATAGAAAGACACCCTAATAGTAAGTGCATTGCAAATATATATATATATATATATATATATATATATATATATATATATATATATATATATATATATATATATATATATAAATCATTATATTTTTAGTGTAATAATCAGATAGTAATAAGAAGTGTGCAAAATGTGAAAAAAACAATTAAAACGACATATATATGGAGTTTGTATATGTACTGTGGACTGTGGTCGAGCCAGAGAAGCAATAATACATTCAATAATACAGTAACTGACGCTGGTTTGATTTTTAAAACTCATTAAAGTTTAAAAGGCTAGGGAAAAACTGAATAGGAAATAGGCCTATACCACGGTGGAAAAAGTGGACAGGCAGTCACTATTGTGTCCTGTTAAAGGAACCTGAACCAAATATGAACAAAAAAAGTCACTGTTTACATGGAATATGAGCGTAAACAAACACGCAAACAGCAGGCCTATAATTAGACCTCAGTGGGGAAAAATGTCATGCTGTGTAACGATTTCTGTCAGCAGCAGGGGGCATCAGCGATCCATAACCCACAACGTCAGAAATTAGTTATCAACAATGTCAATCTTCCTTCAACCAGACAAGCACTCAAATATATTAAAGAACACTAAAGCTAGTATTAACCAGTAACATGAGGTACAAGAATCTTTCAGAGAAAGTTTATTTTTTATTATTTTTTACCCCGTTTCTTCTAATAATCTGGTACTGTAGTGCAAGTCACTAAACTCACCCAAACACTTGCGTAATAATCATCATCTGGATTCAGAGATCCTGAAAATTACATGAAAAAACAAGCTTTGATGACGATGTGGATGCGTGCTTCTCGTAACCAATCGTACAGCGATTCATGTTGCATGTATGCAGCTCTCAACATGTAAATGAATGACGTTGGTAGGATGAGCACAAGCACTGTGACAGCATTCAACAGTAACTTTCCGCTCGAACTGGACGGACTGATGTGAACGGAAGCTGTGAGAGAGATTTTAACGGGAGGATATCTCAATATAATACAATTTCTTACACTTCAAGAAAGAGGAGGGGACAAAATAAAGGTAGGCTATTTGACATAAAATGGTGGTACATTGCACATTTAAAATAAAGTGTTAAAAAGAAACCTTAGAGAAGGTATTCCGTCTCAGGAAACCACATTGCTAAAAAACTTAAAGGTTCATCAGCATATTTATATAATTTGTGTCTACATCTTTTTAATTGCTTATTCAAATATCTGCTGTATATTGATGAATAGCCTATATTTATATTCAGCCTATATATTCCTTTGACTAAATTAAATCTGGTCCCTTTTTATGATTTTGTAAGCTATTGCAATTTTTCTTAAAACCACATTTGCCTTTCGATAGAGTTGCATATTAGAATTGTTTCATATTGTTTCATATTACTAGTCCATTATAAGGGAGCTCTTTGTGTCCCTAAATGTATTAAAAAAATTTGAAATAATGACTTTAACAATGAAATTATGACTTTTAACTATAAGCCTATGTGTTGTATTTTGCCATGTTCAGAAAACACATTACTAAAATTCATTAACCTTTTTTTCTTAGTTTTTTCTTTCTTTTTTTCTTCTTCTTTGTTTCTAACTTCTTGTTGTAATAGTTATTGCATCATATTTCTTGTTGTAAAAAGTTATTGCATCTAGCTCCTCATAAATCAATAATTTTTACAATGATGTAAAAAAAACACAAAAAAAACCTCTGACATAATGACATCATCTCGATGACATGAACTCAATGACGGGGAGATGATCTTAAATAATCAACCCTGTCACCATGGTTTTGTAGGCTATAGTAAACAACTGATTATTAAAAGTTTCACCAAACTTAAGGTCATGACCTTGAACACTAAGCTAGTTATGGCTAAATTAACTATAAAATGGTCGATTCTGATTGTTTATGTATTTCAAAGCATAGCTATTTGGCAAAAAACAAACAAAAAAAAACAAACAATTATATTAGAAGAAAAAGGCACCCATCTTGTGAAATAACCATAAAATCGAAATCTGTGATTGGTAATTAAATGCTGACATTAGAATGTTGAATGTGTGGTTCACAGTTAATTCTATTAGAGCGCTACAAAAAAAAAAAAAATCCCACAAAATTTTCCTCACCTGTTTGATATGTTAGATATATTACAATGTTTCTTGATCAATCAATTCACTGTATACCTTTTCAAATCCAGGAAGCTTTTATTTTCCTTCATGTTTATAATCTATCAAAATATTAATCATAAAATAGTTGCTCTCAGTGAACTCACAAAAGGCCTAGACATGATTTGGCATGTATGGTGACGTCTGTGCTTGCAATCCAAAAATCATCTGCCAGCCAGAGGCCTTTGAAACTTTATTAATATGATATCAATGCAATTTATTGTAAATTCCACCCTTGCTTATGGGCATTAATACTAGCACGCATGCATTCATGTGTACACACAAAGAAACCCATAGACCTCACACATCAATGTTAAAATTAGACCATATTATTGTCTGCTTTAAAAGCCTTGAGTTGAGCTGCCTCAATATTCGCCTTAAGCAAAGCCACAATTAAGGGACAGTTCTAAGTAGAGTATCTGTCAGTGTTATTCTAATTACACCACAATAAAACACTGCATTCAACAGCCTCGCAATTCTTTGAAAAATAAACAATAATCAAACAATTAGACCCAGCATGCTCCTAATATTGGTTCCCTGGTAACATATTTTCTAACATTCCACAGAAATCTGTTTATTTTTCTCATCTAGAAGCTTAGGAAAATACAGGTATAGCAACTAATAAAGCCCATTACCACACTCATTGTGATAGTTCACCCAGAACTTCCCCATAACCCACAACAGGTTCCCCTTTTTTCTCTTTAGGCTGTTGGTACTGAATATTACTTAGCTTTGCATTGACACTGAAACGGACCATATTGAAGTACTGACAGCATCTAAATGATTTATGTATCAGTAACTTTACAGACTTACAAATGAATACAATTCCTTTTTTTTATCTTATACTGAATTCATGGAATTAATTGGTTGATTCTGTTGCATTTATGATAAATTAAATTATTTCAATCACGTTTTACTCATTTATAAATGTTTTTGACTTCTGATGCAAACTCATCTCAAAGAATGACAATGTTAAACAAAAAAAACAACAACATAAAATCAATAAAATTTCTGTAATTGTTTAACCATTACTTTGTGTAATATTTATTTTGTTTGTTGTAGGACACGAAAGGCATTTTATCAACATGCTGTGAATCAAACAAAGACTATAAAATGCACTGAAAACGCAACATAAAATAATCATGAAAATAATACATATTCTATGCTCTAATTTAAATCTTCAGAATCCATGTGAGGAACAGACCCAAATTCAAGCCTTTATTCAAGGATCTTTATCTCCATCTTCAGTTGCAGCTGTAAATGTGTCAAACACTGCACTTGTTACAAATTATAAATAATTAACAAATTATATAATTATATATTTATATACTATTATAGTATTTATGAAGTATTTATTAATATTTTGAATTAGCTTTTATTTTAATATTTTCAGTTTTCATTTGAATTAATTTTTGTTATGTGCTTTTGTCATTTGTATTACTTTATATATATATATATATATATATATATATATTTCTATTTAGCTTGAATTGATTTTTATTTCAGTTTTAGTAATTTAGTACTTCACCTTTAACTTATTTTAAATTAGTTGCCAAAGCAACATTTCTACTGAATGTTGACACTGTGGGAACGCTTCCATGTAACTGGTCTCTGAAGCATGACTGAAATCACGCCAATTTCTATTGGCTGACGGTAGTCGTATGACGTAAGATGGTGTGCCATATGATTATAAAAGAGCACCTGCATTAGACATCATCAGCCACTTTGTCTTCAGAAAGTGCTACAGTATATGTGAAATCATTTGTCTTAATTATTGGCCCTGTCCCGAATGGAACCTCAAGCCCTCGTGATCTTCCTGCACCAGAGGTCAGATACCACTTTCAGACCATATGGCAGTGTGGCAACTTCTGCCAAATGTGTCTCCTTGGGTTCTGCGAACCATGGAGGAGTTTACAGGATCCAGCGGGGTGCAGAGCAGGCTCTGTTGTTGGAGCATGAAGTACAGTCTCTTTTGTTGAAAGAGGCTATAGAAAAGAAATAGAAATAGAAATAGAAGAGAATATATTCCTCTTCCTGAGAGAAAGTCGGGCTTCTACAGCCGGTACTTCTTAGTTCGAAAGAAGGATCTGCGTCATCTAAACCGTACTCTACAGACTTACAGGTTCAAAATGTTAACACTCAAGCTCATCGTATCTCAAATCAGATCCAAGGACTTGTCACAATAGATCTAAGTAATACATTTAGATCATATCCATCTAAATGCCCATCTAAATTTCACATATCCATCCTCAGGTTTGGTTTTGGGGGGTGAAACTTACCAATATCAGGTTCTACCTTTCGGCCCAGCCTTGCACGTTTGTCCCCTGCACATACAGAGCCTTTTTTCATGGCCATAGGCAAGATCAGGGCCAAGCCGTCAATGTCAGACAGTTCCAGAGTCTCTTGGGACTCAGCTGCGTCAAACATCATACCTTTGGGCCTTTTGAACATGAGACCATTGCAGCGGTGGCTCAAGACCAAGGGATTTTCCCCAGGGGGCAACTCTTTTTGCATCATCAGGGTTACACACAGATACTTACGTACCCTAGTGATGTGGAAGAAACCTTGGTTCTTGGCCCAAGGTCCTGTGTTGAGGGCATTGTGTCATCGCAAAATACTAACAACAGATGCTTCCCTCACAAGCTGGGATGCGATCCTAGATGGCCGCTCTGCTCAGGGTCTGTGGAGAGGTCACCATCTTTCATGGCACATAAACTGCCTGGAGATGAGGGCTGTATTTCTGGTTCTGAAATACTTCTCCCAGACCTCAGAGGCTACCATGTTCTTGTCCGATCAGACAACACATCAGTAGTCCCATACATAAATCACTAGGGTGGTATGCGTTCATGCCCTATTTCCAGACTGGCGTGCCAGATCCTGCTCTGGACCCAGACCACATACCTGGGTACCTGAATCAGGGAGCAGAAATCCTGTCGAGGCAGGTGGAGTCGATCTGGTAGAGGTTCGGCAGAGTAGAGGTAGACCTGTTTGCTTCAGAGAATTTGACACACTGTCCGCTCTGGTTCGCCCACACACCTCCAGCACCCTTGAGGCTGGATGCCTTGGTAAAGACATGGGCGAGGCTATGTTTGTACGATTTACTCTTCCTCAGTGACACGTTCTGTGGATCTTCATGCTTTTTCAATCTGCAGAACAGGAGACCAGGAGAGGCTTAATCTTGTATGCCCTGTTTGGGTCTCAGCAGCTGTCCAGAGCACGCAACAGGGGCTATGCGGATTACAAGCAATGTGTTGTACAACGGATTGTGCGGGCTATCTTTCAGGCCTATAGGGTGCGTGGAATACCTTCACCCCTAGGCATCAGAGCCCACACTACTAGGGATGTGGCCTCTTCAAAGGCATTACTGTACTATTCAGACGCAGCATACTATTCCCTTGAAAGGAAACATCTTGGGTTAGACTGTAACCCATGTTCCCTGTTCCCTACCTCATGCCTGAATGTCTTCCTTCGGCCAATCAAAAGCTGATGATGTCAAATGCAAGTGTACTTTTATAGTCTAATGGCGCTCCATCTTACGTCATATGACTACCACCGGCCAATAGAATTGGCGCTGTTTCACACATGCTTCAGAGACCAGTCACATGGAAGCGTTCCCAAAGCGTCAGCATTTAGATGCAGCATCTCGTTCCATATTAAGGGAACAGAGGTTACAGTCATAACCCAAGATGTTTTTCATCTAATATTTCTAAATTTTATTTCAGCTTTATTTCAATTACCGTAAATTATTTATAATAGTTTTATGTTCAGTTAATGATAACAATATTAGGTACTGCCTTAGCCTGAGCAATTTGTTTTATTTGGTTTTCATTGTCAAAATAACGTGATTAGTTTTTATAGGTCTTTGTGCTATCCAGCCTTTAACTGCTGAATAATTGAACAGGATTTGTGAGTGTGCATGTGAGTGGGTGTACTAGTCTGTTCACAGTTTTGTTATCCTTCAGCATTCGACTATGACTTTTGTCTGTTCAACAAACTGCAAACAGGCATGAGTCCGCCATCAATCTGAATGAAAAGGATGGAGGATAATATTTCTTATTTTTACCACGCTTCGTATTTGCATACACACCTGCAGACACCCTGTCACACTGAAGTCAAAGCCTGGAACAAAGAATAGCTGGGGTGTTTGGTTGTGTGCATGCTGTTAAAACCATGTCAGTTTGAAAGGGACAGGAAGGATTTTTTTAGGGATTACAGACTGAACAAACATGCAAATGCTGCAACTGACATGTTGGAGCATGGTTTTCTTTTTTTCTTCTTTTTTCTAGTATCTTTTTTATTAAATGAATAGTTCACACACAATTAAAATTGTGTTATTATTTACTCACCTGCTTCTACCCTGTGTTTTTTGTTTTTGATTTATTTTCTTCTGTGAATCACAAAATCATATGTTTGGCTGAATATCCAAGTGGCTATTTTCCATACAACAAAAGTGGATGGTATACTGCCAAGCTCTAACAAAAATAAATAAATAAATACATTTCTCTATAAAAGCAGTTCCATATGTGCTAAATATTACAAGTAATCTGAAGCCATACAAACACTTATAGTATGAGCCATATGGTTTAATAATGTTTCATTGGTTATTCATTGTATTGCATTAATAATATTCTCTTCACTTGTGTTCAATTCAAAAAGGACATTTTTAATGCCAAACGCCATTGGTTTTTCCATGTCATATGATTAAGATCTCCTTTTGTGTTCAATTGAAGAAGAAAAAAAGACAGGATTGAAATGACATTTCAAAATGATCATTTTGGGGTGAACTAATCCTTCACTGTTGCTCAGCAAAGGTTATGTATTGGTGTGTTAGTGTTATAATCTGAAAGTTTTGTTCTTATTACGATACACAGTTTTAAACAACATACACTACTGTTCAAAAGTCTGGGGAATGCTGAAAGAAAATGCATAATGGCTTCCAGAAAAAAAAATATTAACTGTTTTCAACATTGGTAATACTAAGAAACATTTCTTGAGCAGCAAATCATCATAATTAGAATGATTTCTGAAGGATCATGCGACTCTGAAGACTGGAGTAATGATTCTGAAAATTCTGATTTTCCATCACAGGAATAAATTACATTTTGAAAAATATTCAAATATATTTATTTTTTGATTGCCATAGATGTCACATATTGTCTGTTTTTGGGTTCCCTGAGTTTAGTTTCTCTTGCCTGTTTTGAGTCCATGTGTCCTTGGTTGCTCTGGTTACCTATTAGTTGATTGATCTGTTCCAACTGTGCCTTATTTTACCCCTCATTAACTTGTGTATTTATACTCCCCTGTTTTGTTCAGTTGTTTGTCTGTTTGTCTTCAGTTTTATGTGGTTTTCTCTTCTCCTGTGTTCTTCAAGTGTCTCTGAGTGTTGTTACTTTCTATTAATAAAAGTACTGCTTGAAAATGTACTGTATTCTCTACTCTCCCTGTGTGAACCATGTACTGTCTTTAGATACTTAATCTTCCTTGTTTTCTTCGTCAGCAGGCATTTGTTTGTATTATACAGAAATGACCAAAAAAAGATATAGGATACTATATAGTTTATATAAATATAGGCTAATTTATGATTCATTTTCTTATTAGAATGACAGATATAATGAACAACCCAGAACACAGTAGAGAAGACTTCACTATGAGTGACACCGGAGAGCAAGGCGTTTCCTTTCAGGTTGGTGTCTCATCTAAGTCTTTTCATTGGTCATTTCATCCCAAGTTGATCAGTTCCTTCAATGTCATCTGATCTCTCAATTAAACTTTAAGATTCTGTGAATACTGTGTAAAGATAATTGTCATCATTTTCTCAACTTCATGTCGTTCAAACCCTTATGACCTTCTTGCATTTTTAAAGAACAATCTGCATGCTCTTTTCATATAATGAAAGGGCCATTGAAATATTCAATATCATACAATAGCTTTGTGTGATAAATAGCCTGGAATTTAAGAAATTATTGGCATAAATACTGTCCTGTTCAGATAACACAAAGTTATAGTATGGACACGTTTATGGTGTCATTTTGTTGCTTGACAAGCCCTGGTCCGCTTTCACTTTCATTATATGAAAAAAATCAAGATATTCTTTAAAAACTCCCTTTTGTGTTCCATGGAAAAAAGAAAGTCATAAAGGTATGGAACAAAATGCAAGTGATTAAATGATGACAGCATTTTCCATATAGGTGAGCTGTTTCTTTATGTCGATAAACATAAGTGGCGCATTCAACATCTACTTTATCTCAAAGATAAAACATCTATTTTCAGATTTTTCCAGACACAAAGGAACGCCATCCCAAGCTGTCCAAGCGCTTGCCCTCCATCGTGGTGGAGCCCACAGAGGGAGAGGTGGAGAGCGGAGAGTTACGTTGGCCCCCGGATGACCTGAGAACCGCAGACCCTTCCAGCCATACACACACACCCTCTGAAGAGATCACACCGATGTCCGCTTCACAAACCCAGATTTCACACAGCCAGAGTGCAGGTGTGTAAGACAATAATTAAGGATTTTGTTTTGTTATTAACATTGAGCCACATTACTAGTACAATGTTCTAAAGGGGAACAACAAAATATATGCTTATACTGTATGTGTTTCAGTTTAGAGAAGTTCATTTATAAATGACTGTGTGCATTTCCCCATCTCAGATGAAGTCAAGTGCAGCAGCCTGGAAACATCAGGGGCAGCTGAGCGTAACTGAAATTTATTAAAAACACTGTCGCAAGTCTGTCATTATCACAAGTCTCAGTTCTCACACAAGTTTCACACAAACACAGCTGAAAACCAACACTGGCAGGCAGGTGTGAATAAGATCAGAGCTCACAGTGCTATATCTGAGCACCCTTTATAACACATGCATGGCTTTAAAAAGACTTTTTCAAAGTCTTTTGTACTTTTCAAAATGGCTTTAAATTGCTTTCAGATTTGAAGGCCTAGTTTTGGATCTTTTTCTGATGCGGAAATGATGAAAGTGCTGCATAAAAGCATCTTCAACATTTTTATATATGTGACCCTGGATCACAAAACCAGTCACAAGTCGCACGGGTATATTTGTGGCAATAGCCAAAAATACATTTTATGGGTCAAAACTATCGATTTTTCTTTTATGCCTAAAATCATAAGGATATTAAGTAAAGATCATGTTCCATGAAGATATTTTGTAAATTTCCTACCGTAAATATATAAAACATTTCTTTTCGTGAGTGAATGCAGCACAATCGCGAACATAAATGGACAACTTTAAAGGCGATTTTCTCAATGTTTTGTTTGCATCCCCAGATTCCAGATTTTCAATAGTTCAAATAAAATGTCAAATATTGTCCTATCCTAACAAACCATACACCAATGGAAAGCTTTATTCAGCTTTCGGATGATGTATAAATCTCACCCATGTGACTGGTTCTGTGGTCCAGGGTCACATATGTCTGAGAATATACTGAAATAAGTGTCAATTGGATGCCACAACATTTTATTTTATTTTATGAGCCCCGTTAAGTTGATAAATTTTGATGTAAAAAATAATGTTCTATATGAACTGTTCCTGGATCTTAAGTAAACTGTATAGTCAGCTGGCCAACACTGCATTATCATTTAGCTTTAATGACCAGCTGATTGTATTATTCCACTTAATCAATGGCTATACTTACCAAATAAATGGATGTAAAATATTGATTTGAAATAATTTTATTAGGTGAGATGAAAACTCACAGAGAGATTACAAAATTATGAGAGATAAAATAAACACAGCGATGTACAACTGATCAATTGTTTAATAGTGAATATACAGAAATATTTGACCACAGAAATGTGTAATTTACTCATCAGAATCAATTATATAAGAGATATATATATAATAAGCACAACATACACGACGGTTTGGGATACTTTGCGTATATCCATGTCAAATCTAGAGCAAGATATGATTTGATTTGTTGTTATGCCTTTCACTTTGATGTATCCCAGAAGCCCATATATATATTCAAAACGATTGCAGTGACCAATGTGAATCTCATATTCATGTGAACATAATTCATTACACACTCAATGGCTGAAAACTTGATGTGAGGAGACTCCATCCTCTCTCAACACCATCTGGCTGAGGCTTGTGAGGAATGACTGCTGCTGAACTTCAAACATGTCTGCCTGTCAATCATCCTGTGGACAAGGACATGCTTATGTCTCCAAGCCCTGTCTGACTTTCAGCAGACTTGAAATTATTAGAGGTTTTTGTGCACATACACAATATTTTCAAAGGACAATAGCTGGAGCTAGAGACCAACACTGGACTAAATACAGAGACATCCTACAACTTCTGACAAATTCTGACTTTAATTAGTTGTGTTTGCTAAGACAAGCATGGCTATTACTATTTTCTTTCTTAGAGTTAGGAATTTAAACAGAAACCTGTACTTAAGTATTATACCTTGGTATATAACTCACTCTGAACAGTTTGTACTACAGGCATGAATGACACTTCAATTCATGCTGGGAAATACTGGGAAGGCCAACTCCAATATTGTGACTGGCAGTTAGTAACTAGTTATGCTTTGGCAAATCTGTGTCTTATTTTTATGGTCTCATTTGTATGTTTTTGTACAATCTGCTTACACCCCAGTGATGTTATGTTTAGGGGTGGACCTTCAAGCTTACTTTTTTCCCCCAAAAATTATGTTTTCATTGAAAATCGCCACCTCGTAAATTAGGTTGTGATTGGGTTGGTATTGCACATACAGGCATGAGTCACTGTATGTGTATCACTGTATCACATTTTTTTACCCCCCCAAAAAAATAAAAAAATAAATAGATTAACAGCAATAGTTCAGATATTAATATTGATATTTTAGTGATGTGATTCTAAACCATTCACTTCATGATATACATTGCGCTCCTTATATTTTCTTGATTTTTAAATCCCCATGTGAAACTGCCTTGATGTGTATCTCTGTTTATATATTGAAATCACATTTTGTCTACTGTACTATAATCATAATACCATAACTAAATGCTTATGTTTGCTTTGAAAACCCTCCATCACTATCATATATGATGTGTCTCCATCAAGATTTTTTTTAAATCTTTTTTATTGGCATGCATTGAAAGTTGTGACTTTTTAATAAATATTGGAAATTACACAATTAACCAGAAAATACATATTCTGGAGAGAAAAAACCTGATCAGATTTTTATTATTTTTTATTTTAATATTTTATGTGATCTAAATTTCCTTCATTCTAGATAAAATTTTGTGGTAAAAATAAACTGATATTTTGATATAACACTTGCTCTTAATATGTACTCATATTTTTGTTTGTTTGTTTGGTAAGTTAATAAAGACTAATATTAAATAACTGCTGAGTTTGTGTTCTTCATCTATTAAACTGTTCTCCTATGTTTAGACAACATAATCTGCCTTAATATTTACATAATTTAGCTCAGATTAATATTTTCCTATAAACTACCATTAGATGTAGATTATGTGCAGTGTTTTGTGCAGTTTTTAATACACACAGCAAGTTCTCTTTGCTCAAAATCCCCATTATACCCAAAATGGCAAGGAATAATGGGGATATTGTTTTGGCGGAGCATTTTCATCTGATCCTGATGAAACACAAGGACACAACAACCTCCACCACCCTAACTCCACCTCCATTGTTATAGCCTTTTAATTAACTAGCATATGTAGTCTGGTGGGAACTAAGAGCTCAAGTCTTCTCCTTGAGCTCTTGCTGACAGCAAGCCAAATCTATTTACCTTTATCACTCTCAAGAAGTATATTGTAACGGTTTTATCATATTCTCTTCTGTTTTGGCCATGTTTCATTGTGTTTTAGTTCTGTGCCTGTTTGCCTGTGACCCAGTTTCCTAGTGTGTGCCAGTTTGTTCCCTTGATTTGATTATCCCGTTCACCTGTTGCCCAATTAATTAGCTCTTTTGTTCCTCTGTGTATTTAAGTCCCGCCTTCATTCAGCTCTCTGTTCGGTGTTGTCTGTTTAATGGTTGTTATTCTGTTTCCCACAGTGTTTCAGTAAGATTGTTAGATAAAAGACTATTTCCTAGTATTCTCCTTCATTGTACACTTCCTTTTAAGAGCCCACCCGTAACAAATATGACAATGTGAACATTTTAAAAATCGATTTTATTACATGGGGTAATAACATTCACAGATATTCACACACTATTTTCTATTTTCTTTCTTTTCTCTATTTCTCTATTTTTTGTCTTTTTTTCTTCTTTAAAAAATAGCAGGCCTTATTGAAAAGTTATTGAAATGATTTCATATGTAACTGGTTCCCTGAGAAGAGAACGAGACGCTGTGTCAGTTACTAAGCCACAGAGAGAGTGGGTCATATAAATTACCTAGTCCATCTGTAAAGCTCTTTTAAACCTATATGCTGATAGTTGCTATTTGCTGCTGGTCTGTGAAATCTCTCCCAGCTCTTTAATTCCTTAGCCTGGAAGCTAATAGTGATACAGTCTCCTTCCTAGCAGACCTTTGGGGAAACAGGATTATTTGCTTTAACCTCCAAATGATACTGTTCTGGAGGGGGTGACAGGTGAGAGAGTGGAATGCAAATGGCAATGCAGACCATCTTCAGCTCTCTCAACACCAACGCTTCGGTGCTCATCATCGCTCATCTCTGCTCAACCTAGCCACTACGCCTCTACATAAATCCCCAGGAGTGCTGGTCCAACCCCCACTACTCCCCTGGGAAGCACCATGTAACTGTCTAACTGTCACCACTAACTGTTAGGCAAAACAGGCAAGAGAGTGGATCGCAATCAGACCTGCAAATTAAAATGTCCTCTTTAAGGTCCTGATTAGGCCCACTCTGGGCATGCTGTCTTGACCCCGACTCCTCGGAGGGGGAGTGCAGGGTGCCACGCTCACCTTCTGACCCTCTGCCAGGAACTATTCCCAGGCCGCGGATCAGAGGGGTTGACGGACCCTGGACACGGCGAGGGATGAACCTCGAATGCCCCAGACTGAACTTCTAAACTTTTGCCTCTCTAAACCTCTCGACTACCAAATCAACGACAGTAACAAAGAGGCCAGAAAGCAACATCGGGGCATCAAAGAGAAAAGTTTTATCCTTCTCCTTTATCCCCAATAAGTTCAGCCATTATCCCCAATAAGTTCATCCATGCAACGTTAGCAGCCATTGATTAGCCGATGGCACAAAGCATCTGCTTTGTGGAATGGAGGGCAAGATCTGTGGGTTCCAAGACTGCCTCAGGTGCCAATACCTCACACTGAACCGGGTGATCATTAAGAAGGTAAGCCTGGTACGCCTGAAACACCGCCATGGTGTGTAGAGCCTTGCCCACCAGCATGGTGAACCGGTAACTATGCGAGCAGAATACAGTTTCTTCCACAAACTCGTTATGGAGAATGGGAAGAAATTGAAGGCTCATGAAGGGTTGATGACCTGCTTTTTTTTTTTTACAGATAGAGAACCTCTTAAAGACAAAGAAGCTGATCACTTCTATGGTCATGCCGACATGCTGAGTGACATCACGTGACTGCCTCGGCCAATAAAATTGGCACATTTTCACACTTGCTTCAGACAAAAGCTTACACGCTAAAGGCATTCCCATAGTGTCAGTAACTGACGCACAGTTAAGTTCCCCCGATAACAGAATCTAAATATTCCAAGCTTTTGACCGATAGTGTATGTATGCACACTAGTATACATGTAAACAGCAGAACCTGCAGTTAATAATATTTTAATGCAAATGTTAAACATGGGTAAAAATGATTACCTTATAAATGAAAAAAAATTAATAACTAGTTTTGGAAAACACATTGCAATAATAATGCAAGAAAATCATGGCATGTCTTGTGCAATATTGGGGCAAGTATGGTCTCAGATTTTTAAAAAGTCCTCTGTGGAGGAAAAAAGTTAAGTAGGCCTTCATGAGGAGCTTTTTGTTGCTATGTGAACTGCAAATACAATAAATAAACAGATTTATAAGTAAAACAGATTTAGTTTAAGCATTTAAATAGGCCTAAGTAAAACAGATTTAATAAAACATGGGTCAAATTACAACATAGTGCAAAATACATACAGACAACAAGGCATATGCAGGAGGAGCACTTTAGAAGGCATTGGTATTTTAAGTGAAATCACAATCGTTCCAGAAATAAGATGACTATGAATGAGTGAGTTGAGAATGAGACTGATTAAAGTGTCCTTGTTTTTAACAGCATTGGGATCTAAACAGAAAGAGTGCACAAACAGATTAAGTTGTCCACAGAGCTCAATGACCTTTCTGTGATTAACGTGACCCTGATGACTCGAGTTCAGTCTACAGCATGTGACGGGCATCGCTTGCCCACTGATCCAAAAATCCCCTAACAACCATGACATGCACTCTACTTTCACGGATTTTTGTCGTGCATGTCAGTATTAATGTCACTGTAAAAAAACAAAACATTTCACTTGCCATGCTAAGTATCTGAATGGAAACTCGACCTGTTTATTTTATGAATTTAAGTCCTGAATAAAGTGACCCTTACTGACACATGAGTACACCATTTCTAGATTTGCATTGCCCGTCCTTTGTTAATGTCATTGTTTTCCTTTTTATCTCTTTTCCACTTCAGTCAAAACCCCTCTGTGCTTGCGCTGGGTAACTATGGAGATGGTTCAATGTAGGGGTTTGGTTACATCAGACATGGATAGTGGCACTTGACCTAGTTCAGCAGGAGCCTGATTAGCAACACAGCTATCGGCTGCATGCTTCTCATCATCATCATCATCATCATTATTATAGCAGCAGTCCCAATCTTACATCTTTGTTTGTTTATGCCATTTGGTGAGATATAGCCTTTTCTACTCTTTTATATTATTTCAAGGATATAAATGCATCAAATCTCTGCTCAAAGGTGTGCCGCTCATTGAACAGTCTGCCGTAGTGAACGGTACTCTAGTAAAGTTTCGCTTTCTAGTTAAAAAAAAGTCATTGCTTTTATCTTCCCCTCACTTTGTCTCTGCTGGCTCCAAACTGCTGATTTCAAATACAGCCAGGTGAGATGGCAAAGAAGGAAACACCTCCATCTACACACATGCACAAACACACACACTGATTTCCATGTTTTACGGGGACTCTCCATATGTAAGGATTTTTATACTGTGTAAACTGTATATTCTGTCCCTCTACCCTACCCCTAAACCTACCCATCACAGGAAGCTTTCTGCATTTTTAGATGTTCAAAAAACTTAATTTTGTATGATTTATAAGCTGTTTTTCTCACGGGGACCAACAAGTTTTCCCCACAAGGTCAAAATGTACTGGTATATTACTATCCTTTTGGGGATATTTGGTTCCCATAACCTAGCACGCACACACACACACACACACACACACACACACACACACACACACACACACACACACACACACACACACACACACACACACACACACACACACACACACACACACACACACACACACACACAGAGAGAGATATAATTTTTACCTGCTGCAGTCAACAGAATTAAAGGAGCAAGTCACCCAAAAATAATGTCATAATTTTCTCAGTATAATATTCATCAGGGTGTTTTGTTTCATTTTCTGTTTAGTTCATGTTTATTGCATTGTTTTAGTACTGTATCATTCACCATCTATTTACGAGTATTAGATGAATTCGGATTCATCATCATTTTCTGCTTTACTTCCGGTATTAATATGGTGGTTATTAGCAGATTTTTAGGCACAACGCAGATTTGGGTACTTCAAATAGATCAGTAATAAAATAATATCACTTAATGAAATATATGGCTATATGTTAAGTAAAACATACAGGCACCAATATGCCATGTTTTATGGTGAATTTAGGAGCAGATTAAAATTGTATTGGTTATTCACTAATAATAGTACTCTCTAGCCTGAAAACTGCTTTCATTGGATCATCGAGTAATTGAGTTGAAGCAAAAAGATCTGACTCATTTGTTCACAAATACTCATGGAAGAGATCTAGAGCAGACATCAATATTTCCTTTTTTGGGTGAACTATCCCTTTAAATACACTTTTAATAGGTCAATGTGTCACATTTATATTGCTAAAAATAACACTCAGTAATGAGCATTCTTATTATCTCTTTGATTAGTTTTCATTTAACACAGTTGAATAGTGAGTCAATGTGCGTTTTTACTTATTGTATAGTTAACCCAAAGATAATAATTATATTGTTTTCTTTTATGTTCTTTGTGCATCTCTTTCTTTCTCAGATTAATACTAAAGTTTTTTTTCCCCCACCATTAACTTGGCAGACCTGCTAAATGTCATCTCAATCAAATTCCCACTAAAGTCATCCATTAATCGTGGACACATGCTATTAAAGATGATTGTGTGTGTTTGTACTTGTGTGTGTATTCATGTGTGTGCATTTATTTTTTCTTGCTAGCAAAACAGTGATTTTCATTCAAGAATGTGTGTGCATGTACAGTAGTATGTTTAATAAGTAAACATGTCTAAATCTTCTTTATAAGACTCATACATAGCATTGAATAGATTTAATTATTAATTGAAAAGGAAATATTTTTTTCTATCAGGAGAAAACTTGCAGTTTTCCTTTCTCTGTATTCACAGTTTATTGTCACATGACTAGCGTTGAGACCTGGAGACCAAAAAATCCATAGAACTGCAGCACAGGCCTTTCAGTTAATAATATGTTTCAACTCATGAATATAGGAATCTGGAATATCTAAATATTCTGGGTTCAGCTGCTTGCCTGTGCATATCATGTTATATTTATAACATGTATACTGAATTTGGTGTTTTAATATTACTGTCTTAGTACTTAGTAGTACAAACCTGCATGTTTATAGCTATAGTGGGGAACGGATGGAAGCCTTGTTTTGCCCTCAAGCTGGCGTTCCTATAACACCACAATTAATCTAAGAATTGATCTAACAGAACTCTGTTTGGTCTTTCTCTTTTCTGTAGATCACTGAAGAGAAAGTTTCCTAAACGTCATCCTTTTGATGATCTCTTGACCTCACTACAGCTCTATTTCCGTGTGACAGTGTGTGTCTGCTTATGCTTATTTGTGTAGTCTGTTACACCTACTCAGGCAGGTTTGGCTCAGGTGACAGATGGATCATGAAGAGCTTGTCACTTGTCTGTCAGTGCTTGTTTGTGAAGACAGCTTTCATGAGAACTCTATTATAAGCCCTTCAGTGAACTGAGGGTGAGGCTTAGGTCAGCTTACACAATGACAAAAAGATCAGCAGTGTTAGTCCATTTGGTGCCTCCCCTTTTTAATTTAGCGTTTTGAGAGCATTTAGGCATATTCAACATCCAAACAACATTCTCTACGTTATTTATACTTCTACATGAAAGGGATCCAGCCAGACAGCACATAAAAACTCAACTTAGTATATACCGCCCCTCCGGGTATCTCAATATCATGAAGTGTGAATCTGCCTGGTTTGGATCAACACATCTTATCTGGTTATTATTGATTTTTAAAACTACACCAAGATAAAACAGAATTAAATGAGTCGCACTGGGATTTGAGGGCTACACTTTTGCCTTTGTTGCCGATTCTGTTTGTTCTTACCCATAATGCTGTTCAGCTCTCAGTGGTGACTCTCAGTCGCGCTCTTTCTCTCTCAGAAACTGACAGCACATTGAGTGAAACAAGCTCGTTTTTGATTTCATCCCTTAGACAAGAGCACATTTGAGCGAGACAGCACGTCTGTAATGGAGGGAGAAAGAAAGAGAAAAAGGTTGTTTCATGGTCAACAAATGCAGGATTACATGCAAGAAAATAATTTCATTCATCCCTGTTCATGTCAGCCTTGGTTGTTTGTGAAATTTCCCTTTAGTCCTTTGTTTTGCGTCTGGCTGTCGACCTATTATGTATGCAAAGCTGTGCATTTGCATCAACAAAATTAGCTTCTTGCAAGTTTCCCTGTGTGTCTGAGGCAGACGTTTGTTGGTTAAGTTAGTCATGACATTTCTCTTTTGCGAGACAGAAAAGAAGCAAAATACAGTGTCTCCGCAGCCACAATGCAGACACTGCTTTTTGTTTGACAGGTCTTTACAAGGTCAACAATTAACGAACAAAACAAGTAGACGCTATAAAGACTTCAAGGTAGGAGCCACGAGAGATGGCGTTAATTAACTCATGTCTCAAAGCACATAACATTACAATAATAATGAGCGTAAATAACTTTCAGAGCTCTTACTTGTACCACCTGACTGCTGCAGATTCATTTCGGAGTTGAAAGTGTTTATTTAGAAACGCAAAAAAATTTGTGTGAGGATGTGAACAGCTTGGGGTAGAACATCACGGGTTGCCATCTCATATGGTTATGACATGGCGTGAACGCAGCATAAGCTTGTTGTTTTGGTTCAGGAGGAACTGTAAAAGGTAGCTGCTGTTTGTTTGCGGTGGTCGAGACTGGCTGTCTACGCCATAGGCATTTATACAGTACATAGATGCCTCATTATTGGCAGTTTCAATAAGCCATACTACGTAAGCTGTCCGCCATATTGGAACGTCAAAGTCGGTCCGTGAACATTCGAGAGAAAGTTGGCTGAGCGTCTGCAACCGGAGTTAGATGCATGTATGAATATCTATATCTGCAATAGACTTCAGCAGATGATTTTGAATACAACAAGACGAAGCCGTCAGCTAACACAACATTAATTAGTTTCCATAGTAAAAGTAAAAACATTACAAGTACCATTGTAAAAATGTGTAATATTGAGTTAATACATGTGTTTTTACCAACACATTCTCACCTGTGAAAAGTTATCCCATTTCTTCGGGAATTTAAACCTCGGCAGTTTCACAACATTGATTCTTACTGTGAGTGAACGCTGAACGTTGCAAGATGGCGGGCGCGCCAACGTGTCTGGAGTAGTTGAACGTGACATCTACTCATACATATCTATGGTCTACGCCTCATGGAACACACTGATGACGTGTGATGTCTGCACAAGCAGGGTGCGCAGACGGATGGAAATACATAAGTTGACAGGTAGACATATCATTGCATTTAGACCAAAAATTGCCTACCTTTTTACAGAGATAATAAATACAGACTGTATATACTCAATTAGTGTCTAGATACTGCACAAATGTTGTGCAAAAAATAACCCAGACAGCAACATAGTGTTGGCCCAGATTGGGCCTGCATCTGGGCCACGTGGAATCCACATGTACCAGATGTGGGCCGAATCTGGGCCGACAATATGTTGCTGTGTGGGTTGGGAAACAGGTTAAAGCAGAAGGTTGTTTGCTGAAATGAAGAAGCGTAATAGTGTAAGGCAAGCAAATAGAACATAATAGTGTGTATAGACATCCCTGAGCATAAGATATTTAAAAATATGTGATATGCTCAGGATACAAAGCACACTCTAGTTCCAAAAGTTTCTGAAACTACGAACTGATGAACAGATGACTGGCAGTGTTACAGCAGAATACAGATTTCTTTTGAAGTGTAATGTTGCTGTTTCTAGAAGCGAGAATAGAAAACTAGGGCAGTCCTCTCTTAGTGAAGCAATAATCAGCATTTGGACCAGTACTCAGCCCTCATCGTCACCCATTAAATGTTGAATTAAAAAAATGTAAGACAAAATAGATTTTTACATGGAGAAAATCTGAGTGGTGCTTACCTGTGTAAAAGTGGTTGCTATGGTGTTCTGGGGTGGTTGCTATGGTGAATGTTATGTATGGTGCAAGTTATGCAGAAAAGTTTAGGGGATGGTTAGAGATCCCTGAAAAATCCCTGATTCTGTGCAGTTTAATAGTAATCAAAACTCTTTGTCTGAGAAGAAACTGAACCAATATAATGTGTGAGAAATATGTATAAGTTGTAACTGAGAGAAGGAGAGAACTTTACATCTCTTTCCAAATATATGTCCACCTTTCTCAACCCTGTTCTGGCTTTAGGTTTGCATGCGTCTTTTTGGTAACACTTTATTTTAAGGTGATGTAGTTACACATTACTACATGTACTTACTATAGTAATAACAATAAATTATGCATAATTTTGCAACTAACCCTAAACCAAACCCTAACCGTAACTCTATAGTAAGTACACGTAGTTAATTAATATTACTTATTTGAATAAGTACTATGTAACTACATCACCTTAAAGTGGTTAAGCTATATATATATATATATATATATATATATAGCTTTAAAGGTGGTATCAGTGATTTCAGGCCCAAAAATATTTTTATCACATTCATCTAATCTTTTCTAACGATCCGCTAGCTGCCCACCCCATAAGCATGCCGTCAAAAAAACGCATCTCTGTAGGCAGCCTAGGCTCTGAGATCTGCACACAAAAACAAATGGTTTAGCCAAACACTCAAAACCAAAACAAATAGTGTTCCAACCAATCACCGACAGGGGGAGGGTGCTGTGAGGTTTTGAGCCAGCTTTTTCTTCAGCTCTGACTTCGCGTGCAGCCGTGCACGAGCACAAAACCTCACAGCACCCTCCCCCTGTCAGTGATTGGTTGGAACACTATTTGTTTTGGTTTTGAGTGTTTGGCTAAACCATTTGTTTTTGTGTGCAGATCTCAGAGCCTAGGCTGCCTACAGAGACGCGTTTTTTTGACGGCATGCTTATGGGGCGGGCAGCTAGCGGATCGTTAGGAAAGATTAGATGAATGTGATAAAAATATTTTTGGGCCTGAAATCACTGATACCACCTTTAAGATCAGATTTTCTGTCCAATCAAATGCTCTCTAGAATCTAAAGCGTCCCGCCCTCTGCATTATAAATACTTAAGCTGCTGCTGCTAAAATCGGTCACTTGTTCACACTTTTACTATTTTCTACATGGTGAATGGCACATAGTGCACTATATAGGGCATAGGGAATGATTCAGACAGTATAAATATGCTTTCCATTGGAGCGAATGAAGTCTGGTTTCACGTTAGTATCACACCACAGCGCACATACTGTCTGCTCCGGTCCAGAGACACGATAGCACGATATAGGGTAAACCACAAAACATATCGTACCCATCTGCACAGAATGCTGTATTATAAAGTGATAATGGGGAGATTAGAAGGAGAAACGGTTAGAGATTAGGAGGAAACTGTGGCTTTACTGCTATTGGCTATTTTAAAAATTGTAGGAGCTGTTCGAAATGTCCCGCCCCGTCTTCCTGTTTTGGTGGAAATTACGTCAACACATGCTGCATGTTCCAAGGCACTTCAGTGGGCCTTTAAAATAAAGTGTAACCGTCTTTTCCCCCATCCACTCAATGTCCTCAATATCCTGCAACTTTAATGTTAGCCTCGTTAACCCTCCAATGACCAAGAGTGATATAAAGTGTGTCTGGGCAACCTCATCATGCTTTCATTAAACCTGATAGCATTTATCATGACTGATGTGTTGATTACATGCATGTTTGCGATGCATCTTAGCATAACAACTGCTCCGAACGATAAGGTAAGGCAGGGTAAGAGAGAGAGCTAGAAAACTTCTGACATAGGAAATGCTGTAATGAGCTAAATATAATACTTATAGAGCACCAGAGACCATGCAACACTGACATGTATTTACACACACACACACACACACACACACACACACACACACACACACACACACACACACGCACGCACGCACGCACGCACGCACGCACGCACGCACACACACTTGAGTCTAACACACATATTCACAATGACATGACACCCAGGGAGTCATCTGCTGCCTCTGGTTTCTGTATACAAATCAGCCAGAAGATATTTGAATAAGCAGTATCCTCTTTGAAGAGAGGGGAAAAAAGTAAATATTCAGACCTGTGAACACGTTAATAGGGCAAGTTGAAGAAAAAGAGGGATTATGGATTTGTAGGAAGTGAAGAGATGCTTATGTGGAGGTGAGAGAATGTGAGCAAAGTGTCATTTATGATGAAAAGGACTTATGGATGAGCCAGAGACCCATGGCATTCAATCTCTGAACTACAAATATCTTCAAAAATCCCCTCCCATTTCATCACATCTAACTCTACAGACTGTAGATAAGATTGTAATCCTCAGGACATCTGGACACAAGCCAGTCTGTCCTGAAATAACACACTCTCTCATGCAGGCACACAACTATACACTATTTGCATCATGCATGTGGAAAGATATATTATACTTTTACCTGGTCATTATACAACTACAGACAGCAATTGAAAAAATCCTTTCAATGACATACTGTAGTTACAGAGGAAAATTATTTTTATCTTCATGTTTTGTTCACTGAACAGAAAATCTATTAGGCTCAGGCGAAAAATAGGTTTAAAATTTGCATTAAACAAGAGAAGGGAGATTAACTAAATATGACTAACCAACCAATAGCAATTTTTTTCCCAAGAGCTGGGTCCACCTGGAGTAAATATTGTGCAGCACACAATCTGTTTTGTCTGACATTATGTTTTACACATCACATTTTCATGATTGATATCACAGTAGATAAACAGTCCATCAAGTCTCTTTTTGAATGATTACACAATATGAGATAATGCAAATTGTTTGTTTATAGTTTAATGTCTCCCTCTATTGGCAAGTATAAGGACAAACAACCAAAACATACACCAAATTCGGGCTGCACAAAAAAAAAACTTTATACATTTCAGCAGAGTTATTGCACTTTCCTGTAAGTACAAATCAAGAGAATGTCAACTCATACACAGAGTTTATTTGACCTCATAGTTTCCTGATTTATTAATTTACATGAACACACTCTCAGCATTATGAAAACTGGTAAAACCATTAAAAAGCTTCTCTCAGAAGCTAAAAAAAAAGGTAATAATACAGTAATTCCAGATTATGTTAATGTTTTTAAACATTAAACAAAAAAGCACAGAGGTTGTACATTTATTCAGCAACTGCAATCGCAAACCACATAGTTGAGATTCATATTTGGATTTATTACAATTCATTCCCGATAAAGTTAGCATGCAGATTTAGCATTGCAGCAAACAGCACATGCAGCCTTGGGAAGGAACACAGACTGGATGTATTACACTTTCATTTCAGCAGAATATGGTAATGGAGATTAATAAACTCTAACATAATGGTTTGTCTGTGTTTTCAGATCATGAGTGTTTTTTTGGCAGCTCAGAGAGCGCGCATGTGATTAATCATGCAACCCTACACCAGATAAACTAACAATACCTGCTGTATTCTAACAATAAAATGTACTGTACAGGTTTTGAACAAAATGATCAAAGGTAATGCAATTGAAGGTCCAGAATGCCAAAAGTAATCTCACTGTAAAAGATAAAAGTGTGTTACTTTGTGAAAATACATTAATTCAAATTAAACACAAAATATTTTATATTCTGTTATCTGATCATTTAGTGCATCATAGAATGTATTGCACATCTACAAATATTGTATTTCAGGAAAGTACCTCAATGTCAGTGAAGAAGGAGTGATCTTGATTTGTGTTCCCAGCATCCCGTTTAAGCACAGTAAACTGATTAATAGCATTGTGCTTCTCCAAGCTAAAACTGTTGTCTCGGAAGTACAGAACAGCTGACAACTGCTTCTTGCTAAAGACGAGAACAGACAGTAAGGGAGAATTAAGTGAGTGGTTCCATGTAATCAGACAAGTGAACAAAACAATGTATTGTTTTAAAATAGTAGCATATGCAAAGTTATTATAACACTTACCTGATGTCTGGGTAATTAGTAACTAATGGAATTAACAGATCTTTTATCTTTCTCTCATTTTCCATTCCGATAATGTCACTAAGGTAATCTCCCAACGGATACAGCCAGTTTAAGGATGATCCCTGTGTACAGAATAATATTGTCAGTGCATGAAAAATCCATTTGTATATTCCACATTATTTAATGCTAGACTGGATCTTACCATGTCCTCAAATAGTTTCTTGAGTTCATTCCATTGTTCTCTCAGTTTTGCAGCAGCATCTTCGCTCTTGTTTTTTTTGCATGAATACTTTTTCTTCATCAGCTGGGATACATATTCTCTGGCTACATAATAGTGCACATCATTCACGAAAACCTGCAAATACAGACACTGTGTTAAAAGTGGTGCTCTGAAGCCATTAGAGAGAATATCTGAGTAGATGACATGGACTCACTTGAGCTGATGGAGCTCTCATAGATTTACAGAGCCCACGATAATTATCTATTCTGTAAGTAACTTCTTTAAAATCTCCATTTGTTTTCAGCCATTTTTTTGTCATCATACCATCCATGTAAGGCTTTGGGGAAAATTGCATTGTAGTTAGTAATATTGTAATCTTCAACTATAAAAAATGATGTGTAATATGCTCTTGACTAGGTATAATTTTAGATTATGAGGAATTTAAAACGACAAGTTGGGTATATTTGATATGTATATATCTGCGGTAGGCCCACCTTGATATCAGTTTTGAAATGTTTTATCATGGTCTGGCTAAGTCTTTGAATCAGTCCATCCACGTCTTTCTCCAGCTGCTCCATCTGAGCTGAAAAGTTCTCCCTATAAAACTGCAGATTCTCTCTGTAATAAAAGCCATGACAAAAAAATAAAAGAAATGCATGTCTCAAAGGACTGACACAGGGACAGGGACTCACAGAAGTTTGAGATTAAACAGATTTCTGTCATATCAACTCTCAGAGTGTTTGCATTGGTAATGGAATATTGATTAATATTGTGTACATAAAGATATGGTGGAATCCGGCTTGTCCTGTATGGTCTGCTTGCGCGCTTTAACCTCACGCACGAGCAGATCCGTTTGCGCTCTGGAGACGCGACGCGTTCAGTCTTTCTCTTTCCGCTTGCAAAGTCCGTCATGTAAATAGCGAATCCACCTTGGCGCGAGCGCAACTGGCTTTTAAAGGGAATGGCTCTGGTTGGTTTATTTCACATCCAAAACAAACCCATTGCTCATTAGGAGAATAGGGACAACCCTTTTAGACCATGCGCCGCGCGCCGACCATTTTTCCCGTCGTTAAACTAGCAAAAGTGGATTCGGACACGCCTTAAGTGCATTTGGCCTTGAGCTTTAGACCATGCGCTTAGATCGTTAAAATAGGGTCCAAAGTCTCTGAAGGTTAAGTATGTGAGCTCATTGGCTACTGATACAGCAGGAACCAATCAGCATGAAAAAAGAATATGTTAGGATTATGTTATGTTTTACTTTTCTAACTTTTCATTGTACATAACACCCCTGGACTGGACACAGCACACTTGTGAAAAAAGAAGTGTACTTGATTATACTTTTACTTTTACTATAGTAATTTTCACTTCTAGTGTACTTCAAATCTTAAAAGTATATATATATATATAAAAAAAAACATACTAGCAGATAATATATTAATAAAATAAAAGACCACTTAAGTGTACTTAAAGTGAGTACACTTACATGATTGTTTCTTAACACACTTAAGTACACTTTTAAAAGTGCACTTTGAAATAATGACAGTTTTATTTCAAAGTTCATCTTAGATCATTATGTTTAATAATCATGTTTTAATTTTGTAATGCTAAGTACACTTATTTTGATATGTTGGCCAACATACAACAAAAACAATTTGCCTCAAGGAGGACAATAAAGTAACTTGAACTTGAACTTGAACAGCACATTTAAAATACTTGATTATAATTTTAAGTCTAGTGTGTTATTCAATATTAAAATAATAATTCTGAAATTGCATATTAAGATTTACTTAAGTCATATACTTAAG
Organism: Leuciscus leuciscus; assembly: GCF_965113295.1. Classification (NCBI taxonomy): domain Eukaryota; kingdom Metazoa; phylum Chordata; class Actinopteri; order Cypriniformes; family Leuciscidae; genus Leuciscus; species Leuciscus leuciscus. The sequence goes on from NC_138746.1 coordinate 6,893,048, forward strand.
TGGGTCAAAAACACTCTAAAGTTCAAAAGTTTAATATCTATTTAAACTATGATACATTTGCATTTAATTTCCATTAACATGCAATGAAGTGTCTGAAAACATTACATTCAGTTCACACTTAAGTATATTCTTTTAAAATATATTATTTCCATAATAAGTAGGCTACTCTTTTTCACAAGGGCAGTGTTCCTTTCATGATGGACTTACTTGAGTGAATTAAAGCAGTTGATGTAGCTGATGTGATATTCTATCCATAGACAGCAGTCCAGTAGGTCAGAGGTCAACAGAGAGCGGGTGTGTTGCAAAAACTCTTCTTCGAATCTAAAAGAGAAGGAAACTGTCAGAGAAGAAAAGATACAGAAATGACCTCAAGTTAATCTATAATAATACTGTGACTCAAACCTTGTATGAAATGGATTTAGCTCCTCTAAGCAAAAGCGCACCGCTGACTTCCCCAGATTCTCATCGATCTTCTCGAGATTCTCAGCATAACTCGCTATCAGCTAACAAGACAAATCCAGAGGTGAAAATTAAATAAATAAAAATTAAATAAATAAATAATAATAATAATAAAAGTTTTGGATCTCCCTCTATAGTGACAAGTTTAAGTCCTGACCTGGCAGATGGCCATGTAGGTTTTTGAAGTGAGGAATTCATCATCCGTTCTATCAGGAGATTTCTTCATTGTCCACACTTCTTTTTCAGTTATGATAATCTTCTCCAGTGCAGATTTAAAGTCATCCTGATATCAAATATGGTATCAGAGTAAAACAATGTAAACAAATTCTAAATAGGCAATGTGGTGTATTTGCTAAAAGGTACACTATGTACATTTTCCATTCAAAATAAAACAAAATTTAAATAATGAGTCAATACATCATAAATCCTTCTTCCAAAACGTGTTTTTGTCTTACCCTGATTCACTAAGGTAAGCCTAAAATAAGTGTTTATATTTTAGACCTGTCCGGAGGGTTTTCACGAGAAATTGTGTAAATACGTCACTTGCCCATGTGTGTCTCGTCATATTCGTAAATAGAGAAAAGTTGCTTCGGCTACTTAGACGTGTGTATGGTGTGGGAGTGTCGTAGGTTGTCGCAATGAGCGAAAAAGTTTGACATAGAGCAGCTAAATCTCGAACCTACGAGGTATCACCCGTTTTACATTTTATTTTGAAGAAAGTCTTGTGGCAAAAAGAGAATGCGACAGTGCTCGTAATAAAACGAGAATCAACATTGGCTTGGCTTTTGGAGGTGGCGAGAACTGAGGGTGACGTGTGTGTTAATGGGTAAAGCTACAGTCATGTCCTCAGCTAGTGAGATCCTTTCCATCTAAATTGGTTCTCTTAAGCCAGGGGTGTCCAAACTCGGTCCTGGAGGGCCACTGTCCTGCAGAGTTTAGCTCTAGCCTGCCTCAACACACCTTCCTGGAAGTTTCTAGAATGCCTAAGACCTTGATTATCTGGTTCAGGTGTGTTTAATTGGGGTTGGAGCTAAACTCTGCAGGACAGTGGCCCTCCAGGAGCAGGATTGGACATCCCTGTCTTAAGCCTAATAGTGAATGTTTTATGAGCAGTAGGATCCTTCTTTTTTTTTGTAATGAGAAATAAACATATTCATCCGCACAGTAACGCAGAGCCGAAGCACAACCAAAACAATAATGTTCCGCTACTTGCATTAGTCCATGCTTGCATTTTTTTTAACTGGCCCAAAGGTTACATAGTGTACCTTTAACCTAGAATGCCAAAACTCTTTCCTTGCAGTAGCTCACCTTTTGGCAATGACAGTAAGAGGTCTTTATATTATTTAGCAAGTCTTCTTCCACTATAAGAATTCTCTGCTTGTCTCTCAGATCACTGTGGAACACCAATGAGATCCCATTTAATTTAAACTGAATTATGCAATGAAGTGCCATTTAGACATTTGTGTGATGTGTTTTAAAAAGCTCACCTGGGGTAGTGATGAATAATGAAATCTAGAAGAGCGTAGTAATCTTTCAGCTCTGTCACCTTTTCCAGAAGTCTCTTTAAATGCTCTCCTACAGCCTCATGATGGCAGGACACATAGGTTTCAAACACTTCAAAGTCTGCTGGATATAAGCTCTGAAGTTCAGTCTTCACTCTCTCCAAATCCTCCACCACAGCTTTACCCAGAAGCCCCAGATGCACTACCAACCAGGAAGCGTTCTGCTCGCGGCTGTCCAGGTGAACTTTCTTCAGAGCGTCTCGAACCCCGTCTCGTACCGCATCCCTCCATGCTTCCCTCCATCCCGGCATCGCTCCTGGTTCTCCCTGTCTCTTCTCTTCCGCCAGGATAATTTGTGCAACATACACCAGTTGCTCTTTATTGCATGAGGGCAGAGCACTGGAGTTGCGTACAATGACAGAGATTTTGTTCCTTAGAGTCTCAAATAGATTATTGACATCTCTCTCTTTATTAACTTGATTTGTGGGAGGAGCTCCTTCGCCCAGAGCTTTCAGATCATTCTGGAGCTCCAGGCTCATGGAGAGCAGGTTCAGATAGGCCTCCTTCAGCATATCTGTTTGTATATAATCTGTGATCTGCAAAACTGTTGTGAAAACAGCGGCAATGAGAAAGAGTGTTGCTATGAATAATATCATATAGAGCACTATGCATTACTTGTGCCTTCATTACCACCACAACAAATGGACTAGATCTTTACCTGTGCATGGCTTTAGAGGGATCTTTGTGTCGTTGATTTCAAATTTCTTCTTTTTGCTTTTTCTGATCGTGGAAAACCTGCGAAAGATCTCTTTCACTGTGCAAACATAGAAAATATTATAAAATCTATACTGCACAAAATCAACAATAATTTTTTTCTTCTAAAAATGAGAGATATTAAAACAATACACAATATTACAATTACACAGCATTATTCTCCTCCCTTCTCAACCATTGAATATCAAAAGGAAACTTAAAAGTGTAACAAATTACTATCAGCAAACAATAAATAACCCCAAAAGCTCAGATGAATCATTTAGCAGCAATATTATGGATGTGTTAATAGGCTACTGTATAATATATGTAAGCATGTAACATCATTGATGGTGATTGATATTTCAAAGTGCTTTCCCTTATTTTGACATGAATGTTGTATATCTCAGCTTTAGACGTAATCCAGAAAAACACAGCTGATAGGGATTAGAAATGAAAAAGGAGATAAAACAAAAAGCATTAATGTTAATGTTTTTAAAGCATTATGTGTTTTCTTAATAGGATTTTTAGTTTGCATTTTCCCTGTTTTTGTTCCTGTTTCCTGTCTTGTGTGCCATTTTTGTAGTCCTTTGTAGTTTTTCTGGCTGATTCTGTGATCATTCCCAGGTGTGTCTTGTTTGCGTATTACCCCCCTCTACTATTTAAACCCCAGTGTTTCTTGTTGAGTCTTGTCCTACCTACACAAATGTATGTTTAGTGCTGCTCATTATGTTCCCTTGTTCTCAGGTCTCTGTTGTGGTTTTGTTATTGTATTTTGTTACTATTTGCATATGGATTCAGCTTTCCCTTGTTTTTGTTTTGTTTTTGTGTTAACCCATCAAGACAATGATCAATTATTCGTAAAATTATTTGCAATATGTACAATATTGTACATACTGTACAATCACCTGCACTTTTACAAACTGTTCCTTGTATTTTGCATAATACATACAACAATTTCCACTGGCCCAGCTGTGTGGCAATAAAACATTTGCTACTTGATTATTTATTCAATTCTATTAAATTTCATGCAACTAACATTGATATACTTACCAGAAGTGGGAGATTTTGCCATTGTTTATCCAAATGGCTATTAAACAATCCTGTATGATACATGACAAAAGAAAAGTTAGAATATCTCATGAAAGTAATATATTATGCAACATCAGCCGTTCAAGGCATTTTAATATGGTGCTTTATCTTATAAGATTATCAGAGATTTTATAATGTCATTCACTCATAGGAAAACAATATGAAATTTTCCACCTGCAAAAAAACAAACACTCTTCCTAGATACTAACCCAGTGATTAACAAGACTTTCAAAAGACGAATTATGAAAAATATAGTAGGCTACATAGTGAATAGAAGAATTATGATAGCCAGTAAACATGAAAACCATAAATGAAAAATTAGGGTTGTCAGTTCTTTTAAATGGTAACAGAAATCACAAATGCTATCTCTTAATCACACTGACAAATGATCAAAATAATTTTAGTGTCGTCTCTAAAGAAAGCACAAAAAATGACAAGTAAATAATGTGTAGCTCTTACCTGAAACCTTTTCACGGAATATCCGTCCCTTTCTTCTCAGAGGAGCTTTACAAGCCAGGGAACATACTTTCACTTTCACGTATACTTGAAAGGACACGCATACACCTATGAAAACCAGTATAGCCTACAGCTTTTATCAGTGGAAGATTGTTCTTTGGAATATCTAACATGAACATCTGCATTTGATCTCATTGAGAGGGAGTAAAAGGCAACGGATCAAGCAAAAACATGCAGCCAAAAATCAATCTAACATTAATGTTTAAATATCCATTTAGTTACAAATTAACAGAAAGAGACATAAACAGTTTCCATGTAGATGCAATATATTCGCTTCTGATTGGTCAATACAACTTCCCAGTTTGCTAAAACTCAAGATGAAGCAGATTGCAACTTGAATATATAGGCTACCATTTATAAAAAGCAAAATGGCACATGCCTTGCTGTATTGTGATTATGCTATATTTTGCTCATAAAGGAAACAGACGATGCTTTGCATACCACTGTATTATTTTCCTCAGTAGTAGGCACAATTGTATTTCCATAGATTATGGGAATCTGAAAGTGATGTGTAATCATTTTACAAAAACTCTCAAGTCAGTGAATACAGTGATTCCTCTGGCAAAATCGTTTTATCTGAGCACTTTTGAATCTGACGCTAGTTCCTGTATCAGCTCACGCGGGCTCTCAATAATTAACAATGCACCTATTCAGTGACGTTTCAAGGTGAATCCCAGCTAGAAATCTTTTGAGAGAACCAGGGTTTTTCGCAGCTCTACTCGTGTCCTATTTACGGGAAATGTATTACTTAAGTTTTGTTGTTGAACCTGTCGGTGCAGTGCGTTTGCCAGCTGTTTGTTTGTTTTAGTCAACACTATTTAACAGAAAAAGATCATTGGACTTGGCAGTGGCACACTTTGATAAGAAACTCGGATCTAAGGTGAGTTCGTTTCCCAATGCGATGTTTACGAACATACTTATACATTCATATAAAGTGATAGCCTAACGGTCACGTTTGTATTTAAGCGTGTTTTTAGTAGGCTACTGATCTTTAAAATGCATATCTTCCGCGACCTTTAATCGCTGATATCTCGTAGGTAGGCTACCTGTAGCTGTGCCAATAACAGACATAAGTGTCATCAAATATTCAAACTGATGTTACATTAATGTAATGAATCATTTTAACGAGAATCCATTGAGATAATGCCGAGCTGTGGTCCGTGAAACAAACTGAAACGGTCGATAAGTTTAGAAAGAAAGCGCCGTCTGTATTTTCGCTCTCTGACACTGATCACTGACAGTGGTGTTGATTTTGATATTATAAAGGAGACATTTCTTCCTTACTCAGAGATGATTTCTAAGAACCTGTCATCTTTTGGTGTAAGAAACATACGACATGCGCCCATTAAGCTACATTGAGAATTGTTAGCCTATATAGCATAATAATTTAAAGTTGGACAGGGTGAGATATATATATATATATATATATATATATATATATATATATATATATATATATATATATAGGCTATACTGTTAAATTGGGGAGCATATCAAATCATTTAAAGTTATCAGTTTATTATTAACTTATACACCAGTAAAATTATTTAAATGGCAATGGAGTGCATTGTATAATAGCCTACAGTGTTTACAGTTGTGCAGTGTAATGAAATTTAGCCTACTTCAGAATCTAGTGTCGAAAATGAAGGCAGGAATGAAGATGAAAGACATTTTAAATATTATTTAGATATTTAGAAATAAAAAACCACTAGTGACGTTTTATTTCAGTCACAATTTAATGTTTTAAAAAATGAGCATGGACAGGAAAATGAAGTCTCCCAATTAGACAATACATGTTACGCACTTAACCAGCATTGCCTTAAAAAATCTGGGCTTTGAATGTTCTTTCTTCCCAATATTTGTGTATTGCTTGTTTTTGCTTTTAACTAAGGTAAGAGGCATCCTAAGCTTTCCATAAAAGTGTAATGTCAGGTTAAGAGTGTCCTATTATTCACCCTATGTGTGGTTAATCTTTTAACTTTGGGACCTGTATTACTATTGTGATTATTTGAAATTAGTGAATTATATATGTGACCCTGGACCACAAAAGCAGTCACATTGGTAAATTTTTTGAAATTGAGATTTATACATCAGTTGAAAGCTGAATAAATAAGCTTTCCATTGACGTATGGTTTGTTATGATAGGACAGTATGTGGCCGAGATACAACTATTTGAAAATCTGGAATTTGGGGGTGGAAAAAAATCGAAACATTGAGAAAAATCGCCTTTAAAGTTGTCCCTTATGTTTGCGATTGTGCTGCATTCACTCACAAAAATAAATGTTTTATATATTTACGGTATGAAATTTACTAAATATCTTCATGGAACATGATCTTTACTTAATATCCTAATGATTTTTGGCAAAAAAGGAAAATCGATGATTTTGACCCATACAATGTATTGTTGGCTATTGCCACAAATATACCTGTGTGACAAGTGACTGGTTTTGTGATCCAGGGTCACATATGAGCTCATGTCTTTCTGTTGTTATGACAACATGTATGCCTTCTACATGATTCCAATCCAGTGAAAAAAAAAAAGTCATGTTGTCAGTAAACAAAAAAAAATCATGATGTACCTGCTGATAGATTTAACTGTTCATTCTCACACTCGGCTCCAGTGGTCAACTCTATCAAACCTTGCATTGTTTTTTGGCACGATATTTCAACATTTCTTTGAAGTTCTTGATATATTTTCTTCAAGCTTGATCCGACTGACGCATGGTAAAATGGCAGAAACTGGAAAAGAAGAAGTAGACGGGGGAAATGAGGTTAATGACCCACCAGAATGGGGTGAGGACTCAACAAAGGGTATGAAAAATGATGGAAAACAGTTGGAAAGTCCGGTCAAGGAGAAGAGTCTTGGACTTATGAAGACGTTCAGAGCGAGTTTGAAAGCAGTCAGTCCTATGACATTGAAAAACAAAAGGTCAGAGAACACAGACAGCGACCAAAGCCAAATCTCAAATTCTCCGTCCTCTCCAAGTAAGTGTATCCATAATGTGATGAAAAAGTGTTGTTGTTTTTTAGTGACAATGTCTTCCCAAGGTCAAAGTTATAAGAGGAAAAGCAGAATATATGGTACTTACAGAGTACTGTAAACAGTGCTGGTTTAACTTAACTACTGGTAGGCAAAAGCAGCATTGTCTATAGTAGATCCTAATCATAAGGAACCATGTTAGCCTGTTAACTTGTATAACAGATAGTTGCATATAAGGGTTTTTTATTTACTTTGGATTTGCTAAAACTCCTTGCATGTTTCTCTTTTTCAGGCTTGAGCAGAGGATCTGCCACACAATCTTCATTTCAGAGTCCCAAGGCAGAAAAAGCTTCTCTTTCCAGAACTAAGTCAGGTGATTGGTCTTTGCACGTCACTAGATTCACCTCTAGACAAGTGAAATATGTCATTACAGGATGTGTTGATAGTAAATGTAACAAAAAATGCAGAAAGGCTTATTACATTATACCTTTTGGGAGATCTAGCCTTTACAATTATGTTTATTCCTAAAATTAATAAAAGTCACAAGAACAAAAAATATGTCCTCCTGATCTTTATATCCTGTTTGTTCTAGCGTTAAGTTTTTTTAATATACATAAGGTACAGAAAGACATTGTAAGTGTACATTTGAGATATTAGATGATCATATGTTTTCTTTGAACTATACATTTTATTAATTAAAAGGGTCAAATTTGGGGGAAAATCATCTTTCATATTACATGGTCATGTTTTTTTTGTTTGTTTGAGAACATTTGCTCAATTGAATGTTACACATAATGACATGAATCATCTCCAGTAACTGTTCATTTTATTCTCAGATTCTGCAGTTGGAATAACAGGTACATTGGCAAAGAGGGGCGCATCGTTCAGGCAGAGTTTGGGTCTGAGTTCTAAAAAACACAAACAGGAACCACTTCAACCTGTCACAGAGGCCATTTTATCTGAAGAGCAGAGATCGGATAGTGTGAAGAGCATAGACAGAGTGTTGGAGCTCAGAGACACCTATACTCTGCCTGAGATACCACATGTGCCTCTGTCAGGTGAGTGTTTATCACACAAGTATTGTGTGTCCCATCTCTAGGTAGTTGACAAAGAATTTTTCAATATCATGGCTTTAGACATTGTGACTGGTTAGCATGTTTTTTATACCATTTACTTTTAGGTCTTGTTTTACTAAATGTATATTTCATTTGCTAAAATATAGTAGGTCAAAAAAAGTTACACTGTATGGGGGCTGGGGGCTACCCTTACAGTATGTTGTCTGGGTTCCTGTGAATTCAAGCAATGAATCTTCATTGATAAGAGTTCAGTTCATGTTCAGTCATGAATCTTGAACTGATAAGAGGTCAAAAACAACAACAAAAAAGATATTCACAATATCTTATATGGTGAATAGCCTGTCACACTACTTTTGAAAAGTTTGGGATACTTTTTTGAAAAAATACTCAACATGGACACATTAAATTGATCAAAAGTGACCACAACGACATTTATAATGTTACAAAAGTTTTTTGTTTAAAATAAAAGCTGTTCTTCTAAAACAGCTGGTTTTTCCACGAACATATAAAGCAGCACACCTGTTTTCAACATTGATAACAATAAAAAATGTTTCTTGAGCAGCAAATCAGCATATTAAAATGCTTTCTGAAGGATCATGTGACACTGAAGACTGGAGTAACGATCATCAGAGGAATAAATTACATTTTAAAATATATTAGAAAATATTTCACAATTTTACTGTTTTTAATGTATTTTTGTTCAAATAAATGCAGCCTTAGCATAAGAGACTTCTTTCAAAGATATTAAAAAATCTTACTCACCACAGACTTTTGAATTGTAGTGTATACTTGTTTGTCATTTTAATGGAAAAACAACAACATTAGTATATGGCACAGGTGAGTGCTGTGACTAGATGTTTTATTTGTTCTTTTGTAAACCTGTCTTAAAGAGGACTCAATGAATGTTATTATATATATATATATATATATATATATATATATATATTCATCTGTAAAGTACTTCACATATGGCAACATTTCCCTGACCACATCATAAGATTATAATCAGAATCCTTTCAATTGCTAATCTATGGTAAACAGAGCATGATTGGGACATTTTTGGAAAGCATGAGCTAATCATGTTTAGATCTAGACAGAGGATCATTCCTGATTGAAATATAATAGCTGTTGATGCAAGTGTGTTAGCTCCTGTATTATGACACAACTCATGCAGTCGTCCGTTTACTAATATTTTGCTTTTTCCCTCCTCTATTCTCCCTCTGTACTGTGTTATTTGCTGCAGTAATGGAGATTAACAAACTGATAGAGACGGAAGCTTTAGAGGATGCCTATGTGAATCTACTGTCTCTAAGTTTGGAGCTACAGCGTGAGCATCAAGCTCAAGATCAAGAAGACTGTCCCATCGAACTAGTCCATAAAGAGAAAGACCTCAGTTTGCTCTATGGCACACTAAGAAAAAAAATGTCTATCATTGTACGCAACTCCAGTACTCTGCCCTCATGCAATAAAGAACAGCTGGTGTATGTTGCACAAATTATCCTGGAGGAAGAGAAGAGACAGGGAGAACCAGGAGCGATGCCGGGATGGAGGGAAGCATGGAGGGATGCGGTACGAGACGGGGTTCGAGACGCTCTGAAGAAAGTTCACCTGGACAGCCGCGAGCAGAACGCTTCCTGGTTGGCAGTGCATCTGGGGCTTCTGGGTAAAGCTGTAGTGGAGGATTTGGAGAGAGTGAAGACTGAACTTTTGAGCTCATATCCAGCAGACTTTAAAGTGTTTGAAACCTATGTGTCCTGCCATCATGAGGCTTTAGGAGAGCATTTAAAGAGACTTCTGGAAAAGGTGACAGAGCTGAAAGATTACTACGCTCTTCTAGATTTCATTATTCATCGCTACCCAAGGTAGGTATTTCTACCATTAGATTTTGTTTTGTCGTTATTGTTATTTAAGTCATGCTGTTCCAATCCTGTATTAATTACTCTTTTGATACACAAAAGTAAAAAAATAAAATAAAGAATATCCTGGCCATTTGTTCCATATAATGAAAGTGAATGGGGAACTCAAGTCTGGAAAGGACAAAAATGCACCATATATGTATCATAAAAGTACACTACCATTCAAAACTTTGGGTTCAGTAGCATTTATTTATGTTTTTGAAAGAAGTCTCTTAAGCTCAACAAGGCTGCATTTATGTAATATTACAATTTAAAATAACTGTTTTTTTTATTCTAATATATTTTAAAATGTAATTTTTCCTTGTGATGAAAAAGATTATTTTTAATCATCCTTACTCCAGTCTTCAGTGTCTCAGAAATCATGCTGATTTGCTGCTTAAAAACATTTCTTATTATCATCAATGATGTGCTGGACTGCAGAACACGAAATCCAGGGGAGGTCCAATCTGGATCCAACTCCTCCCACCTTACATATACCTAAACCTACCCATCTCCACCCCCTGATCCCTAAACCCACCCCTAAACCTACCAATCTCCACCCCTTAGATCTGGATCCAACTCCGCCCCCTGGATCTCGTGTTCTGCAGTGAGGTGCTACTGAAAGAATGGCATTTATTTGAAATAGATATCTTTTGTATAACATTATAAATGCCTTTACTGTCACATTGCTGATGGGTCCTTGCTGATGATTAATTTCTTTCAGAAGAAAAAAAAAATCTTACTGATAATAAAACCTTTGAACAGTAGTGTATATTAAAGGTCTGTAGGTCAAAGGTCAAATTCTGAAGCTGTGCAATACATTTTTATGACAATTTTTAGTCATTGTTCACTGGAACACCATATCCGAATTGACATCAGTGGCATTTAATCAAAGAATCATGATGTCATTGATGTCAAACCTGATGTGGATTCACATTAGCCAATCAAAAGACTGATGTACTGCGTAGGCTCTTCATTTGATCTTTCAGAGCTCCAAACATCCACTTCACAAATCGCTAAAGGTCTAGTGGTCTCAATGTGTTTTTAATGACACCAAAACTTCAGTTTGATAAATAGCTCATTGTGATTTATTCCAGTCCTCTTCAGACCTTATATGGATACTCATGTGTGTACCAGTTGCTGAGATTCATTGTAAAGTTGGTTTCACAACCATACATTTAAAGGATGTGCCTTTAAGAGTTGAGAGTCACGTGTACTATGACAGATTATGAGAGTTATGATTATAGATGTGACTGTACTATTACTTCAAGGGTTATCAAGGGATATAACTGTAACTAAAACTGTATTTAACTGCTGTTTCCATAGTGAGAAGATAATGGGAAGCTGCTCTCTGCAGCCAGAGCTGAAGGAAGATCAGAGAGTGCTTCCGCTGGACAAAGACTTCCTTAACCTGATTAAAGTTAAATACTGCAGTCGTTTACAGGTAGCATACAAGCACATCTGTCATCTCAGATAACGCTAGTAGCAGCTAATAGTCTGAATTCAGTGTCCACTCCTGTGCTTTTAACAGGATGACATGAGAACATCACTTGACAGAATTATTCAGTTGGAGAATGAGGAAATGTGGACAGAAAAGAGGAAACCAAACATTGATGAGGGAATCTACCGCTCACACATTGACATGGACATCTGGACGGTGAGCCTGCACTTTCATAAGTAGTTCACCTTCCCTCAGATTTAAATGGAAGTCAAATTATGGCAGTAATAATTATTAATAGGAAGTCCTGATTTCCCATTTAAATGGCCACAGTCACAGTGAAATGTGTTTACCAATAGAGGGCAGTATAGGACCTTTTTCTTAACTTATAGTGGCCCCAAAACTAATTCAAACAGTTGAGCTACACTTAAAAATGTATTAGTGATATTACACACCAAGTGGCATTTATTTTAAAGAAAGATATCACAATCACACTTTGCTAGTAAATAATTTCACACAAAGAACTTTGTTCAGTTTTAAGTGATAAAAAATAGGTATAGTTATGAAAAAAAAACAAAAAACATTTTGACACTTAAATGTTAGTGAAACAAGTTCATAGTTAAAGGGATAAATCCAAATTTTCATCCAAAAATTTTAATTCTGTTAATTTAAATAAAATCTGTTAATGTATTGAGCAAGTGAATCTCTTCATATGTCTTGGATTAAACTGCTCAATTCATATGGGTTCATTTTACGGTGCCTTTTTAACCTTTTTGGATCTTCTAAGTTTTGGTTACCTGTACTTTCAGTGGAGGGACAGAAAAACATTAAACTTATAAGGTCTTGTATGTTTGGAACAACATGAGGGTGAGTCAATAATGTCAGCATTTAGCATTTTGAGTAATGTGCTAAACTATGCTACATATTATATGTTATAATATATATTGTTCTATAATTATATAATTATAAATTCTAGCATCATTTGTTTGCAAATGCCACTTGGTTTAAAAAAAAAAAAAATTCCTAGTTCGGTGACATTCAGACATTTTTAAGTGGTTTAAGTGTCCAAATGTTTTTGGGCTCACTGTAATTATAAAACAGCACAAGGAAAAAAAAAAACATTTATGTTTTCTTTCCCAGAATATTAAAGGGCATGTACAAGGATCCAGAAGAATTGATGTGAACCTTGAGCAGAAGGTTGTCCGATCCTGTTTGGAGGAACTGAAGACCTTTCCAAAAAGGTTTGTGATAAAGAACTAACATGCTAACTGAAAGTACATTTTGAAAGTAAGCTCTGAAAGCTTCTGTAGTCTATATTCTATGTGCAGAGAAACTGATTTTAAAAAAATGTCACTTAATATCGTTATATCTTTATTTGCTGATTTGCCAGTTATTATTGGATTAAAAAAGGTTACCATAGTGTCATACTGTGTTAACTCACCCAGAAATCCCTGACTGAAATGTAGATTTAAAAAAAAAAATTAGCCAGAATACAGGGGGTTAAAATGACTATAGAAAGATGGCAGCATCGGTAGGTCTATTAGTTAAATTGGGAAACAGCACTTTTTATGTTGTGTTGAATTTTTTGCCTGAAGTTTGCATGCAAACTTTGGGCAAAAATAAAAAAAAAGTGTTTTTTCCTAATTTTGAACTGTCACCATTGGCATATAAAGAAACAAAGATTGCTAAAGTCAACACATTTAACTAATAGACCTACCAATCTCTGTGTAAAAATAATGATGCTGTCACCATTGTATAGTCATTTTTACCCCCCTGTAATCTGGCTCCAAATCTCCAAATTCTCTTTCTATTCATGTGGCTTTCTCATAGACTTGATTAAAACCACATCCCATTAAATGCATTTCCATATTTAACACATTCCCTCAATGATAACTGACAAGTTATCTTAGATTAAAAAAAATATTTCTATTTCTCGGGATCACTGACTTCCGTTATTTGTCTCTGAAGGTTTGAGTCAGCGTTTGTTGAGTGGAGCAGTCCTCTGTCTAACTCATCTCTCTGGGCAGAGTATCACATCAGCTACATCAACAGCTTTAGTGCCCTAAAGTAGGTCATTTACACAACATACAACCCAAAAGTACATTTTCATTTTCATTGAAACAATTTTTACACACGTGTTTGAGAGGAGTAGAAATAATATATAACTTTATAAGTCTAGTTTCAAATGTAATATTATCTCTTCAGAAAGATTATGTGAATACAAAGCCAAGGGGTGGAGAAAGCTATTCGTTTACTTTCACATTCATCTCAATGGCAGAATGTTCATTCCAACTTTTGATCTTTGCCTGTCATCACTCAGTTCAGAAACCAACTGTTTTTAAGACAAAGAAGAAGCCTTAAGTGCCATTAAGCCATGAAAAAAAAAATGTAACACATAACAGAATCACGTGATTTCCAGGAATTCATGCTGCATAGAGGCAGTCAGGGAGCTGGCGGAAGTCCCTGACACTGGGGAATGTTAAATGTGATGGAAACCCCTAGATGTGTGTGGCTAAAACTTAAACCACTAAAAGTCATTTTAGTTCTAACTAAAAAAAGATATAAAATTAAGAGATTTTAGATAGAAATTAGTTATTGATGATTTCTTAAATATTATAAAACAGAAAATACTGTATCAAGGTGTTCATTATTATGACCTAAATTCATCCTCTTGTGTGCTTTGTTGTTAGCTGAAAAGGCAACCAGAATCCCTTAAGTTTGGAGAAAGATTATAAATTTATAAAAAATGATAAGCTGTAACCCAATCCGTTTGTCAAATGGTCAAAAGTTTGGGGTCAGTAAGTTTTTTTATTATAAATAAATACTTGTATTTAGCAAGGATGCATGAAATTGATCAAAAGTGACAGTAAAGGCTTTTTAACAAAACACATTTTTTTTTCAACACTTTTTACTACCTTGGCCACACCAGTTTCAACAGACAGGATAAAAATATGTGAGATGTATGGGGCTATTTGGGCAGCGGTATCTCAAAAACCGAGGAGATAACCCATCTAACCCAGGTCCCTTAGAGCAGTCTAACTGTAATAGCTTTTTTTCCATCTCCCCTACCTCAACCTTCCGTAAGGAAAATGAGTTTGGCAATGCTCCAAGTTTATTGTAGAATGATTTCGCCCTATCAATATTAAAAAACCCATAGGAAGGTTGAAGATTTGAGACCTACGGAAGCCATGAACCGCAACGTAAAAAAAAAAAAAAAAAAAATAAATAAAAAAAATAAATAAATAAATAAGTACGAAAAAAAAAAAAAAAAATACAAAAAAAAAAAAAAATGCTATCATTTCGAGATTAAAGTCGAAATGTTTCGAGATTAAAGTCGAAATGTTTCGAGATTAAAGTCGAAATCTTTCGAGATTAAAGTCGAAATCTTTCGAGATTAAAGTCGAAATGTTTGCTTGCCGTTATTTCACATTGCCGCACAGGCATTCATGCGTGTGCGTGTGTGTAAATACATGCGCTTGTGAAGTCGAACTGCCGTCTATAATAGACACCGTGTACGTTCTGGATACATTTTAAGTGCATCATTCTGTATCCAATCATTTGGCCGGATCCCGTGATTTCCTCAAATATAATAACCACTGGTGGTTGAGGAAAGATTCCCTGAAATGATTGTAAAGCGCTTTTAAGTGTAGGCCTACAGTAGACATATGAAAGCGCTATATAAATGCCTCATTCATGCATTCATTCATTCATTCATAAAGCTGGATATCTTGATCCAGTCTGACAGTATATTTTATAAAGTCCTATAGCCTAATGTCATGTTGGTAGACCTGTAGAATATCCCTTTGTTGAAAGCCCAGATAAAAGTAAAAAGCTATTATTTTGTGTAGATCCAGTTTACACACACACACACACACACACACGCACGCACACGCATGAATGCCTGTGCGGCAATGTGAAATAACGGCAAGCATACACACAACTTCTACGGAAGACTTTATTCTCGAAAGATTTCGACTTTAATCTCGAAAGATTTCGACTTTAATCTCGAAACATTTCGACTTTAATCTCGAAACATTTCGACTTTAATCTCGAAACATTTCGACTTTAATCTCGAAACATTTCGACTTTAATCTCGAAACATTTCGACTTTAATCTCGAAACATTTCGACTTTAATCTCGAAATGATAGCATTTTTTTTTTTACATAATTTTTTTTTTTTTTTTTGTAATTTTTTTTTTTTTTGTAATTTTTTTTTTTTTTTACGTTGCGGTTCAGGGCTTCCGTAGAGACCAGCTGTTCTGCTATAGAAGTGATATAAATATTAATTTAATTAGCAACCTCTTTCTTATTGAAATTTAGGACACCCTTAATTGTTAGTCCTGTGCTTCTTGGTTTCATAGTATTTGTCTTAGCAGCCCCCAATTCCTTCTCTGGGGTCCTTCGGGTCCAAATGGACCCGAAGCGTTTAAATAATTTTTTTTTAAAAATCATAGCTTCATCGGAATGGTCCGATATTTGGTGACTTTGTTGGTACTTGGTATATGAACACCCAAAAAATTTGGGGACAGGATTTGAATAGTCTAAGTGGTTGTAAAAAAAATAGTCACACTCAGGACCTTCGGGTCCAAATGGACCCGCCATAGGAAATGAATGGGAAATTGGCAAAAATGTGAAAATGCAGAGTTTTTTTGTGCGTACAATCTACAAATCAGCCACGATCCAGAAAAAAAGCACACAACAGTAAAGGGGTGAATCTATAAAACTTCAAGAGTGCAAAACAGACACATCCACAAACACACACACACAAACACACTTTTATACACATACACACTAATAAATTCAGATTACAAAAATCTGTTTTGAATTTTTAAAAATCACAGCTTCATCGGACTGTTACGAAACTAGGTGACTTTTATGGTATTAGGTATGTGAACACACAAAAATATTGAGGTCATGATCCATGCATGCTAAGTGGTCGTCACACTTCTGCTCTTTGGTCAAAATGACCCCCATAGGAAATGAATGGGAAATTGTCAAAAATATGAAAACACAGAGTTTTTTTTGTGCATACAATCTACAAATCAGCCAGGATGCAGAAAAAAAGGACTCAACAGTGAAGGGGTGAATCTCTAAAACATCAAGAGTGCAAAACAGACACACACACACACTTATACACACTAGAACACACACACACACAAATGAAAGCTAATTTTAGGAAATGTGTGAAATAATAGAATAGCCTATGTAAATAGTATGCAAATAATTTAAATATATAGTTATGATATTTAAAACACTTTTTACATTTTTCTATTTTCCATTGTTTGATAATAATTATACTTTTACTGTTATTTTAGTTTTTTGATCATTATTTGATGTTACCAGTTACTCTTCATTGAATTTGTTCATTGAATTTTCAGTTACTGTTCATTGAATACTGTTCATTGAATTCAAAATGTTTATTGTGAAAGATTAATAAAAATATTTGCATTTTCAAAAAGAATTGCATTTTTATTAAGTTAGAATTAAGTTAAAATTAAACATTGGGTAATAAAATGCTTTCCATTTGTTCTCTTTCTAATGCAGTGTTCAGGTTTGACTGTATTATAAAGTAAAATTGGAACTTCAAATTACCATTTAAACCAACCAAACAAACAAAAAAAAAGACAAAAATAGTCTTTGAGAATCTGTTATTATATTTTAAAATCAACAACCTCAAAAAAAATGGGCAAATATGTGCAAAAATCACTAGAATTCGCAAGCCTTTCTACAGAGAGCTGTAAATCCATCTAGTGGTAAAAATGTGCTATTGCGTGATAAAAATGCTCAGTGTGTCCACCTGGTGGCACCCATCTCATTTCAAAAATAGCTTTCATGAGGCCTAGGCTTGACTCTAAAATGAAATACAGCTTTAATAAAAAAAAAAATAAAAAAAAAATTATATATAAAAAAATTCTATTATATTCAATGGGAAAAAATGGGTCATAATTATTGCATAAATATTAATTATAAATCATAAAATTATCTCAAAACACCAAAAAAGAAAAGAAAAAATATTATAAAAAAAAAGTAAAAAAAAAAATTTTTGATTTTTTTTTTATATATATGAATCCCGCCCTCCGGGTCCATTTGGACCCGAAGGTCCCAAGTGTGACTGTTAAACGAAGGACCCCAGAGGGTTAAAGTCTTCCATAACTGTTGTGATGTTGTGATTTTTTTATGCACTAAAAAGGTTTCTGAGAGCCTAAATCACTAGCTACGTTTCCATCCACCTATTTTATGCGCATTATGGGATATCACAACATGTAAACGCCAAGATGTGAATAAATAAAATAAAATACTTATGCGCTGTATTAAGGCGGATTCATTTTTTATTTGATTAGAAAACATGCGCATGAACTACAATGGAAACACATTTACTGAATAAATCCCTTTATGTGACTGCCTCAACAGTGGATGTGATTTGATAACTGGACTAACCAGCAGATCAGTTTCATTGCACAGCATCTCAAATATTGGTTTGATCATTCCGAAATGCCTGAGCCAAAGTCTACCATCAGAATGATTTGGTTTAATGACCTCCCAGAACGCAGGATAAAAGAGTCACAGTGGTTTCCCCGGTTTCAGCAGCTTCTATTTTTATTACAGATGTTTTGCGCCAATTCCCCAGGAAGTCACGATTTTGTTCTCTTGAACACATGGGATGGAAACGCTGCTTTATTAACAAGTGTTTTATGCAATATTCCAATTTTGTGCACAAGATAAATTCACAACTTTGGATGGAAACATAGCTAATGTAGCAAGATAGATTAGAAAATGTTCTTATGTGGGTGTAAAGAGCAAAATACAAACTGCATACAGACAAAACCCACATTTTATAAACTTTTTAGATTGTTCTCTTTTGGACAGCTGACATTACAAGTGCTGAAAAGCAATTATAATTTCAATAATTTCAATATTTTTTCTCCAGAGAGCACATGGAGAGCTTTAAGGACAGCTGCCCGATTCCGCTAGAGCTGGTTCGAAGGGAAATAGATGGACTGACCACCAAATTGAGTCAATCTGTGATGGAGCACTTCAAAACGGATGTCAAGGTGTGAGCTTCTGAACCACACATCGTTAACAATACTTGTCAAACAATGGCAATAGTTTGAGATACGCACCAGATCAATTTAAGAACCATTCAGACAACAGGCAAACTGACCTAATGTTGATCTTCTATGAACTACTTGTTTATTTTAATACAAAAATTTATATAAAACACTATATTGTGCAGAATTCTAAAAGTAAGTAAATACATAACTGAATTAAGTCATAGGGCCCTATTTTAACGATCTGAAACGCAAGTATCAAGCGCGAAACGCAAGTAACTTTGTGGGCGGGTCTTGGGCGTTGTTGCTATTATACCGGCGGGATAAATGACTATTGCACCCGACGCAAATCTAAAATGGGTTGGTCTGAAGTAGCTTCATTATTCATAGGTGTGGTTTGGGCGTAACGTGAAATAAACCAATCATAGCGACATCTCACATTCCCTTTAAGAGCAGGCGTGCTTGTTCCATGGCGGATTAATATTATAACAGCGGATTTGCCAGGCGCACGCCAGGAGCGGTTCACAGCCGAGGAGACCAATGCTCTCGTCAGGGCCGTAAAAGACAGAGAAGTTACATTGGGGATGGGAGAAACCCACCCAAATTAACTTCGGTTAAACAGGTGTATAATAATTTGGGTAAATGTGTAAGCTAGATGTATGCCTATTTTTTTCACATCTTCATGGACACAACAATGATTTGTTAATATTGTGTTAATATTTGTTAATATTTTTCCTTAATGTATGGTTTTCTAAAAATGAGAACTGCTGCGTCTGTGTGTAGATGAGAGAAGCAAAGTGTATGCGCGTTGTGCACACGCTACATTGATTATTGCCAAGCATGCGCCCTTAAAATAGCATATGAATAACATGCGCAATGCGCCACTGACTTTAGACTAGGTTTTTCCTGGTCAGTGGTGGAATTGTTTTCTAAACCTGCAAAATAGCATGAGGGAACGTTTGCGCCGGAACACGCCTCCTCTTTGCGCTGAACCGCCCCCGGGAGCGCAAATGCATTTGCTAGTTTACCGACGTGCGTCTGTGGAGAGAAAAGTCCGCTGTGCGCGGGGACAAAATAGGAATGATACATGCGTCGGTGTACAAAGTCAATTGCGCTGGGTGCAAGATAGGGCCCAATGTGTCTGGGAATATGCATCTGAAATTTAATAATTAATTAAATGTCTATTTTTGATAGTAGAGTGAGTGAATATTAAGAGCTTCTTTTTGTAGCCTTTCCTCAGGAGACAAATGACAGGAAAATGGTTTTCATTTGATGAAGACTTTTCACAGCTGATTGAAAGAACCAAGAATCTTTCTGAACAGACCAAATACATGAGCCCAAAACCTAAACAGGTGAGACTTCGACCAGTTTTTTTCAAGATTATACATAAACAATACACACTTGACCGCATGCCACAGCTCTCGTCACATTAGTGAACTGTTTACACTGCCCGTCAATTTAATACACATCTTCATGTATTTATTGTAAAATCTCTCTTTTCTCGGCTTTCTCCTGTTTATGCATCTTTTTATGCAACTTTAAGGTCTTTGTGAATGAAGCTCACATTTTTGTGGTGAAAGAATATGTTTCTCAGCTGATGAAGAATAACTACTCGTGCAAAAACAGGAAGAACGAGACGGCTGCCACTAAGATTGCAAATCAGTGGGAGGAACTGAAGGAGATTTTCCAAGAAATGGTACAATCCCCATTATGCAACTTAAAAAAAACAGTGCTTTTTAATGTCCAATAAATATTCAATAATTGTATCCCTTAAAATAATTTCTTCATGCTTTAAAATAGCTAGAATATAACTCTACACCCTTGCTTCATTTAATGTATGCGGACCCATGAATATGCAAATTATCCCCGCCTCCACTCAATCCCAGCTCGGACTACCTGATACACTCGGTCAACTTTACTGTAGTAAACGCTTCATGGTGGCAAGTGGAAATACTGGTTTAATTCAGCCATATACTGTATGTTTGAACCAGAAACTGATTCAGAAGAAGTGGAAGGGTGAATTATATAGGGTTGTCTAAAGTCGATGTATCAGAATGGTAATGCATTTTATGTATTGCTCTCTTCGTCGGACATAGCGGTAATTGATATGATTAGCTTTTGGCTTGACTACGTTTTCAAACAGCTAATAATGTGTTGCTAATGTTACACAAACCATGTTTCAGACAGATGCCTTCTAAACTCCAGTATCATTAGAAACGCATCGTAATATACATTATATACATAATTCACCTGCTATAAATGTACCCGATTTTTCATATCATCAGAAAAATATACTCATACTTTATTTTGACTGATAAATTTGCACATGGTTTGTCTTAAAAAATAAATAAAAACACCACATAGACATATAAAAACAACATTAAAAACTAAAGGGTTTTTAAAACATGCTAACATATTCCTTACTTCATCATTCTCTGTATAGAAGTCGACCTCAGAATGGCTCCATCCAGTCGGGGACCAGCTGAGCAAGATCATTGGGTGCAGAAAAAGTGATGTAAAACATAACCTACAGCCACTGGTTGAAAACTATCCAGACATCAGGTGCGAGTCATATTATGTGCTGCAGATAACGTTTACAATTTAACAAACAAAAATTTTACTTTGATTCAACGAATGTTTCGCCCATTCCAGAAGGAGCCATCTCTCAGCTGTGCTGTACTTCCGAGGAATTATAAGAGGCAGGGAAAGGCATATTATACTACAGCGACTGGCAGAGCTGAAAGAGAGCATTGGGAATGCGGGGAATAAAGAGCATGCTCTCTTTAATCAGATTGAAGCAGCAGTTAACACAAACTGCCTGCCTGGTACAACCTTCTCCTGTCTGTCCTTCATCATGCCAAACAGCTAATCCAAAGAAACACACTTCATTTGATTTGAAGTGGGAATAATGATTGCACTGTTTGATAGCGACAGTATGCCTTACAATATGAGCGATAAGGAATGTTTTCCTGCCTTTGTGAATAATTTATAGTCTTGTATTCTAACAAGATGATTTGGTAAATGTGTTTCACTATTATCATGTGGAATTTTGTGGAATCATTGTGGATGACACTATAAATCTAATCAGACCATATTATATGCATTGTAAAAAAAAAAAAAAAAAGGCGTTGGCGATGATAATGTGATATTTGTATATTCCACTTCTTAGTTGTAACTTTCTCGTAAGTGCATACCGGTAGTGTTTTTAATAGTCCTACACAAACAATTAAAAGCTCAAACTCAGATCAGGTTAAACTGTTTTTTTTTGTATTTCTTCTTAAACACGCATCTCCATTTTTAAAGGGGCTATGTGTAGTTTTTCTACTAAAATGAATCCTTTTTTTATTGCCTGTGTGTGAAGGGGTTGTAATCTCACATTAAAATGATCCACTTGGCGGGTTTTGCCATTACCTCTGAAAGCAAGTATTCCTATTTCTATGTGAAGGCTCCGGGTCGGATTTACCGTGAAATCCAGTGACGTGACTGAGACCTGCATGCGCGCTCCCGAGCCTCTCGCCTCTTTACTGACTTTGCACTCAACAGCGGCGACACTGCAACTTATGACATGGTGTCTGCTAACACTAAGAGGCGACCTGCTCCCAGCACAACACAGACTCCAACACAAACTCCACATAATGATAAAAAACAAAAAAAAGTTTTATCTGCTGAAGCTCGTCAGGCCAAACGTGAATCGGATCAACTTCGGACGAAAACACGGATCAACATCGGCAGGGCTTTTGAATCATGGAGAAACCTCCGCTTTGTTTTGTACCTGAGTTTCCAGCACGCGCACGAGCATCACCGCTAGAGGCCGCTGAAAACTACATATAGCCCCTTTAACCACTGTTATTAGAAAATGTACTTTTGAATTTCAAACTTTGACGTGTAACTTTTGGCCCTCTAGCGGTTGAAGCATACAACTGCATGTCTCTTGCGAAGGAAAAATGTTTTGTTATTATGTAGTGAGTTGTGCTTCGACTCCGTTGTTCTGCGTGGATGAATCTGATGTCTTGAAGAGCACAGGTGATGATGATGATGATGATGATGATCATCGTTTCAGTGCGAATTGGAATGACACTAACGACATCAAACTCCCAAATCCAAATTAAATATATATATATATATATATATATATATATATATATATATATATATATATATATATATATATATATATACATACACTCACCTAAAGGATTATTAGGAACACCTGTTCAATTTCTCATTAATGCAATTATCTAATCAACCAATCACATGGCAGTTGCTTCAATGCATTTAGGGGTGTGGTCCTGGTCAAGACAATCTCCTGAACTCCAAACTGAATGTCAGAATGGGAAAGAAAGGTGATTTAAGCAATTTTGAGCGTGGCATGGTTGTTGGTGCCAGACGGGCCGGTCTGAGTATTTCACAATCTGCTCAGTTACTGGGATTTTCACGCACAACCATTTCTAGGGTTTACAAAGAATGGTGTGAAAAGGGAAAAACATCCAGTATGCGGCAGTCCTGTGGGCGAAAATGCCTTGTTGATGCTAGAGGTCAGAGGAGAATGGGCCGACTGATTCAAGCTGATAGAAGAGCAACTTTGACTGAAATAACCACTCGTTACAACCGAGGTATGCAGCAAAGCATTTGTGAAGCCACAACACGCACAACCTTGAGGCGGATGGGCTACAACAGCAGAAGACCCCACCGGGTACCACTCATCTCCACTGTCAAATATAAAATAAAATAACCTGTATTACTTGTGAAAAACATGCTAACTCCTCACTAATTACTCAAGCGTTACCTTGTCATCCCGCAGGAACTACTAGTGATGTGACCCATTATTTTAAAGTGAAAAACACTTTATAACACTTAGTGTTTTTAAACACTTCACTATTATACTACTAGTGAATCACTAGTAGTTCCTGCGGGATGACAAGGTAACGCTTGAGTAATTAGTGAGGAGTTAGCATGTTTTTCACAAGTAATACAAGTAATTTAATTTTATATTTGACACATACTGTACAGGCATACATTTCTGTGAGGCACTAGTAATATTCTAACAAACATTGTAATCTGGAAGATGTGGTTTTGCGATTATCGCAACATAAATGCAGCCAATTTCTTCATTAAGGATGCACATTTTTTTGACAAGAGAACATCAATGTTTATATTCATATCCTAAAGAGAAGTCCTCCTCAGGCAGCTACTGTAACATAAAGGTAGGTCTTTGGAGTCTGAGACATATTGAACTGACACTCAAAAGAGCTCATAATAGTGAACTAATCCCATCATGAGTGTCAGCATCACTTCCTAATTATTTAAAATTTTAAACAAATTATCATTATTAGTATTATTCTATGTTTAAGTTTGAAATAAACAGAGAACATACGTCCATCCTTTGGCAAGAGTAGTAGTCACAATCTCAACCTGTAGCTAATGTATTTGGGGGAATAAAATATTTATAAACTGGTTTCCACAAAGAACCCATTTGAGGCACAAGCTTCTGAAATGTTATGACCATGTTAAGAGTAAAAAAAAACTAAAAAACAATTGTTCACTTTTTAGACATGTTACTTTCGTGATTAGTAATTAATTGGTTATTCTTTCTTAGTTCACAAGTAGTTCTCGGATATATTTCTTTAGTAATAATCAAATACCTACCAAGGAACTACCTTTGTACTAAATTAGATATTACTTACTGCTTAGTTAATATTGCTTCCTTATTAGTTAATAGTATTAAGTTCGGTGTTAATGCAGTACTACCTATTACTTCCTGCGTAGCTTACTTGTTAACTACGGACCATTATTCTAAAGTGTTACCCAACTGCTCACCCACAGTCTCTCTGCACTCTTAGAATAAAGACCAAAGTCGGATATCATGTCAACTCAAAGACAATAACCTACATGCTAATGCTGATCTATACAAACAAAAATAACGTGATCAACTTTTTAAACTCAAGAGAGAAATGACCCCAAGAACAGCCTATACAGCAAAAAATGATATGTGTAACTATTCTGCTATGCTGAAATAACAGAAATAACCAAATTATGAAACATATAAAAACACCAGGAGGTCAGGATGTGGCTTTGTGGTAACATGGTTCCCCGTACTACTAGTGCACAACGGAATTTAAAAAGCAAACATAAGTTCACAACACAACAGACAATGTACAACACAACGAAATAAAGCCACAACACAACGGAAATGCTCCCGACCACTAGAGGGCTCTTGGAGCGCGGTAAAGTTAGTTTTCCTTGCCATTGTTCTATAGCATAGATGTCAAACTCAGTTCCTGGAGGGCCACAGCCCTACATAGTTTAGTTCCAACCCTGCTTCAACACACACACACCTGCAGTTTTCAAATAAGCCTGAAGGACTTGATTAGCTGATCAAGTGTGTTTAATTAGGGTTGAAGCTAAACTCTGCAGGGCTGTGGCCCTCCAGGAACTGAGTTTGACAGTCGGCAGTCTTAATATCAATATCACGACAATATTCATATCAATATCACGACAATAAATATCAATACCACGATTAGTTTTAACAGAATGTAACCATTGTATATCGACATAAAATATGACTTCAAAATCACCTACATGAATTATAGCTGTGTATTTAAACTCTAGAATGCTTTGACGCGCTACCACCTATGGCTACCGCAGTGCATGATCCCTAAGGGAACGTCTGGCAATTCCACCAAGTGGTTAAAACGGATAATTTATTATAATATAATTTGATAAATAAAAATAAAAACCATTTGGCGAAATGCAGAATTATAGGAAGGTATTGGCACAATTTCACCCGTAATAAGTCAGTCTGGTCACTAGGAAACTACCACAAGCTTTGGGACATGAAAAAAAAAAACCTTTAGGTGAATTACAGTAGGCCTAATGTTCTCATAAAAAAATAAATTGTGTACTGTGCATACAGGGAGCTATTGGCAAAATTTCACCTGTTGTTAGTCAGTCTGGTTAATAGGAATTACAACCTTTGAAACATGATAAAAAAAAAAAAAAATTTTATTATAAAAAATAATTGTTTACTGTAAATGCATGAGGGGAGTTTTTGGAAAAAAGCCACCTGTAGTAAGTCAGTCTACTACCAATACAATCAAGCTTTGGATTTTGAACATATCTGTTTTTGAATGTTAAAAGTAATTTTAATTCATACAAATTATACGTTTTAATAACTTAGTGATTTAATTCCCTTAGTGATCGTCCGGGATGCGATTTTGATTTTGAATTAATAAATGTCGATATGCAATGGTTAGCTACATACTGTTAAAACTAATCGTGGTGTTGCTATATTTTTTAGACTGCTGACTCTATAGAACAGTGGCATGGAAAACTAACTTTATTGCGCTCCGAGAGCCCTCTAGTGATCAGGAGCATTTCCGTTGTGCTGCGGCTTTATTTCGTTGTTGAACATTTTCCGTTGTGTTGTGGCTCATTTACAGTGGCCGAGAGAGCTCAACGTGTAGCAACTGAAGAAAACACATGCAAATAGAAAAACACCAGCAAAGTAAGAAAACATCTTCATCAGTTTCACAACACATGTGCCCTCCAAATACTCACAACACAACCAAATACAGACACGTGCTGCAAACGTGCACAGCACAACCAAATACAGAAACGCGCTGCAAACGTTCACAGCACAACCAAATACAGAAACGCGCTGCAAACGTGCACAGCACAACCAAATACAGAAACGCGCTGCAAACATGCACAGCACAACCAAATACAGAAACGCGCTGCAAACGTGCACAGCACAACCAAATACAGAAACGCGCTGCAAACGTTCACAGCACAACCAAATACAGAAACGCGCTGCAAATAACACAGACCACAACGGAAATGTTTCCAGGGGACTCCAATAAGTTACGAACCCGGCTGGGACATGCTTATTGCTTGTGAGCATCCCTATGCCCTACTCCCTTCGAAGGGCAGACAGCAGAGCCCTTGAAGCTAATCGGAAGGGAGAACGTTTTCTTTCTCCCTTCAGCAAGTGCATTCCAAACGGCTACATAATGGTACACGAGTGAGCAGGGTACACGAGTGAGCATTATGTAGCCGTTTGGAATGCACTTGCTGAAGGGAAAAAGAAAACGTAATTTCCTCATTATTTTCACCTGGGATGTTCCCATGACAAAGCAGCACGTTCTGACGACATTGAACATATTGTTGATACATTTTGTATATTGTATACGAAGTTATATGTCATAAACATGCCATCTCTGTACGTTTTGCACACAAAAAAAGTTAAAAAAATAAAAAAATAAAAAGAGTAAACTTTAAGCTATAAGCATGTCTCAGCCGGGCTCATCACTTATTGGGGTCCCCTGGAAACATTTCCGTTGAGTTCTGTTCTATATGCAGCGCGTTTCTCTGTATTTGGTTATATTGTGAACTTTTGCAGAGCGTTTCTGTATTTGGTTGTGTTGTGAGTATTTGGAGCACACATGTGTTGTAAAACTGATGAAAATGTTTTCATAATTTGCAGGTGTTTGTTTCTATTTTCATGTGTTTTCTTCAGTTGCAGCGCGTTGAGGACTCTCGGCCACCGTACTCATTTCCGTTGTGTTGTGGATTAATTTCGTTGTGTTGTGGATTAATTTCGTTGTGTTGTGGATTAATTTCGTTGTGTTGTGAACTTATGTTTACTTTTTAAAACTCGTTGTGTTTTGTACTACTGGGCCACCGTACCCTGCTGGTATCTACACAATCTGGATCTACAAAACATCTTTCTCCATTGACAGCCTATCAAAAGAAAAGTTACATGTATTGTACATATTGTACACTTATGTATTGTACACGTTATATGTGTGTATTGTTATTATTGCATTATATTATAGGTAACTTTTTTACTCATGCCTAATTGTTTTTGAAGGCTTACAATGAAAAGGAAATGTTGTTCCCCGTCTGTCACCTTGAATGAAGGGATTTTCCACATGGCATTTAGGTTGAGTGGCTTATCCTCTCTAACACAACAAAAGCACTGAAGGAATCTCTGGTAGGGTACTTGACATCCAACACCCTGACTGCAATCTAATACTGTATCTTATTTGCTGGAAAAGCCATAACCTCTAGTGCTTCAAATGATGTCTGGTTATGTCTCCTTTTTTAATGTGCAGCAGCAGGGCTTTTGTCTTTATCCACCTACAGTCTATGCCAGTTTGACTGTCATTACCAGGTCTGTGCAGCAATTCTAGCCCAATGGCCAATCAAAACTAGCCCAATTTGGTTCTAATCCTGAACCTAAACCTAAACCTAAATGTAGTTACCTTATATTACACAGTTCTTTCTTAAAGGGATAGTTCACCCAAAAAAGAAAATTCATTAATTACTCACCCTCATGTGGTACAAAACCCATAGGACTTTTATTCATCTTCAGAAAATGAAGATCTTTTTGATGAAATCTGAGAGATTTCTGTCCCTCCATTGACAGCTACGCAGCTACCACTTTGATGCTTAAAAAAATTGAGCGGTTTAGTCAATTTTTCTGAAGAGACATGATTTCTTTATTATGATGAACAGATTGAGTTTAGGCTTTTATTCACACTTAAACATCGATCAGCGAACATAAACAGAAGCTCAACCGAACCTGCTTGATGAGTGAGAATTAACCTCATTGGTCCTTGTACGTCAAGCGAACATGCTCAAGCTTCTGTTTACCACAACTGATGAGTGAGTTTCCCGCCCTTTCTCAGCCTTTACCCAGGAGATCCAGCGCTCTCTCTCCAGGATCGGAAACCCGCGTTGCAGCTTCTTCCGCCCTGGAGAAGAGCCCGGTGCTTCAGCTATAGTTCTGAGGAAGTGGATGTGCTGAGCATTCGTCATCTCTTTCCTCTGCATATGAGGAACTGGTGGAGGTAGTTTCTCGCGCTGTGTCAAAGTTGAACATCAAGTGGCCAGCCAAGAAACAAGGTGCTCCTCCTAAAAGCAAACTGGATACGTGCTTTCTGACACCAAATACAGTACCTCCACCACGGGGCCTCCACAAAGTATTATCTAGGTCGTGGAATAAACCATACTCGTCACGTGTGTTTACTTCTCAAGTTCATGTCTACTCTGATTTAAAAGTGTATGGGTATGGGGCGATGGCGAAGGTGGAACCATCGCTTGCGAGTTATCCGTCCCCTAGCTTGGCATCGTCCCTGAAGGCCCCGACGTTACCCCTAAAGGCATCATCTGTGTTAGTGGGAATGGCAGCAGGTCAGCCATGTTTATATTACAGGCATACCAAGCCGACCTGCTGAGGCACCTGGATGATAGTGAGGAGGTGGGGCCTGATGCGGTTCGAGAACTGTGTCGGGCAACAGATTTGTCTCTCCAGGCCACTAAAGAGACCACTTGTGCTATCTCATTGATCTCAGGGAACTATGGTTACAGTCGTAACTTGAGACGTTTGTCTCACAAGCATGACCTTGAGAAAAAGAAACCTGTGTGGTTATATCACGGACTACCGTTTTTAATTTCCATAATTCACTTTCTCAGACATTTCCTTGAATGTATTATAATTTAAATAAGCAACACTGTATACATCAAGACAAGGGTCAACTATATAATGAAGCTGGATGTGTGTTCTCAGAACATATGTCAGGTTGATATGCCACATTTACTGTATACTGGGGCAAGTTGTCACTTCCATTTAATATGTAAATGTATACAGTTTATTTTTGACTATTTCCTTTGACCTAATCAGTAATTTCATATTTTTATTGAAGGGTTTTGTGTTTTTTAATATTTACTTTTTGCTGAAAGTGTAGGTGGTTTATGGTAGAAAATTGAAATAGCCTACACTACAAAGCAAAATAAAGTGAAAGTATTTGACCTGGCTCAGGTGAAAGAAGCAGGATGATTAATCAAGGCTTTGAAGACACTCAGAATATATTTCAGGTAAGAGCTTCACTATACCTTCACTACTTTTCTGCTTTATTTTCTTTAAATGAATTCATTTTTGAGAGCTTTGCTTAGGAAATCCTAAATTAGGTTATTAATGGATCATGACATTGATTTCAGCAGTTACAAGTTATAATTTTGTGATACTCTATAGAACTTTTTACAAACCCTTGTTTTGAATAGAGTGTACAGTATTTATTTAGTTTTTGGGGAAATCCAGAATAAAGTGTAATGGAACAAGAAATTTAACAAGGTACAATCAACTTAAGCTGAATTTGTTAGTTGATTTAAAAAAAATTGTTTTTAACATTGTTTATTGTAAAATGTGCTTATGATATATATATATATATATATATATATATATATATATATATATATATATATATATATATACTGTATATTTATACTTCTGCTTTCAAAACTACGTGTCAGAAAGATTCTGGTTGCATTTTCCAAAAACTTCAGGTAACATACATAGCTCTCTTATTGAGCTGTTCATTTAAATTAATTGATTAATTGATTAAAACAATTTTATTTTTATTTTTTTACTGTTTGTGGTTTCAAAATTGAAAAATTGCACATTAATCAAGAGCCTGAGGCACCTGGTATATTAGAACATTATAAATGCCTTATAATTACTGTACATTAGAAATACTGTTTCATTGTTGTGGCTCTCTGGAGTTATTAACATTATTTCAGTTTCCCGTAAGTCCTATGTAATGGGAGCTGCAGAGGTTTGCTGTGGTTTTTGCTTACTCAGAAAATGTAAAAAATGAAAGCTTGAAAAATGAAATGAATCCTTTTTAAAAAAAAGATTGTTGTGATATATATATTGTTGAAATGTTTTGTATGACCATAGTTGAAATTAGGGTTATGATAACTCTTGAGACATTTTTATTTAAAAGATAGGAAGATAGCAGGAAACCTCTCCTAGAGATTAAGATAGTATATCAGAGATCTATTCCTCCTGAGGGAGATTTCCTACATTAGATAACAATCAGAGCACATCCTGGAGTCACTTACAGGCAGAAGAACAGAGATCAGAGTTTACCCAGAAGCAAGTGACCAATACAAGTTTTTTGGGGCAAAAAATATCCATACAGTCTAAACACATTCACTGAAACACCGCATGGGCTTGTTCTTCCTTCCTGTCTTTGGCATACTGCCTTTTTTCCTGGATAGCTGACTCATGATTTGGTGACTGGACTGAGGCAAGGTTTTCCTGTAATCCATAGATATTTTCCTGGAATGTTCCTGATATTCTAGGGCTGGATCTATACAGAGAATCTGGCCTGGATAGATTTAAAGTGA
This sequence comes from Leuciscus leuciscus, assembly GCF_965113295.1. Lineage (NCBI taxonomy): Eukaryota > Metazoa > Chordata > Actinopteri > Cypriniformes > Leuciscidae > Leuciscus > Leuciscus leuciscus. Next base: position 6,923,997 of record NC_138746.1, read on the forward strand.
AAGCATGATGAAAGTGAAAGAGGTCATGCCGTGCACGTATCGATCTTGTACAGGTCACACGTCAAATCCTGGATAGATTTCAAGTGTTTTGAAATTGATTGTATCTAGTGTTTGAAGAGATTATTTGTAAATTACTTGGACCTAATCGTTCTTCTGAAGGATTAAAAAGATACGTTTTTTAAAAAAAGATAGGCTATGTGATTTTTACAGTAGTTTTTTTAATTGCATCACTTTTATTTCAGCATTGAATCAAAGACCAATACAGCTTCTCAAACAAGAAAAAATGTAGTGCGGAATTGATTGGATGGTTGTGGTTTGATATTGCTGTGATGTCATGTGAGTGACAGGTTGCCCCGCCCTCGTGCCAGTAAACATGTCATCAGCTGCAAGAGGAAGGGGAGTCACACTAGACTTTGAGCTCACAAAACTTCGATATGATGAATTTAATTTGATCATGATATGATGTCACACTCTACGGGGTTTACTTTTATAAACATGAATTCAACATATAACAAATAGTTAAACATTGAAAATGTAAATGTTAATTCAGCCACGAGGTCATGCCGTGCACGTATCGATCTTGTACAGGTCACACGTCTTCACGTGATGCGAATTCGCAGGTCAGAGATCCCCAAACTTGAACTTTGGAACACCGCGAAATACGGAACTCTTCGCATGAGCTTGCGTTTCCAGTCTGATGTATATTCGCATGCGTATGAATGGAAATCATTGGAACAAAAAGTGTAGTGCGAGGCCCCTTCAGAGGTTGAAATCCCCTCCGATAATTCAATAGCTAGAATGGAGGTTTGGTAAAGCAGAGAAACTTTATCGTCATCAAAATTCTTTGATGCATAGATATTGACCAATGCCACTGGGGTGTTAAACAATAACCTAGATACTATGAGGTAGGCCTATCTACCATTATGGACAGCCCGTTCTGAAATTTTATGTGATACGAGATGTGTGTCCTGCAAAAAGACAATCTTAGAGTGTAAGCTATCCAGATGGACTATGGCTTTAAACCAGTAATCTACAACGTTGGTTAATGGATTAAAAAAAATAAAAAAATTATGTCTGCTCGGTGGTGCAAAATGATAAAAGGCCCTGATATACTTTTTAAATATCTTAAAAATTATCTTTTTAAAAACACTGATTTGAAAAAATTAGGAAATGTTAATAGAAAGGAATAACCAGAATCTAGAGTTCACATACCAGATAGACCACTGGACGGAGAGATCAGTAAGTAATATGGTAAACCCTTTTATTTGAAAAGGGAAGTCCCTTTCTCTTGTGGCTTCGGTCTCTAAAGGCTTCTGTCTGCCAACGGAGTCCATATAAGGGACAGAAGATAATGAGGCACTTCAGAGAAGTTCTATTTTCAGCAAATTGGTTTCTTTGCTTTCTGTTTATTGTCTAATCTGTAGATAAGTTTCACAGACATTTTAAAAAACAACCACAACAAAAATCTGGTTAGAAACTTGAATTGCCCTTGGCAAAGTCATGCAGCATGGTTAATGAATCAAGAGGCCTTTCAATTCAATGACCGAGTTTTATTTTAATTTCACTGAAATTTCGAAATGTTGATGCATCAACGCTTATGCTTTTTTATATATACATATATACCAAAACCTAACCAACAGAAGTCATATTTGAGGAATTATTAATTTTTTACTTTCTCTTCCTCAGTTTTTTCCAGTAGAGAAGTGCTCTCCGATTTATCAACACACATTAACATAAAACACCATTATTGTGTAACACCATGCTCTCCTTAGTGCTGTTTTATGTGAGTTTGGAGTGAGTACAATAATTTACAGTGGTGCCCATTGATGTGCAAATTAAACCCAGCAGCTCCCAGATGCAAATACTTACAGTGATAAGATCTTATGATGGTTACATGGACTAAATTATTTGATGGATTTTAAGGTTATTTAGCTTTCTCTCTATGAACACTTCAACAGAAAAATCATATGATTTAAAGGAATACCATAAGGACTACCATGTATGACATGGAAAGCCCCTGAATCTAGGTCACATGAGAGGAATCTAAATGGAACTGTGATCTGATGGAGCCTCTCTTGAACAACACAGATCCAGAGAGCTTGGCATGCACTTCTTTTGGCAGTATACCAACAAATGAAGAAATAAACCACATGTGGTTTTCCTCAGTATTAAAAGCTTTGGTTTGTAAGAGCATGAACTGAGCCACTGCTCTAACTGTACAAATAATGCAGGATTAAATGTTTGCATGTATCATGAAAAATCATGTAAAAGCATGTCACAAAACAAAATTGGTTTCATTAACATCTTATAATTTCATATGCAAAATCCACATACATTATTTTATTTACTTCCATAATTGCATCAAATGTACACTCTGTGTACTTTCTATTAATTTACACCATTTAGAGATAAGTCCGATTTCGATGGAGAAAGTTCAAGTTCGATGGAGAAAGCAGATGCAGATAGGGATGAAATCATCTCCAGAGTTGAGGTAATGGGTGAATCTCAGATAATGCAGGTAAGTGAACAACAATGTGAGAGAGACAGACTAGTAATGGGAAGTTCGGATCATTTTACTGACTCGGATCTTTGAATTCTCGTTCATCAAAATAAACTAATCTTTTTCAAGTCATTTCGTTCATTTCAGCAGAATGTAATTAAAATGTTACATGTTAATAGCCAAATTAACACATCAAATGTTGATCACATTTAGATTAAGAAAAAAATTGCACTGCAAGGACAAGGCCAAGTTATGAGATACAGAAACGATTAAGTTGTTGTGTTTTGTTGATGGGAAAGGACTGTATAATTTGACTGGTCTTTAAAAGGTTGTGACCACCAAGGGGCATCGATTAGAATGCAGACAAGATGTTCCGTTGAGGTGTTTTATTGAAATAAAAGTTTAAATGTGTGTGGTTCTGAAACAGAGATACAGGCATAAATCAGTAAATGTAGACACTCTATATAAATGTCAAATAGTTATTACAGGCCTAGCAGGTATATAATAAAACAAACACAATTAAGAGATTAAATTATAGTTTTGTTATGTATGACTTAAATGCTGTGTTATAATAAATGCTTATTACTAAGCACATACATACTTACAAATTTAGTAGTACACTATATCTCTGTTCAAAGATTAATTTGCTGCACATTAACTGCAACAATATACGTAGGCCTACAACATACTAAATTCAGCTGAACATATAATAATTATGAGCTGCAGAATTACTCCTTAAATAAACAACATTACACATTGTGCAATAACAACAAACATTATTTCAATTGAGACACATAAGGCTTGCAGAGCAACATCTCCATTAATTAACAGCGTTCTCAATTAAACACACGAGCAGTGCGAAGCTCCGCCATTATACAACAACGAGCAGCAACATGTCACGACATTATTGTGAGGTAAAAACAACAACAAACTTCAGTATACTTAGCAGCTACTGGTAGTTGCACGCACACAATACTAGGAACTTGAGTAAATAAGTACAGCAACACTAGCTTATATTATCTATATAAATATAAATATAAACTACACAGTCTTTCAACGCCAGCGCTCTCTTCCAAACGTTCCGAAACTGAAACTTAAACTGTCACTCTGCTCCCGCGAGCCGCAGAGCGCAGTGACGCTCCTGATTGGCTGATTCTCAAGCAGCCAGTTTTATCTGCCTGAAAAAGGTCGTCCTTCGTCACATGTTGCTTATCTTCAGGCTATACACTTTGTTAGTTTACCTCATCTCCCGATCTAAGCTGTTAGTTCATCCTGTGACATTCTCATAAACTGAGCTTTGCCGTCTGTAGTACCGGAAACAGAAGTTTAGTTTTGATTAGTTCACGTCTCGAGTCTTGGGGTTGGAGTCGTTCATTCATCACGTGACAGCCACATAAGCTGAAGCTACTGTATGCAGTCGGTATCGGATACAGAATTGATTAGTTCATCTCTCGAGTCTTCGGGTTCAAGTCGTTCGTTCTTCACGCGACAGCCCCATAGGCTATCCGATTGTTAAGTCTGACGTCACGCGTGACGTTTAGCCTTTTCCGGGTCCAAGCGCTCCTCTCGTCCAGAAATAACAATGGTGGAACCTGTAAATTTATTTACGATCACGTCCTTCTTAGTGAGGCACCCTTGGCGGTCAAAAAGGGTTTAAATTCCTTTAACACCAACAGAGTGGTTAGTGTAGCTCATCACTCAGGTGGCATAATTAAGGGTAGAGTCCAGGCATCAATGAAAAAGAAGATTTACGAGGTTGAAGTGAGTTAGCTCAGGACACGGGACACAGCACTGCGGCATTGTAAAAACACTCAATAATAACCAAAACACTAGCGAAAGCGGTAGGTAGGTAGAGAGGACCTGGACTTTGGACCCGGAAAGAGTATTATCGGAGAGTGGTTACGTTACGACTTAACAACCGAATAAGGCTATGCAGTTTGTACCGGATACAGAATTGATTAGTTCACCTCTCGAGTTTTCGGGTTCGAGCTGTTTGGTCTTTTGTCATGTAACTGTATGTTGTTATTGTTATATGTAGGTATCTTTGCTTTATCAAAGTGATATAAAGTTTAAAGCATTACCAACTCTTTATTACCACATTCAATGTTATGGAAAAGAACCATCATAAAAAATAAAAAAGTTGTAAGAAATAAAAAAAGCTGCAAATTAAAACCAGAAACACAGCATGTGTAAGAGTTTAAAAAAACGGACTATGTGCTTGTTTGTAAGGAAGTTTGGGAATTATTGACTAATTTCTGTGTCCAATACGCTGTAATGTAACGTGACAAAAGAACGACAGACTCAGAAGAGTCAGACCCGAAGACTTGGACCCGAGCCCGAAGACTCGAGAGGTAAACTAATCATTTCTCTTTCCAGTACAGACAGCATAGCCTCGGGATGAACGAACGACTCGGACCCGAGCCCGAAGACTCGAGAGGTGAACTAATCATTTATCTTTCCGGTACAGACAGCATAGCCTCGGGATGAACGAACGACTTGGACCCGAGCCCGAAGACGCGAGAGATTAACTAATCATTTCTGTTTCCTGTACATAATCTATGGGATGTTGCACATGTGCGGTGAACACAAAATGAACGAATCACTCTCTGAGACAACTCGGTATTCCCGAGTCAAATATAAGATTTGTTCAAAATGAACAAATCATTCATGACAGACCCATCACTAATTCAGACGATAATTGAAGATACTTAAAAGTTCTTTGTTCTTTCAGAAGTACAAAGGAGGTAACCAGGAATATACATCAAGGAGTATAACAAGGAGATTAAGGAGAGCCATGGAGAACACTGAGGAAAACAACAAGGCAACATCGACGAGATCAGATCTTGAGTGAGTGAGTGAGTGAGTGAGTATGCTGGGTTTTTATACAGTCCCAGATGGTGGATCATGGTGAAGCTGGAGGATCGCTGGAGACCTAGGTGGAGCTTGGAAAGGTGGAGACCAAGGCAAAGTTGGAGGAATGAAGAAACGGTGCAACACTGGACCAAAGGACCAAGGTTGATCCGAATGATCCGAGGTGGAGCTGGGGACTCCGAAGACTGATCCGGAGCCAGTAAGAGCGAGGACAGCGGTGGAGCCTGAGGGATGTGGAAGCCTATAGAGAGCTGATGGGGTGGAGAGACCAGGCGCTGCCAAAGGCCTAGAAGTCTGTGGTGGACCCAAGATGACGACAGACCAAAGTGGAGCTCGAGGGATGACAAACCCACGGTGGAGCATAGAGAACAACAAGCCATGGTGGAGCCCATCTTGGAGCTGTGGAGTGGTTCCCTTCCATCTCCAGAAAGAAAATGGAACCACCCAGCCAGAGAATATTGTTGATGTATTGGGCTAACGTGGTGCTGTCCCTTTTTGGAGCTAGGAAAAGGTACAGAGAATCATTCACTAAACGTGTCTAGTCTGGGACACCTGATGGCAGGGGTGCAAAAACCCTGCAGAGTTAAGTTTCAACCCTGCTCCAACACACATACCTGTAGTTTTCAAATAAGTAAATTCAATGTTGATTCAATTCAGTTCAATAACATTGTCGATGTTGCAAAATTAATCAATTATTAAATGATACTATAAAACAGCTCTGCAGAAAACAGAGAATCTGAAAACAGAGAATCTGTTGACAGACCCAACAGTTGCATGTTCTTTTGAAAAGTTCAAAAGAACTTTTAAGTATCTTCAATTATAGTCTGAATTAGTGATGGGTCTGTCATCTAGCTCAGTGACAGGCAACTTCGGTCCTGGAAAGCCACTGTCCTGGAGAGTTTAGCTCCAACCCTGATAAAAACTCACCTGCCCTGTAGCTTTCAAGTGATCCTGAAGACCTAATTTAGCTTGTTCAGATGTGTTAAATTAGGGATGGAGCTAAACTTTGCAGGACAGTGGCCCTACAGGACCAAAGTTACACATTCCTGATCTAGCTCAATTCAGTTCAAGTTTTGTTCTCATTCAGTGGTGTCAGTCCAGTCAAATTAATAATATTACAGCAGATTAAGTGTCCTTTAAAACCCAACTAAGCAAGCAAAAGGTGACAGTAAACAGGTAAGTACACTGTTAGACTTTTCTGTAATTTCTACAGTTATTTACTTTAAATCCCCCAGTATTATACTGCTATTTCTCTTTACAGTAAATAACTGTGATTCCAATTGCATCATGGGAATTTTCTGTGACGTCTAACACCACATACAGAGACTTACTGTATTTTTTAAATTGGTTGTATACTACTGTATTTGACGTAACTGCCTCTCTGGCTGGCACCATTCCACCGTGCTTTTTATTTCCTAATGTTTGCCTTACACCACGTGTCTACAACGCTATAATAGCCAGAGGCTGTCTATATTGGACACATTGAAGCGACCGGACCTTTAAATGCAAACCTGTTTATCCCTTGTAAGAACTAGTGCGAGCGCTTGGACTCGTATCGGACTACGTCTGAAATATAACGGCCGCGGCGCATCACTACACTGTCTGGGATTTGTCGTGTCTCGTCAGACAGACATCCAGTGTAGGTAATGGGGTCTGTCTTTTGTTGGATCGCGACGTTCGTGTCTGGCCCGGGGAAGAGACGGAATTCACTTCACCGAGAGAGAGAGATCAGCAAGCAAGGTAAAAAAAACAAAAACAAAAAAAAACATTCTGTGTATGTTGACAGGATTGTGCCCAGTTTAACGTATGTTATAACGTTAACGTTAGCCTAACGTTACTCGTCGTCAACATGGCGGTAACGAACTTTACCATGGTAAACTGAGCTAACGTTTCATTTTACACACTTTGTTAGATTATTGAATTGTCGAGTTAAAATATGCCAACGAGCAACGCGTTTACATTAACAATAAATGTGAATAAACTAATGTGAAATTCTGTTTATATCCTAATGTTGGCCTACTGATGAGAACCTTTATAGTTTTAGCATTAGTTTGCAAACTATACCATATTACAGTTTTTTTTTTTTTTTTTATGGAATTTAATATTTACTTCCATTTTTGTGTTTAAAGGCAACTGCAACAAAGCGCCAATTCGCGCCAGTGACTTAGCAAGATTCCAGAGGTAGGCCAGCCCATTTGTGATATATTTTGAGATAAGTTTGCTGAAATGATTAGCATACACTATGTGAAAATTGCTTTTGAGCCACTGGTGCAGACTAGGTAGCTTACAATATCTTATAAAATCTCTATAAAATTGGCTAACTTTATATCAAATAAGTGACCTTTGCATTATGTCTAACTTTATTACACAGCAAATGAACCAATCAGAAGATGGACCATTGTCTTTGTTCAGTCTCACCAGATTAAATGTATCCAGGTAAGCACTGCAGTAAAACTCTCACTAATTCATTCAGACCAAATCTAGCATTCTAAACAACTTAAGTTTATATTTTTGCATTATTTTTATATTTTATTAGCCAGCGACTCTACCATTGCAGTCCCACCTGACCAGGAAGGTCCTAATATCAGCGCACAGGTGGGTTAACTACTGTAGGAAGGAGAACGATCATCACACAGTGATTTCTTGCATGTATCTTATTGTGTATTTGTCTCAAACAGGTACTCCTTCACTGCAGACAAGCTGAAATGGGCTAAAATCATCTATTTCAGTCGTTCAACTTCTTTCTATGCATCTCAGCATTTTTGGACAGAATTTAGGATTTGTAAGTATTAAAATTTAATCTGGCATAATTTAATTTAGTTCTTTTGTATGCTATTTATTGACAAAAGCTGTTTACAAATATATATTAAGTTTTTGTGAAAATAATAATAAAAATTAACAAAAAAGGAGGTTAAAAATAATGTGACACTAATATTCTCTCTCTCTCTCTCTCTCTCATATAGTTTTGGAACCGGGATCTCCTCTGAAGGACTGAGTACATTTGTGTTTGTGGGCACGCATGCAGACCAGGGAACACTCTGATGTTGTCAATCAAGTTCTGAACAGGAACCAATCTTTGGAGAAGTTAATTTATTCACAAAGGTGGACAAAAACATTGTGTTGGCTTTTTAAAGATTATTTTGATGATGACTTTTACTCCTATGCTGTAGAAAAGATGGAGTAGACAGTCAGACATTGATAATAATAATAAATGTTTCTTGAGCATCAAAGAGACTTCTTTCAAAAACATTACGCCACTTAAATACTTCTTTTGGCCACCAGTGTACATGAATCCAACACATTTTTGGAAATAAGTGAAATTATTTTTAAGGTGGGGTTATGTGTCTTGTATTGTGAAAAGAACTGTGTTTTGTCCTGTTTTGGACATTTCCTTTTTGAATGCTTAAAAATGTATTTATATTCTGCAGTTTTTATGAATGTAATGGTTGATATTTCATTATAATACTTGTATAAGCTAAACAACCAATGACTCTACATTCATTTAGTCAAATGCTAATGTTTTGTTTATGATTTTATGTATGTTTTCAAAAATGTTTGCAGTGAAGGACAGCACATAATGTGTTAATTTAACACGTTTACACATCTTTGTGCTAACCTCTCTGACATATTTACTTTGTTAAAATCATTAACACAATGAATGAGTTAAAATTAACACAAAAAATGTTGTCTCTAAACTTACCCATTAATGTGTAAAAATTTCACACATCATTTCCAGCATTGGCATGTTTATTTTGTGATATATATGAAATGTTTTAAATAAAAAAATGGTATTTTGTGATAACTTTGTCTAATTGGTTTGTATGAAAGTAGTACTTATGTAGGATAAAAATAAAATTAATCATATATCAAAATTATCAAATCTAATTTATATTTAGTACAAATAAAAATAATTACAGTAGTGTACTGATTAGCTTAGTTTTTACAGTAATGCACTGTACTGATTAGCTTCGTTTTTACAGTAATGCACTGTATTACACAAAACTGAAATACGGTTTGGTACTGTAACTCTTAATTACAGTAACTTACTGGCAACAGTGTTGCCAGTAAGTTACTGTAAAAAACCCTTGAAAAGTCTAACAGTGTAGATTCATAAAGTCTGAATTAGCAACCATAGACTGTAAAAAAAATATTGGACATAGTATCGGTGAAGTCACCCGTAGGTTTCTGAAGAGCATTTTTTAAGCTAAAAGTGGACGGAGCCGGCCGTTGCCATCTTGGCAGCGCGTCACCGTGCATCACTCCCGGATAACAGAAAATGGGCAAAGAGGCGGGAGCTGGGTGGAGCTGAGGTGCTGGTTGCTGAAACATGCCCGCCTAGCTCGACGTGATCGAGTTAGCTTAGGCTAAGGAGCTAATGCTATATACTACTCAGTACCGTCTCAAGGGCTGTGCCAAGTGTGCAACCGCACAGGGCCTTGCGCTAAAGTGACAGCTGACTTGATGATGTAAAGCCAATAGGTGAAATTCATGTTTTTGCCCTTCGAAATACTATAATAAGTTAAAAGAAATAGCTAAAAGTGAGACTGTGTGTATCGTGATGCTGTACTATTCTGCTAGTTAAAAATGTATTATGCTGTAATATTGCTCTGAGCGTGTGCTTGTGATAGTGATTCATGTGCATACATGTCAGTTAGTGGTGCGCCCCTGATTTTGGCCGCCTCTCTAATGGGTCAAACCAAAGATATTACCTCAGGAGTTCAAGTAAATACGCTAGAAATCCACGCTCATTCAAGGATGTGCATTTATTGCATGGACGGAGAGAAAGCATTGACACCTGCTGGATTTCATCTGATGGTACTTTTTATTTAACACTAAAAAGTTTAATAAACATATATAGTCTATCTGTTCCATGAGAGCAACGGTACCGCAGAACGAGTGTAGCCTCTATAACTATACACGGTTTTATAAGTAGGCCTCCGAAAAGTAACGAAATTGTCAGGCATCCATGAGTGCATGTTCACAGAGGAAAACAACTGAAAAACAGCGCTGGTTGTTCTTTTCGACACCGACTGAATCCAATGGTGTGGGTGAAGGTATAATGCCGATGCTTGTATTAAATTGTATAAAATAATCCCCAAAAAAGCACAAACATGGCAGAGATGGCAAGTTCAGCAGCTGGAATTAGCTGAGGTGACTGACGGCTAACAGACAGCAGACAAACGGCTAGTAGTGACAGCAGCGGCAATCCACATGTCACTCAAGTGGCCACGCCCTTAATTATGCAGAACTTTAATGCTTAATATAATTTAAGTGGATGAGTTATAAAAATCCATCCCCCTCACAGTTGTCATGAAGGGCAAAATTAGCTATATAGACCAAAACCACTTTTTGCACCAGGCTGTAAACAATTTTTTTTCTGCTGTAAAGTTGGACATTTTAACATAGGGGAGATACAGATTTGACTCCTTTTTGCATCCAGCCTCAAGCGGCCAGTCAATGAATTGCAGTTTAAGTCACTTCCGTGTTGGTCTCAAGAGAGAGACGGAGGTTGCCGCTCGTAAGCAACATATCAGGCCTCAAGTGAGTGAGTGTGGTGGGTTTTTATACAGTCCAGATTGGCATGTAATTGGGAGCAGGTGCTGGTGATTTGAATCCAGGAAGAGCGAGTAGAAAGAAGATGGTGAGGAACAGCATGGTGAATCCATGACAACTACTTTATATTGTAGCCAATAAACATTTGAATATTATACTGAAGCTTGACTCATAGTCAAATACAGACACAGACGTTGAATGCTTATGCTTGACTAGTCTTGTGAAACTTGTACATTTAAATCTTTTCCAGGCAGTTTCATAACCATCTGATTTTAATAGACCATGACATTGTATTTTTTCCACCCCCAAAGACAAAGAGAGAGGGTGTTTTAATACAGGCCATATCATTTAGGAGATATCATTAGGAAGCATGGAATTAGTTTTCACTGTTATGCTGATGATACTCAGCTCTATATTTCTTCACGCCCTGACGAAACTTACCAATTCACAAAATTAACGGAATGCATAGCTGATATAAAAAATTGGATGACTAGTAATTTCCTACTACTCAATACTGAAAAAACAGAGATTCTAATTATTGGACAAAAAATGTCCTCACGTAATAACCTAGAATACTGTCTAACACTTGATGGCTGCTCTGTCAAGTCTTCGTCGTCGGTTAGGAACCTGGGTGTGCTCTTTGATACCAATCTTTCATTTGACAGTCACGTGTCTAGTATCTGTAAAACTGCATTTTTCCATCTTAAAAATACATCTAAATTACGTCATATGCTCTCATTGACAAATGCTGAACAATTAGTTCATGCATTCATGACAGTTAAAAGCTAGACTAAAAACACATCTCTTTGACTGTTTACCGCAGTCCGCTGGATCCAGGCCGTTTCCAGATCTGATGAAGGACCTGCGCCTGGACATGACAACAACGCAGTCTTGAAGTGTCAACTAGGCTCTCCCCTGTGAAGGCCTTCCTCCCCTCCCTTTACCTCTCTACAGATAAAGCGTTGTCGGGATAATTCCGGTTCGCGTGGCTACGCGGAAGCAATACAAAAAATGTATTATATATTTTAAGGCCAAACAAGTAGTTTGTTGAGGGTTGGTTTGTAGGGAAGGACTACACACCTGCGCACATATATTCAAACGCGCATACCTAATGACTGAACTCGTAATACGCATGTGCACACCATCAGCGTTCTCACAGGTTCGCGTGTTTAAAGTTTGCGCAGAAAGAACTTAAAGAGTTTTCTGTTAAAACGGTGTCGTGTTAGCGGCCCCTAAGTTAATAGCTAATGATCGTTGCGACGGAAGTGAATCAATCAAAACTAACTTTAGCTGGACAATAACTTTTTTCTAGAGCTGCTATAAAGCCAAAACAATCTCTGTTTCTTTAATTTCTTATTATCACTGTAAAGCCGCTTTGGAACAATCCAAAATAGCGCTATATAAATTAAGATGACTTGACTTGTTTTGAAATATGCTTCAAGCTGCCATAAATCATACAGAAGTATATCCAAGATAATTTTTTTCATACAGTGAAATTGAATGAAGACCAAATCTGTACCTGATCCCCATCCACTTTCATTGTACAGAAAAACAGCTTTGTGAATCCCCAAATGTCTCCACAGAAGAAAGGATGTCATATCGGTTTGGAACAACACAAAGGAGAGTAAATGGTCAAATATTGAATTAATTTAAATGAAAGTCATTGTTTCTGGTCAGGTTTGTGTTTATAGTAACAGCTAAAGTAACACTAATGTCAAATGACAGCTTTCACAAGACATGTTTCACATGTCTATCTTAAAAGGTTATGGCTTTACTACATTTTGAGATATTATGTTCCTTATTTCACTTCCCTTTTTTCTACATCATCTGCAGATGTGCAATACTGAATGCATGCCAGCCCAGTTATTTGTAAAATGTATATACACTATTAATAACAACATTTTTCATATTTCATAAAAAAGGCATACATATACACATATATCAAGTATATTCCCTAGTGTTTATGTTTTTATTATGATTACATTTATGATTCATAATCATACATCATCATGAGTGCTTTTTTTGTGTGTTCATCAATATTGTCAATTGGTCAGTTGTGGTTAGGGACCACATTCCAGTACACATTTAGAAAACTATTGGAAAACTAACATGACCACGTCCAGGCAAACCTTTGTTTTGCTCTCTCTTTCACAATACAAACACATTTAAAAGCAGTATTTTGCACAGATAATGCCTAAGTATCATGTCCACAAATAGAGGTTGGATAGTAACCTTCTGAGTGCAGCACTGAGTTTATTGAGAGACAAACAGAAGTAATAATAAACATTATATTACCAGTACTACTGTTTCACTATGGGGAATGCGCTGAGCAGCCATATTGGATTCTGAAGTCGTAGGGTGTTGCACAACTCTGACTTGAGGGGGTATTCCAGTTAAAATTTCCTACTGATAGGAACTAGGACTTTCCCACTTCTGAAGACAACCCTAAGCTCAAGTAAATGCTAGTGGGTTTAGTAGTTTACAGAAGTGTGTTTATATGCTGCCAGGGCAGGTCTGTGCTTTGCAGCGCCTTTCTGTATTTGGACACACACATGTGTTGTAAAACTGATGAAGATGTTTTCTAAATTTGCAGGTGTTTTTTCTGTTTGCATGTGTTTTCTTCAGTTGCAGCGCATTTGAGCTCTCTCGGCCACTGTAGCTTTCACTAATAGTTACAGAAAAGATATGTTTCATGCAATGCATAAAAGTCATTCCTAAAACATACTTAAAGGTTTTGCGACACACATATATTGTCTGATGCATGTGAGAATGAAAATCTCATCTCTAGTAGCCTAGCACAAAAACATCAATAATGAACATAATTTGGGGAGTTTTGAAATATAATGGCAAATCTCTTTACTTAATATCAGCCCACTACAGTATGTCCTCCCTAACACCATTTCACAATTCTGGTTGATAGATTGTTGTTTTTAGCTGTCCGAGCCAGGTCAAAGTCATGCCATAAGAGAGAACACTGGCTCAAGAATTTAATTAATACTTTTTCCAGTCCAAAATTACTCATTGTTTTGGCTTAGGTAAGCGAACAGTGTCAGAAGTGGAGTGTACTTTCCCTTCACTGGGATTTTCCTATAAAGCAGTGCTCCAGACTTCCAGTACCAATTCCAGATATTCCCGATTACCAAAAGGAAAGGGCAGGGTTAGTCATAGAAAGGGAAATGTGTTGATGTGTTCAGTAATAAGGCTCGCTGATCCTAAAAGGTCTTGCGAGAATATACTATCATAATGTTTTGGGCTATAAGACAGATGACAGGAAACCTGCCCACCATCAAAACACTGTTAAAAGAAGAAGGGTTTCACATTTACATTAGCAGGCACTTTTATCCTTACAAATGAAGCAACAATACTTTTAGTACTGCAATATCATAAACTAAAATTAGAAGAGAAAAGTATAAGAAGTATTTGAATTTAGCTATGGAAATGTGGTTGAGGCATAGACTGTAAAAAACGTACAGACTTATTATTTTCATTCATTCATCTCGGTAAATATCAGTAAAGAAACTTTAAACTTTGACACAGTCTAATTGGTGAAAAATGAAACATTCTATGGTTAAAATCTCACATGATGATGTTTTGTCCCTGTTGATGACCCGTTCACCGTTTATAACTCTGATTTATCATTATTATGGTGATTATCAGTACATTTTAGTTAGAGTAGCCTGGGATAGCCTAGCCTAACTTCATTTAAATTAAAATATACAGTTATAAGTTGTATAATAATCAGGTACCAATATAACATTCCGTTGCCAATTGAAACAATGTCACAGTATTTTATTTTTTTTAAACACAAAAAAACTGCTGGATTTTTGACATAAATATAACAGTATATTTTTACAGCATGATATCGTGTATAGGCTAGTCCTAAGGTAGCAGAATGTCCATGTTACTTTATTTATAGTTATAAATAAAATATTTATAAACTATTTGAAATCACGATTTAATCTAAATCAAGAAGAAAAACGGACATTCACTCAAGGTAGACTATACAAATATTGGGATTTTTTTCACCGAGCTCCTTAATGTCTTTGTTTAGTTCTATCTTGCTGATTGTATCTGTTTATTTTTCTTACTGTAAGCTACTAACACTTGTCTTGCCCGCTACAGATCAGTGAACCGCTCCATTCGGGGTAACTGTGATGTTGTAAGGTGCTCCGCCCACCCGCGGATGAAGATATAAAAACTGGGTCCGTTATATCCACAAACAGTTCTAGATGAATGAAAAAAGATAGAATACAGTTGTTTTTTTCTTGCGCACCTGATATCACGATATTTGTTTTTTCTTCATCAGAAGAGATGGCAAAAAATCTCGTAAATCTACCATTTTTTAAACGGAATAACAAAAAGAACTATACAGGTAGGAAGAGTTATAGATGCTCATTAGGTCTCCTCTAAGCTATGTTTCAGTTAAATATCATATTTTAGCATTTTGTAATTGGATATAGCTATTCGCAGAGTCATTTTGTTTATAAAGATCTGCATTGACATTTTACAGAAAAAAAAAAAAAACATTAAAGATTTTGTTATAAATTTTTGTCCGATATTTTATTATGGATTCAGCAGTAGGGAATCATTTAAAACCACTAAAAGGGAAAACTTGTGCTGTTATTAGTTAGGTTACTAGTTTAATTAAATTATGTTTACACTTTATTTTAAGGTGTCCGTGTTACAGTGTAATTATACATTTAATAATAATGATAATGAGTAATAATGAGTAATAATAATATATTTACTATAGGGTTAGGGTGTGGTTTAGGCTAGTTGCATGAAAAGCACAATTTATTGTAATTACTGTAGTACCTAACATGTAACAAGGACAATGTAAAATAAAGTATCTAAATTACTAGTTAAGAAAATTACACTTGTAATATCATTTATTGTGATGAAATTATTTTGTGAAGTTCAAAATATGGAAACAAAGATTATATATAACAATTAAGTTTTTTACAGTATTAAAGTGCATCACAAATAAGATCATATCTCAAAACTATAGGCTATACATGGTGTTCTGCTTAGATATTTACAGATAGGCTACAGAATGCTTTTTAAAAGGAGAAAACGCAACCTTGCTTGAAAGAACAGTCCTTTTTAAGCATCCTTTTTTCTGTGCTCTACAGAGGTCCCCACTTTTAAGCAGAATCTACAAGCATGTCGCTTTGTGGACGCAGGGAAACAACTGATCATCCGAGAAGACCGTCTGTTTGCATTGAAGCAGGAAGGGATCGGATCCAAGAGGAAGCTGGTGGAGGAAGAGGAAGATTCAGAGGCTAGACTAGCAAAAGACTATGAGGACCTGCTTGAGTTGGTGATGCGGAAAGTGGAAAACTCCCTCGACCTCCAGAGTGCTGAGGAGCAGGAGGTACTGAAAGATGCAGTCCAAGCGGTTCTGCAGGAGGAGGAGCAAGACACACGCTGGGAAGGGTTTCAAAAAAATGAACGCCCACCATGGAGGCCGAGGCGGTGTAAACAGAACCACGAGGCTCTGATTGAGCGACTTGTTCGCAGGCGGATGGAAGAAGCAGAGTTAGACTCCAGCGTTGAGATACATTCCTCCATGCAGCAATCGATCATTAGCAAAGCAAAACAACTGAAAGAAGACTTGCTGAAAGTTGTGACTTGGGTGCGTAGCTGCTACCCAGAACACGAGAATGTGTGCCAGTTTTATGCCACACTGTACCATAACATCTTCAGTGCCAAGCTGAGAGAAGTCGCGGAGTACACACTGTGTGATGAGGACTGTGTTCTGTTATTGCAGTGGGTGAACCTGGAGTACCCCAAGTAAGTCAAGCAAATTACACTAGACTGTTTTTTTCTCATAATATGAACATTTTCTCATCTATCTATCTATCTATCTATCTATCTATCTATCTATCTATCTATCTATCTATCTATCTATCTATCTATCTCATTTCATTTTATTCTATTCTATTGGACTCCCTGAGAAAAAAATTCCTTGCTCAGAAGTTGCTCTTTTAAAGCTCAGGAGACTTTTTTTTTAGATCTCAGTTAATTTATGTATTTACTTTATATCAGGTACTAAGATATAACTTAGTTAGAATTAGAAATGGAGACAAATTAGACCATTATTAAAATACAGATCATTTGATATTAAAGAGATTTAAAGGGATAGTTCACCCACACATTTATATTCGTCATCATTTACTCACTATCATGTCGATTATTTCAAATCTGAGAAGATATTTTGAAAAAATGCCGCCTTCTTTTTTCGCCATAATGAAAGTCAATGGGGTCCAGTGTTTTTGTTTTTTTTGTGACTCCATTGACTTTCATTGTTGGGCCAAAAACAGTTGAAAGAAAGTCATACAGGTTTGGAACGACAGGTAGAGTAAATGATGACAGAATGTTCATTTTTGGCGTGAACTATCCCTTTAAATGTTTTTTTTCTTTTTTTTCTGGGTTTTGAGGCAAACTTATTTTTGGTCTTTCTTTGTTCGCAGTATTTTAAATGTGATAAAGATAAATGAGGTGATCGATCACACAAAGCTTGATCCACTGCTTCCTGAAGACATGATTACACCACTGGAACAGCAGTTTTTGACCAACGAGAAGGTTTGATGTTTTATGATACATTTAATGTTTTTAAACACATCTGTTTTCTAGGCAAGACACCACAAGTGAACAAGGCACAATTTTTAACTAATAGATATTGTCTTACTTCCCCAATTTTGTATTAAGTTTTCTATAATGTTATCCTCAAACAAGGCATTCTCTAATTAAAAATGCACACGTTTGCATACAATTCCATTGGATAAAGCCAGATTCAAAATACTCGTTCTTGTTTCACAGTCAAATCTTTTTATCAGTCCATAAATTAGAAAAATCACCAAATTTTCCGGAATAAGATTTTATATTAATCAGGCGTATGTCATATGAACAAACCCCTCATTCAAATATATAATAATGCACAAAGATTAAGTTTTAATTTGATCCATTATTGTTCACTAGAGGGATATGAGCACACACCTCTGCAAAATTCTGGACAGAGAAGAAACAGCCTGGAAGGAGGGAGCACTTCCACAACTGAGGGACCAGGTGTATTGCTGTCTTCAGGCCATTGATGTGATCCAGGTAATGAAAAAGAGGAAAAGTAACTAGCTATTCTTTCCCTTCATCAAATAATGGATTTTTGGAGGAACATATATTTTTTTTCAATTGCCCTTCTCTTTTTCCTAGTGCTTTCATGGACATGTTGAGAATACTCAAAAGATGCTAGGCGATGAAACAAAAGCGAGGAATATCACATGCCAGATGAGCGATTTTCTGAAAGAGTGAGTAATTATAAGCTGAATCATTGTTTTATATTTATTTCTGAAAATACCAACAACATTCTTTTTGAGCCTTCCTGCCTCTTGTATTTGTGTACTTCTATATATTTTACACTGATGATTCATTAACTCAATTTCCATTCCTACAGTTATGAAGTATTTCATGCAAAGGTCATCAAAAGCAGGCAGAACAACACTGAGGCTGTTTTGATGGTCAACCTATCATTTCTCATACAGTGCAGGTGGGTTTCGCTTATATTCAGTTGAAATATCATATTTACTTTTTTGAATGTGTATTGAGAGTTTTTTTTCCCCTGCAGGAACTATATTACAAAGAATGCTCATTTGTTTCCAGAAGAAGTCAAAACAGATTGTCTGTCTTTATTGACTACCATGACAGAAAGAAGCCAACATTACTTTTCTTCTAATATGCATAAGGAACTTAAGGTAAAAGCACAATTTTGTTTCTTTCACTTTTATGTAATGAAAAAAGAGCCCTGGTTTTGCCAATGCTCTGTCTAACTAAAATACTGACTCCAAACATTTTAACAAAAAAATTTAACTGCTGAACTTTTCACACCTCTGGCTCTAAGTATGTACATGTTTTAAAATAGTAAATTGAATAATGGCTTTTAAATTAACCAGACCTTAGACTACTAGACCAACACAGTAAACTTTCATTGTTTTCAAAAACCCATTGAGGTGGTTTATCTTGGCAGTGAATACTTTAATGTCAGCAGTTGGCTGTCGGGTCCTCATTCTTCAGTTGTATAACAAGCCAGACGATTTCCTTTTATTAACTGCTTGTCTAGTTCATATGAGAGGAATACATAATCATTTATCAAGCAAGCCCACATCATGACCAGATTCTGCATGTTTGTTTCTATATGCATTAAAATAAATACGTGTCAATATATCTGTTCCTGCAGGATTTGTACAGGAAGGTGGGTTCCTACGAGTGGCTCAAGGATAGTCACGGTGTATGTGAAGAGCTGCTTGCAAAGCTGGACAGACATATTCAGAAATTCAACAACTTGGACAAAATGTGTTGCCAGGTATAAACATACAGACCAACCGAAAGATTGACTTCTTTATTTGCTTTATATTTAATTGGTCCATGATTGGTTGATTGATTGATTTATTGATTTGATGACTAGGAGCTACTGGGTGGGATGCATAAGGAGTTTCTTGCTGAATATGTACGGAAAATGATGAAGCACAAGATCACATTTTCAAATAAAGATCAGCAACAGATGGCAGCATCAGAACTGTGCTTAAACAGTGAACGCATACATACATGCCTGACTGCAGCTGTAAGTACACATACAGAAAAAAACACATCCTAAATAAAGGTTAAGTTTGTATTTTTTTGTTAAAATACAAGTTTAATATGATGAAACCACAGAACCTATTTCCTAATAAACAAATGTAATAATCCCTTTTGTAACATGGCATTGTCTAATTTTCCTCGTCCTCATTAATTCATTATTTCCAGGGATCAAACATGGATTGGTTGAAAGACATTCTTCCCAGATTAGCGGAACTGCTGAAATTACAGGATCCAGACAGTATAAAGTTAGAGCTGGCAAATCTGATGCGCGTTTACCCTGATCTCAGGTATAGTGGATTGATTCTACTGTGGAGTTATTCTGGCAAGAATGACTGTTGCACTTTCCTCATGTCTCTTTGTTTTTACAGTGACCGTCATATTTCTGCTTGGCTGAAACTCAAAGGAAATCTTTCTACATTAGACCGCAGGACGATCCGGGAGAGCGTCACTTGCAGCCAAGATCAGATCACAGAAAAGAGCGGCTCGCTCCAGTTTAGCAGGAGCTTCTTTTCCATAGTGAGGACTAAATGAATTTTGCTTCATAACATTTGAACATTGCTTATGTAGATTTGCTTGCTTTTGTAGAATTGCTTGTGCTCAGGCATCGTGCAAACATTTTGTACATACTGAAATTCTTTGTGAAATAAAGTGGCAAATTACCTGTAGACTTGGAATTAAGCCTTTTCCCCGTTATTATTTGATTCATGGGACCGGATACCAGATATCTTGCCAAGAAAAATCTATTTATTATTTGTATACACATCAGACAGAGAGAAATAGGCATAGCAGAATAAGGCTATAGGTGATGAGGTCTTCATTCCAGATTTCTCTGTTCCCCATTTCTCTATTCCCTCATCATGCCAGCTGTAAATGGTTTCTCTGGGTTTCTCCTCCTTTACCCCCTCATGCATCTATTTCTCCTTCCTCTCACCCCATCACGCCTTTATGTTTCTCTGGTGTGGTACAGTATAAGATTGAGCTTATATACATCACAGAGAGACTTTACAACTTCCTTGTAAGGTAGAAAAACATGTTGCTTATGTTTAAAAATGGAATGTATACCTCATGCTTACACATGGTACAATCCACTATCCCTCTGTGTATACATTAGTGGTACATTTGCATCAGTTGAAACATTCCTTTCCTTGTAATGAACATGCCAACTGAAGTATCATCATCAGTGGAACACTGACAGTGTACACATACCTCTAAGCAAAATATAGCTCATCCCAGATCTCTCATAAGCACACATGTACAACACACTCTGACTTCACAAAATACATTATGAAATTGTTATGAAAATGAATAAAGAAAAAAAAACAAACAAAAAAAAACAAACAATTTTTTTGTTTTCATCACCATTTATATATTTTGTGTTATTCCTTTAATAATAATAATACATTTTATTTATAGGCTACTTTAACCTGCGTGGATAGAAAAACTATGGGCTGGTCAATAGCAAGTAGACTGGCAGAGTAGATTTTGTACCTACCAGGATATACCAGAATTTCAGTTTTACCTCTTTTAAGTTTAAAGAAATTTGATGAAAAACAGATTTTAATTTCAGCTAAGCAGCTAGACAGAGAAAGTGGAGAAAAAACAGAAGTAGGCATGGAAGACATGCAATGCTGGGTGTTGTCAGCATAGCAGTGGAAATTAATACCGCACTTCCTAAAAATATGTCCAAGGGGCAGTAAATAAAAAATAAATAAAAGAGGGCCCAAGACTGAGCCTTGGGGGACACCAGGTCGCACTCAGATCGAGCAAAACAAGTAAAGTCAGCTGCAGATAGTTAGTAACTTTGACAAGTACGGTTTCTGTGCTATGAAATGGATGGAATCCAGATTGAAAATTGTCAAAATTAGTTGGATCTAATTCTAAACTTTAATATTCATCTTTGTTCTTAACAATACCCTCCCTTTCCAGTTTCTCATTGTAATGTGGTTTGTGAAAAATAAACCTAAGAGAATTTATGGTAATTGTCTCTATCAGCATCAAATAATTCCAGTACACACATCCTAATTGTTTCTTTGCCGCTATGTGTGATAATTACGGATTATGAGAATGTCCGTAACAGACGTCTACAAACAGGATATGGTGTGAAAGTGTCAAGTAGTAAACTATTCCAAGTTACCGGTGCAGTTAGGAAACACATCTGCTGTCACAATGGATGTGTAGTTCCTGAAAGATTTCCCGACATGCCGTTTCCTCTACAGGAACACAGGATGTGGTTTTAGTGTACTTATTTTTACCTCCTGCTTCCTATACTTGGAAATGAACTGTCAATCAGCCATACACACACAATGCAAATGCATTAAACCATGAAGTTATGAGACAACCAAACATCAATACTCTGTGAAAATTTTGTCAGAAAAAAAGACATTAAAGAATCAAAAAAGGGTCATTTATGTCTTTATTGAGGTACCAAAGGCATTCATTGTATACTTGTTATACAGTACTGCTGACTCCTGTATGATCAATTTCTTATGATGTACCACATTTATAAGTCACTTTGGATAAAAACATCTCCCAAATGAATTAAAAAAAAAATGCATTGCATCCTATTTTGAAATGTAATTTATATTAGAATAAATACCAACATGTAACCAATATAAATATTAAATAGTTTTACAATAACATTTTTAAATATATATTTCTTTAATTAACAAAAATGTATCATATAAAAGACACTGAGTATCAAAAAAAGCATTTATTATCCCCAGTGTTCCAAAAGACCACTTGGTCGCAGGCATTAGTTACGTCACCTGCAGTTGCGTGCACATTGTGATGACAGAATAACAGTGGTAACAAGTGGAGGGAAACGGGCAAAATCCACAGAAAAATGTCTTGTGCTTTTGGATTTTGGATGAACCGGAATGCAAAAAACATAATTGTCAAAAGATGCAATTGATGCTAAACGAAGTCTTTTATGGTTACAAGCCACAAACTGGACTGATGAAACCTGCAATGATTAGTCTACTACTAAAGCACGAATTTGATGTAAACAATAGCTCTACATATATATGCAGTTTACATAGATAACATTCAAACTTATAATAATTTTTATCTCCAAATTTGACTTTAAACATGACTTTATAACTCACATTTGTGAGTTTATATCACAATTCTGAGGAAAAAAGACAGAATGATGAATATCTCACAATTCTGAATTTTCTTCTCAGAATTGTAAGATATAAACACCCAAATGCTCTTTAAATACATTATTTCAAGTAAAAACAAAAGGTCATTTGACACCAAAAGATTGCATTTTTGAAGAACAATATTTTTTTTTACAAATAATATTTACATTTAAATATAATATATAAATAATACTTAAATTTAATATTTAAATAAATGTGTCAAACTGAATGTCAAGAAAGAAAGTCATGCCATGTAAACACTTGTAAACAAAGGTTTTATGAGTCTGGCTCATGGTGTTATTCATATCAAAGACAACAGCAAAGGCCCTTCAGGAAATGACGGTTGACACATTTAGGATTTGAATCCCGGGGAAATTGCCGGATCACATCCAGTACTTCCCTCACCTGTCGTTCTGATACCCCCTTCCAGCGCAGCAGACCAGGTACATAATGCTCACTGCAAAACATTCAGAAGACTTCACTGCACTTTCCGATGAAAACAAAAGTACTCAAATACTCTTACAAATATCAATAAAACCTACATTTCCGGACCTGTAATTACATGTTTGAATATTACAAATGTTATTCAAAGACAGTCGAGTGTTATTGGCTGAGTTTACCTGTCCTTTTGGAATATTTGGGGAAATTCAACACAGGTAACCTTCAGTGCATCTACATCATTGCAAAGCACAACTTCACTCAGTCTCTGAAGGAGCTGGTTCCCGTGGTCATCACTGTCCCTCTGCAGGAAATAGATGCATTGTCTATGAAAATACTGCATTGTGTTGATGCTGTGGCTAATGTGCACATGAGTCATACTCTTGGGGATTATCTGATCGTCACTGTCAAAGTTCTTTTTAATTCAGTTTCTTAAAGACATTAAAACTAGGGTAGACAATTTCGGAGTGAATAGCTCAAAGTAGAACGTCACACGGGTTTTCATCTCTTAATTAATTACGACATGGCGTGAGCGCAGCATAAGCTCGTTGTTTTAGATCTGAAATCTCCGCATAGCCTCATGATACACGCGTGGAGATATTTCTGTCATGACGACTCTCGAAGTGTTTCGCATGTAATGGATATGACACTGTTAATATGTTTGGTCTTGGCAGAATAGATCTGCTATGCTGGTTATTGCTGATGCTGCTGCTACAGAGCAAGTACAGGACTTGCTACTGCCAATAAATACATGACACGCTGCACTATAGCATGTATGAAATACCCATAGCAGATACAGGTGGAGCTGGGGAAGGTGGAGGGTTTCTTAAAGCACGCAACAACTGCTACTGCAAATGCTGACCAAGTCTTTGAAGGTTGAGAAGCGAGCTTATTGACTACTGATACAGCAGTAGCCAATATAATTTAGGCATCTTGCTACCATACTCATCATCCAAGCATTAGTCCTACTGGGGGATATATCTAAGCTCGAGTTGAAACTGCTTCCTCGAGCCCCTCCACTGCGGACAGCAAGCCAAATACGCTTAACGATAAAGATTATATGGGCAAAGGAACTCGTGAAGTACTGGATAATTTATTTTGATTTGCATCATTTGCTTCAATAAGCAGTGGTTGATATCAGGACCCTCAAACTGTGTTGTTTTTATTCATGTATCAATTGTAACTTGAACATACAATAACTGGGCCTTTGGACCACCACTATGAGTATAATTACATTTCTGATGAGATAAGAACTTTTAAAAATTTTTTTTTTTTTTTTTTTTTTTTTTTTTTTACCAGTTCAGTGAATGTGTTGTGAAAATTTAGAGCGTCCTCTCTCATCCTTTCTCCGACATTTCCCCATCTCTTTTCAAGCCGCTTGATCTTGCTCTTCATCAGGCAATTCAGATACACGCGTGAAACACAGTCGTAGGCGGCAATCACAAAGATCTATCAGAAAGAAAGTGGGGCAGAGGAGCAGAAAATAAGTGTGAAAGAGTTATGTAAAGTTAAAGTTCTGTTGTTGAAGAATTAAGTTTGAGTGAGTTTATGAGTACAGAACCAACCTCTCGAATCTCCTTTCCCACGTCATCCTGAGGCAGAGATGCACACTGCTTTTGGATTGCCTCTGTCAGGGTATGAATTTGCTCACAATCCTTTTTGAAATAACGTCTTAAACTGTCCTGGAAATGTATATTTACAGAGAAACTATAGTAATTTCCAAATTATTTCCATAATTATACTCTAGGTTAATGTCAATTTATAAATTTACACTATTGTTTAATGTAAAATCATGATTGAAATGCTTGAAAAGCATTGTTCATTGTTAGTTCCTGATGTCTAATGCATACTTAGTAAACACATTAAACCTTATTATAAAGTGTTACTGCTTCATTGTTGAAAAAATGTAAGCAAACAAAAAAAAAATTCAGAATTTCTGGGACATTCCATTTTAGGAATTCTGTTCATCTGGGAAATCCCCCAACTTTCCTTCCATAAACTTTTGATGATGAAATAATGACATACCTGTGCTAAGTGTTTCATCATCTTTTGTGCAATAGACAAAACGTGATCTTCCAGATCCGTTAATATGCTGCAGATGTTTAAGAGATCCTCGCTGTTGTTTATATCTGGATTGTTGAGTTGGGGAGCAAAAAATCTATTGAGCAAAATAAGCATAAAACTGGTTTTATGACAGAACTACAGTTCTGTGGTTGCCGGTGTATGAACATAATGCAGGTATACAGGATGAATCAGAACATTATAAAGCCAATTAATTACTGGACAGGTTTTGAGTCATATATAAAGTTATTATTGTATTTATCATTAAAAATAAAACTCACCTGAGTTGCCTACAGGTGCTGATGACCCGAAACAGGTACACAGAGTTTGTGTTCAAGGGTTGCCAATTTTTTAGGTGTTTTTTCTCTGCATCCACATACCTAGAAAACATATGAACAAGTAAAAGTTCATATTAATGTTCATATTATTTCGGTATGTTGGTATGAAGAAATCAATAAACAAACTTTAAATACTTTAATAATACGAAGACAAACACATTTTAGACACTTACTTCTGAACAAAACGATGAAGCTCTTTGAGACAGAGATTTTGTGCCGTACACATAAGGGTCTTACTAAATGCTTCAGAATTTGTAAGAACGGCATTTAGATACTGAAAAGACATAACGTAGAATAAGTGTGCAATGCATATTTAGAAACCATTAAAAATCCCTTTTTGAAGGGTTGTGCATTGTTTTCTCTACCTGAGTGACATCTATGTGCACTCTGATGAAACTTTCTTCATCCATCGATTCCTCATTATGTCCATGTTGCTCATCATACTGCAGGATCTTCTGTAGAGTCTTAGTGATGTCATTCTGTAGCATTTAAAATGGGACAGAGACACATGTTTTATGTCCTTCCTAAATATTTTGCTTCCTTCTTGTTAGCCTAATACATTGATAATGCTTTTAACAATTAAAGGTAGAGCATATTATGACCTTTAATAGTGGCAGTAGTTTCTTTATTGCTTTCTCAAACCATCCCGTCAACAGCAGAGGGTCATACACTCTGAAGACATGCTGCGAATCCGGACTGTAACATCAATTAGTTCATATATTCATCAACAGCTCATGCTTATTTTTTTTATTACAAGCAGATGTATGGAAAAGTAAACAACAATCAACTTCATACCTGAAGAAAACTTCTTTTCCCCACTGTAAAAGGCAGAAGGTCTCATTCACAGACAGATCTCGGTTTAGGAGCAGGTCCAACTTTGGAAAGAGGTGACGGCTGTAACTGTCAGTCAGATGATCTAGCAGCCCAGTATCTTCCAGTACAGGTGTTAATCGAAGCACCTCATGGCATATCATGCTCTGTGTGCTCTTTAGAAAGTCCTGTAACTGCTCTAACTGAGATCCTTGTGGTCCCTCTACTGGCAGCGTGGGAATGTGGTTTTCCACAAACTGATCTATTTCTTGAAGAGACTCACGGAGCCAGTTTTGAGGGAAGCTGCCTTCTTTCTTGTCTTTGGTAACACCGTTCAGTTTGCTCCATCTTTTCAACACCTCAGCCGCCTTGTCAAGGTCGTCAGGGTTTGATTGTCCGCTCAGAATCTTTCGGAGAATATCGAGCAGTTTCTTGCCACTCGCTTCAACATCTGGACCTATTAGATCAAGATCCACTCGTCCAGGCTGATCTGAACTTTCCATGTATTCAAGCGTCTGTTCCCCTGTTAAAAGCAGTGACAAATAAGAGTGTGCACGATAAAGAAAAATGTATAAAGCTGTGTAAGATATAAAGATGTTACAAGATCTTAGAAATATAATTTTCATTTTGGTTTCATATGTTTTGAAAACATTTAAATGCTATTTGCAAGAAAAGTGTAAATTGATCTCATGTGATGCAACCATCAAATAAAAAGTCTTCCTTACACTTGTGAACCTACACAGCTTGAACATTCACTCAAAAAAATAAGTTAAGGAAAACTTTTCCACAAAAATGAATTACATTTTTCCAACAAAATCTAATTTGTTTGAAATGATTTGTTGTAATCTTGTTGTATGAACTTAAATTAATGTAGTTATTCCTACTACATAAAGTTTTGTCAGGTTAACTACATTTAATTTTTACCCTGCCTAAAATCTCCAATATTATAATTTTACCTAATTTGACTCTACAGTAATTTCCAATGATAGAAGCTAATAGTGTTCAATTTAATTGAAATCACTTATTACAGAGAAATATTGAATATTACTTATGCAAGTTTGTGAATGAGGTTTAATGCATATAGTGTATATATAGTATACTGAGTGCCCGCCCCACAGCCCTAAACTAAACACAGTCGCCACTCTTCTGCATAATGGTAACCACAAAATTCAAGAACATTACACAAAGTCCTCTAAGTTTCTAACATAACTGAATATTAAACGCTAACATTAACTAACAACATCTTTCCATTTACAGAAAAACACATAAAATAACACTTTAATCCCTAAATTTACCCTCCTAATGCAATCTCTTGCAAAGCATGCTGGGAACTACAGATCCACTGCCCAGTTAGTTGTCAACAAAAATGACTCATGTAGTTTTCACACAAATCAAGTAAGTAAACTTCAGTTTTACTTTACACAACAATTGTGTTACTTTTGCTTATTTTAATTAATTAAATTTAACAAGAGGCAAAAATCATTTTTTGAGTGTTATTTCAAAGATAATGAATAATTAAGTTATAATTATCATTTAGTTTTTACAAGCTAAAAACTAACTTTGTCATAAAATCTTATCATAAAAGGTTATATATTTTAAGAGATATTTTGGGTCTGATATTTTAAGAGACTTGTTGACCCTGCCTGACTCATGAGGGTCTGCAGGGTCCCTCTCTCATTTCCTGTTTGTTATCCTGCATATTGGTTGCACCACATTACTTTATTTTAATAAATGTATGTTATGAGAGGCCTTTATGAAAGCTGAATCACTTTGAAATTTTAATGTTATAACCCCTAAAAAAAACTTAATTAATTTACATTTTTCCAATTAATTAAAAAATAATCTCAGCATAGAACATACTCAAGTCATTGTACAAGGGAATCGCATTTTAATGATTTTTTTGTGAATAAATTAAATACACAAAAAATTTGTGTCATCTGATCCAAAAGCAAGTGGAAATGTATTCCCTTTGAAATATTGTTTAACCCTAAACTTAAATGTAATTCATCAAACCATGCAAATATACAAAACATGAAAATATATGCTTGTATAGTATTCCCATGCAAATGTTGGCTTTTCTGACAAGTGCAAAGATGCAAAGATTTCAAATCAATGGCTAGAAATGAACAATAGAGTGTCTTACCATCCGTCTGCTTTATGTTTTTCATTAAAGGTTTCTCTTCATTCCCATCCTGTTTTTTCCCCTTAAACTTATTATAAAGTTGCCCTATTTTTGTTTGCTTCAATGCCATACTTGACTGAGACAAATACAGAGCTTGCTAGTCCTGCAGTATACAGTGCATCAGAGTAAATGGTGAGATTTCAGTGCTCAAAACAGGTGCACTTATGGGAGATTCCCTCATAAAAAATTCCAGCCAATGGATTTACAGCTTAGGCATTGGTTGTTTGGTACTTTCCTCACACCTCACAGATTCCTCGTCCTTGGACTACCAGCACATTCTGACACTATGTAAGAGGAAATGAAAGTGAAACCCAGTCTCATACTGTCCTCACACATTACAGATTCCTCAGCCTTGGGTCAACTGGAGGCTCTGACACTAAGAGTAAATAAAGTGAACACAGCTCTTTGGTTGTGCCATCCTAATTTAAACCAGGACACAAACACAGCACATTTTACTACACTGTGATACAAACTATAGTAATATTGCTATAGCGTACAATTACCATTTTAAATCTATAGTGGCAAGAAGTCATATCTTATAACAGGGAAAGTGAAAATGAAAGTGAAAAACATGCAGTCCTTAGAAGTGCCGTGGCAGTATTGAGCCAACACACAAACATGGAAGATAATGTGGAAATGATGTAAGCCTGATGGCTAATGGTAAGCCTTTCCCATTAAATGGGGTTATTATGTCATGGTGACAAACCAACAGACATTAGAGTCTTAAATTTGATTAGCTTTGAAATCTGCCTCAAACCTACTGTATCCTATTTGATTCTAAGGCCTCTAAATATCAAAATGATCAAAACTTTTCCGAAAAACCTGTTATACACAATCTTCTATATGCCTTCTGTCATGTGATTGGTAGTTTATACTTTTTTAACAAGTAAAAGGCCTTTTATTATTATTCTAAATTCATCCACCTTCAGGTTGTTTTACATGTGTCTTTTTACTGTGAAATATTTACAGATTTTTATAAAGTAAACATAAGAATAACTTTTATATTTTCAGTAATATTTCAAAATGAACATGACTGATGCAACTTAGGTTTATTGATTATCCATTCATCCTTTTTTTTATAGAAAAATTGTGTTAATGTCAGGGGATGGCTGTAATAAATAGAACAAAGCAGTCTTTAATCAAATAAAGAAGGAACGCTCAGGAGATCGCAGGAGAATAAATCAAATACAACCACATTAAGGAAACAAAGGCCTAAATATATACTGGGATAATTAACGTAACTAGGAACACGTGACAACTCAATAAAAAAAAACCATGGCGACAAACTAGCGAAGGGAACACAGGCAAACAGAAACACAACACAGAGAAAATAAAACTAAAACTGAGCATGATCATTACAGTTAAAATGCAAGTATCAAATATGATGCATCAGGCTTTTGAGGAACAGTTCTCTCTCAATTGTCAAGTCAAGTCAAGTCAAGTCACATTTATATAGCGCTTTTTACAATAGGCTACAGATTGTTTCAAAGCAGCTTTACAGAGATAACAGAAAAATAATGCAACAACGTTTGTTTCCAGAAGAAAATAGCATCACAGCCCAGCTTAAGTAAGTTCAGTGATGTTTCATTTTTGCTGTAAAAAAGTTATTAATTTAGTTCATTTATATATAGCCGCTCTGGAGAAAACCGTGATGTCCTCGTCCAGCTCAGTTCAGTTCTCATATAATGGTGTCAATGCAGGCAGATCCGTTGAATATTAAATTAAATGTTAAATTTAATGTCATTATATTGCATTGCATGTTATATGTTTTGAGTGAAATTTATATGCATTTTATGTAGTCTGCTATGTATTGTTATATATTGCTATATTCGATATTTCATAGATTTACATTACAACTTATCAGAATTTGATCTTACTTTTTGGCCATGTTTCTCATCCCAAGGCGTCATATATTGACGCTTTTGACATTTCGTCTACATCGAACGCACATGGCACCCTTTAGCGTCAATATGAGACGCAGATAGAAATGGGCCAGAAGGCGCCTCCTAGCGGTCTAACCCTATCCCTACACTACACCTAAACCTACCCATAACCGAACAAAGCTCTGTGCGTCTCATATTGACGCTAAAGGGTGCCATGTGCGTTCGATGTAGACGAAATGTCAAAAGCGTCAGTATTATGACGCCCAAGGATGAGAATGCGTTGAAATATCAGCAACTGCACCAAATTGCATACATTTCACTCAGTTTGGGCCTCTGAATAAAAACAAATAATTTGTTTACCTAATTGAGTATGAGCTCTATATTCTCTTATACTGTATATCGTATTATTCTCCTATATGTATCATACTATAATAAAAGACTGATGTATAAAATACAAAATACAATACAACATTCTCCATATCTTACTTTTACCTCCTACTGTAAAAGGTTTACTGAATAGGTTGACATGCATTTGCAAAGTTACTTAAAGGGGTGGTTGATTATGATTGCACTTTTTTAACTTTAGTTATTGTGTAATGTTTCTGTTTGAGCATAAACAACATCTGCAAAGTTACAATGCTCAAAGTTCAAAGCAAAAGGAGATATTTGCTTTTAAAGAAATCGCTTTTTAAGGACTACAACAAACGGCTGGTTGGGACTACACGACATTCCTCCTGGGTTAGTGACATCACCAACCCTAAAATGTACATAAACCCCGCCCCCGGAACACGGTTTATAGATTATCAAGACAGAATATGCTAATCAATGACTAGAAGATAACTACACATAAGCTACATAAATTCATCAACAAACCATTCAGAAACGTCCTGTTGCATTCTACATGTTGTCACTTCTTCTTGAGTCTCTCCATCATTGTCTGAATCCGGTTTGAACATAAAAGGCTAAAAGTTTTAGACATTTTCAGTGCATGTCTGTGTGAGTGCAAGCTGTTGAAGCTCCGCCCTCTGTGCTGGGAGCAGTGGCTCATTTGCATTTAAAGGAACAGACACAAAACGCTGTGTTTTTGCTCACCCTCAAAAATGACCATTTTAACATGCTGTATAAAAATATCTGTGGGGTATTTAGAGCTAAAACTTACCATACACACTCTGGGGATATCAAAGTCTTATTTTACATCTTGTGAAAAGGGCATTATACCACCTCTTTAAAGTCAATTGAATGTATTTTAGGGGACCATCAATGTAAAGTGTAACCAAATATCTTTGCTTGAAAATATTAACCTTTGTTTTCAGCATCCTTGAGCAGCAATAACGTTTTAGATCTGCAAGTTGGCTTGGGGGAATTTTGATGTTGATAGGTTCAGAGGCACCTATTTTGAAGATAGCTATTTCCCAGAAAATAAAGAAAAGCCAAAAGAGCATGTGACACTGTGACTTCTATGATTTGGATACAGGTCCCGGATCACATCCAGTATTTCCCTCACCTGTCGCTCTGATAACACCCCTTTCCAGCGCAGCAGACCAGGTACATACTGCTCACTGCAAAACATTCAGAAGACTTCACTGTTTGAAAACTCTCACACAATGAAAAGAGATACATTTAAAGACCTGCAAATACATGTTTGAAGCTGTAGTTGATGACTGGTCTGGGTTTACCTCTCATGTGGAAAATCTCTGAACAAAACACCACAGGTAATCTTCAGTGCCTCTACATCACTGCAAAGCAAAACTTCACTCATTCTCTGAAGGAGCTGGTTTTGCTGGGCAACACTGCCATTCTGCAGAGAGAATGAGCATACTAAATTCAATTTTGTTTTGATTGATTGATTCACTTCCGTTGCGAAGATCATTAGTTATTAACTTAGGGGCCGCTAACACGACACCGTTCTAACAGAAAACCCTCAACGCACTACGGCTTCCCATCCGCACAACAACAATGCCTGATGGCTCGAGAACGCACTCCCGGAAATAGGTTCCAAGGTGCAAATGATTATCAGTTATCTCTGTGCAAACCTACGCAACCTTTGCGCAAACCTCTGTGCAAACACTGACGTGCGCGTTTGAATATATATGTTCGCAGGCGTGTAGTCCTTCTTCACAAATCAACCCTCAACAAACTACTTGTCTGGCCTGTATTTACAATACAGAATTATTTATTGCGTCCGCGTAGCCATGTGGTGACTCTGGACAGATTAAATGACAACGTTTTATCTGTACAGAGGTAAAAGGAAAGGAAGGAGGCCTTCACAGGGGAGAGCCTAGTTGACACTTCAAGACTGCGCTGTCGGCGCGTCCAGGCACAGGTCCTTCATCAGATCTGGAAACAGTCTGGATCTGGCGGACTGCGGTAAACCTTGGTATAAACAGAGAGACTAATATTAGCGTAGACACCATCCTTCTTATGATGTAACAAGTACATCACGATTTATGAGAAGTGTTCCCGGTTCCGGCTGACCTAAACTATGCAGCCTAACATTGAATTATAGAAGTCTATGGGCCCTATTTTAACGATCTGAAACGCAAGTGTCAAAGCGCAAAGCGCAAGTAACTTTGTGGGCGGGTCTCGGCGCTGTTGCTATTTTCCCGGCGGGATAAATGACTCTTGCGCCAGGCGCAAATCTAAAATGGGTTGGTCTGAAGTAGCTTCATTATTCATAGGTGTGGTTTGGGCGTAACGTGAAATAAACCAATCAGAGCGTCATCTCACATTCCCTTTAAGAGCAGAGGCGCTTTTTCCATAGCGCATTGCTATTGTAACGGCGGATTTGGTTCACAGCCAAGGAGAGCAACGCTCTCGTCACGGCCGTAAAAGAGAGAAGTTACATTGAAATGGAGAAACCCACCCAAATTAACTTCGGTTAAACACGCGTATGATAATTTGGGTAAATGTGTAAGCTAGATGTATGCTTTTATAATAAATTATCTATCTATCTATCTATCTATCTATCTATCTATCTATCTATCTATCTATCTATCTATCTATCTATCTATCTATCTATCGTAATAATGTATGATTTGCAAAAATGAAAACTGCTGCTTCTGTGTAGATTAGAGAATCAAAGTGCGCGTTGTGCACAGGCTACATTGATTATGGCCAAGCATGCGCCCTTAAAATAGCATATGAATAACATGCGCAACGCGCCACTGACTTTAAACTATTTTTTCCTGGTTAGTGGCGCAATTGTTTTCTAAACCTGCAAAATAGCATGAAGGAACGTTTGCGCCGGAACACGCCTCCTCTTTTCGCTGAACCGCCTCCGCGAGCGCAAGTGTATTTCCTAACTTACCGACGTGCTTCTGTGGAGGGAAAAGTCCGCTTTGCGCGGGTGCAAAATAGGAATGATACATGCGTCGGTGTACAAAGTCACTTGCGCTGGGTGCAAGATAGGGCCCTATATGTGTATACTAGGCCAAAGATATGTGTTTTTAGTCTAGATTTGAACTGACAGAGTGTGTCTGCATCCCGGACAATGTTAGGAAGACTGTTCCAAAGTTTTGGTGCTAACCAGCTGTAGTTTATTTATTAAGCGTGCAGGGCAACCACCCATAATAGCATTAGAATAATCTAGCCTTGATGTCATGAGCATGAACTAATTATTCCGCATTTGTCATAGAAGGCATATGACGCAATTTAGATATATTTTTAAGATGTAAAACTGTGGTTTTACAGATACTAGACACGTGACTTTCAAATAAAAGATTGGTATCAAAGAGCACACCCAGGTTCCTAACCGACGATGAAGACTTGACAGAGCAGCCATCAAGTGTTAGACAGTATTCAAGGTTATTACGTGAGGACGTTTTTTGTCCAATAATTAGAATCTCTGTTTTTTCAGTATTAAGTAGTAGGAAGTTACTAGGCATCCAGTTTTTTATATCAGCTATGCATTCTGTTAATTTTGAGAATTGGTAAGTTTCGTCAGGACGTGAAGAAATTTAGAGCTGAGTATCATCAGCATAACAGTGAAAACTAATGCCATGCTTCCTAATGATATCTTTTAAGGGTATACATGTACAGAGTGAACAGCAACGGTCCTAGCACTGAGCCTTGTTGTACGCCATACTGAACTTTTGATTGATAAGACATCTCATTTACTGCTACAAACTGATAACGGTCAGGTAAGTATGATTTAAACATGCTAATGCAATTCCACTAATGCCAACATCATTTTTGAGTCTATTTAAAAGAATGTTGTGGTCGATAGTATCAAATGCAGCCCTAAGATTGAGTAACACTAATAGAGAGATACAACCACAATCAGATAATAAGAGCAAATCATCTGTGACTCTAATGAGAGCTGTGTCAGTAATATGGTGCGGTCTAAATCCTGACTGAAAATTCTGATAGGTCGAAGCAAGTCGTTCTCAGGCACTGAGGAGGTGTGGCAAAGGGACGCAGCATCTCATTCTCTTCTCAGGGAACAAGGATTACAGTCGTAACCAGAGGCATTCCCTTTCGAGGGAATTCACAGTGTGTCGAAGACGACACTTCGGAGAACGAAATACCCAATGCGCCACAATGACTAGTGCCTATCCCAGTGTGAAGCTTGTCAGGCACAGCTCAGGACACGAGGACTTGAGAACCCGGCATGGAGGGCAAATCCAAGCTATAATATCTAGTGAAGGTGTGCGGGGAGGCCCAGCCAGCAGCATCACAGGTCACTTGAAGGAGCAACAGATAGAGCATGCAGGTCCCCAACTCTTTTGAGGGACGTAATAGCTAGCAGGAAGGCAGCTATGGCCGTCACATAGACCTTAAGTGTGGATGGGGAAAGACCATCAGAGAAATGGCTTTGAAGGAACTCCAGCACTGAAGCCACTGCAGTTAACTGAGTCTTACTGGCGTTCTCTGCACCATTAACACATTCCACTTTAAAGTGTCCTCGACAGGATGTCTTCTCCCAAATTTTTGTTTACCCGGGAATGTACATTGCTCTGAGTGAGAGCAACTTGCCCTGGGACCACAGGAGAACCTGATGCACCAGTCTGCACAGAGGGCGTGACCTCAGGCCCCCCTGCCGATGTACTGTATGTAGGAGACCACTGACGTATTGTTTATATGAACTAGAACATGATAGCCCCTGAGGTCCTCTGAGGAAGTGTCTCAGGGCTAGAAACACAGCCATCATCTCCAGGTAATTGATGTGCCACAAAAGATGATGCCCTCTTCATAGACCTCTGGTAAAGCGGCCCTCCAAAAAAAAGAAGTTTAATTCTGTAACCTCTTTCTACCGTACGCCGGACCCACTGAGATACCGTATATTGTGAAGACTACTCCAAGCCTCTACATATTCTACTAGGGGGATCAGTCTTTCGAGACTGATCTCGGGTGTTGTGTGTAAAATAATTTCGGTGCCCAGTAGGGGCTGGCCGGTAGGTAACGACTGAACAAGATTTTCTATAGGCCTTATTTGAGGGAGTGATCTAGACAGGGCCGAAACGACTTTGGGCAGACACTGCGATTTGTGTTCGCAGGAAACCGATGCGTCCCAAAGCACACAAGGCGGCGGAAGCAAACATCGATTTCCTGATGGCTCCGTGAACGAGCAGATGTCATCAAACAGGGCCAGGAATAAGCGGATCGTTCTGAGCGGCAGCAGCTCACAATTCGCACAGGCAGAACCCTTGAGCGCTACCCGTGCATGCTCAGAGCACATTACACTTTATGGAAGGAGGGGCTTCAAAGAGATAGAAACTAAACAGAACATTACTGACAGACTGGGATCAGAGGTGCTGCAACAATGTAAACTTGAGACAATGTAAAAAAAAAAAATAGTAAAAAAGTAAAATGTGAACCTCCAAGCATGAAAAGCTAATCTAGTAGACTGCAAAAAACAAAACAAAATCAAGACTTTGAAAAAGGTCATAATAGGTCCCCTTTAAATATAGTTTGACCCTAATTTCCAGGGGTCAAGTGCATTAGGAAATCAGCCCTTAAATACAAATGGAAATGAAAGCGTTAATTTATTCACCAGTTCGGAGAATTTTTTGTGAAAACGTTGAACATCTTCTTTTATCTTGTTCTCAGCATTTCCCCAAAGCTTCTCTAGCTTTCTGAACTTTGTCTTCATCAGGCATTCCAGGTACACTTTGGAAACACAGTCGTAAGCTATTTTCACAATGATCTGTCAGAAATAAAGGAAGTGTTGGAGAGAATGAGGGTGAGGTATGGAGCTTGAATCTGATTGGTTTTAAGGTCATATACAGTGCATACCATTTTGATCTCTAAGGCGGTCGGAGGCAGAGATGAGGAGAGAGGCCCATGGATTGCCTCTATCAGAATATCAATATTCACATTATTTTTCTTGAAATAACTTCCTAAATTGGCCTAAAAATGAACATTTAAAGACAAACAGGGCTGTAAAATTGATATAAAATGTGTGAGGAAAGGTATCAGTATTCTTAGTATTTATATCAGTAGCATGGAGAAATATAATATGAATTTATGCAGATTAAATAATCACAATAAGATTATTTCATTTCAAGTGCATGATAGCAATCTTTTCTTCTGAACAGATGATCATAAACACATATGTTGAAATAATCAAGACATACCTGTGCTAAGCATGTCATGATCTTTTGTACAATGGATAAAGCATTATCTTCCAGTTTCTGTAGCATGCTTATGCTTGAGATGTTATCGCTGTTGTTTTTATCTGGACTGATTTGTGTAGCACAACATCTGTAGTAAATTAACACAGATTTTTATGATAAAACAGGAATTGAATGGTAAAGATTGTAGGGTTAACTTTTATTGTGATCATGTGAATCAATACATTTTAGATATGGAAAAGCTCATTAAAACTGCACTAAAAAGTTCACATAAAAACGTTTTTGATGCAAAAGAAATGAATATTTGCATTGATATTTTTTTTAAATGACACACTCAGGATATAATGACTCTAGTCATAACCTAGCTATTTTATTATAAACAAGTGCTGTCCCCAATGGTTGATTTTAGCCAAATATGGCAGTCAAATATTAGTCACTTTATCTTAATATGCAATTAACTGAATAAATCAATCAAGGGTGACAAATGTCTTGACATTTTCATAATGCTGAATGAATTATACAATATTACAGTTTCTGAGTGTAAGTATACATGGCTCATTAGTAAATACCTGAGTTCCATACAAGTGTTGATAATCCGAAAGAGATACACAGAGTTCTTCTCAGTGAACTTTAGTTTTTTTAGACGTTTATTCTCAGTATCCACATACCTAAGAAAACACATATTTATGTGTTACATTATCTCAAACCTCCCCTCACCCACAACCATGCACTAGTAAGATAATCATTAAATGAGAATCGTTTTAGGCAAGGGGTAATATAAGATGAGGAGAAACCTACTTCTGAGCAAAACCATGCAGCTCTTCACTACAGAGTATTTTTACTGCATGCATAAAGGTCTGACCAAAACTTTTAGCATCTAAAATAGCACAATTCAGGCACTGTGAAGGCAAAGCATGAAATATGTGAGCAATATATCATATAAATCCATATGATACCTTTTTACATGAGAAAACAAAAATAAATCTTGCTTTACTTTCTCTCTCCAAGACTTACCTGAGTGACATCTATGTAAAGTCTTATGAACGTTTCCTCATCCATTGAGTCCTCATTATGTCCATGTTGCGCATGATAGTGCAGGATGTTCTGTAAAGTCCTAGAGATGTCATTCTGTTGCGATTAAAGTGGGACAGAGACGTGTGTTACATCTCTCTTTTTGGGGCCCTTTCATGCATTACTGAGATATTAGTCAGTAATGCATGAGAGTTAAATTAAAATAACACACAAACAGTCATAAACTGTGAAGTCATACCTGAAGTTCTAGAAGCAGTTTCTGCTTTGCTCTCTCAAACCATCCTGTCAACAGCAGCGGGTCGTACACTCTCAGTTTTGAGTCTGAACTGAAACATAAATAAGTGCATATAAGTCTCTTACACTCTTCAGGTCTGCATTTATTTGTTCAAAAATACAGCAAAAACTGTAAATTTGTGAAATCCTTGCTGAATAAATGTATCCTTTTTTTAAATCACAGTGACTCCAAACGTTTGAATGGTAGTTTCAACAGTTCAGATTAACTTGTTTGTTATACAAATTTTACATTTACATGTAAATTTGAAGTTCATACCTGAAGAAAACATCTTTTCCCCACTGTAAAAGGCAGAAGGTCTCTTTCACAGACAGATCTCTGTTTAGGAGCAGGTCCAACTTGGGAAAGAGGTGACGGCTGTAACTGTCAGTCAGATGATCTAGCAGCCCAGTATCTTCCAGTACAGGTGTTAATCGAAGCACCTCATGGCATATCATGCTCTGTAGAAAGTCCTGTAACCGCTTTAACTGAGATCCTTGTGGTCCCTCTACTGGCAGCGTGGGAATGTGGTTTTCCACAAACTGATCTATTTCTTGAAGAGACTCACAGAGCCAGTTTTGAGGGAAGCTGCCTTCTTTCTTGTCTTTGGTAACACCGTTCAGTTTGCTCCAACTTTTCAACACCTCAACCGCTTTGTCAAGGTCCTCAGGGTTTGATTCTTCACTCAGAATCGTTCTGAGAATATCAAGCTCTTTCTTGCCACTCACTTCAACCCCTGAACCAGATGCCATCCTTAAGTCATGCATTCCTGTTCTCCTGCTGTGAATTTCTGTGCATTAATTGCTTTTGAAATTTTAGACTTGTTTAGACTTTTAGACAACATTCAAAAAGACAGCACCAGTGTCCACGTTGCAACATTCAAAGGTGAATACATAAATTCTGCACTGCACATTTTTAGACAAACTCTTTAAAAGCTGAATTAACTATCTAATATAGAAAAAGTTTTGTATGAGCAACTTCAAATTTTAAAAAGCAAAAACTTTGAATGTCAAGTTTGGTGGAGAGGGTGAACTAACAAGCTGCTGATCATGCTTAGTTTGATCACTGATGAAGCACTTAAAGGAATAGTTCACTTTAAAATGAAAATTCTGTCATCATATACTCACCCTCATGTTGTTTCAAACCTGTATGAATTTCTTTCTTCTGCTGAACACAAAGGAAGATATTTAGAAGAATATCAGTAACCAGACAGTTTCTGGGTCCCATTGACTTCCATAGTATATTTTTTTCCTACTATGGAAGTCAATGGGACCCAGAAACTGCCTGGTTACTGACATTCTTCTAAATATCTTCCTTTCTGTTCAGCAGAAGAAAGAAATTCATACAGGTTTGAAACAACATGAGGGTGAGTATATGATGATAGAATTTTCATTTTAAAGTGAACTATTCCTTTAAATAATGTGTTTTTGGTCAAAGCATGTGGACTTATGATGACATAAATGTTGTTTATGATGAAAAAAATGGTTGAAAAATGGCATTATAGTGTTTTTGATTATATTTTGCCGTAAAAGTTGTATGAAGAAGTCACCAAGAGTGATAAGTGTTTGGCAAAGTTTCTTCCATTTCAATAATATACAACTTCTTTTGGTGTATAAAGGAAATAATTTGATCAGGTTGCTCAACAAACTGACACTATTATGTAATATTAATGCTCAGCTTAATGTGAAATGT
Organism: Leuciscus leuciscus; assembly: GCF_965113295.1. Taxonomy (NCBI): domain Eukaryota; kingdom Metazoa; phylum Chordata; class Actinopteri; order Cypriniformes; family Leuciscidae; genus Leuciscus; species Leuciscus leuciscus. The sequence continues at coordinate 6,963,971 of NC_138746.1, forward strand.
AAGCTTATTGAACTTGGATCCATAAGTAAAAACTTTTTTATTTTTGAGTGTACAAAATGTATCATATTATGACCAACTTTAATTATGTTGATATTTAAATTTTTCCATAATCAAAAAAGTCCTGCAGCTGGTTACCTCGAGTTTTCTCAACAATATATATATTTTTAAGTGTGAATTCATTATTTTTTTTCCAAGGATGCTGATAATTTAATTTTATTTAACCCTCCAAAAATGTCTGACTTTACTCATTTTAAAAATAAAAAAGCATTATCTTACCACCTATAGATGCAAAGTCCTAGGTTAACTTCACTGGTACTGTAGTGGCAGAAAAATGGGTTCCTACTCGTCACAGAAGTCAGAAATCCGTAAACAAGTGTGAGTTTAATCAAAAACAAAAATACAAAAATCCTTTTGGCTCCTGTATCCTATGATATTACACTTGTTAAACCTCTATCTTGTGTGACCTTAAATGTTTAAACACAAGTTGTATACATAAATGAAAAAACGGTATAAGAAAACTCCTCCCCGAAACTGTAATAAACTGGTTCTTCCTTTTTTTCCCTGCCCTGTTTAATCATGCCTAACAACAAGTGGGCGTAGCCATTAAAGAAATAGAACAGAAATTATACATCAGAAAACAGGAAATAATACTGAAATATATAAACACAGGAAATATTATAAATATCAGAACATTGCCTCTCAAAGAAAGTAAAAAAAAAAAAAACCTTTCAGTTACTAAATGCAAAATCAACACTCTAAGCAAACAATACAGATTATTGAAATATTATTTTGATAATTGTCTTTGTGCATTACCAACCTATTTATATAAAAGAGCCAAACAAATTACTTAATTAAAAATAATAAATAGTCTAGACTGAATCTCTTAAAAAAATTTATTGATAAGATGTTGACCTGAATGTAGGCGATTAACCCCAAACAGATCCTTCAATTATTACGTGTAGAGACTATAAGTCTGCCTATAAAAGTAAACAAAGCTTAGCAACAGGCCGTAAAAGAGTGTTCATGTTGATTTCCACTTGGGCCTGCCGCACAAGACCCTTGTTGTCTGTGAATGTTTGTGGCACGCATCCCATTAATATGTATTATAAATTCAAACTCTTTGGATTATTGTTTCAGAATTGCATACTGTGGTTGACTAAGATCACATGTGTAGCATGTTTGGTATCTATGAACTCCATTTTCCCATTTGTTCATTTACATTACATTTTGCTAACTCTGTGACACATTAGTAAGAATATTGAAGGTTCTTCTCTTAAACTCCCAATCCAATGCAAATACCCTGCTAAAAAGACAAAGGATCGTAAAGTTTCAAATGATTATCAAATTTAGATTGTGTTTCTAAATAGAAACTAATCATAAACATTGGTTATTGATTAATTTAGATATTTTATTATTCTGAGTATCCCATACTGTCAATGATCTGTTCATTCGGGACCCAATGTCACATGCTTCGGGTTATGTGGATCTCACAGACACAATCATGCCAGTCTGATCTTGGTCAGAGGGTGTAGAATTAGATAATAGCTCTTTAGTCGGTTGCCTACTGCTCACTCGTACAAAAAAAGTATAGTTTATTTAGCCTCCATACAACTTGCCAAGTCAGTGATAGACAGAAATCAAAAGGTCTTCAGATGACGTGCCTACTGCTCAATTCATACATGCGGCTTTAGTGTTTGACCGATCCTGGACACAGATCTGCGGTGGCACCAGCCTCCTCACAATCTACTGGTCATTATGATTTCAGGAGTGATTCCAGAATAAATCAAATATAAAATGTTATTTGTCAGGTAAAAATGTATCATGCTAATTACATAATTAAACAATTAGAAGCCAATTCAGAAATAATAATATCATTTTCTCAAAGATGACTCTAAGACTAAGAGATGCATACCAGACAGAAACACAAAGTGGTGTTCCGAGTGCAAGACTTGTTGGGAAGACACTGACACAGCACAGCATGGGGGTTTTCTGGTTACAGATTCCCAAAGACTGCTCTGCCACTCCAGACCAGAACAAAAGAACTATAAACATTTAACACCCAAACATTTATAAATGCATATATATAAATGAGGTGACAAGTTTGGGCAAGGCGGTATCTGGTCTCTCTTTGAGGTCTTCTCTCCAGGGGTGTGTTTTATTGTTTTTTTTGCAGGGTGTTTTGATCTCTGCTTTTGTCTTAGCTGGAAAATCGAGTCTTTCACTACCCTGTCCAGTAAAGGGTGTGTTAGAAGTAAGAAACTGTTTGCTCAAGGCTGTTGATCTGCTGAATTTCAAACAATGCTTTAACTTATCGCTTCCCTGTATTCTACTACAGCTCTCTTTCCATTGCTAATCTGCATGCATGTATGTGTGTGTATGTTAGATTAGTCTAGTGTTTAGTCTAGTTATTAATAAAGTCTTGTTCTTGTCACACGTAAAGTTATTTGTGGTTCATGCTCATATACTGGAGTAGTACTGTACAGTAAGGAAAGTTATATCCCTTACCCCAGAATTATTTTCTTTTATTAATAAAATAATTAATAATCCGTTTTGCTGGATGAACAGGTTAGTTAATTTTGGTATCAATTCTGCTACATCAAGTTAATTCTATTAATTGATCCAAATTTTTTTAACAAATTATAACGAGTTGTAACTAATTATTCATATTTTCTTTGAGCTAATTTGCAAAAATAAATAAATAAATAAAAATTAAACATTAGAATTACTTTTATATGTTCAGTAATATTGAGTATCAAGATGAACACTTGACTGAAGCAAATTAGTTTTATTGATTACCCAAACATAATTTTTGTTTTGTTTTGTTGTTGTTGTTGAAAAATCGTGTTAATGTCAGGGAATGGCTGTAATGAACGTACAGAACACATGATGGATGAGTTAGATAACAAAACAGTCTTTAATAAAATAAACAAGGAACACTCAGAAGATTTCAGGAGAAAAAATCAAATACAACCACATTAACATAGACAATACCATACATTAGAATGAAGGAAACTCAGGGCTTTAACACTTGAGAACTCAATCAAAAACCATGGAGACAAACTAGCAAAGGGAACACATGTAATCGGGAACAGAACGCATAGAAAACAAAACCAACATTGAGCATCATCGTTACAGTTAAAATACAAGTAATGAAGTTCAAAATGGAGGTTCTGGAGGAACATTCAGTCCTGTCAATCATCATTATGAGCGTACTGTATAAGCAGCAGACACCACGTCATCCCATTTACAAATTCTTCAGGCAGATTTACAATACAAGCTATCAGAATTTTATCTTACTTTTTGACCATATAAATATCAGCAACTGCTCTAAATTGCGTATATTTTCCTCAGTTCGGGCCTCTGAAAAAACCCAAATAAATGTTTTACCTCATTGAGTATGAGCTCTATATTATCTTATATAATAAAAGTAATAAAAGCCTGATGTTTCAAATATGATCCTCAATAAACTTTTACATTTAAGAAATGTATATTTTTTATTATTTTTATTTTATTATTTTTAGGCTTTATAGGGTTAATTAACCTCATTTCCACCTGTTTTAAGCTTTGAACACTTCGGATCGGATTATCAAAAACGCATCTTGAAACCAGAAGGAAACATTGCCAGTGTGTGGACATCCTGCGCATAATAAGTAGGCCTAGGCTATATCAATTAATAGTTGGCTATAAAACAAATTTAAACATTTTTATTATTTCAGAGAGAATGGGAGATAAAGTCACTGGAGTAGCTCTGATGCCTGCATTATGTGTAGGTGTGAAAGAAAAGAACCAGGACCTTATTAAAAAATTAACATCAGATCAGATTTGAATGCTAGAAGGCAGAAATAACACAATGTTTGGGGAACATTCTCCATATCTCACTTTTACCAACTGTATAAGGTTTACTGAATAAGTTGACATGTATTTGCAAAGTTACTTGAAGTCAATCGAATGTCTTTTGGGGGACCATCAAAATAAAGTGTTACCAAATGTCTTTGCTTGAAAATATAAACTTTGTTTACAGCATCCTTGAGCAGCAATAACGTTTTAGATCTGCAAGTTGGCTTGGGGGAATTTTGATGTTGATAGGTTCAGAGGCACCTATTTTGAAGATAGCTATTTCCCAGAAAATAAAGAAAAGCCAAAAGAGCATGTGACACTGTGACTTCTATGATTTGGATACAGGTCCCGGATCACATCCAGTATTTCCCTCACCTGTCGCTCTGATAACACCCCTTTCCAGCGCAGCAGACCAGGTACATACTGCTCACTGCAAAACATTCAGAAGACTTCACTGTTTGAAAACTCTCACACAATGAAAAGAGAGACATTTAAAGACCTGCAAATACATGTTTGAAGCTGTAGTTGATGACTGGTCTGGGTTTACCTCTCATGTGGAAAATCTCTGAACAAAACACCACAGGTAATCTTCAGTGCATCTACATCACTGCAAAGCAAAACTTCACTCATTCTCTGAAGGAGCAGGTTTTGCTGGGCAACACTGCCATTCTGCAAGTAGAAAACTCAAACCATGAGCTTTTTATTTATATAATGAATGTAAAAACAAACTGTTCTCATGTCAACAGTCAAGGATATGTGGAACAATTATGTTAAAGGGGTCCTATTATGCTTTTTACATGTCCAACTTTCTTTAGCATGTAATGTTGCTGTTTGAGCATGAAAAAGGTCTGCAAAGTTACAAAGCACAAAGTCACTCCAAAGGGAGTTATTCTCTATATTAGTGCGCACTGTGTCTGAACTCCCAGAATTACCTCCATTGAAGTCTTGAGTTTTATTCTGGTAACGAACACATCGCAAAATTCCTCATTTAAATAATTCCCGCCCAAGGCATACACAAAAAGAAAAAGGAGCGAGGCCTGGTTGCGTTAATAGTGTGTTTAAACTCACAGTTATGGTAAGGGGCGTGACATCTCCTAAACAAGCTCAAAGCGGCTGACCAATTGGTGCATTCAAGTCCTCCTGGGAAGTACGAGATGTCAGGTGCATTCAAGTCGCTTTCATTGAAGCAAGATGATGTAACGGAGGCCAGCTAGTAAGAGCTGTGCAGGTAAACCTCCCTCCTCTGATCTCAAGAGGCACACAAGCAGCTGATGCTATAGAGACCGAGGTCTTTAGCGTTGTTGTTACTAGCACACCTGCCTCCCATGACGGTGACCCGGGTTTGAGGCCCGTAGAGAGCGGGGTGAGTAGGACCTGAGGGGTTACAATGGTGGTGTACCTTCTCTTAATTAACAACACAAAAATTCAGCAAGGTTTTTAAACTCTAATTCTGGAAAATGGAGAACTAAGAATTTGCATCAGGTGTATTTTGCTTTTTTATGTTTTGTTATGTTATTCATTTATGAAGCCACTGTAAACTTGACATATTATATTGTTATATTAAGCCCCTTTCACACAGCGCTTTGAACCCGGCAAATTGCCAGAGCGCCTTCTGTGTGAACGCAAACTCGACCCGGGATTTATGCCGGGATCGATGCCGGGTCGGGACCTAGTAACATTGCCGTGTTCAGTCCCGGAACGCGCGCTGTGTGAACAAAAGCCGTAATAATGCCGTGTCGTAGTGATGACGCTGAAGCCGGGATCGTTCGCCAGCTGTGAAACGGTACGTAATGCGCAAGTTTATGATCGAATCAGAGAAAAAATGCACAAGCGTGGTTTCTCGAGAGAGAGATCGCAGCTCATAAGCAAACTTAAGACGCTGCTGAGATTACAAGTCACCTCGATGTCACGTGTCTTTACGGCATTTTTACGGGTTGTGTGTGAACGCACTCTCTGATTCCGGAAAATCACTGGCAGTGTGAATGAACCAAAATCAAACGAACCCGGGTCAAATCCCGGGTCACTTTATCCGTGTATTTTCCGGAATCTCTGTGTGAAAGGGGCTTTACAGTGCTATTATATTTTGTGCAGGCAATTAGCTTATTTAAAAAAATCCTGAGCTTCCCACTCTTATTTTATGACACTGACTGTTAATGTGCGTTCAGCTCGTAAATCTTTCTGGCATGACTTCAATGCACCAAATCAAAACACTCTGATCCAGCTGACCAATCAGAGCACATTGCACGTTTCGGAAGGAGGGGCTTTATAGAACGTTACAGATAGAATGGGAGGAGAGGTGCTGCAATAATGTAAAATATGTGAAAAATAATGTTTTGTGAACATCCAAGCATGAAAGGCTATTCTAGACTCCAAAACCAAAATCAAGAAAAAGGGCATAATAGATCCCCTTTAAATATTGTTTGACCCTGATTTCCATCAGGAAATCAGCCCATAAAATAAAAAAATTAAAGTGTCATTTTTTTCACCAGTTTAGAGAATGTTTCTTGAAAACGTTGAACATCCTCTTTTATCTTGTTCTCAGCATTTCCCCAAAGCTTCTCTAGCTTTCTGAACTTTGTCTTCATCAGGCATTCCAGGTACACTTTGGAAACACAGTCGTAAGCTATTTTCACAATGATCTGTCAGAAATAAAGGAAGTATTTGGAGAGAATGAGGGTGAGGTATGGAGCTTGAATCTTTTTGAATGGTTTTAGGGTCATATACACAGTGCATACCATTTTGATCTCCAAGGCGGTCGGAGGCAGAGATGCACACTGCCCGTGGATTGCTTCCATCAGAATATCAATATGCACCTTCTTTTTCTTGAAATAACTTTTTAAATTGGCCTACAAATGAACATTTAAAGACAAACAGGAGTGCAAGATTGATATAAAATGTGTTAGGAAAGGTATCAGTATCCTTGGATAAATCTGATATGAATTTATGCAGCTGAAATAATCCCAATGAGATGGATAGAGTTCATTTCAAGTGCATGATAGCAATCTTTTCTTCTGATGATCATTAACATACTGTATGTTGAAAAAATTGAGACGTACCTGTGCTAAGCATGTCATGATCTTTTGAACAATGGATGAAGCCTTATCTTCCAGTTTCTGTAGCATGTTTATAGTGCTTGAGACATCATCTCTGTTGTTTTTATCTGGACTAATTTGTGTAGCGCAACATCTGTAGTAAAAGAACACAGATTTTATGAAAAAACTGCAGAAAATTCTCTGAATTAAAGATTATAGGGGTAACTCTTACTGTAAGCATGTGAATCAATACATTTTAGATAGGGGAAAAGCCTATTAAAAGTGCACTAAAAAGTTAACTTAAAAAGTTTTTGATACAAAGAAAATAATATTTGCACTAATATCTTTTAAAATGATACACTCACAGGATATAATGACTCTAGTCATAATCTAACCATTTTATTTTACACAAGGGCTGTCCCTAATAGTTACACAAATATTAGTCACGAATCACGATCTGTGTGCTTGTTTAGTTTTCATGGACTTTTAGGCTTATATAGCAGCAGGTCAGGCCGGTGCATGCCTGCACACAATGGGTATACTGCAGGCATTCTAGGCCAACCTACAAAGTCTGTTCGGAAGAGTCTGCCAGAAGAGATGCCTGAGGTCCCGTCTGATCAGGTGTGTGAACCGGCCATTAGATCCATGCCTGTGGGAGTTTTAGTGGAGCTGGAAGAGGAAGAACAGCTAATAGACTGGAATCCGGAGGTAGTGCTTCCCACCCTGTCCACCCACAAACCTTCTCTGTCACTGGTCCCCTCCTGCACTAATGTCTCTTCATCACCACTGGTCCCATCCAACACAGAGTTGTCTTCATCATTGCTGCAAGTTCCGTCCAGCACAGTGTTGTCTTCATCGCCGCTGGTCCCGACCAGCACAGATTTGTCTTCGTCACGATGGTTCTATCCAACACAGTATTGTCTTCGTCACCATCATCCTTGTCTATCACCAAGTCTGTCTCTGTCATCAACTTTCCTCTCCTGTTCACTCCACCGAAGCCAGCCATTCCCTTGGCCCCGCCTCCACTGGATTCTTTCAGCCCTTTGGCTCCACCATGCAACCCAGATCCGCCTTGGGACTCTCAGTCACCAGCTCCGCAGAGGCATGGGGATTCCCTGGCTCCACCTCGGACCGTCGACCAGTCGGCTCTGTCCTGGCTCCTCGTCCCCTCGGCTCCAACGGGCACCTTCGTCCCTTCAATTTCACCGGGCTCGCTCCCTCGTCCACCGGCTCTGTCCTGGTCAGTCGTTGCTCCACCATCGCCTGGGACTTCCAGGCTGTCGGCTGCGCACCATCTCTCAGGCTCCACCAGGGTCCTCACTCACACCGTCTCAGTCCTCAGGTCCACTGGCTCCACCTCAGCTGCTCGTAGCCGGGACTCCGCCTTTATCTCCAGGTCCAGCGATGGTGTTGGGTTTCTCGATCCAATGGACTTCACACCTTATCTCCCTATGTCACCTCAGTCGGTCATGCTCGAATTACTACTTTGGCTCCTCCCTCCATCAGTGTTTCAGTGGAGCGCCTCCATCATGGCCATCTCCTGGATCGCTATGAAATCTCGTCGGATGTCCATTCCTCCCTGGATCCTACCACCATCCACCCTTCACGATCTGTGTGTTAAGTTTAGTTTACATGGACTTTAAGTTTGCATTCATCAATTACGTGTCTCCATTGTTTCCTTTGTTCCTAGTTTCCCACCAGTCGTCATGGAGACTCATTTAATCATCACACCTGTTCATTATGTTAATATTATCAATGTGTATTTAAGTTCCTCTTTGTGCTCCTTTCAGTTGTCTGGTATTGTTTGTGTGTTCGCTGTTATTGACTTCTACACACTGTCACGTAGCTTTGTGGATTACTTTAATTTGTTTGATTTCATATACTGTATCTTAGTTTTATCGAAACTTCTAAACTTTTCATCATTATCCTCTGGACCAAATCGTTATAAATATTCCCACAATTATAATTAAACACTTTGAATAAATCCGTCAAGGGTGACAAATATGTCTTGACATTTTCATAATGCAGAATTAATTATACAATGTTAGTTTCTCAGCCATGTATACTTAATGATCATTAGTAAATACCTGAGTTGCATACAAGTGTTGATAATCCGAAAAAGATACACAGAGTTCTTCTCAGTGAACTTTAGTTTTTTTAGACGTTTATTCTCAGTATCCACATACCTAAGAAAACACATATTTATGTTAAGTACAGGATCACAAACCTCCCCTCTCCTGCACAAAATAGATAATCACTGGATACTCATTAAATGAGAGTTTTAATCTGTAAACCTTGGGCACAGGGTAATATAAGATGAGGAGAAACCTACTTCTGAGCAAAACCATGCAGCTCTTCACTACAGAGTATTTGTACTGCATGCATCAAGGTTAGACCAACCTTTTTTGCATCTAAAATAGCACAATTCAGACACTGTGAAAGCAAAACATAAAATATGTGAGCAATATATCATATACAATCCCCTGTACCTTTTTACATGAGAAAATAAAAATAAGTCTTGCTTTACTTTCTCTCTCAAAGACTTACCTGAGTGACATCTATGTAAAGTCTTATGAACGTTTCCTCATCCATTGAGTCCTCATTATGTCCATGTTGTGCATCATAGTGCAGGATGTTCTGTAAAGTCCTAGAGATGTCATTCTGTTGCAATTAAAGTTGGACAGAGACGTGTGTTACATCTCTCTTGTCTTGGGTCCATTCATGCATTACTGAGATATTAGTCATTATAATGAGAGTGAAATACAGTAATTAAAATAACACACAAACAGTCATAAACTGTGAAGTCGTACTTGAAGTTCTGGAAGCAGTTTCTGCTTTGCTCTCTCAAACCATCCTGTCAACAGCAGCGGGTCGTACACTCTCAGTTTTGAGTCTGAACTGAAACATACATGGGTACATAATATAGTACACATCAATGTTCAAAAGGTTAAGATTTTAAAAGGTTTTTCAAAGAAGTCTCTTATGCTCTTCAAGGCTGTGTTTATTTGTTCAGAAACACAGTAAAAACAGGAATATTGTGAAATAATATTACAATTTAAAAGAACTGTTTATTTTAATATATTTTAAATGTAATTTCATCCTGTGATGGAAAAGCATATATTTGAAATACAATAAGTGTCTTTAGTGTAATTTTTGATCAATTGAATGCATCCTTGCTGAATAAAAGTATCAATAAAAAAATAAATAAAAAAAAGTGTCTCCACACGTTTGAATGATAGTGTGCATTTCAACAGTTCAAAATTAACTTCTTTGTTTGTTCTACAAATTTTGTACTCTTTCATACCTGAAGAAAACTTCTTTTCCCCACAGTAAAAGGCAGAAGGTCTCTTTCACAGACAGATCTCTGTTTAGGAGCAGGTCCAACTTGGGAAAGAGGTGACGGCTGTAACTGTCAGTCAGATGATCTAGCAGCCCAGTATCTTCCAGTACAGGTGTTAATCGAAGCACCTCATGGCATATCATGCTCTGTGTGCTCTTTAGAAAGTCCTGTAACTGCTCTAACTGAGATCCTTGTGGTCCCTCTACTGGCAGCGTGGGAATGTGGTTTTCCACAAACTGATCTATTTCTTGAAGAGACTCACAGAGCCAGTTTTGAGAGAAGCTGCCTTCTTTCTTGTCTTTGGTAACACCGTTCAGTTTGCTCCAACTTTTCAACACCTCAGCTGCTTTGTCAAGGTCCTCGGGGTTTGATTGTTCACTCAGAATCGTTCTGAGAATTTCAAGCTCTTTCTTGCCACTCACTTCAACCCCTGAACCAGATGCCATCCTTAAGTCAACTGTGCTTTCCTGTTCTCCTGCTGTGAATTTCTGTGCATTAATTGCTTTTGAAATTTCAAACTTGTATGTGAAACAGCATGCAAAAGGAGAATAGCCTATTGCATTCTGCACTGTAAAAATCTTTAATTTTTAGACAAACTCTATTTTAAAAGCTGGATGAACTATCAAATGTAAAAAAAGGTTTTGTATGAGCAACTTAAAATATTAAAAAGCAAAAACTTGAATGTCAAGTTTGGTGGTGAGGGTGAACAAGATAATGATAATGCACTCAAATAATTTGTTTTTGGTCAAATCATGTGGACTTATGATGACATAAATGTTTTTTATTCAGAAATAATTGATGTTTTAGATTTATGTGGTGTTTTTGATTATATTTTGCTCTAAAAGTTGTATGATGTTTCAAGTCACCATTAGAGTGATAAGTGTTTGCCGAAGTTTCTACCATTTAAATAAGTAGGCTATAACTTGTTTTGGTGCATAAAGGAAATCCTTTTATCAGTTTGCTTAACAAACCGACACAATTATGTAATTAATTAAAGGCAAAAAAAAAAAAAATTGTCATCATTTACTCACCCTCAAACTGTTTCAAACCGGTATGAATTTATTTTGTCTGCTGAACACAAAGGAAGATATTTGGAAGAAAGTCAGTAATCAAACCCCATTGACTTCATAGTATTCTTTTTCCTACTATTGAAGCCAAATGGGTCCATCAACTGTTTGGTTACTGACATTCTTCCAAATATTTTCCTCTGTGTTCAGCAGACGAAAGAAATTCATACTTGAAACAACTTGAGGGTGAGTAAATGTTTTTTTTAACAGTGTGAATGCATTTTTTTCTCAAATATGCTGACCATTTTATTTTACCCTCCAAAAATGTCTGAATTTACTCAATTATTTAAAAATGAAAAAGCATTATCTTACCATCAGAGGTTTCTGCGTGCTGCGTTGGCATCACAAGAGGCAACTGATCCTCTTTTTTCCTGGCTGTTTTTTTCCCCCAAAAAAACTTTTTAAACATTTTTGTAGGTGTAATGTTTCTGTACATTAAGGGCTTTTAGATTCTGCGATCTGTCTGATTTAGATCTGTGAAAAAGTCAGCTGTAGTACAGGTGCTCAATAGTAAATGGTGAAATTCAACTACTGTATGTTGTTGCTGTTTCTGCTCTTACGCACAGGATATGATTGTGGTTAATTTCTTTGAAGTATCAGAGGTATCTTGCAGCAGGTTTGAGCAGAAAGTTTCCACAGTGTTTCATATTAAATAATATTATGCCATGTATGGTACCAGTCAGAAGCTGGATATAAATTATTCTCTATTGTGATCAATTATTTCTCATCCATCCATTCTCTATACCGCTCAACATCTGTAAGGTCACGGGAAGACTGGAGCCTGTTATTATTATTAGGGGAGACCGGGGTCAGTTGCAACACTTTTTGCATTTCTCTCAATTACTCAGAGACTATTTGGACTAGACCAACCAAATTTGTATATATTAAACTTGCATCTGTCTGCTAATTACCCATACCATTTAAAGATAATTATATATGACATATCATTCACAATATTTATTTGAATGGAAGAAGTCAGATGTTGCAACTGACCCCGACCCAGGGACGGTTGCAACAAGTTAAAAATACCTTAAATTTCATTAATTAACTTAAGCTTTTTGTCTCAATGAGCAAAGAATTCTGAAAATATTAACTGTTTTAGGCCTACTATAATATTATAGTATTATTTATTTCAATAATATTATTGTAGCCTATTATTTATTTATTTAGTAATATTTATCAAATAACAGTTATTGAGTTTTGTTTGTTCATGTGTAGAACCTAGGCCTACATAGATTCAGTGTGCAGGTGTTACAGATGCTATTCAATCTCTCCATATTTCAGTGTCAGACAGGAAGAATTTAACAATTTGCAATGCAACAAACTTTTATTAAACATGCAAATTATAACATGTTGCAACCGTCCCCAACCCTATCAGCCATGACAGAACATCATGTGCCTGCTAGACACACTGACTTTGATACCAGTAACCATGTCACTTAGAAGTCAACAAAACAATAATTCAAACGAAGTAAGTTTTGATTAATTCATACAAAATTTCAGGACAGTATGACAAAAATATATCTCATGAAAAAATTTACTTTCATACCTCCAAAACAAGTTTTGTTCAATAAATGCAGCAGCAGATGTTGAATATGTCTACTGTCTTCTTGGTGGGTGGACGGTCTAACTGTGCATGTGCATCACTCTAGCTTGTTTCTGATTGGAGAAAAATGACATGTTGCAACCATCCCCTGTTGCAACTGTCCCCGGTCTCCCCTACGAAATTATGTATCAAAATATATTTGTAAAAAATTATGTTAGGTGCGATATAAGCCTATATATCATTTATAAACACATATTAAAAGATCCTTATAACAGGTCTACACTGAGGTGATCTCTGAACATTTCTTCTTCTCTAAACGGTTTCTGTATTGGAATCGATTGTTCTTTTAATTACACTAACTGATGGACACGCGCATAGTACTATGTGATCGTAATTTAACTTTTTTGGAGGGTTTTGGAAACCTTGTTCTGTCACATAACTTACAGCTGTAAAATGTTGTGTTCATTTGGCTTGAGTCATTCTTAAACCTGCTGATGCAGTCGATGATGTGTGTAGCTGGGGTCTTGGTCAAGGACTCAATTAAATAATTAAATTTAGATTGTTTTCCTGTAATAACGGATGGCAGAGAGAACGTTAAAAGTAAATTTATTATATTTATTGTAAAGTTAATATTGTGGCCTAACTATGTCTTTTTCCAATAATCAGAAATGGCCAATTGTCTCCCCCAATATTCAATATTTATTTGTATAATATTTATTTTAATATTTTATGCTGCTGTAACTGTCATCAACTGGAGTGCCCTTGAGAGCCACCTGAGGGCACTCCACATTTACATTTACGCATTTGGCAGACGCTTTTATTCAAAGCGACTTACATAGCGTTATCCTATACATTTATACATAGGTATGTGCAATCCCCTGGGATCGAACCCACAACCTTGCGTTGTTAACACAATGCTCTTACCACTGAACTACAGGAATAATCAGACTATCAGACATCAGACTATCATGTTTCACTCACAAACTACGTCTCCCATAATTCTCTGGACTCACCAGCACTCATTATCACATTCACCTGTGTCTCATTATCTTGTTTAGTTCACCCCATATAAGCCTGGTTCACCCCATCACTCACTGTGAAATTTTGTGTGTTGTTGTGCTGCATCTCTGAGCATTCTCCCTGATATCATTGTCTCTTGGATTTTTGCCTCAGACCCCTGTTTGTTTGTTTGGCCTGCCTTCCTGTGCTTGACCCTCTGCTTGTGTTTGATTACGATTCTGGATAACCCTTTAAATAAACTGCATTTGGATCCTCAACCTTGTCTCGGAGCAGTTCGTAACAGCTGCAGCGGCACTGCTCTGTTTTTCATGACAAAAAGATAAACTGTTAGGCTGGGGCTCATTGTTCGTGGCTGGCGTGGCAGAAAGCTGGCTGGGCTCTGGGTCCAAAGTGAGTGTGACAATTGAGTGGCTGGCCAATTCCTCCTCCATCTCACCCATGGTAAATGAGGATCCACTCTTAACGAGCACCAGTTCTACAAAATCCGTAAATATCCTTTGAGGACCATAAACGGGCAGGGGAACAAGTTTGGTTTTGGTTTTGGTTTTAGATTTAAACCAGTCCAAAATATGAAATGAGGGTAGTGTGCAAAGTAGCCTGGAAATCCAGACCTAAATCTGAAAGATTAATGGTCCGGCGTCGACTAATGAAAATCGGCCAGCTCGAGGGGCGGCACCCAGCATGAATTTGAAAATCTCACTGCACACAATTGGATAACACTATGACCAATCACAACAAGCTCCATACGCTTAGCTACCAGCGGAGCTAACTGGTAGATTAGACTCTTACCGTATCCGGTCGGCAAAACAGCAAAAACGTCCTTCTTGCAAAGGAACGATTTGAGCGGCGTCTTCTGTTCCTCTTTTAGATAAAAAGTCAAGTCTAACTCGTTCATTGTAGCGGCCAAAGCCGTTTCAAACAACTGGTATTCATCCATAGCCATCTTGCAATGTTTACTAATAACTTTGACGTCACAGCTCTGTCGTCATCTGTTTAGGTCGCCTTTGTGATTGGTGCAGCTCAGATCGAGGGGCATATTTAATGAGCATCATTACTCGACACCAGAGTAACTCGCTGAGCAAATTCAACTTGTGCTCTCGCGAGAACTCTGGATTACCAGGGTATGTGCAAAGTGGACAAGACCCAAGAACTCACTGGTGTGGTCATCAAGGGAGCGATTCTCCTGGGTAAGTAGGAAGTGAATGGCTGGTATCAGTTATTTATCTCTTCTAGGTCCAGTATTTTGTCACGTCTAAGCGAGACAAAGGCAAGGAAGAGGTGAGGTGGATTTAGCTCTATTAATTGACATTTACTCCATTTACCCACAAACTTTCCCACAAATGTTTATAGTATTTCTCCTGTGTTTTATGCATGTCCCTATGTTTTATTAGTTATGACTAGTTATGATTCTTTAGTTATGTTAGAGTAACTTCAAAAGTTGATATCCAAAGATGATTTATCACTGCTTTAATGTCTTCAAATCCCCTTTCTTGGTATCAAAAGAATCCTCTTTTGATTTTATAATCAGTGGTGTACAACATGATAAATTGCATCACAAATATTGGTACCATACTTTTGTGTAAAGACTGCACAAATTATCCATGCCACCATGAACATGCAAATGGGGATGAGATAGAACAAGGACTTTCACCCGGTCATCTTTGATTGGTCACCTCACCAAATGGGTGTGAACTGATATGACCTTTAAGAGTGTCTGATTAGTTCAGAACTGAGCTCAATCTCTTTGAGACAACATTTTTCCTGTCTCCTTCCAGCAACTTCATCTTCAAGTTAACTTCTTTGGATTCAACGTGGACCAAGTTATTTCTTTGGATTCAACGTGGACCACCCCAAGAACCCAAATGAATGCTTCAGTGCACTCCTGGCAAAATCATCAAGAATCTCCTGCATCTGGACTTTTTCAGCAAACTAAGTCAATGCAAGTTCGCAGCCTTAGGTGTGTTTCTAAGTTATTGTGCCCCGATTCTCTGATGTTTCTCGTAGGTTGTGGTTAACTGATTGTAATCTTGCAATTCTCTTTTCTTCTCTTTCTCTTTCTTCACTTTTCTTTACTTTCTTGATTCTGTATACAATCTTTGCTTAATTTAGTTGTGTGTGTAGCCTACCCTAGTTTCATTTATTAAACCATTATATCAGCGCTTTATTGTCTCTGTGTTTGCCACATATCGAAGTCACTTAAACATACTGATCTATCTAGCGATACCTATGCTATTACCTTGCAAGTACTTTATTTACTTCAGTTGGAAAAGGTTATTCTTTCTAGGCCAGGAAGATAATATATTTCCTAGAATTAATAATTGATTATGCTTTCTGTTCATTGGATGAACTGATTAAATAATTGTACTATTAATTCTGCTACAGTCAATTCTAAAAATAATTCAAATATTTATAATTAATTATTATCTGTTAAAATTATATATATATATATACATGCATACATGCATGCATACATGCATACATACATAATATTATTATTAATAGTATTATTATTTATTTCGTTTTTTTTGGCTAATTTGCTACATAATGAACAAAAAATTAAATCAAACATGTTTAAAAAAACCAATGTAACATCTTCAATTGCTGGAATTTTTACAGAG
This sequence comes from Leuciscus leuciscus, assembly GCF_965113295.1. Lineage (NCBI taxonomy): Eukaryota > Metazoa > Chordata > Actinopteri > Cypriniformes > Leuciscidae > Leuciscus > Leuciscus leuciscus. Next base: position 6,980,431 of record NC_138746.1, read on the forward strand.
GTTTTGTGAGAAAAAACACAGACTTGGTAGATTCTGACAGGATTAAAATGACAAAGTATGTCTGTGAAACACAAATTTCTCCAACGTCCTCTTGGAAAACTGGTCTCGTCCGAAGAGGGCTATACTCTGAAAGCGAGTTAACAAACTGAACAAGAAATAGGTGCACAAAGCAATAAGTAACAATGACAACAAACCAGGGCATAATCAGTAACCTAGAAAACAGAAAGGAAGCACAGGAACCAAATGGAAACCAAAAAGCAAATAAACAGTCCACAGAACATAATGTAAATCTGACATGCCACAAGTATCATTAAAGTCAATAGTCTTACAACTTCCTCTTTGTATGCTAAGTTAATGGTTTGCATGCAACCAGGAGGTTGGGGCCCACTAGGGGGCCTCAGCAAACTTCTGGGGGCCCCAATAAGTCTTAAGATTATTTAAATTGTGTTATAATTCCGTAATCTTAATTAAAATGCTAAAAAAAAACAAAAAAAAAACAGTACTGTAGTCAAAAAGGTTGAGAATCATATTATGCCAGTTTTCTAATGGCATATGATACACAAAATACATGTAATACTTGATGGTGCTTTTGCATCTTTTGTGAATCTGATTTGGATGTGGTGACCACATAAAGCCTAATTCCATATCATAGCCATTTAAGTTTTGCAATGACTATTTGGGTACAGTAGCCTAACTGCTATAGAATGAACTCCCCTTACTATTTCTTTATTCAAAATTCTCTTTAAAAAGGATGTTGCATTTTCTTTGATGTAAAAAGCCTCAACTTACATAACTTACATAACCTATATAATTCTCCATCGCGGGGTATGAGTTGCATGAGAATAACATAAACCGAAATAAATGCTGATAATATGTGATTCAGTGATGATTGACGTCAAAAGGAGCAAGTCAGCGTTAGGAAATTTAATACCGGAAAGGATTTTAGCCAATGAATGGCCACGGTAGGCGGGGCTATGTGGATTGCACGCGAGGTACACGCCCATTACCAGCACTCACAACTCATTCAGCCTTTGCGTGGAGCAAAGAAGGTTCTGGAAAGGTAAGACGTGAAAAGAACCAATTTTATAACTACATGCTGGTAATTTAACATGTCTCAGACATATATCCGTACTGTTTCTAATAAATGCCAAATAAGTCGTTTGAAAAAACATTTGTTTTCTTGTTATGACGAAGCGGGGAGCTGCTTAGCTTTATAAGTATCACACAGCAAGTGTGTTGCCAAATTACATTTGACAAATCTAGCTTTTTTTTCTAATCCAGCTTCTCTCCGGAAATCCGATACCCCTCGACTGATCGGCTGCATCGCTCAGCACTTCCCAGCTTTTATCTCTCTGTACCGTTGTGTCGTGTTACATTCTTTGGATCACGACCCAACATATCCAGGCTTTCCACTGTCAACCCTTCACTCCGTCGGTGGACGACTAGCGTTGTGTTTATGTCTTTATTTTACGGAAACGGTGAGTATACGGCCGGTCATTTGCATAAACTGCTTTGACAGTATCTATTACACATTTGTAAATGCGTTTTGGGTACATATGACTTGGAAACGAGTGTTTTGGTGGTTTTTATAACTAGCTAATGGGTGTGAACTAGCTTGACGGAGGGGAACAAAATGGCGTCATGGTGCTTTTGCGCACTCCGCTGCGCGCTAACCGTGACGCACTCTGCACCACCGCGACGATCACACAACTTTAAGACTCTTTCTGAGGTTTGTTAAAGCAAACGAGTCTTTGCTGTGTTTAAATAATTTGGGGTGATATAATGGCAGTCGTCGATATTCGACGTGTTTATTTCGATGTAAAAATAGCGTAATAGGTTTAGCTCGAGCGGGTAACCATGTGTATATCGACCTTGGGTGCAATACGTGTGACTCGGTAGCTTACATATCATTTATAAACGCATGTTAAAAGATCCTTATACACTGGCGTGAGCTCTGAATATTTCGTATTCTCTTAACGTTAATGTACTTTAAATGAGACTAACCGATGGACACGCGCAGAATACTAGGTGAACGTAATTTTACTTATTTTTTGGTTTTGGAAACCCTGTTCTGTCACGTAACTTACAGCTGTAAAATTTTCCTCACCACGTGTTCATTTGGCTTGAGTCATTCTTAAACCTGCTGACGCAGTCGATGACGTGAGTAGCTGGGGTCTTGATCAAGGACTCTATTTAATTATTTACAAAAAATATTTAATTTAGTTTTTCCTGTAATAATGGATGGCAGAGAGAACATTAGAAGTAATTTTATTATATTCATTTTAAAGTTAATTATATGTGGCCGAACCACCTTAGACCTTGACACGTCTTTTTCCAATAATCAGATGTTTTATGACTTAATTTTACGCTCTTTGACACATGAAATTAATTATTGAATGTGACAAGACAATAAACATTAACAACCTTTTTTCTTCATATTATTAGGCGTAAGATCATTAGTTAATGTGTTTTTTAAAATTAGTATTGTTTGTGATAAGTTCAAATAGATTGCTACACAATAAATTATATATTTCTGAAACTATTTCCTAAATTCCTAAAAATGAGTCACTAAATGGTCAAAAATGAATATGATCACAGTCTTGATTCAAGTCCTGAATTGGTTATAATATTCAAATGTTGCACAGAAGAGAAATGGTGCTGTTGTACTAAATATCTGCACAGCTGCGATTTTTATTTTTTCTTTACAAAAATTGGCCAGCTGGTTTGTATATCTCTTCTGCCTACAAAATGACTTTCAGAACAATCCAATGCATCAAGTGGAATGCCAAGTAACTTATCTAATTAATGAAAGGAGTGGAAATAGCCTAACTGTTGTATAATAGTGTATTTCACTTTGCTTTTCAGAGCTGTTGCGCAGCTGTTGGAAAGCGAGCGGAGGAAACCTAGTCCACGAGCAAGGAGTTTGCAGCCACTGTGGCAAGATCTTTTTCATGTCAGAGACCGAGCACACTTGCAGTTGTTTATGTCATCCCCTCTTCTCCAGACAGAAGATACCCAAAAAATCCCATTCAAGATCTTCTTATCTTGCTGATAGTGTCTCAGATCACTCAAAATGTCTGTCAACGTCAACCGCAATGTGTCGGACCAGTTCTACCGCTACAAGATGCCCCGTTTGATTGCCAAGGTACAAAAGAGACTTGTTTTGGTCTGAATGCTATATAAATTTGATAGTTTCACTAATTATTTTTGCGTAGAGTAATAATAATTTATTAATGGTGTATACAGTGGCAATCTGATATTCAGTTGGAAAAGATTAAAAAAATGTTTTTCCCATTTTTTTTATTTAATAGGTGGAAGGCAAAGGGAATGGAATCAAGACGGTCATTGTCAACATGGTTGATGTTGCAAAGGCACTGAACAGACCTCCAACCTGTAAGTTTGTTTTTACAATTAGTTATAACCTAGGCATTATTCTTTCAGTAGTGTTTTATTATGAAACAATTATGATTGTTTAATTTTTTCTCTCTTATTTCATCAGATCCAACTAAGTTTTTTGGCTGTGAGTTGGGGGCGCAGACTCAGTTTGATGCTAAGAATGACCGCTACATCGTAAACGGATCCCATGAAGCCAACAAACTGCAGGACATGCTGGATGGATTTATCCGCAAGTTTGTGCTGTGCTCCGAGTGTGACAATCCTGAGACTGACCTGGTAAGTTGACGATCAGGGTTTTTGCTTGCTGGAAAGGTTTGTCCACTCATGGTTAAAAATTAAAGATTCTGTTTACTTTTTCATTTTGCTGTCGGTCAGATAGTGTTTGGAGAACATTTTGAGGTGTACTTAAACTTGTTTTTGCCTTTTTGGGCAAGGGCAGTTGGTTTGTGGTGTTCTGTACACTTAACTTTGTCCTTTGACTTTCATAACGCCTACACAAGTGTTGAAAAGATATCCATGGTTGTGAAATCATTAGTTATTTGCTGTGTTCATATTCATAATTTAAAGCTCCAATTTATTTTTCTTATTTCAGTTTTAGTCATTTTAGTACTTTAACGTTTTATTTATTTTTACTTAAACCTAATATTTCTTAGTTTTTTGTTGTTGTTTGTTTTAAGTTTTTCATCTGATATTTGTATTTTATTGCAACATTATTTCAATAAGCTCAAAGTCTGCGAAAATCTGCTGTATATGGGAGTGGTATAAATTGTTCTTATATTGATTATGACCGTTTTAGCTAACTTGGCTCTAATCACATTTTAATTTACACAATTATTGGTGTTAAAAGTGTATATGTATTTTTTTTAGAAGCCTAAGAGAAACTACTGATTTATCTAATGTCAGTGAACACTTTAACGTCATTTCGAATAAACCATTGCAATTCCTTGTAATAGCAAGTTTCTTCCATACTTCCACATTTTCAGCTGTTATTTAAAAACACTGCAATCCAATCCTCACATGGTTTTTGAAAATCGAAACCTTTGTCAATTCCTTTTATTTTCAGAAATGGTCCTCATAGTATCTAATGTTTAATTTGCAGCATGTTAACCCAAAGAAGCAGACCATCGGAAGCTCTTGCAAGGCTTGCGGTAATCAGGGAATGCTGGACACTCGGCACAAACTGTGCACGTTCATCCTCAAAAACCCTCCTGGTGAGTTGTGGACTGTTAAAATGCATCTACTTCTCTTATTTACTATATTTAGTATCAGAAATGTATGCTTTATGTTTGCTTTTTAAATTTTAGCTTTTCATTTAAGCTTTATAAACACAATTTTTAAGAGCTAATCTGTTTCAAAATGCAGAGAGTGATAGCAGTTGTGTGAAAGAGAAGAAGGAGAAAGAGAAGAAAAACCGAAAGAAGGATAAGGAGAATGGCTCGGGGAGTGGTGAGGCTGGGAACCATAATGACATAGATGCACCAGATGCTGTGGTAAGAGATAACCATAAACAAATTATTTTATTTTTTTTACTATGATTTGTAACCAGTACATTGAAGTGTGTGTTTGTTGGGATTGTGTAGGATGGTGAGGAAGATGACGATGACTGGGCAGAGGAAACCACAGAGGAGGCCCAGCGTCGGCGTATGGAGGAGATCAGTGACCATGCTAAGAACCTGACCCTCAGCGAGGACCTGGAAAAACCCCTGGAGGAGAGGGTCAACATGTTCTACAACTTTGTCAAAGTAAAAAATGCCACTCTTGGTTTCCAGTGTAAAAACATTTTCTTATGATGCCCTTGCACCTGGTGAAGTTACACTACTGTTCAGATTTACTGCTCAAGAGACATTTCTAATTAATGCTGAAAACAGTTCTGCTGTTTAATATTTTTATGGAAAGTGCATTCAGCTTTCTTTGATGAATAGAAAGTACAAACGAACAGCATTTATTTGAAAGAAATCTTTTGTAGCATTATAAATCTCTTTACTGTCACTTTAGATCAGTGTATTGAGTCCTTGTTGAATAAGTGTTTGTATTTTTGTAATTTCTTGCACAGAACATTTTACTGACTCCAAACTTTTCAATGGTAGTTTACCTTAGATCTGTAAATCAGATTTAAGTTAACATGACGGTTTAAATAACCAAAGATATATTAATGCTACTAGGACTCAAACATCTCTCTCTTTTTCTACTCAGCAAAAGAAAGAGAGTGGAGCAATTGGCTCTGCCGATAAGGAGATTCTGGCTGAAGCAGAAAGGCTGGATGTGAGAGCCATGGGACCGCTCATCTTGAGTGAACTGCTCTTTGACGAGAACATTAGAGACCAAATCAAGAAATACAAACGTCACTTCCTGCGGGTACTTTTTCAGATCAACACCAGTTCTAATTTTAAATCTTGACAGATGGGATGCACAGGATCTGCATGTACAAGACTAATTGGAACACCCCTGTAACTTATTAAAGTTTTGCCTCCATTTTAATACATTTTACACCCAGAATTTGACCGATATTGCCCCAAAATTAGCCCTTAAAATACTAATAAATTTCCATCTTGGCCTAGTGATAGATGAATATTTATAGCAGGACACTGAGACCTGCCTACAAGCTGAGATGATGGTGTAATGCCATGCTAAAAATAAGTCTTGACTAACAATTTAACATTTGAATCAGCAGCTTTGATATCTACCAGTTTTCACTGGCTTCTGAGATAAATGAAGATGAAGCTGTTTAAAATCTACTGGTGCAAAACAGTTTATCTTAGCTCAACATATGTGTTTGCGAAAGACTACGAACGAAGTGCTTATGTTTGATAAATGTACATAGTTTTACCACAATCACAGTGCTGAAAGTGATTCTCCTTTCTTGCAGTTCTGCTTCAACGATAAGAAAGCTCAGAAGTATCTGCTGGGAGGTTTTGAGTGTCTGGTGAAGCTTTATCAAAGTCAGCTGCTGCCACGAGTGGCCGTCATTCTCAAAGATCTCTATGATGCCGACCTACTGGAGGAGGATGTCATTCTCGCATGGGCAGAGAAGGTGTGCATTGCCCAATTTTACATACAACTTTGATTTGATAGAGCATTTTATAAGATCAAGTTCTTTGAACTATGAATCGTGATTAATATGCCTTTGTTTTAAGGTATCAAAGAAGTATGTTTCCAAGGAGCTGGCCAAGGAGATCCATGCCAAGGCGGCTCCCTTTGTCAAATGGCTGAAGGAGGCAGAGGAGGAGAGTGAGGGGAGTGAAGCAGAGGAGGAAGATGATGATGAAAATGTTGAGGTAATTTCATCCCCAATATATTTTTTTTACTAGTTTGAAACTCTTGGATTTAGCTCAATTTATTTATGAGCAGATTGGACAAAAGTCCCTTTATCCAGCTATAGCTGCTTAATTTTATCTCAGTCCTTGGAAGAATTAGTTGTTTCTCAGGCTTCAGCCATTTCTCAAGATTGTAGTGTAGTTTCCACCATGGGCAGAAAAAAAAATCTATCCTGTTCTGATATATATATCACGTACACGTGGCATTTAAATCGCAAACACAAACTTACTTTGTAGTAAATTAGAGAAACGGCGTTATATTTTAAGTGTCTGCAGGAGCCTTGGGACTGTAATTAATTACATTAGTCTTCTCTGGGCTAGAATTAGAGAAAGGCTTGTGTAATATTCTGATTCTTCAACTTTCTCATTTGAACTCTCTTTGGTCTTCAGGTTGAGTACTCTCACTCTGCACGAGAGCTGAAGGTGGAGACCGTTCAGCCAAAGAAAGCAGAAGAGGATGATGACCTTGATATAGATGCCATTTAAAGAAATAAGTGAAACAGCAGCTGCCATCCTGGAACCTTGCTGCTTCCTGTTGTAATGATCAAATGGATCACAGTTGCCTCCTGTTTAGCCCCAGTCTTGTTTTGTCTCACTTTCTCCTTGGTTATATTTGATTTGCAAGAATGGTTTTAATATAGCTCTTTCATTGACTTGCTGCTAAAGTAATAAGAACTTTTGAGCTTTATTGTCTATTGAGCAATTTTGTTGTATTGTGAGCTTGACTTTGATTCATGGGTTTGCTTATACTGTACATCTGATTCTTTTTTTCTTTTTTTTGAAATCATAAAATAAAGGTTTTTGCTGTACTTTAAATGGACTATTTTGATTTCTTAAGTAAATAGCATCACTTGATTCATCACTCCCTTCGACCAAATGCCTTCTCACCAAAACCCTACCTTCCAAAAAAAAGAATATCCAGAATATGCATAACTCCTAGTCAAAGAGTATTTCTGATTGGCTGAAGAGAACACAGGCTGCTCCCCAGACTCAGTCTACGGCTGCTCCCCAGACTCAATCTACGGCTGTTCTTAGGACATCTATTGTTGTGTAGTAGTAACTGCTGCCATTGTCTATTGTGGGAAGTAATATGGTTGAATGTCAAGTCTAAAATAGCCACTAGATGGCAGAATACAGCAGGGGATAACTGATGATTCACCTCTAAACTGACATTAGGCTGTAAATGGGTGGTTCTCACCCTTTCTTTTTTACTCCAAGGTTCACCATTTTTTAGGGGTCTTGGCACTCCCCTTTTCCTCCAAGGTCCACCATTGTAGGAGCCCCTCTTTCTTTGATGTTTACATTTTGCCTTTAATTAAAATGTCAAATGCAGCCAGGAAAATGTTACATCTCATTTGCAATAGGCAAATTCGATTCATAAAAGGCATATTGACACAATGCAGTGGTGTTTTGAAATTCTTTTTTGTTTTTGTTTGTTTGCTTGTTTTTCAATGTAAATTCATGTTCCAGTTACATGTTGACATTTTTAGGCTAAATAGATAAGCATTACTTACAATATAAAAAAAATAACAACCAACCAAAACATTTTTGTTGTTGTTGCATTTTTTACATTAACATGAAATGATTGTTCTATTTATTAAAACGAAGTATATTTCTCATCAAGCTTTCTCTCTTTTTCTTTTTTTTTACATCTATCCAGAATAACAATAAGAAGGTGGTATTAAATGCTATATTTTATTTGTAAATTGATGTTCAGCTGTTCTTTTCAATAGTCCACTTATTTTCGGGATCATCAGTCATCAAAGTTCGGTAAACTGGTGTCATGATGCTGGTCACAGACATGGAGATGTAACTGATTCCTTTAGGCATTTATAAATTCTGTTTACTTAATTTTATAGCCTACATATTTTATTTATTATTTATTCTGACGTAACTTTTAAAAAATTATCATTTAAAGTTTTTTTATTTTTTTTTATGATCTTGAAGCCCTCTTGGAAGCTGCATGGGCCCCCTGGTTGAGAACCTGCTGTAAACTCATGACTCAGGTGGAAGAACATATTCAAAACACATTAAATTCATTAATTTTAGTCATGTTGATCAATTTCATTTCAATGTTTTGTGTTCGTGCGAGAGAGAGAGAGAGAGAAAAGATTTGTAAGGAAATACTTTGCAAGGCCCCTGTTGAGTTATTTGGAAAGCAGGGTTAAACTTTCACACAGCATCCTCTAGTGTTTCCTAAGATAGCCTATATCCAATTTAATAACGTTATAACCTTAAGGTTATATCATAAGGAATCTATTCCTTGAGACAAACAATTTAAGACAAATATTTTTTTCAATATTTTTTTTTATTGTTACATTGTTTGGTTTGCTGTTTTTTTTATTATAATTTTTTTTAGATACCTGGCCACAAGGGGGCGACCCGTTCCATGTAGAACAAAACAGCTGTTTCCCCAAAACTAATAAATCTACTTTCCATCTCACGTCGGTACACAATACTTTTAATGACATTTCTCAAACGTGCATCTTTGAGTAAAGCACACTGACCAATTAATTGAAAACCTTTGTCTTCATTTGCCAAACCGGTCAAACCATATATGATGAAATTACAATTCAATTCAATTGTACAGGGTGTGTCACAGTTGTTATGGTATGACGAAGTTTTCCCCTTTTTCCATATGAACACCTACAGCTCCCTGAGGGATGCGGCGCTCTCCAATGAGCACAGGGATCCGTCTGTTTCCTCACTTCCTCTGTCTCGCTCAGGGCTCGGCTCGAAACTCCTGCGCTGTTGAGCAGCCATCTTGGATCTCGCTTTGAACCAGAGGCGACAGACGCGGCTGTTCGGGTGGTATGGAACCGTCAACGAGCGTGACTTCCCCGCGGACCCGACGCCTGTGATCACCCGCTTTACCCCGCTGCTGCGGTTACCACTGAATATACCGGACAGTCCGTTTGAAGGACCGTTCGATGAGCAGATTGTCTTTGGGGGGAGATCGCAGAGGAGGCCCCGTGAAGTGCAATTTTCTCTATTCTTACCTGAACCGGACATCCGAAATATGAAGCAGACAGCGACGCCAGGCCTGAAAGTATTATGTTTTTAGCAGTGCACAAGTTAACCGGTCTCGTTCGCTTTTCAGGGATCTTTTAGATGGCGTGCACTCGGTAATAAAACGCAGTAACGTCCGTGAGCGTCCGGGATATTTCTCCCAAACTTTTAACAACTTTGTTACCAGCTATAGAAGCAATTCAATGATATTGACCAAGCGTGTAATCGGTCAAATATATTTCCTATTCGTTGCACTGCAAAACCCGCTGCTTAAATTGTAATTCTGGGAAAGCAGCTTTCTACAACACTATGTCAACAACAAGAGCCCCCCTGCCAACCGTCAACGAACGGAAGGCTGAAAACGTAAGTAGCCTGTTTATGTTGTGGTTAATAGCAAATGATAACTGTCGTGAACTGACCCAATTCTGTGTTGATTATTCACTTATTAGTGTATTATTTGATCTTGTCGCGTCGCAATGTATGGCTGTGTCTCAACATCTAGTGAGAAGTTACCTAGACAGCGATTTTAGTCAAACCGATGCTGCCGTTTAAAACCATTCAGCTCATTTCCTCCAGAATTAAGGGCAGTGTCGCATTCCATACCGTGTTTTGTGTGCTTTAAGTGGATTAGCAGTATCGTGCCAGTCTTTGGACAGATGGGGCACCAGGCTGAAGTGACGCATGGGGTCTGGGGCATCGGTACTTTGGCTGCTTTTCTGCATAATGAGTGCAACATATGCTTGATTAGTTAAAGTCCTGCACACTAGTGAGTGATCTTGCGTGGGTTTGCATGTTTAATGCGCCAATAGGATGCAGATATTGCGCATTGGCGTCAGTCTGTCCTATAGGTTACTGCTCATACGTCAGCAGTGAGGGAAGGTGACATGAGCACGCGCGCTTATGCAGGTCCCCCTTAAAGATGCCAGTGAATAATGAGCATTAAGTTACGGTTTTTGACTTTTTCACTGCATATATGCTGTCTGTCTGTCTGTCTGCCATTCAATATGTTTTTCTATATGTCTGTCGTTCAGTTTGTTGTTCTGTCTCCATCTCTCAGTCTGTCTGTCGGTGTCTGTCTATCGCTCTTATCGATGTGGTGTTTTATCTGTCTGTCTGTTGTTCTAGCTACCTAAATATGTATGAATTGAGAATATTGTGTGCACACTGTTCATATATTAAGTTAAAGGATTCTGTAGATGCTTCAGTGTGTTCAATATCTGAGTGAATGTCATTCTTTATGTATTGACATTTATTAATATTTATAATGTCTTGCCAGAATGTACATATTTTAATACACAACTCTTGCTTACTTTTGAAAATTAAGTCAAATGAGGTTTCAATCACCCATCCACTCAGCCCCACCTGCCCCAAAATCTCTAACACGCACACACACACACACACACACACACACACACACACACACACACACACACACACACACACACAAGCAGGGTGTCAAAAAGACTCCAGCAGTGATGCAGCTCGTCAGTATCAGTGTTGCTGGATGGGAGAGTATTGATGAGTTCTTCTAATAGAAAAGACAGGGCTGTTTGGTTCAATGCCATTTAACTTGCAAACACAAAAATGAGAGGATCACAGTCTAATATGAGGCATCGTGCAAGCTTAAGCGTAAGTGACCTTTATTCAAGATCGTTCTGAGCGTTTTATTGCAGAGGGGGTCGTATCATTTCTCTGGTTATGTTATTTAACGTTTATTATCAAGTGTTAGAGTGTTGGTGGATTTATAATCTATTAGGCAGAGCTTTGTGGATAACAGTCAAGTCGGGCGTCAGGGACAATATGCAGGATTTAGTGTGAACATTGTATAGCGCAGTGTCAGCGTACCCTTACAGAGGTGTTAGTACCACATGAGAATCACTGACTTAATAAACATCATCCTGTTGCACTCGTGACCTCTGAACGGAACAATTAGTTTATTTGTAAGCCTGGTGTATGTTGCACAAAGGTCCTGTCACAAGGTTACGAGAGACCTTGAGAAATGTTAGAGTAATGGAATTAACTTAGGCTAAATTGTGTTTTTATTTTATTTTATTTCAGACTTCGATTAACTGTTGTTAAACATGTTTGACGTCTTTGAGAAAGTAGTAAAGGTAAATGCAGATGACTCATGATATAATTTTGTGACCGTGACGATCATTTGGGGTGATGATGGATGCGACTGTTCTCATAGAGCTCTCTGACGCTGGATGGGTGCAGTCAATATTAGTGATTTCTGCTCTGACTGGGACCTTTGTGTCTGTTGCCAAATACCTGGTCTTTGTATGACTGTCGGAAATTGTGTGAATTCCTGGAGGGCAAATGCTGGGATAAAATGAGCAAGACTGAAATTTTAATTTAGACATTTTGGGAGGGATTTAGTTTTAAATTTGTTGTTGTTATTGTTTGTAATTTACATGTTTTTAATTTTAACAGCATACAACGAATGGCCATGGCCGAGGGGAGGTGACCTCTCGATCTGTGAGGTCAAGTGGTCGAAACCGGAATTCTGGCTCAGGATTGGATGATGTGCACCCTCTTGTTGGAAATTACCGGCTGCTAAAAACCATTGGAAAGGGCAACTTCGCCAAGGTCAAACTGGCTCGCCATATCCTCACAGGAAGCGAGGTGAGGAATCAGAAGTCATGAGTGTGTTTCCTGATCTGTGGGTTATGGGAGTTTTCCAGAGACGGACATATTAGCTTTGTTCATGGACATGTTTCCTTTTTTAAATTTTTTGAATTACAACACGTATACAGACATTTATAATAATGTTACAAAAGATTTCTGTTTCAAATAAATGCTGTGATGTTGTACTTTCTATTCATCAAAGAATCCCCCCCCCAAAAAAAAAAGAAGTTTCACAAAAATATTAAGCAGCAAAACATTTTTTGATCAAATAAATGCAGCCTTGGTGAACATAAGAGAATTTCAGAAACATTTTTTTTTTTTTTGTACAGACTCTAATCCTTTTTAATGGTAGTGTATATAGTTTAGGTTCTCATTTTCCTCTTTTCCTCCTTAGGTGGCTATAAAAATGATTGATAAAACCCAACTGAATCCAACAAGCCTTCAAAAGGTGAGGTTCACATTTGATATTAAAATATGCATGTGTTATACTGTATGTATTGAATGTAAAACTGTCATCATGATTCAGGTTTATTCTTCCTCAATGCTGCTAGTGTTGTGTAATTTACCTTCAGGAAATTCGCGTTCTCTGTTTGTTCATGACTCTGGGACATTGTTTTTGTCTGTGTTATACTGTGTACTGGCTACTTGGTTAGTTTTGTGTTTGGTAGTGGCGCAGTTCCACATGGATTTATAGGTAATGTTGGCTTTAAACTTTCAAAATTTTTAAACTGAATGCAGATTGCAGTGCTGATCTTCTATCCAGAGCGTTTATCAGAGGCTTGTGTAGAGGAAATGGAACATCCTTTCAGCTGGTGTTCTCAGTCACCCATCATCATGAGGAGTCTATTCAAACAGAAGCTCCTCTAGCAGTAACCTTCGCACTCTTGAGCACAAGTACTGAAGTACACCAGCTGTGCTGCAATACTCTGCCCACCTACTGCAGGCTGCGCCGCCACTCAAGCCGCTCTCGACTGAAAACACACTTCCACACTTGTGCATTTGCAACCTTGTGTTTGGAAAGGTTTATTTCTAAATATGTACAAAGCTGTGTGGGAATGTGGAGCGAGCAAATGCTGTGATTTGCAATTAATATAGCATGGGCAACTTGTGTTCTGTATGTTAAGACATTTTGTTCCATTAAAGCGTTAGTTCATCCAAAAATCATTTACTCACCTTCATGTCGTTCCAAACTCGTATTCGGAACACAAATGAAGATCTTTTTTGATGAAATCTGAGAGCTTTCTGTCTCTCCATTGACGGCTACGCAACTGCAACTTTGACGGTTCACAAAGTTCATAAAGAGATCGTAAGACTAATCCATATGAACTGAGCGGTTTAGTCCAATATTTCTGAAGACTCGATCGCTTTATATGATGAACAGATTTAATTTAGGGCTTTATTCACATTTAAACATTGATCAGCGAACGTAAACAGAAGCTCAACCGTACTTGCTTGACTCACGAGAACGAACCTCATTGGTTCTCACACGTCAAGCGAACATGCTTGAGTTTCCATTTACCACAACTGATGTGAATGTTTCAATGTGAATAAAAGCCTAAATTCAGTCTGTTCATCATATAAAGCAATCGAGTCTCTTTTCAATCAATCCATTCATATGGATGAGATGATGAACAGATTTAATTTGGACTTTATTCACATATAAACATTTATCAATGCACATACAGAGTACATGGAGCACATAAAATATGGTAAACGCAAGCACAAACATACTTGATTGGAGTGTGTGAGTAAATGATGACAGAATATTTATTTTGTGGTGAACTATTTCTGTAATATCTGTATTCTTCCACTTATTTGGCTTAGACACAATCTTAAAATGCTTTGTGACACTGTTATAGATTCATTCAGTATTGCTAAATCTAAAGTGCCACAGTTTTTAAAGGTGCATTAAGCAACTTTTTCATGTTAAAAATACCCGTTTTCTAACCCATACATGCTTAAACAATTGCCTGATGGGCTGAATGAGCCCTTCTCTGATCACTGAGATTGTCTCTATAATCCTGTAAAGTAAAATAAATAAGAGGGATTCGGGCCGGAATTTTAGACTGGGCGTGACGTCATGCGCGTTCACGGCACGCTCACCTGGCTGTCTGGCAGGTTTGTGTATTCGCCGCCATTCTCCGTAGAAGATGGATTCTAAGAGACCGGCTTGTAGTTCATTTCAAACACCAACGCAAACTCCACGTAAGATAAAAAAAAGAAAACTTTTGTCCGTGAGCGTGCACACTTCTGGCTGCAGTTTCGCTTGCCGCCAGAGGGGGCATAGTTCTGCAAAAACTCAGAGACTTGCACAATGCACCTTTAAAGTAAGTTTTTGGACCCCAACAAAAACATAAATTAATACATTTTGGATTGCTCTGGTGGATTGCATGCAACAATAATCATACAGCACGACCATTGTAGTCTGATTCATAAACTGAAGATTCTTATGATTTTTAACAAACCAGAAGGACTAGTGAATCAGTTTGACTCACGGAATAGTTTGTAGTGCCTCTTGTCTTCTTTCTGAGTCGCAAGTCATCACTTTCATCATGTCAAACTCAAAATGAATTAACTGAATTATTATTAATATTATGTTTAATTAAGGAACTGAAAATGTTCCCATTTCAAATGTCTCTTTAATGATGTGTTCACATTTGCGAAATTTTGAAAAAGCTCAATTGTATGAGGCACTGCTGCTCAGTGCTCACACAAAAGTCACTGTGGTCTGTTGGTCAATGCAGCAAATTGGCATGGTCAACTGAACCCGTTGCCAAATCTGCGTGGATCTTTTCATCCTCTCTGGAAATTCCCAACCATGTGGATTCATATTGAAATTACTGGATTTTGTGTGTGAAAATTTGCAGAGCAATGGTAAATGTGACTGTGCCTAAATGATGCTCCTTTAGTAGGTACTCTGGGATAGTAGTTTAAATGGAATTACCCAGTGCAATGGCACAGAAATAAAAAACAATCAACTTATATTGCTTGTTGCTTTATGCTGTTGCGCCTGGTTAGGGCAGTGTTATGGTGGTGAACAGTTTGGAGTTCATAATCAGTCTTCACAACAGCCAAGATGAAGGGAGGAGGAAGAGGATATGAGGGGGAAGGACAGATGGACATTTTGGTGGGCTGACAGTGAAGTGACAGACTGGAGGGACCTCAAAATGGTATGAGATGGAAGATAAAGACTGGACAACAGGCACAGACACAAACAGCCTGATGACAGTCTGAATGAGAGGAGTAGAAGATGTACATACAGTACGAGTGATAAATGTGAAATGAAAGGCTGGAGGGAGATGTGGGAATGGGATGATCAGAAGAATTCAAATGATAATGCTAATCAGTGCTCGCTCAGAGATACACAAGCCGAGCCGCGTCTCTAATTTTAGCTGGAATCTGCTCGTCGCAGCCACCATTAGTTTTTCCACAGCGACCATTGATTGGGATTCAGAGTATATCCTCTCTCTGTGGCCTGCTGGTCCTCAGCCAACACACGACTGTGACTCACGCACCGCAATAATGACAGACCGACACAACCAGGCCGTCGCTTTGGCTCTTTTTATGTTTTTGCTCTAATCCTCTATGGTGCGTGTTGTAACAATGATGTGTGTTTTTTTTATATTTTTTTTTTATATATATATATATGAAATTTGAGGTAATGTACGCTACAGATCAAAAGTTTGGTGTCAGTAAGATTTTTCTCTTTTAAAATTAATACTTTTATTCAGCAAGGATGCGTTAAACTGATCAAAATGGACTTTTAAAATGCTATAAACGATTTCTATTTAAAATTTCAAAGCATTCTTTTCATCAAAGAATCCTGAAAAAAAGCATCAGGGTTTTCACAAATTTACAGCTGTTTTCAACATGATAATGTTAATGATTAATGAATGATTTCTGAAGGAATCATGTGATACTGAAGACTGGAGTAATGATGCTGACTATTCAACTTTGCATCACAGGAATAAATTACATTTTAAAATATATTAAATTAGAAAATGTATTTTAAATTGTAGTAATATTTCACAATAATACAGTTCTTTATTTTTTAATCAAATAATGTAATCATAGCGATTCTGGTAGTGTAGCTTCTGTAAAAGTAAAAACTTTTATACTTTTTAAAATATGGCATTACAACTCTGAACCATACAGGCAAATGGTTGTTGAAGAAAGTCCAATATTTCTCTTCTATTTAAATTTATTTTGTGTGTATGCAAAGTTGATACATATTCTTTGTTTTTCATTTTCTAGACGTAGTTTAAAAACCTTGCTGTATTTTTGTGTAGTAAATTAAGAGAATCTCGAAATACGCAAATACGAACTTCCCAGGAGGACTTGAATGCACCATTAGTTAACAATAACAACACTTTTCTGAATAGCGTGAAAGTATGTGTCCTTTATTTCTGTTGTAGTCTGTTTGTCTTCATTTCTTTTGCCGTTGAAGCAGTGATGCATGCGGTGATGTTTTTATAAATTAGTTTCGTTACTCTGACACGTGTCCTCATGATTGTGCATGTGTGTTGTTGTGAGTCGGAGGTTGTGTAATTGCCCGTGGGCGTCTGAGCTCCACACTCGGTCTGGTTCCTCGACTGAAGTGAGATGTTCTGCTGTGGACTGGTGTTTTTTAGTCATCACAGAGGCGTTAAGATGGTGCACCAAAGGGAGGGAGAGTGTGAGAGCTGAGAGAGACCAAAGAAAATCTTAAGAAAAAGAGAGACAATCATGTGGAAAATATAAATCTGATATTAAATCAATTAAACCTGGAATAAATGATGTAAACAATGATGTGAACGCAAAGTTATGAAAAAATGAATTGTGTAACTGATTAGATATTGTCCTTTTTATCCCCCTTTTCATAATTCTGGTAGCATTTTACAATAAGGTTCATTAGTAAACGTATTAACCAACATAAAAATACTGGCGTTCATTGTTGTCATGTTAGTTCACAGTGCATTAACTAATGTTAACAAAAATAACGTTCGATTTTAATAATGAATTAGTAAATATTGAAATTAACAACTAAGATTAATGGATGCTGTAAAACAGAAGTACTGTTCATTCTTAGTTCATGTTAACTAAAGTAGTTAACTAATGAAACCTCATTGTAAAGTGTTACCATAATTATTTTATCTGAAATTTAAGAAAGCATTGTTCTTATCACAAGCCACAGATCTGAATGTCTTTTCATCAAGGAGTTGATTGATTCAGACATTTTGAAAGTGCCACTGTCTAATGACAAACGAGAGGGCAGGATGGCATCATTTGAGTCATGTGTTATAAATCAATAGAAACACAGTCTTTTCTCTGGCCTCTGTGTTTCACCCAACTGATAGTACTGAGACAATTCTTTATGATTAATCTTTATTGTTCCTATCTGTATTCTGAAGATTTTTTGAGAGGGGCTTGTTCAGATATAATTCACCTGATTTATAACAATTTATTCCTAAACTTTTTTTTTTGACCGTTGATTAGTTTCTTATTTATGTGATAAAAAAGAGAGATAAAAAATCATCACTGTAAAAACCTTTGAAAGGTTAGTTCACCCAAAAATGAAAAATCTGTTATCATTTCCTCCATCGCTCTCCTGTTGTTCAAAATCCAAACCCATAAGACTTTTGTTCATCTTCGAAAGACAAATTAAGTAATTTTTAATGAATTCTAAGGGATTTCTGTCCCTCCATTAAAAGTCTATTCACTCAAAACTTTGGTTCATAACATTCATAAAGAGCTCACAAAAGAAATCCAAATGAATCAAGCGGTTTAATCCAAGTCTTCTGAAGAGACACATTTTGCTTTATATGATGAACAGATTTAATTTAGGCCTTTATATACATATAAGCATTGATCAGCGAACATGCATGGAGCTCAACCATCTTTGCTTGACGTGCGAGAACAAACCTCATTTGATTCTTGAGGATTCTCAAACATGCTGTATAACACATGAGAATGAACCTCATTGGTTCTTGCACATCAATCACGCAAGCTTGAAAACTTCTGTTTACCAAATTTTTGTCATCTGTACATTTGCTGATCAATGTTTAATGTGAATAAAAGCTGATGTGAATGTTTATGTGAATAAAAGCCTAAATTCAGTCTGTTCATCATATAAAGCGATCGAGTCTCTTCAGAAAATTTGGACTTAACCACTCCATTCATATGGATGATATGATGAACAGATTTAATTTAGACTTTTATTCACATAAAAACATTGATCAATGCACATACGGAGCACATCAGATATGGTAAGCGCATGCACAAACATACTTGATTGGCGAACTTCAAACTTCATTGGTTCTTGTGTGTGAGTAAATATGACACTTTTTTTTGTGTGAACTAGTCCTAATGTCTGTATTCTTCCACTTATTTGGCCCAGACACAATCTTAAAATGCTCTATGACACTGTTATATATTAATTCAGTATTGCTAAA
Organism: Leuciscus leuciscus; assembly: GCF_965113295.1. Taxonomy (NCBI): domain Eukaryota; kingdom Metazoa; phylum Chordata; class Actinopteri; order Cypriniformes; family Leuciscidae; genus Leuciscus; species Leuciscus leuciscus. The sequence goes on from NC_138746.1 coordinate 6,999,209, forward strand.
TCTATAGTGTATTTTTTAATGTAAGTTGTAAAAAATTGGACACCAACAAAAACTATAAATAAATACATTTTGGATTGGATGCAACAACAATCATACAGCACGACCATTGTAGTCTGATTCATAAACTAATGATTTTTAACAAACCAGAAGGACTAGTGAATCAGTCTCATGAGAGATGTTTAAATCAGGCTCTTGTCTTACTTTCTGAATCAAGTCATTACTTTCATCATGTCAAACTCAAAATGAATGAACTAATTTATTATTATTATTATTATTATTTTTGATTAAGGAACTGGAAATGATTCCCATTTCAAATGTCTCTGTACAGGTGAGTTCACATTTGTGACAATAAAAGCTTAAATTAAATCACTTAATTATATTAAGTAATTGTGTCTCTTCAGAAGACTTTCAAACTTCTGTTTCTATCATATGGATTTATTTTACGATCATTATATACGTTGTGAAGCATAGTTTTGGGTGAATAGGCTTTCAATGGAGGGACAGAAATCTCTCAGATACCATAAAAAAAACGTACTTGTCTTTCGAGGATGAACTAGTCCTTCAACTGTAATATGCCAACTAAACCAAACCAGAATTTGATCCTGAATTCTGTTCTGCAAATGTATACAAACTTGTGCCTATTTAATGCCTCATTCGTATATTTCAAATGGAATAGGTGGAATAGGAATAGGTGTCCTTAAGAAAAAGTCTTGGGTGTCCCAGAATGTGTCTGTGAACTGAGTTTCAGATAATTTATTATACCCTGCCCAAAATGCCCCTCTTTGGGTGCAAGCAAAAACACGCAGTTCCTTTGTGTGTGTCTTTAAATGCAAATGAGATGCAGCTGCTCCCCGCCCACCTTTCCAGAAGAGGGCGGAGCCTACAGCATGTGCCACCGATACTCTGGCAACAACAAAACAGGAGAAACAAGAATGCAAATGTATCCACAGAATACGTTTTTGCATTCCACTGTGCTGCCTTTCCATTATTTTCTAAACGCATTAGACGGGGAAGAGTTTCTCCCATTCGCACACTACACGTCTTTGCGTCTAAAAATGCAAGACACGGGCTGTGTAAAACACAAGATGTTCTTCTTTTACCTTGTGTGCTTCGTTTTTATAATACCGTTTCCTGTGCGAGACACAGTAAAGGGGGTCGCACACCGGATGCGCAGCTCGGCGGCGCGCCGCGCAGCGCCACGTCTTTTAAATTCGAACACATTATTCTCTATGAGAGTACACACACCTTTCGGCGTCTGTCCGCGGCGGCTCAGGACCGTGTTCAAAATCCTGCTGCGCCACAGAGCGCCATTTACATAGTTTTATATTAAATTTACATTTATGTGTCTCAAATCGTAGTTAATGTAAATACGGACTTCACCCTGTGCTGCAATATACATTTAGTTTTATATTTATTTTCAGAAATCAGAAAATTGCTGATCGGATTTTCAGGTGAGAGTTGTCCTAGACGTGGCGCGGCGCGGCGCTGAGCTGCGCGTCCGGTGTGCGGCCGCCTTAAAGGATGCGAGCGCAATGGTCAAACAAGTCCGTCTAGCACATTTAAAAAGTAAAGCAATGGAAAACTAGCGCAAGTGAAGTGACGTAACTGACACTGGTAGGCTTTAGCTAGGAGATAAACATGGGCTGCGTCCAAAAGCGCATACTCTTGTCTTGAGTTGGTACTTATTTTGAACAAGTAATTACTTCACGGCCGCTAAAAAATTGTTAGTGTGTATTTCATTCGCCATGCTGCCATTATCATGTGACCTACCAATGTCAGTTACGTCACTTCCCTGCCATTCACAAATCCTCTCCCGTGGCCTCATGGGATAGTAAAGTGTCCATCGTATGCGCACTTCAGAATCTCGGCAGAAGTAGTAGGTCATCCGGGTACTTTTTGCCTACTCTTTTACGAGTACTGTGAATTAGGATATGTGACTACGAATGCAGCCATGGTCTAGTGTGGGTATAGCTCACTCAGGGGAGGATCTAAGCTAACAGGACAGATTCCATCACCAGTCATGGGTGGGGCTTGTTACATTGTGACAAAAAACACAATGAATAGGAAAAGTGAATGGCTTATTTTGAGACACTGTTTATAATTTAAGGGCAATGTAAAAAGAGTAAAGGGTGGATTTTTACTATTAAAGGTGGTTGTGTACACTGCCGACACACATTTATGTTCAAACTAAGTAAAAGTGAATTTTGCATTATAGGTCCCCTTTAATGTACTCAACTGGGGAATTATGGTGATATCTATTCGTTAATATTTACTGTATTCACAAGTGGATTCTTGCCTTAAAAGAAATCCCAGGCTAGCCAGTATCTGAGGGAGGAAATCTCTTGCTGAGTTTGTATCGAAATGAACATGTTTTTATTGTATATGAGTTCTGCAGTGGCCCATGAGTGGTATAACTCAGATTGTAGTGTAGTGAGAATTGGATTGGGTTTATGCTGTACCGAAAGTGTTTCCCTGTGGTCCAGAAATCGCACTGCGTCTCTCGCACCCTCTCAGAAGCTACAGCTGCACTTGTGAGAGCAGGACGTGGAAAGCAGAACATGCTAACAGCTCAGGAACACAGTCTGCCTACTATAGCGCTATTAAAGATGCATGACACTTCTATTCCATTGAGAGGGGAGGATTCAGCCTTTTTTTTTAGGGATCAATAATGAATAGCACTTAACGCTAGTTTCCACTGAAAAGCAAGCACTCTGTTCACTATGACAATGACACAGTCCAGCTGTATTTAGCTTCCTGTTCCATGTTAATGCTGAAAGATGGCACAAAGCTTTTGTTTAACAATACAATGTGACATGTTGTTTACATTTTAATTATTCTTCTCTTCAACAGCTTTCCAGAGAAGTCACAATCATGAAGAATTTAAACCACCCAAATATTGGTAAGTGTGTTTATTTGCACACACACACACACACACACACACACACACACACACACACACACACACACACACACACACACACACACACCCCCACCACCTCCATAAGTAGAGGCTTAGATACTGTTCCTCTCATTTAGTTTAATTGATTCTTCCACATTTGTTGTTAGTTCCTGTTTGCAAACAGCATAATGTTTAGCAGAGCCAGACACGTCGTCATGTCTTCACACAGAGAGGGGCTTTATGTTTCACTAGCCTATATTTAGACACACTGTCGGTGGTACAGCATGAGAGAGCTTCGTGGTGCTTCACGACCGACAGACGTTAAACAAAATGGGATGAAGCGGAACCTTCTTTTAAATGTGCAGAGGAGTATTTATAAATAAGAAATGACTTCCAAAGAGATAGGAAAATAAAGCTCATGAGAGCGAGGCAGTAAAACCGCTCTTACAAAAACGATTGTGGTGTTATTATGGAACAGCGACAAGAACAGTTGATAATATCACAGTAGTTTGATGTATACCAAGTGATTGCCATATTCATATTCCTTTCTTTACATCACAGTAGTTTAGTATTATTTATATAATATATTTTGTATTATTTTGTTTATATTTTCAGTGTTTAAGTTTCAGTAATTTTGTTATGTGGTTGTCATATTTTTAGCTTTTTTTAATTTCAGTTTTCGTTTTAGTAATTTTCGTTTTAAAACTTTTGCCAAGGCAACATTTGAAAAGAATATTCATTTAATATTTATAGTCATTAATGAAAGAGATTTAATAGTTTTAGTTAAAAGTAACAACATTGTTTAGATGGTACTAAAACTTAGCATGGTATATGTCAATTTCATGGTAATTTTTTCTTTTTGACTTTATATAAAATAACAGTAGTTATTAAATATTTGTCATTTTGCATTAAGGTTTCCTAAACACTCCCTTCTACAGTTTAATAACACAGAATTTCACTCCAAACCAGGGATGATGTTGACTTGCATGAAAAAATGAACTGTGTGTGTGCGTGTGCGTATAAAAATGTATATAATATATATTTCAGCCAAATACACAGAGACAACTTTTTTTTGAGAATGGGATTTTGTAAGACTGAGGTTAAATAGGTTGCACTAGTGCATTTTCATTTTATTCAAACGCATAACTTTTGCTACGGTTACGCCTGGTGTCCACACTACTCCGGAGTTTTCCACCCTTTTGGAAACGCTGCAGACCTCATTTTAGTTTGAAAACACCCGGGTTGAGTTTCGGTGTAGACGGACCAAAACAGAGACTTTTGAAACCGAAGGTGTGGCTGCCCACATTCATTCCCTGATTGGGTCTTCTGGATCATTGCGTATTCTTCCTGAACACACTACCTGAAGACGACAATAACAGACCAGCCTCCACGACCGTGTAAATGATAAAATGGAGACAGAACTGCATTTTAAAGCACCATAATGCGAAAACGCACTAGTGTGGACATAGCCTACATAGCCAAGTTGTTTTTAAACACATATGGGAACACCCCCCTAATAAATGTCTACTCGGGATCAGATGAACCTGTCGTTCTTCTTAACAAGTCTTGGAGATATCAAGATTTGTGCCTGATTTGACCTGAAAGAAACTTTCTCTGTAACTTTCTCTCTTCTCTGTAACTTTCTTTATAGTCAAACTGTTTGAGGTGATAGAGACTGAGAAGACACTGTTTCTTGTGATGGAGTATGCCAGCGGAGGTAAGTGTATTTGTGTGTGTGTGTGTGAGAGACAGAGAGTTTAATTTTGTGTTCTTGTCCACTCTTGGTCTTATCTTTGACCTCTCTGCTCTGTGTCGTGCAGGTGAGGTGTTTGACTACCTGGTGGCTCATGGGAGGATGAAAGAGAAAGAGGCCAGAGCTAAATTTAGACAGGTGCAGTTCTCTTACTGTTTTCTTTCAACATGTTAGGCAAACACATCTGATTGGTTTGCTACTCGGTGTGAGTTTAAATGAGTCTCATCAGCCCACTAGGCACATGCATATCGTTGACTGTTATTACATTAAATCTTACAAGTGCCCTTTGACACAAGTATGTTGAAGAATGTGAGGTTACTCTATGTCACTGCACTGAAATGTGGAAGGACTGAAGACACTGACATCATAGTTGAAGTAATATTACGCTCAACTGTGTCATATTATCTGCACTTGGAGTGTATTTGTTGCTTTTCAGTGTGTTGTGTAATACTTTAACTGGGGACAGAATGGTTAGTCATTATCAGCATGGTTGAGCATGGCCAATTCTGTGAAAAATAAAGAGTCAATCAATGCAAACCATTGAATTTTGGAAAAAGCTATTAATCCGAGTAGACAACCCATGACAAGCCTGGTCTGGACCAATGTTCTTTTCCTGACATTTGTTTAGAAATATCTATGCATGACGACGGTCTGATTGGATGCGAACGTCAAAGTTTCCACAATATTTTTTTTTATATTAAGTGATCAATGGCTAAAGTAGTTACGGTTTTACCAGTGCAAAAGTTAGGTCAGGGTGCAGGCTGTGCACTTAGTTTTCCGGGGGTGTTATCATTGGCGCTAGTGGCCTAAAAAAGCTCATTAGCACAAATCAAAGTTTATTAGCGCACAGAGAAAGTTAATTAAAATGGTTTTATTTTTCAATAAAAATTATATATAATAAATATTTTGTTTGGCATTCTTATGCTCATTCATTATTTGAATAAGAAACAGTAATACTGTGAAATATTGCTACAATTAAAAACGACTCTTCTGTTTAAATACATTTTGAAATTTAATGTATTCCTTTGATTTAAAAGCTGAAATTTCTGCAGTGTCACATGATCCTTTAGAAATCGTTCTAAGATGCTGGTTTTCTACTCAAGAAACATTTATTATCATCAATGTTCAGGACAGTTGTGCTGCTTAATATTTTTGTGGAAACTCTGCTTTTTTGTTGAATATAAAAAAACTGCTTTAATTTGAAATGGAAATCTTTTGTAGTGTATCTTTTTCAGTGTCACATTTGATTAATTTAACATGCCCTTTCTGAATAAAAGTAATTTATTTAAAAAAAATCTTACTCACCCCAAACTTTTGAACTGTAGTTTATAATAAAATAAAATGCATGTAATAGTTGAATCATTCGTCATTCACTCATTCATTGACCCACATGACAGAAAATCATACTGACGAATCACTTACTTTAAAGGGATAAAAAAAGAAAAAGAAATTCACCCTCATGCCGTCTCAGATGTTTATGACTAACTTTCTGCTGTGGAACATAAACAGAAATTTTCTCTGTGAGTCCATATAGTGCAATTGGATGGACAAAAACTTAAAAACATAACAAAATGGACAAAAACTGTAAATCGCCATGTTTTATAAAATGGATAGTTCCGGTCCTTGATTCTGATTGGTTGAGCCGCGTTCAAAGCCGTTGTAAATTACTCAACAAACATACACCTGTGATTAAATTAGTATTACTGCGCAACTGCCGTTTGTGAATTATTTATTATTATTAATGTGTTGCTTGGCAACCTCTTTGGAACTACATTGCTTGGCGGAGGAATAACTGTGTTATAACGTTATATTTTTTTGTTGCTGGTGTTTATTTTATGAATAAAATAAATATTAAAATGAATATTTTTATGGAGTAACCGTTTTATAAAAGCAATAAGCCCCTTGAAGATGTGTTTTACAGTGAATTTAGAATAGCTATGTTTTTTTTTAGCAACGCCCCTTAGATGCTCTAAATTCACTGTAAATCACGGCTTCGCGGGGCTTATTGCTTTAATAAGCACACCGTGAAAATCATAATAAAAATAATGTTTTAATAAAGTTATAAAATACCATTTAAAGGCAATGCAATTGATTGAATAGACTATTTGATGACCCTAATCCTGATCATTTTTTTCCAATGCTGATTTTTTTTCTCCAAACTCCAGACAGATGATCTGATTTATTTATTGTTTTGTACAGATTGTGTCAGCTGTGCAGTATTGTCACCAAAAACACATTGTGCACCGAGACTTGAAGGTAAGCAGTTGTTGTTTCTTCTCATGTTTTTGTGCATATGACGAGATGTGACGTGATTGTATTAAAGTGTATAGGAGTAAGAACTTACAAACAAAAGACGAAAAGGATTCTTCAGTGGCTCCGAAATGTATTCGGACACCTAAACAATAATTAGAAATGACATTTCATTGGAAGATGAATTATCAATTATCAAACCAAGTAGCATCTTCAGAAAATTATTCTCAAAACTAATTTCACTTTTCTTATGCCTTTTGGAGTCTCTCTTTTCCCCCCCTTCTTCTAGCTTACCCCTGTGTTTTTTTCCCCAGGCTGAAAACCTGCTGCTAGATGCTGATATGAACATTAAGATAGCTGATTTCGGCTTCAGTAACGAGTTCATGGTGGGGAATAAACTAGACACGTTCTGTGGCAGCCCCCCTTACGCTGCCCCCGAGCTCTTTCAGGGTAAGAAGTATGACGGGCCGGAGGTAGATGTGTGGAGTTTGGGGGTCATACTCTACACGCTGGTCAGCGGCTCCCTGCCCTTCGATGGACAGAATCTCAAGGTTTTAACCTCCCTTTATCAATGTCTATATATGTGTGTGTGTGTGTGTACATCACTGTATACTTACTGCTGTTTATTACACAGGAACTGCGTGAACGTGTGTTACGTGGTAAATATAGGATCCCTTTTTACATGTCCACTGATTGTGAGAATCTTCTCAAGAGGTTCTTGGTTCTAAACCCATCGAAGAGAGGAACGTTAGAGGTTAGTCTGTTTCCTTTCCACCTTTTTTTTGGTTGGCCGTACCTCCTTTTTTATCCTTAATAGCATGTCAGAGATTTTTCATAATTAATGCCTGATTTGTACTGAAGAAAGGGCTGAGCAATATATTGACTGTTCACTATGTATTACTATTTATTATATATATATATATATATATATATATATATTATTAAGCAACATCATGCATTAATAACTTTAAATAATTTGTATAATTGCTCAAAAAATATGTCTTAGTGAATTTATCTGTTAATAACATGTATTGTTATAGTGGTGCATATAAATAAAATGCTGAAATATTCTTAAAAAAAGATAATAATAATTAAATACATTTTTACTGTATTTTACTTTAAACATTTGAAATCTAATTGGCTGCAATGTCCTTTGTGTTTTGGTCGAACTTATGGTTCCTCTGAATAAAAAAAATACTCTTTTTAATATTTACATTACTGTTCAAAAATCTTAGATCAGTAATTTAAAAAATAAATAAAAAAATTCAACGAGGATGCATTTAAATTCATCAAAGGTGACAGTGAAGACATTTATAATGATATTATAAATAATTTATAAATAAAATTAGAGACTTTTTTGAAATTCTTTAAAAACAAAACTTACCAACCCTAAACTTTAGAACAGTAGTGTAAATTTAAATAAATATTATTCTGATGATTTTAAACATTTGTAATGTAACTGGTTTGGTCGCAAGGATCATTCCTCTGTAAAAAATCACCCTTTTAATGCATTTCAGAGCAAATGTATTCATATCTAGGTAACACTTTACAAAAAAGGCTCAATAAGGATAATGTATTAACTAACATTAAATAACAATGACAAATACATTTGGTACAGTATTTATACATCTTTGTTAACATTAGTTAAATACAACTGTTCATTGTTTATGTTATTTCACAGTGCATTAATGGTAACAAATACAACTTTTGATTTTAATAATGTATTAGTAAATGTTGAAATTAACTTTAACTAAGATAAATAAATGCTGTAGAAGTATTGTTCATTCATAGTCCATGTTAATTAATGTAGTTAACTTGTGTTAACAAATGAAACCTTATTGTAAAGTGTTTCCCATATCTAGATATACTGAATACCAAGGTTTGAAAAATAGCATGTTATACATTTTTATCGGCCCGCCCAAGAAATGGTGACTGTCAGTCACTGCAGTGAGTCTGGAGATGATTGTTTCTGAACTTTCTCCTTCAGCAAATCATGAAGGAACGCTGGATCAATGCTGGCTTTGAGGATGATGAGCTCAAACCCTTCCTTGAGCCAGAAGCCGACATTTCCGACCAGAAGAGAATAGGTAAGAGGAAACCTCTGTGTAATTAGTTCTTTTGCCACCATTTCAATAGTCTCGTGTAGCCAGTAGCAAGGTGTGGACTCCATTGTAGCTTTCTTTGATGAAGGACCGCCCAATGTCTGACTGACATGCAAAGCGACCAATCACAGTTTGTTTTGTTCCACGTCACATTTAGGGTCGTGAAAATGCGAAGTTGATGTCCCTATGAGTATGACAACAGACCGGCATGCTACTAATAAATTATTCATTCAAGAATGTTGTGCAAGTTTACTGCAACAATGGTGCCACGAATTTCACATACTTTTAAAAAAATTCAGCGTTTGGTTGATCCTGAGAAGCGCTCATTGACATAGTTGTAAACACAACGTCTTTCTTCATCAATGAGGGGGTTTGGCATCACAGCTGCTTTGTTTCAAGGCAGACAGTTAAAGAACACAGCAGACACATCTCCTGGAAATCCTGTAGAATTCAACCAATCAGATGACGACTTTGAACATCCTGAGGTGTTTCCACTTTTGTGTGCCTTATGCATGAGATGTTCAGCCAACGGTCCGTGGGCGTGACGTCTAGGGTTGGGCATCGAGAACCGGTTCCAACTGGGAACCGTTTAAAAAATAACGATGCCATTGGAATCGTTTAGAAAATTTGTTTTCGATTCCGATCATCGGTTCCAAACGCGCAAGTTGTGGTTTCCATAGTGGCCACTGGATTTGAAACCGCTTGTTCTGTTGCAGGCATGGAGCACGGTAAGCGGCGCTCAAAAGTGTGGCTTTATTTCACCTTAAAAAAGCCCGGGTCGGCAGAGTGCAACACATGTGACAAACTTATTTCTTGCACGGGCGGATGCACTACAAATATGACTAAACACCTAACGTTACGCCTGCATGGTGTACAAAATTTACAAGGAGTGTAGCGTGTTCGACATATGTCCACTGTCTCTGAGCGCTGGTCCACTGGCAACCCTGCGCGACCAACGTTAGTAACGTTGCCAGGATCGAGTGCAAAATAATTAATCTGTAATGTTTGTTATTTTGAATTGAAATCATCACTCATAAAGCGTCATTCACGTCTCCTCCGGTTTATTTGTGTTTACATACATACAATAAACAGCATCCGCCAGGGCTCTTAATCCAATGGTGCGCATATTTGGAGAAATAATGATTTATCATCACATGTTTGTAAAATGATTCGCGTCAGTTTATGATATCAGCGCTCTCTCATACGCTGTACAGCTGTCAATCATCTCGTGGACCAACGTGATATGAGGTATTTTTTTTAAATGAATAGAGAATGTTTATAGTATACGTGCTAAGCAAGGTAGCTATTAGCTGCATATAAAATGCTAAATATAACATATTTCAACATCTTTTTTTTTTTACTTTTTTAAACCACGACCGGAATATGATACAAATCAATGGTGTTTTAAAGTGAGCTTTTATACATTGAGTTAGTTATGTCCAGAGAGTCCAGACCAGGGTGCAAGTTCTGCATAAATCTGTTTTTTGGTCTGGTGCAGAGGCATTCCTAATTTTCTCCCACGTGGGCTGCAGCTCCCAAAACTAAAACTAAATCAAAATAAAATTTTCCTCTGTGAAGTGTGAAATGAGCCTGTGACAGGTTTTGACTCCACCCCTCAAAGAATCGGAATCGAGAATCGAAAAGAACCGAAATCGAAATGAAGAATCGGAATCGGAATCAGAATCGTTCAAATCAAAACGATGCCCAACCCTAGTGACGTCTGAGGCTGAAACTACCATTTCAGTGTTCATTTGCATGCAAGAAAGACAGCGGAAAGCATTTTTGCGTAGTCAACTTTTGAGCTGCCCTTAGAGCAGGTTGAGGGAGATTTATATTTACATCCACTCTCTTATCACAACACTTGAGAGAAAACATCCAGAGACAGTGATATGAGGGCTATTGCGTAATACCCAGCAGCTGGCTCCCTCATCTATCGACGTCTCTGATGTCTACTCCTCCCTCTCCCGCTCTATCACAGCGAGGATCTCCTCATGTAGCAATGTGATATGATCACATGACTCCAAGTACTAGAGTTTAGCTTGCAGGAGCACGAGGCAGTGCGGTGCACCAGAGCCCTTGCACGCTTATCTGCAATCGATCTGCTGTTCCGCACATACGCCTGTCAGCCTAACCACACACATGAGCACACACCTGGTTGCTTACTGAGGAAACTGCCGGAACAAGAACACTTGAATGTGGAAGCCAGAATTAGATGGTGACTGGTCTTTTCTAGCCTTCCGCCCCCATTTTGAGTGAAGCCTCACGTTGAGAGGAGCATGCTGGAGCTTGGCAGCCCTCAGCGGTCCTTTTGTGTGTGTGTGTGTGGAGAGGAGGTGAAACGGGAAGCTTTGGTTCTTTGAAAGAAAGCCCTTAAGTCAACCAGCGTATGGATTCCCATGAGCCCATTAAAAGTCAAATCTGAGAGAGGAAGAGGCTTAATTCAGGCTCATGAAATATATATTTCCATCTTGTTTCAATCTGGAACATGCATTAATAGAGAGAGCTCTCCATCACACAACATCCGACTGGCCCTTCATTCACTATACCCAGTGCCTCAACATATGGATGCCCTTTTGGAAACTCAGTCCTGAGCATCCTGACCATTTCCTTTAGTTCTTGTTGTGTTCTGTTTAAGTTAAAATAGTGTTTAATTATTTGTCTCTTCAATTTATAACTTGTTCAATGTCTTTTATACATTATCGTTGAGCTGCCATAGCATTTTAGATTTCCTTTTTGCTTAAATAATTGACACCTAACAATAAGATTCAGTTTATTAATATTAGTGGTTGCACTTACTTTTACAGTATGTTACCCAAGAAAGCACCGAGTAATATATGGTAATGAAATGGACAATATGGGTTAAGGTTAGTTCTAGGGTAAGGTTCAGGGTAGTTCTTGTTATACCTCAGTTATTATAATTAATATAGTGATGCTGTCATATGTACACGCAGAACAGGAGTGTAAAATTAGCATTAGTTAATGCATTACGTATCATGACAATGAGCAGCACTTTTTTATTATTAATTTTGCAGCATTTATGAATCTAGGTTAAATGTTCATTCATAAATATACTACTGTCCAATTGTTTATTTTGCATTAGTTAATGTTTTTTTGGTTTTTTTACTTCAAATGTTAAAAAAAAATAGTAAACACTACCCAGAGTGCCAGTGGAGTGCCTGTGGGTCATTAAGTCTTAATTATCATCTTAAGAGATCTTAAATTTGGAGACAGAAGATTCATATATTCGTGATATGTCTTAATATGTATATCCTTGTGTATATATCACTGGCAAACTCGTCATTTCAGAGAAATTCTCCATTCTTGTAAGTGCAGCTGCTTTGTATTACAGGGTTTAACAGGGTATCTGTTATGCTTTTGCTGTTCCATAAGTGCCACCTACTGTCAGAGAGTGAATTTGCATTTTGATTCACCCCACAGCAAAAATGGACCCATATGTTTATGCAACATACACGCAGTGATGTTAACCATTGGAATATAACTATAATCATTTATAAAAAAATTGTTTTGTTTTTTTTACAGTTTAGGATGTTTCCAAAAACATTGCCCTACACCTCCCATATGGTCTTAATTTTATTTGGGGAAGTCTTAAAAAGCCTTACATTTTTATTTTTTTTAAACCCTGCAGATACCTACCGTTCAAAAGTTTGGCGCCAGTAAGATTTATATTTATGCTTATGCCCACCAAATCATTTATTTGATCAAATAAAAGAAAACCTTAATATATATTAGTAATATATGAAGTAGTATTACAGTTTAAAATAACTTTTCATTAATACATTTTTAATGTCATTTATTCTTCAGTGTCACATGATCCTTCAGGAATCATTTTAATATGCTGTTTTGCTGCTCAAGAAACATTTATAAATATTAGCAATGTTAAAAATGGTTGTGCTGCTTAATAGTTGTGTGGAAACTGTGATAATCCCCTCCAAATGTCAATTTTGTGTAACATTTATAAATGTCTGTTACTTTAGGTCAAATTCAGTGTGTCATTGCTGAATAAAAGTATGAATTTCTTAAATTTAAATAAAAACGAATTTCCCCCTATCATTACCTAATAAATATATTTTTCAGTTAAAACAGGAGGTACAGCTTGTTCTTTATTAAGTAACAGTGAATGGTTGGCTATTGGACAGATCTGTGTATTGTTAGCACATGTAGGTGGAACGGATGACTCATACATTCTTACAAATAAACTGGATTTATCTCTGTATATCAACCTACTGGTTTATAGTGTGTATAACAACTGAGGGGGTGATGTGTGATATGATTATGCTAAAATTTTAAATATTTAATTATCCTCAATCTCTAAAAGAGTTGAATATGGTAGTCTTCAATTAGAGTCTCCTTTGGTAGATATCACCCCTCTTTCATGTTTTAGCACAAATGGTGTGGGATCACTTGTGTGCTCAGGTTTAAACATGCTTAGGGGGTTTACGTTAAGTATTATTACATTTCTATAATTATTGCTCATACTTAGGAATCATTTATTAATATCTAAAGCTTGCCTTAGCAAACACTAAAAAATGTATTGTGTAAAGTTCTAAAACTAAAAGTAGACTCTAAAGGCATCTTTACACAGCTGGGTTGGGGTTGCTCTGTGCATGCTCAATTTTGTTTAAATTATGTCTGCTCTGACCCACTTCAGCCCCTAGTACAGTTATATTTGCTGTGTAAATGCATTCATGCCACCTCTGAGCAGCATTAAACAGTCTTTGTAAAGATGGCTATATTACATTTCAGAAACACTTCTGTGCCACCTTTGCTGTGTAAATTTGGCATTAAACTGGTCTGTATTTTTTGTGTGTGTCATTCTCCAGATGTGATAGTGGGCATGGGCTTCTCCAGAGAGAAGATCCAGGAGTCTTTGTCCAAAATGAACTATGACGAGGTCACAGCCATATACTTACTGCTGGGCAGGAAGACCAATGAGGTGAGCTGCTAATGAAGAGAAGTTCCTTATAACGGAGTTTATGGACCATAGTACAAGTGTGACTTGCTGTTTTTGTGTGTAGGAGGTCAGTGACTCCAGCTCCAATAGTAATCTCTCCGTGGCCAAGACCAGGCCAACCAGTGAGATGAACGGCCAATCACCATCTCACCTGAAGGTCCAGAGAAGCGTCTCCTCCAGTGAATCCAGAAAATCCAGACGCCATAGTGACCAAGGTGACTTTCTCTTTGCATACTCTCAGCATACGCTGTTTTCTGTGCTGTGAAAGCAAATCCATTTTGCATGAGTTTCTAAGGAATGAGGACTCAGGCTCGAATTTATATGGTAAAACCGACACCATCGTTACTGTTCATATCACTTTGTTTCAAGTGCTGAGGAAGTCTCTAGGGCTGAATAACAGATATGGTAATGGGCATTTAGTTTCCGACACGCTGTAAGCCAATCGCAACAGACTGGGCCATCTGACCAAAAAGAGCAGAGTAGACTCTGATTGGTCAGAGTTCTCGGAAAGGAGGGGTTTAGAGAGACTGAATCCTTTAATCAGACACCGTGAGAAAGGAGGTGATGCTGCAATGTATATTATGAAAAAATTAAGTGTTTTTTGACCTTGGATGCATGTAAATCTATTGCAGGAGACCTCCAAAACAAAATCAGGAACCTTTAAAATAGCATAATAGAGGTGCTTTAATCCATATGCTTGAGGATTTGCAGAGAAAAGCCCTCAAATGTTTCTCTCTCTCATTTACTGTCTTTCTCCTTCACAGTTGGTGTGGTCGCTAACTCGGCGTTGAGTAACTCCAAGAGGACTGTTCCTGTCACAGCCGACAGTGATGTCAAACAGGAAGGTGGAGTCACAGCACGCAAGGCCCCCACTCACAGCCCCCCCAGCCCACTCCAGGGTAACGCCAACAACCCAAACAAAACAGACGTACCTGACCGGAAGAGAGGCAACTCCATCACACCTAATGTAAGTTCACCCTAGCTTTTTCTGTCATTATGAATTTCACAATATTACTGTTTTTACTGTAGTTTCAAATCAAATAAATGCATCCTTGCAATGTCTCAAAAAAAAAAAAAAAATCGGTTATACTTTATTTTAAGGTGTCCATGTTACAGTTTAATTATACATTTAAGTTATAATAGTAATTAACCACGTCATGTACCTACTATAGGGTTATAATTAGATTTGGTTTAGGGTTATTTGCATGTAATTATGAATAGTTTATAGTCATTTTTATAGAAATTACATGTATCATGTGTAACAAGGACACTGTTAAATAAAGTGTTACCAAAAAATCTTATCCCAAACTTTTGAGCAGTATTGTACATACATTTCTCATGATGTAATAGAGCATTACTCTTCCGTTTTTTTGATGTCACACAGAATAACTCCGGATCGGGAGGCATGTCAAGGAGAAACACATACGTGTGCAGTGAGAGAAACAACACAGACCGCCTTGCTGTCATTCCTAACGGGAAAGAGAACAGGTACAGGCTGCCCCTACTGTGTCCTGAGTGATGTACAGTACCTAATATTTAACACACTTTTATGCAATTTGCTACTTTTATCCACAGCCGATTAAAGGTGCAGAAAGCGATTTCTGAGAAACACTGTTGATATTTGAAATCAACCCAAACAAACACACTGTCAAGTGTCTCGTCTTAACTCTGTGCTTTCCCACACTTGAAAAAGGCAGGTTCTCACTATTTGAAGATGTAAACTGGATTCCACTCAACGATTAGGCCTTGTGAATTATTTCCATTCATTTATTTATTATAGCATTAAGCTATGTAGGTGAAAAACCTTTGAAGAAATAAACATACATACATACAGTGTAAATCACCAGCAAACCTAATAAAATGCATACATTGGCAGGTTTAACCTAACTTAATTGTAACTTTTGCACAGAACTACATCGAATACATCAGTACCTTAAGTTAATTAACCATTTAAAACATGAATATTCCACCAAGCCTAAAAAATATTGCATATAGGTCTGAGTTGGTAAATATTACACATTCAGTTAAAGCTTGTAGGTATTACACAGCCCAATAACAAAATGCACGAACACACTATGCAAGAATAGATGTCTCTTTATCACAGCTGAAGCAAAGCATTTATTGCAAATGCTTTGCAAAAAATACAGTAAACAAGAGTACGTATAGTACGCATATTCAAGCAAGAGTTGGTTGTCAGTCACCATCTCCAGACGAACAATGACACTCAAACCTGTCCTGTTACTGTTGCTAACATTACAACAACAGCATATCTTGGTTCTGTGAAACTACAAAACCAATGTTACTCACGTTATGGAGCAGAAACAACACTGCCCTGGCTTCCGTTTCCAGGCCTTCCTGCTTAGGCCTGCTAAAGCTCCTGCATGATCGTAACCCTGCTTTTCCAGTGATATTCCTGTGACCTTTTGCAATGTCTCTCAGCCATCTCTCTTTCTACAGTCTTTCTTCAAATCTCCCTCTTGCTCACTTTCTCTCCTCCCCCCACATGAGTGTACACACCCCCTACTGCTGATTGGCTACAAGTGTGTTGTGGTGCTCAGTCCAATCCACTTTCAAAAATATTTCTCAGAAATCGCTTACTGCACCTTAAAGTGCATTCAAGGTGTATTTTATCATTGTTGTCCAAACTGTTGCTGGTGCTTTGCACGATTGAATTCAAGAAACCAAGACTGATATTGTCTCTGTCTGTAGTGAGTCTTTGTCTCCTGGCTCACGCGACCCTGGTGCCTCCACTCACAGCATCAGCACTGCTGCCACACCCGATAAAACCCGATTCCCACGAGGCTCCGCAAGCCGCAGCACCTTCCACGGACAGCTGAGAGATCGTCGCACGGCCACCTACAACGGCCCACCCGCCTCGCCTACGCAGCCTCGCAGCCGCGGAAACGCCAACAACCTGCTCACCAAGCTGACCTCCAAACTCACTCGCAGGTAAACGATCGTTCACAAACGCATCATTTCTTACAGTGCCAATGCCATTCGTTCAATTTAGGCTTGACTTTTCCTTCCTGTTTCCTGACCTCTCTCTGCTTTTATTTGTATTTTTTTTCTAAGGGGTCATTAGAAATGGTTTAATTTTGTCCATCTATGTAATGTCTATCCTTTTTTTTTTTTTTTTTTCATTCTTGTGTTGTAGAAATATGTCATTCAGGTTTTCCAAAAGGTAGGCCATTGAGTTCATGGGGTGTAAATCTGTCTTTAACGTAATGAGAAGAGTCCAGGGGCTGACGCACTAACCCATAGAGATTTGATTGCAGTGATTTGGAGTTTAATGCTCTCTCAGTGGTTGATTACAGCATGCTTTAAAACACTGCCTGCATCCTAGTGTGGCCGAATCAAATCAATCTACCGCTCTTTAACTGATTGCTACTAATCAAAATGTTTGCATGACACAAGCTGATTGTGCAAAACAATGTGAATAACTTAATCTGACATTATAAAAAACACTTCATTTAAATTATTCAACTGATTCCACAAAGGCTTTGGTACATTCTCAGCTGGACGGTGTGTTGAGAGATCAGATTCAGTAGCTCTGTATGATTCCTAGACAAAAAAGACAGCTTTTTTTTTTTTTTTTTTTTTTTCAGAACAGGGATTGATTTGCACTAATGTTCGAAAAGTTGGGATCAGTGAGATTTATTTGGGTATTTTTATGGTGTAATGATGCTGAAAAATTCAGCTGTGCCACAATAGGAAAATTACATTTTAAACCAAATTTATATAAATGTTTTAAAATGTAATTTATTCCTGTTGTGGAATTAATAGATTATTTAGTAGTTAGGAATAGTTAAAAATGCCTTTATGTGAAAACTAAAAAAAGAGAGAGAGAGATGATCCTACTGCTCATAAAACATTCACTACTGGCCTTAAGATATATAACTATAGATGGAAAGGATCTCAAGCTCACTAGCTGAAGACGTTACTGTAGCTTTATCCATTAACAGATGGTACTTCCTTGAAAATAAATCCCAACACAGCGCTACAACAACCATAATGACCCTTCACAATAGATAATGTTTTAAAATGAACTGTGGTAGAGCTACATATGGCAATTTATCTGTTCAATAAAATTCCTTACTCACCCGTTGAGCAATAAAAACAGCATCTCCTCGTAGGTTTAACAACATTTCAAATCCCACAATTCTCGCCATCTCCGAAAAGCCAAGCTAATGTTGATTCTTGTTTTATTACAAGCTTTGTTTCGTTCTCTTTTTGCCAACAGATTCTCCACTGTTTGTCGTTTTATTTAAAAACAGGTGATTCCCGGAGATTTGAGATTTAGCTGCTCCATGTCAACCTTTCTCGCTCTTTGTAACAACTAACCTATGTCACTCCCACACCATACACAAAGTGGCCAGAGCAACTTTTCTATATTTACGGATATGACGAGACACGCACGGGTGAGGGACGCATGTACACAAATCCCTCCCGAAAAGCATCCCGACAGGTCTAAAATATAAACACTCATAATAGGCTTACCATAATGAATCAGGGGAAGACAAAAACACGTTTCGGAAGAAAGATTAATGTATTGACTCATTTAAATTTTGTTCATTTTGAGCTAAAAGTTACATAGTGTAGTTTTAAAATCTTGTGAAATGAATTTGATGGTTGAATTGGAAGGCCTTTTGATGGTGTGGCAAAGTGAAGAAATTACAACAGAGCTGGTTGTACTATCAATTAAATGTATTTAATTAAATGTAATGTTTATTATTATTATAATTATTATTATTATTAGGTGAAAAGAGCTTGAGTAGTGTGACCTGAGTTCTAAGTCCACTTTTAGGGCCAGAGACAGGAACAGTTTGTCCCTGCAAACACAAAAAAAATTGGTAATGTCCATAAGGAGGTTTTCTGGTGTTAGAAGCCAGTGCTGGTTATAGAAGTTAGTGATGACCAGTGATCACCCAAGTGGCCTTGGATTTGGATGCGTTTTCCCTTTTATAGGCATTTCAATAAATTATTTAATAAAGAGTTCTAAAATCAACCACCAGTCACAATATAAAAACTTAGTCTTGTACCTTTATCTTTTTCCAGAAATCTTAATAATTAAGTACACAGATTTTTGAAGTATTGATCTAATGCAGTTTGTAAGTCAATAATGCTGAGTATAAAATACAATATATTTGAAGGGTGTTGCAAAATATTTGTTCAAGTAGGTTGAGAGTGTAAGGAGACAGAAATATGGGAGGCTGAGCTAAATTAGTTTCTCTGGCAATAGCGATTTGGTTCATCTCCGATTGTTGGATCTCTTCAGATTTATGGGTACTGCTGTTCTTCACCAGATACATTAATACATATACATCAAAAGTTTGGGGTCTGTAAGATTTGTTTTGTTTTTGAAAAGTCTCTTATGCTTACCAAGACACATTTATTTGATCAGAATTACAGTGAAAACTTGACAATTTAAAATGACACTTCTCAATTTGAACATATATTTTAAAGCTGTAAAGCTGAATTTTCAGCATCATTACTCCAGTCTTCAGTGTCACATGATCCTACAGAAATTATGCTAATATGCTAATTTAGTAAAGTACTGCTTAATATTTTTCTGGAAATGATGATACACCATTTAATTTAAATATATATATATATTTTAAAAGCATTATTAATGTTTTTTTTTGTTTGTTTGGTTTGTTCAATTTAATGCATCCTTACAAAACCCCAAACTTTTGAACAGTAATAAATGCGCACCGGAGGCCTGTGTCCCTCCAAACAGAAGTCTATAAGAGCATATGTTCACATCCTAAAGCAGGGATCAGGTGGGAGGAGCCTGTTCTGGCTCATAGAGAGGATTGTAAGTAAACTGCACTGTAAGCTGCAGCCGACTCCATGTTGAAAGACCTTGAGGAGTCACCTTCAGAATATAACTGAACAGATCACACACTTTCTCTAATAAACTTCTAACAATACGAAATGCTCTAATGTTGAAACTGTCTCTATCTATCCCTCTCTTCCCTGTGTTTCCTCCCTCCCTTCCTTCCTTCCCTTCCTCCCTTTCTCTCTTTCTCTGTCTGCCTTCCTCCCCCAGGGTCACTCTTGACCCGAGCAAACGGCAGTCTGCCGTCAAATCAGGGCCGGCTGCCCCCTCTGTGCCCCCCACCCTCACAGTCCCCTCCAACCCTGCGGCAAAGACTCTTAGTAAGTCTGCGCTCCACTCGTTTACATTCTTCCTCTTTCTTTATCATCCCCCTCTCCTCCAGCCTCTGCCCTTTCCACCACACCGCAGGGTTCCCACAGCATGGAAAACCTGGAAATATCAGGAAATTTTAAAATTGTGTTTTCCAGGAGTAATTTTTATTATGGA